>NC_080547.1:30952382-31552382 GCF_028640845.1 Ahaetulla prasina | reverse complement strand
TTTTAAATAAATTAAATCAGTAGGAGTGACACAAGCCCTAAAGGATAAATGCTTCTGAAGCATTTCCTAAAACATATTTATTATCTTTGTTGACAGCTGCTTTAGTTCAAATTTCTTTGTAAAAAATAACAGGGGTCTTACTGGATAGTAGCGCTGTGCATCACTTTGGAATCAGAAAGAGATGCCCAAAAAAATCACATGGGGATTTACACCATTCAATGGGGCTGCATCTTTTCCGCAGATAGTAGATAGTAGATCTTTCCTCCATAGCTGTCAATTGTTTAGCTGGTGGGGTGTGATGCTAGTTCGCAGTCAGACATTTTTGTAAAACTCCTGGCTCTCTAAATAGATGGTGGTGAAAATAATAGGGTGAAAGAGCTCTCAACTACCATCAAGAAAGTGCTCTCAGCCATCAAACTCTGAATTCACCACCACCCCCTGGACCTTAATATTTGAACCATAGTCCATGTACTTGCCATACGCTAAATAAATTTTAGCTGGTGTTGGCTTTTGTAACATCATGTTTTTCCCAAGAACTGCCCATAGTTGCTGCAACAAGGAGATGGGTGACATATAAATTTAATATATAAATAAAATATCATAAATGTATTAGGGTAGTATATGTGCATATCCAAGCAACGTGACCTTTTGTCATTGACAAATGGAAAGGACAGTGTGCAGATTTTTAAAGTGCTGTTCAAGATTCCTTTTTCTTCTGTGTCTAGATTGTGCCAGAATGACGCTACCTTCTTGGCTTTGTCATTAGCGGAAAATAAGTCATTATCAGTACATGTTTCTGGTAGTAGCTGACATACATGCAGATGGGCAGGGCTCTGTGTCTCTTCACATTCACATAGCATGTTGTTATCCACTAAGAGTCTTCACTTGAGCATATTGGTTTTACATTTAGGCACTCCAAGTCTAAACCTATTCAGGGTCCTCCATGTAGTATAAGGGTAGCCAGCATATCCTCCTTTAATGTTATTCCTTGCTCAATGGTATCCTTCCACCATCTTTTAATTCAACTTTGTTCTTGTATATCTTCAAGAATATTTGTTCTTGCCATAAAGATGTTCTTGATCTGAGGGTTCAGAATTGGTTTCAGATCTGAGTCGGCAGGCTTGGGGCATATGTCTGTTCAGATTTTTTGGTATGACACCTAATAACCACTGAGACCACCAGAGCCAGCTTATGCCATAGTCTTTGAACTTCCATTTTCAGATCTTAATACTTTGGGATCTTCTTTTATTATTATCAAGTCAACTTTTAACCAGTGAGATGCTAGCTCCATTGTGACATCACAAACTGAATCCAAGGAAAAACTCAGCTTCCAACTTTCATTTCAAATGGATGGTCAAATAAACACTGATGTGGGTAGCAGATTTTGTGTGGGGAAAATGAAGTCATAAAATCTGCCCATCTCTCTTCATTTTGCCTTACCCATAGGAAAGACTCCAAGGATCATTACCATTATCTCTTTGTTTCTCCTTTTCATTCATCAGCAGTAGCTAGGATGGGCTAGATAATTTAATAAGAAAATAAAACATTCCTTTAATAAGCATTGAAGGGTCAAGGGTGTCCCTTCAAGTCAATGTTGACTCCTGGCAACTGCCTGAAGGACTAGTCATTGTAATTTTCTTCACAAGAGTTTTCGGAAGTGGTGTGCCATTGCCTCCTTACTTACTAGTGAGAGTATGACTGGCTCAAGGCCACCCAGTTGATCACAGTATCCTGGTTTGTAGCCTGATGTCTTAAACCATTACACCAAATTGTCTCTCTAATTCACAAATACGGACAATAGAATTAGAAATGAAAATCATATTGATCCACTTCATTCATTTTCTTTCACTTTTTAACAACTCTAAAGGTAAAGGTAAAGGTTGCCCTGTCAGTTGTGTGCTCAGGACACAGTGCTCTTTTCCATTTCTTATCAGAAGGAGCCAGCATTTGCCAAAGACAATTTTCATAGTCATGTGGCTGGCATGACTATACGCTGAGGTGTATGGAATACTGTTACCTTTCGACTGGAGTGGTACCTATTAATCTACTTGCATTTGCTTGCTTTCGAACTGCTAAATTGGCAGGAGTTGAGGCAAATAATGGGAGCTCACCCCAATTACATGAAACTTGGTTTTCAAAACTGTCAACTCTCCAGCTGAAGCTCAGCATCTTTAATCGCTGAGCCATCATGCCCTCTCTAACAATACTACTGAATGAATGTTCTACATCCCTACCTTTAACTTTATTCTTTATTCGAAGACTTCTTCAATGTTTCTGAAAGCAGTTTAACCTTGAAAATATTGCTGACCTCATGGGGAAAAAAATAAAAGAAAATAATGGTGGTTTACTTAGAAAGCAGTAATTAATTTTCCACAGAGAGTGAAATCATTTGGCCTAAAGCAAAATCCTTCTGACATTATTAAATGTCACCGTGCAGTTAAAGCACAATTATTAACTAATTCACACAATAAATCTCATTAGTTTTTAGAGGCCATAGGAATAAAGGGAAAGGGGAAAGTTCTATACTTGGACTTCATCTCAGCTTTCTTAAATAAAAGGTACATCTTATGTATGTATATTCATATATAAGTTGGTATATGTATTCACATTCCTATATAATTTACAGGCATGTACATATGATTATATATGACTGGTCATTTTTATGGTAGAGAAGCCAACTGGTGAAAAATCATGAATGGTGGCAGCTTTGCCTTTTTTCACCCTCTACTATTGTCATTATTATTAAGCCAAACATTCTTAGAAAATAATCAACACTGATAGCACTGCCAAAATCTTTGAAATTTCTATATAGTGGCTGCAAACTGCCTCAGATAGTTCCATCCACCCAGTCCAATCCTTTACATTCATGTCACTCTTAAGGCAGAATTTAGTAATAAAATGCGAATAAGCACAAACTCTTGGATCATTGCTAGATTCACAAGTAAATTTTGCACAATTACAAGATCAGCCCACTTTTATGATCTCATGAGATTTGGATTAATTAAAAAAAAAACATGGGGGCCCAAACAAACTATCTTGTAAGATAGCATGAAAGTGCTTGGAAACTGAGAATGGAACTAATGCAAAGGACTAAAACATTCAAAATCCATGAAGTGAACATGAATTGTTAATTATTTGAGATTCATTTGAGTTGCTGTCCTGCGCCTGAATTTTACATGCTACCCCTCCCCCATCCTGGGAGATAATTGGTCATGACCAAAAGCATGATAAGCTTTATGAAGTATCAGACAGTCATTGTTCCAGCCAACCAATCAGGTCCTTAAAGGGAGACTTTCATTTGAATGTTTATAGGTATATAAGACCTTTGCTGGGTAAAAGCATTTTAAAGAAGTTAGGCAGCTCACCTAAGTAAACTGAAACTAAACTATGGCTGCCGTTAGCAAAAGAAAAAGGAGAAACCAAAGATCACCTACAAGGAAGAACCCCCGAAAACAGATCAGAGGGAGAAAGACCCAGGCCAAACGTGGGAGAAAGGCAAAATCAAGACAAGTTGCAAAATACGTGAAGAAAAACTCAAGAAAAAAGAGTTCCTACAAACATAAGAATTTGCCCTTAACCAAAAAGGCTAGAGGAATCCTTAGTTCTTGTGTGGAAGGACTCTGCGAGGTAATATCCTCTGAAGCTGACCGCTTGAGGAAGGAAAAATGTGAACCCCAAATTAGCCACAAAGTTCTGCTAACTGCCTTGGAAAAGTCTTTGTCAAAGAAAAACATCAGGCGCTCGGTGACCCCAGAAGTCAAGAAAATAAAAAGGAAGAGACAGCCTTCTGTTGAGGTTGGCAAAAAGGGGTCTAAACTCTCTGAACAGCAAGCTGAGCCAAACCAGAAACTCCCAAAGCAACGCAAGCAACCAACTTCCCCAATTACTGAATGAGGGTTCATTAAAAAAAATTCTCCCATCATTTCTAGGACACAATAAGAAAAGGAAAAAGAAAAAGAAATCAGAACAAGATGGAAGGGAGAAAACCAGTCTAATGCTTGTCTTCCAAATGTGATAACTTCATTGTATGGTATTGCCTAGAGATGTCAACTTTATGACCCCTTGATTGGAAGCAGAGCCATCAATATTTGGAGGATATTCTTGAAAAAAAAACTTCTTGTGACAAATCAGATGCCAGATTATGAATGAATGCGCCAACTGAATGGTGAGACACTCATTCACGACAAGAGCAATCAATGATATCTGAGCCATTTGGCAAATAATGTCTTTAAAATATCTCCCGAGGGCAATAAAAATCTTCATCTTGGCAATCAAATCCAAAAACTATTTCAATAGCAGTTTCTTGACTTTGGATTTACACATTATTGGGGAAAATGTGGAGAGAGAATATCTTGCGAGCATGCATCACATTGAAACCAATTAATAATACAGATTTAATTCATGTCTTACAATCCTCAGGTATGCAGTCTTTTGACACAAGCAAAAGGTTTGATTACAAAATTACTGCTCAATCATTTTTTAAAAAAATTTTTCATCACCTTAGCATTAGAAGTCAATATTCTGAGTTTACTAACACTATGTAAAATGCTAGTAAAGAAAGTACATACGAAAGTACTTCATCAGAGAAGATATTAAAAAAGTAGTCCTAACGGGGAATCCAAAAAATTAAAATCAAATAGTTTATGGTCTGTTGGGTTCTTTTAGGTTCTCTTTGTTTCTTCCTGCGGCTGATTCATTACCTGGTTGGGTAACGTTCCCCATACACTGATGAAGTTACCTAGCTTGATAATAAAATATCTCCAAGAAAAGCTAGCTCAGTCAAGAACCAAATAATTCAACCCTGAGCTACGTTTTATCTACAATTGTAGCTCATGGTCTGTAATTCAACATCAGTTTATAGAGAGAGGTTTAACAGATTAACAGAGTTGGAAAAGACCTTATAGGTCATCTATTCCAACTTTCTGCCCAAGCAGGAAACCCTACATCATTTCTGATAAATGCCAGTCCAATCTTTTCTTGAAAGTCTCCAGTGATGAAGCTCCCACAACTTCCCACAGTGATGAAGCTGCCACAACTTCGGAAGGCAAGCTGTTCCATTGGTTGATTGTTCTTACTGTCAGAAAATTTCTCCTTATGTCTAGGTTGAATATCTCCTTGATCAGTTTCCATCCATTATTCCTTGCCTGGCCTTCGAGTGCTTTAAAAAACAGCTTGACCCCCTCGTCTCTGTGGCAGCCCCTGCTATCATGTCTCCCCGGTCCTTCTCTTCACTAGACTATGCTGAGTTCCTGTAACTGTTCATCATGTGTTTTAGCCTCCAGTCCCCTAATCATCCCGGTTGCTCTTCTCTGCACTTTTTCTAGAGTCTCAACCTCCTTTTTATAGCATGGTGATCAAAAATAGATGCAGTATCACTAAGGATTGTTGGTGTCAGATTTTTTTTGCCACATGGAGATAAAGCAGATGGTTGTTCACCCAGATAAAATTAGTGCCCTATTCATGTCCAGCCATCACCTTGGCTTGGCAAAACATATAAATAAACTTAGAATCATTCTATGACCAATGATCGAGAATAATTTGGTTTAGTTCTACTACGTATAAAATTAATTAATCCAAACTATGAAGAAGTCCCTACTGCTCTCTCTCCACTTGAGGAGTAGTGCCAGAACTATACTACTGGGCTAGGCCTATACTACTATCTCAGAGTTATTTCATTTTATGCTGTTCTGTGATTGATGTGTCTGGAGAGAATTGTGATCAATTGTACAGCATTCCACACCAGGAAGGACCTGATCACTAACCAAAGAAAACAGCAGAATGAATTATTTAAAGCATATTGCATAGTCCTGTCAAAATCAATCTTGGAAAGAGCTAAATTTGCAGTGCCATAGCAGACTGATGTGCACTTAAAGGAGATGGCAGATTGAGAGTCCTCAGGTGTTTGGTTTTTATCTGATCTAATAATCCCTTTCTCGGCATTTGTACACTATCTAAGATGAGGAGGAGGGATGTAAAGCTTCCCTTGTCCATTTTTTTAAAAAAGCACTAAATAAATAGGAAAATTGCAAGGAAACAGTATGTAGAAACTTTCACACCCTTGTCGTTGCAACTGTCAGTTCCAGTAAGCACACCAGGAATACAGTGTTATCGAACTTGTGATCGATAAATTTATTGCCATTCTTTAAAATGTTAAATTGTTCTCTTTCAGTAAAAATGAAGACAACATAATTTCATACATACCAGTTAAAGTTTAACTTGTTTGAGTTTGATGCACTATATGACTCGCTATGCGAGTCACTGGCCCTGATGGAGAGGGTGCGCAACTTGGGCGTTCTCCTGGATGGACGGTTGACTTTTGAAGAACACCTGACGACCGTCTCCAGGAGAGCTTTCTATCAGGTTCGCCTGATCCGCCAGTTGTGCCCCTTTCTTGACCGGGATGCCTTATACATGGTCACTCATGCTCTTGTTACCTCTCGCTTGGACTACTGCAATGCTCTCTACATGGGGCTCCCCTTGAAGAGCACCTGAAGGCTCCAGATGGTTCAGAATGCAGCTGCGCAGGTGATAGAGGGAGCCACTCGTGGCTCCCACGTAACACCACTCCTGCGCAGGCTGCACTGGCTGCCTGTGGTCTTTCGGGTGCACTTCAAGGTGTTGGTTACCACCTTTAAAGCACTCCATGGCTTAGGATCAGGTTACTTACGGGACCGCCTACTGCCACCGTTTGCCTCCCATCGACCCGTGCGCTCTCACAGAGAGGGACTCCTCAGGGTACCGTCAGCCAAGCAATGTCGACTGGCGGCCCCCAGGGGAAGGGCCTTCTCTGTGGGGGCTCCCACCCTCTGGAACGAACTTCCCCCAGGACTCCGTCAACTTCCTGACCTTCGAACCTTCCGTCGCGAGCTGAAGACATATTTATTTATCCGCGCAGGACTGGCATAGAATTTTTAGACATTTTATTCGGTTTTTAATTTTCTTAGTGGGTTTTAAATATATTTTAATCTGGGCCAAATTTAATAAGTTTTTTAAATATTGTTTTATCTTGTATTTATTCATTGTTGTTTTGTTTTATCTGGCTGTAAACTGCCCTGAGTCCTTCGGGAGAAGGGCGGTAAATAAATAAATAAATAAATAAATAAATAAATAAATAAATAAATAAATAAATAAATAAATAAATAAATAAATAAATAAATAAATATAGGATTTCACTCTGAAGCTTTATGATACTCAGGCCGAAAATTCTGAAGCAGTTTATATTGTGGTGTGGACAGCAACAATATTCAGGGCTGGTATCCATCTTTCTCTGCTTTCTTTGTCAGATACATAGATATCAATAGCAATAGTACTTAGACTTATACAGTACTTTACAGCCCGCTCTAAGCAGTTTACAGAATCAGTCTATGGCCCCCAACAATCTGGGTCCTCATTTTACCCACCTGGGAAGGATGGAAGGCCGAGTCAACCTTGAGACTGGTGAGATTTGAACTGCCAAATTGCAGGCAGCCAGCAGGCAGCAGAAGTAGCCTGCAGTACTGCACTCTAACCACTGCGCCACCACGGCTCATAGTCCTTGATAGTCCTTGACCTACGACCATAGTTGAGCCCAAAATTTTTTGTTTAGTGAGACATTTGTTAAGTGAGTTTTGCCTCATTTTATGATTTCTCTTTCCACAGTTGTTAAGTGAATCACTGCAGTTGTTAAATTAGTAACCCGGTTGTTAAGTGAGTCTGGCTTCTCCATTGACGTTGATTGGCAGAAGGTTACAAAAGAGGATCACATGACCCCACTGCAGCCGCCATAAAAATGAGTCAGTTGCCAAGGATCTGAATTTTGATCATACGACCGTGGGAATGCTGCGGTAATTGTGAAAAACAGTCATAAGCCCCTTTTTACAATGCCGTTGTAACTTCAAATGATCCCTAAACAGACTGTTGTAAGTTGAGGACTATCTGTATTGGAATGTTTCTGAAAGTTTGCAAAACAACAACAACAACCTCTTAGGTTAGTGAAAGTCATGATCAACAGTAATAAGCTGCTCAAAAAAATAAAGGGAACACTTAAACAACACAATGTACTGTATATTTTTACAGAATTTTTTTAAAAAAAACATTTTTGGGACAGCAAAATAAACCAGATTTATTCTGATTTGCATATCCCTGCCTCCAGTGTTACATTTTGAGAAATAAAAGAGAAAGGAGTTCATTACATTTTGACATTGAACACAGAGCAGAAGTGGATCCTTTCCTGTTGTGGATATTTTTTGAAACGGTACCAACCTGGCAAATGCCAGTGGGAGGAAAACATTGCTTTTACAGATTTCATTTAATGGTACTGAAAATGGTTCTTGTAAGATACATAATAATGCTACTTTAAAACAAGTTGTTATTTACGATTGCCCTTTTGTAAATATCATGTTTTGGGCATCCAGCTGCTTCACAAAATGACAACTCCTCCCAATCAATCACTTTTCCCTGTTGGAAATGCTTTCCCAAATCTCATAGGTGGTCCTGCAACTTAGCAATTTTAATAAATAATATTCCCAACGGCACACTTCTCAGACAAGGAGAAAACAATTTGAAAATGTAACTCTCTGATCATGGAAAGCTTCTTTTGATTCGTAATGAGCTGTCAAGATTTTGCAGCACATAATAAAACTACAGTAAGGCTATTCATTTGGCAGAAGAAAGCAGGAGCTTCCCAGTAGAGAAGGGAGACACTATCAGGATGACAATTCAATAAAGACAGGCTTTAATCCCGTTATTGATCTGTTTTACAATGGCAATGGAAAAAAGAGTGCTTTGGTTAATAAATCCTGTGGGATCTTCCAGTTTAGAGCCAGTGTAGTTCTGATTACAATAGGGTGAGGTCAACAACTGTAGTTAGCTTTTTCCATTGTGCTCTTCTACATAATGAAACATGAGGATGGGTGCTATTTATGGATAATGCATATGTTTGGCCTGATCCATCCACCAAATCTTCGAACAGAATAGAATTCTTTATTGGCCAAGTGTGATTGGACACACAAGGAATTTGTCTTTGGTACATATGCTCTCAGTCTACATAAAAGGAAAAAAGAATACATTCATCAAGAATCATAAGATACAACATTTAGTGATCATAGTTTGCTAAATAAGCAATCAAATCATACTAGGAAAAAAATAAAACAATATAAATTGTAAAGATATAAGCAACAAGCTTATAGTCATAAGTGGGAGGAGATAGGTAATAGGAAGGATGAGAAGAATAATATTAATTAATAAATAATTTGACAGTGTTGTGGGAATTAGTTGTTTAGCAGAGTGATAGCATTCAGGGGAAAACTTTCCTTGTGTCTAATTGTTCTGGTGTGCAGTGCCTTATTGAGGGTAGAAGTTGAAACAATTTATGTCCAGGATGTGATGGGTTTGTAGATACCTTCACAGCCCTCTTTTTGACTCGTGCAGTATACAGGTTCTTCAATGGAAGGCAGGTTGTAGCAATTGTTTTTTCTGCATCAAGTTGAAGAAGCTGAGGCACTCAAGACACAGCTGAATTATACTTCCGAAATACATTCACCCATAAAGTCGATGAGGAATGCTCAGAACCAATGATCAAAAAGATAAGACCTAGGGCTGCATGACTATCAAATTGAAATATTACAACTCTATCATAAAAGGTTAGTTGCTTCCCGCAGGTTAATTTCACTAGTTAATATCACTAGCCATTTACTGGCAAAATGAGGAGGGCACCAAAATGAATTCAATTCTGTTCCAAAATGCTTCAAATGGTCTCCGCAGCTGATAAGATGATTTTAGTTTTCTAGAGTCCTCTCTGGGAATTCAAGAGGGTGGTATTTGGCGCCAGTGTCATTTCTTTCATTCCACATTGTATCTCCCAGTGCCATTGATCACTTGCTGTTGCAACAAAAGATTAGCAAGCTGTTGCAAACTGCATTCCTACCAGGTGCTGCTATAAATTATCATACTAGCAAGCAAACTCACTGTGTTAGCCATATGTTTATGGAAACAGCAAGGCGAGGAGAAGTGTACAGAACTGGCAGTAGGTGATGAATGAGAAATTTGGAGATGCATCATTTCCTTTTCCAACCAAAAAATGTGGAACCTGGTGAGAAATTTTGTACTCAGCGTACATTGTATTTCTATATGGGGAAATCTAACACCCCCCCAATGTGTTCTCTGTTCTGCAATTTACAAAGAAATTAGGCACAGACTAGCAGAATAACAGAATAATAGAGTTGGAGGGGACCTTGGGGGACATTAGCCCCACCTCCTGCTTAAGCAGGAAGCCTTATATCACTTCAATGGCTGTCCAGTCTCTTCTTAAACACTTCCAGTGACGGAGCAGCTTATTATTATATGGCACAGGTAGTCCTTGATGTATGGCTACAATTGAGCCCAAAATTGCTGTTGCTAAGTGAGACAGTTTTAGGTAAATTTTGCCCCATTTTATGACCTTTCTTGTCACCGTTGTTAAATTTCTAGGTTCTATCATATCCCAAGATCTCAAATGGACAGCTAACCTCAAAAACATCATCAAAAAAGGACAACAAAGAATGTTCTTTCTGCGCCAACTCAGTAAGCTCAAACTGCCCAAGGAGCTGCTGATTCAGTTCTACAGAGGAATTATTGAGTCTGTCATTTGCACCTCTATAACTGTCTGGTTCGGTTCTGCAACCCAACAAGAAAAACACAGACTTCAGAGGATAATTAGAACTGCAGAAAAAATAATTGCTACCAACCTGCCTTCCATTGAGGACCTGTATACTGCACGAATCAAGAAGAGGGCCGTGAAAATATTTACAGATCCCTCACATCCTGGACATAAACTGTTTCAACTCCTACCCTCAAAACGACGCTATAGAGCACTGCACACCAGAACAACTAGACACAAGAACAGTTTTTTCCCGAAGGCCATCACTCTGCTAAACAAATAATTCCATCAACACTGTCAAACTATTTACTGAATCTGCACTACTATTAATCTTCTCATAGTTCCCATCACCAATCTCTTTCCACTTATGACTGTATGACTATAACTTGTTGCTGGCAATCCTTATGATTTATATTGATATATTGACCATCAATTGTGTTGTAAATGTTGTACCTTGATGAACGTATCTTTTCTTTTATGTACACTGAGAGCATATGCACCAAGACAAATTCCTTGTGTGTCCAATCACACTTGGCCAATAAAAATTCTATTCTATTCTATTCTATTCTAAATAAATCACTGCACTTGTTAAGTAAGTAACAGAGTTGTTAAGTGAATCTGACTTCCCCATTGATTTTGCTTTTCAGAAGGTCACAAAAGATAATCATATGACCCTGGGACACAGCTAGTTGCCAAGCATCCAAATTTTGATCATGTGACCATGGGAATGCTACAATAGTCATAAGTGTGAAACATGGTCATAAGACTTTTTCAGTGCTGTTGTAAGCAAAAATGGTTTTGCTTTGTAGCAGAATTTAGCCCCCCAAATTCCACATTTGTTACAAAGCATCGATATTCTTCCTTTCGATGATATCCAGAAGTCAATTCTCTGATCAGATTTCATTTTGAAACCTTAAAAAAGCCGAACACGCCGAATGCTGCGGCGAAAGCAACGCCAGTCCACAGCGAAGAAATCCAGGCTGAATCGGACGGTGAAGAAGAGGAAGAGGTTTTCCACACCGGGAGGCCGGAGAGAGGCGACCGGGACGAGTGCGTGAGTTGCGGAGGCCAACACCAACAACAGAATTGCAGGTTCAAAGACGCGATTTGTCGGCGGTGTGAAAAGAAAGGACATATAGCTCAGGCCTGTCGAGCCTCCCAACCTTCCCACAAAAAATTCAAACCGGCCAATCAACAGGGCGCCGGTTCAGCGAAGCGGCCAGGGATTGGCCAGTTCAAAAAAGGCATGAAGTTGAATCACACCACTGTGCGAGTGGGCTACGCATCGACATGACTAGAAAAGAAAATATTCACTAAGACCTACATCGAAGGAGTGCAGTGTAAACTGGAGGTGGATACCGGCTCATCAATCACGATTATGTCCTGGGACACGGTCGCACGGGACCTGCCAGAAGTCGCGAAACGACAGCTGCAACCCCAAAAGCTGAGAGTGCAAGACTACCAGGGAAACCGGATCCCCGTTAAAGGAGCCACAACGGTCAGAGTAAGATATGGACAATTCAAGAAAACGCTGCCAATCACCATCGTTGATGGAAACCTGCCCAGTTTACTGGGACTGGACTGGTTTCGAGCCCTAGGATTGGGCATAACCGGGATCCACAGCAATGGAGTCAACCTGAAGGACGAATTGTTGAAGGAATTTGAGGACGTTTTTCAAGACAGCCTGGGCAAGTACGTGGGGACCCCCATTTCATTCAATTTGGACCCCCAGGTAGCTCCCATTAGATTAAAAGCTAGGAGGGTCCCGTTCGCCCTCAAACCCAAGATTGACAGGGAACTAGATAAACTAGTAAACCAAGGAATACTAGTCCCGTCGACCATGCAAAATGGGAGACACCAATAGTGACCCCAGTCAAACCGGACGGATCAGTCCGATTTGCGCTGACTATAAGGCAACGCTTAACAAAGCATTGCAAAGAGTGCTTACCCATCTCCCGTAGTGCAACATTTGTTGCACTCGTTAGGACAGGGACAGGTTTTTGTCAAACTCAATCTGGCTCAAGCCTACCAACAATTACCAGTTGACGACGAAACGGTCGAAGCACAGACGATTGTCACACATCGGGGCGTTTTTAAATGCACTCGACTTCAGTTCGAGTTAGTGTAGCCCCGGTTATTCCAAAACCTAATGGAACGACTCCTACAGGGTCTACCAGGAGTAGTTCCATATTTCGACGATGTACTGGTATCAGCAGAAAACTTGGAAGAATTAGGGGTCAAATTGCGGAAGGTTTTGGGCATTTTCAGGTCTGCGGGGCTTAAGGTTAAACTCAACAAATGCCAGATAGGAGTTGAATCTGTAGAATTCTTGGGTTACCGGATAGATAAGAAAGGCATCCACCCAATTGAGAGCAAAGTGCGAGCCATTAGAAAGGCTCCAACCCCAAAAAACAAAACAGAATTACAAGCATTTTTGGGGCTTGTAAACTTCTATGCGGTATTTTTAAAAAATAAGGCAATGATAGCCGAACCGCTACATAAACTGCTAGCGAAGAAATCTGTTTGGACTTGGGGCAGGGTTGAGGCTAAGGCATTTGAAGGAGTTAAGAATCTCTTGTCCAGCGATAGCCTTCTAATTCAGTACAATGGGACGTTGCCACTAGTACTAGTTTGTGATGCATCACCCTACGGGGTAGGGGCTGTCCTCAGCCACAGGTTACCGAACGGTTCAGAAGCCCCTATCGCATATTTTTCCCGCACGATGTCTGCAGCGGAAAGGAACTATAGCCAACTAGACCGGGAAGCCCTGGCTATAGTTTCTGGGGTTAAAAAATTCCACGAGTACCTGTTTGGGCGGCAATTTGAAATAGTCACAGACCATAGACCTTTATTGGGACTCTTGGCGGGGGACCGTCCAGCACCGGTTGCGTTATCACCCAGGCTGACCCATTGGACTATTTTCCTGGCAGCATATTCGTACCAACTGTCTCACCGACCGGGCAAGGATTTGGGACATGCGGACGCTTTAAGTAGATGCCCGTTGCCAGAGACTATTGAAGACCCGACCCCAGGGATGCCTGTCTTGTTAATTGACTCTTTGGACTCTGGCCCAGTCACATCCACGGAAGTGACTAGGGCATCTTACAAAGATATTATTGTGAGAACTGTGATTGGTTGGGTGCAGAGGGGATGGCCCGCTGCACCGGGGGATCATTTCAAAGAGTTTACAAAGAAGCGTTCGGAACTGTCGGTACAAGGAGGTTTCTGTTATGGGGGGATAGAGTGGTTATTCCGGAGAAATTACGAGGGCATGTGTTGGAGCTATTGCATGTGGGCCACCCAGGGATTGTGAGGATGAAAAGCCTAGCAAGAAGTTATGTGTGGTGGCCACAAATGGATAAAGATATTAGGGACCGGGTAGGGAAATGCCAAGCTTGTCAGGAATCAAGGCCACTACCCCCAACAGCCCCCATCAGGGAATGGGAGAAACCCCAGGGTCCTTGGTCCAGAATCCACATAGATTTTGCCGGGCCATTCCATGGGCAGACCTTCTTAATTGTGGTAGATGCCTACTCGAAGTGGTTAGAAATTTTACTCATGAAAACCACAACAGCGGAAGCCGTCATCACAGTCTTGAGGCATCTTTTTGTGACACACGGGTTGCCCGACACTCTAGTGTCTGATAACGGCCCACAATTCACAGCCACCCAGTTTGAGGGGTACTTGGCAGGAGAGGGCATCCAACATGTCCTCTCGGCACCTTTCCACCCGGTGACGAACGGACTTGCAGAACGTTTCGTACGCAGTGCCAAGGAAGCGCTATCTAGAATTAGCCCAGGAGATTGGCAATCCAAAATTGATACCTTCCTGGCAGTCCAACATAGAACTCCCTGTGTAACCACCGGCCGCAGCCCATTGGAGTTATTAATGGGGAGAAGACTCCGGTGCCCCCTAGATCGGTTAAACCCAACATACTCCCCTGATGGGTACCAAAACACAAAGGGAAGAACCAGAACAATGACAATAGGTGACCCGGTATGGGCACATAACTATAGTGAGGGCCCAGCGTGGCTTAAGGGAACAATTGTAGGAGTGACGGGCCCAAAGTCATACTTAGTGGACATGGGGGATGGCAGAGTGTGGAGACGCCACATAGATCAATTACGAAAAAGAATACAAAACGATCTAGAAACAAAACAGCCAGACCCTGACTACCAAATACTTGAACCAACAGCTAGCTCAACCCCGAGGCGATCGGAGGACTTAGCTGAGTCTGAAGAAGTCCAGCGACGCCAACCGGTTCCTCCAGAGGACAGCACGGACAACTCTGCAAATAATCCAGGGCCGGAGGGCCCAGAGGAGGAGCTGGGAGTAACAAACAGTCCCTCCAACCAGCTCGACTCACTCCCAGGGAATGAATTGCACAGGTCAGAAAGAGTTAGGAGACGCCCTGTCTACCTGCATGACTACATGGAGAAATAACATGCAAATATTATGTAAATATGGTAAAAAGTGTTCTGGGAGGGGAGGAGTGTAATGTATTTGAATTTTAGGAGGGAAATTTGAGCGGGAAAAATGCACGTTGCTGATTGGCTGATGCCTCAGCCAAATTATTATTTAAAGAGGGGGTTTTGCCTGTTAGCTTTTGCTGGGATTACAATAAACTAAAGGGCTGTTGTCACTTGTATCATCTCCTGCCTTTTCATTGCCCGAACTTAACATACAGGTTCTTCAATGGAAGGCAGGTTGGTAGCAATTGTTTTTTCTGCCTCAAGTTGAAGAAGCTGAGGGACTCAAGACACAGCTGAATTATACTTCCGAAATACATTCACCTATAAAGTCGATGAGGAATGTTCAGAACCAATGATCAAAAAGATAAGACCTAGGGCTGCATGACTATCAAATTGAAATATTACAACTCTTATCATAAAAGGTTAGTTGCTTCCCGCAGGTTAATTTCACTAGTTAATATCACTAGCCATTTACTGGCAAAATGAGGAGGGCACCAAAATGAATTCAATTCTGTTCCAAAATGTTTCAAATGGTCTCCGCAGCTGATAAGATGATTTTAGGTTTCTAAAGTCCTCTCTGGGAATTCAAGAGGGTGGTATTTGGCGCCAGTGTCATTTCTTTCATTCCACATTGTATCTCCCAGTGCCATTGATCACTTGCTGTTGCAACAAAAGATTAGCAAGCTGTTGCAAACTTCATTCCTAGCAGGTGCTGCTATAAATTATCATACTAGCAAGCAAACTCACTGTGTTAGCCATATGTTTATGGAAACAGCAAGGCGAGGAGAAGTGTACAGAACTGGCAGTAGGTGATGAATGAGAAATTTGGAGATGCATCATTTCCTTTTCCAACCAAAAAATGTGGAACCTGGTGAGAAATTTTGTACTCAGCGTACATTGTATTTCTATATGGGGAAATCTAACACCCCCCCAATGTGTTCTCTGTTCTGCAATTTACAAAGAAATTAGGCACAGACTAGCAGAATAACAGAATAATAGAGTTGGAGGGGACCTTGGGGGACATTAGCCCTACCTCCTGCTTAAGCAGGAGGCCTTATATCACTTCAATGGCTGTCCAGTCTCTTCTTAAACACTTCCAGTGACGGAGCAGCTTATTATTATATGGCACAGGTAGTCCTTGATGTATGGCTACAATTGAGCCCAAAATTGCTGTTGCTAAATGAGACAGTTTTAGGTAAATTTTGCCCCATTTTATGACCTTTCTTGTCACCGTTGTTAAATTTCTAGGTTCTATCATATCGCAAGATCTAAAATGGACAGCTAACCTCAAAAACATCATTAAAAAAGGACAACAAAGAATGTTCTTTCTGCACCAACTCAGTAAGCTCAAACTGCCCAAGGAGCTGCTGATTCAGTTCTATAGAGGAATTATTGAGTCTGTCATTTGCACCTCTATAACTGTCTGGTTCGGTTCTGCAACCCAACAAGAAAGACACAGACTTCAGAGGATAATTAGAACGGCAGAAAAAATAATTGCTACCAACCTGCCTTCCATTGAGGACCTGTATACTGCACGAATCAAGAAGAGGACCATGAAAATATTTACAGACCCCTCACATCCTGGATATAAACTGTTTCAACTCCTTCCATCAAAACGACGCCATAGAGCACTGCACACCGGAACAACTAGACACAAGAACAGTTTTTTCCCGAAGGCCATCACTCTGCTAAACAAATAATTCCATCAACACTGTCAAACTATTTACTGAATCTGCACTACTATTAATCTATTAATCTTCTCATAGTTCCCATCACCAATCTCTTTCCACTTATGACTGTATGACTATAACTTGTTGCTGGCAATCCTTATGATTTATATTGATATATTGACCATCAATTGTAAATGTTGTACCTTGATGAATGTATCTTTTCTTTTATGTACACTGAGAGCATATGCACCAAGACAAATTCCTTGTGTGTCCAATCACACTTGGCCAATAAAAATTCTATTCTATTCTATTCTATTCTAAATAAATCACTGCACTTGTTAGGTAAGTAACACAGTTGTTAAGTGAATCTGACTTCCCCATTGATTTTGCTTTTCAGAAGGTCACAAAAGATTATCATATGACCCTGGGACACAGCTAGTTGCCAAGCATCCAAATTTTGATCATGTGACCATGGGAATGCTACAATAGTCATAAGTGTGAAACATGGTCATAAGACTTTTTCAGTGCTGTTGTAAGCAAAAATGGTTTTGCTTTGTAGCAGAATTTAGCCCCCCAAATTCCACATTTGTTACAAAGCATCGATATGCTTCCTTTCGATGATATCCAGAAGTCAATTCTCTGATCAGATTTCATTTTGTCTAATAGCAAAATCACCCCAAAATAAACTCCTTGAATTAATCCTTTGTAAATTAAAATGAGTGGTTGAAAATGATAGGAATTGAATATTCTTAGTAGTTCTTAGAGATACATAAGAATAAGCCTTCAAAGGGAGGAAAAACATGGGAAAATGGGCAGATGCTATTTTGAGCTCCTAGAATCCTGAATAGTGTTTAACCTGTCTGTCAGCCTAAACAAAATTATTCCTTTTAGGAAATGGTTATCTTATTTTTTTCCCCTAGGCAAATGAAGTGTATACTAGAAACACACATGTGTTATGTTGACTGCTGTTGTAACAGCTGCACCAAGTTGGATTGTGTATTTTTGGCATTCTCAGGAAAAAAAACCTCTAGAAAGAGTTTTTCAACTGCAAAAGCTATGCCTATTTTTCTTTAGCAAGATTTGTTTATCTAAATACTCAATCATGTTATTTTAATAATGTTTCCGTCAAGTGAACAGATGTTAAGACAACTATAAAATACTTGTCTAGAAACTTTCTAGCTTAATTTTCTTTTGAAATGCCTGTGTCTGGATATTTCAGAGGGATCTGTATCAGTTTCCTAAAATTATCTTGTCATTAAGTGGTTATTGCTCTTCAAGTGCAGGAATAAAACATGAGATGTCACATTAGAACAATTCAGAACTCTGGGAAAAGGTTACATGCTGCTCCAGACGTGTGATGTCTTTGATACCAAAAGGCAGATTAATTCTTCCCAATTTCATCATTGTTTCGACCTTGAAACAAGGTTGAATTCATACAATTAATCAGAAGTGAAGTCTGAAGCCAGTATGCATTGGACAGTACTGAGCTTCAGAATTTAGTCTTCGCATTCTTCTCCTCCTCCTCATGTTAAGGGATCAGGGTTTAGTGACCAATAGATGTCCTGATATTTCACCTGCAACTGTGGCTGAGATCTTCAAAGAAGTTCTTCTGCTATTGAGCAAGGACTGACTAGGTGCCAATTTTTATAACCAGGTATCCTGACTTCTGATTGGTCTGGATTCTGATTGGCCCAGACAACCCAGCCTGGAATTCTTTCAAATGAAATTGACTGATTTAACCACACAACAGATTTTCCTGTATGATTATTGTTTTTATCAAAAAAAAAAATTAAAAATGCCAATTATTAGAAGAAGATGATTTAGCAGGAACTTCTTTTTAATATTCCATGTCAATATTTGCTTTCCATGCCATAATTCCAGATACTTTTTCAAGAAATTGAGTAGTTGCTATGTCAAGGAATGAAGAACAAGTAAAGGGTCAATGCAAAATGTTTCTGAAGGTAGATCAAAACAGAGACAGATGGCAATTCCTATAAATTTCATTCATTATGCACATCACATTTAAAATTATGCAGATTGGATAAGCTAAGCATATGATGAATTCACGCAAGTGAAAGAATACAGCCTTTTTCAGACTGGTGGCCATGCCGGTTCTTTAAATAGCATGCCGGGGGTTGCAAATAGGACTAGAAAAAGAAACCGACATTCATTTTAATTTAGCATTAATTCTATTTAACATGCAGTCATTTGAATTCAGTTAATATGGTTATTCTCCATTGATTTAAGAATTTCACCTTTCTTGTCAATGCAGAAATAGTAAGTCATCAGCAATTTTGAAGGGCCTATGAAATCAAATGGAAGAATTGTAGGTGGCCCAACTTTGGAAGTTACACCATTTGTTGCTTAAGTTTGACTACAAAATAATGCCTATCAATGGCTCCATTTTATAATAGTCACAAGATTTCCAAATTTTGGAAATTTCTTTTCCCCAAGAATGTTTGTGGGATCAGCAGAAAAGGGCAAGTCCATAGAAATGGGAGCCTGTAAGCTTGCAAACATGGGAGGGAAAAATGAGAAATCACAAAAACACGGAAAGAACAGTGTGTTGTTCTTATTTTAAAGAGCAAATCATAAACAAATGCACACAAATATAAAAGAAGTGGGATCAAGGGAAAAAGTTATCACCTATGAGGTATTCGATAGACTAAACTGGAATGCTACAGAGACTGGATTAAACAAGAACAGAAATAGTATGGCATTTGAATCTATGAAAATAAAAGAAAAGGATTTTGATGTTCCTTTAAGTCAAGTGGAAGTATCCTTCAAAGTCATCCTCATCATTCTTTTGAAACTTTATTCATGATCTCTGATAGCTTACTTGTTCCTGCCTACCCCCCTTGTTAAAATTTTGGGTGATGCTTATTAATTCAAGAATGGGGGAGGTCAATTTATTCCTTTGTGGATTATTACCGTGTCCCTTGATCAATCAAGAGATTTGGGATCATTAAAGGTTTATTGCCTTCATTGATTCTCATTAGGTACACTATCAAGGAAGCATTCAGACTTTGAACATGAAAAAAGGATTCCTGGATTTTGGAAAATCACTAGGTTTCTATACTGAGTTACTTTACATTCAGGTGAGAATTCTTCCACTTCATTTTACAAAAATCATTCATGTGTGACCAATTTTTTTTAATTCAACAGATTCTGTACAAGTGATGAAAGATATGGGGTACTAAATTCAGCTTGGGTAATGAAATATCTGGGCTGCAGAAATCCAGAGGTCCATTAAATGAAAACCAAGTTTCTTTTTCCTTTTATTTTCTTGGTTGTCATCTGGAGATGATTGAAAGTTTTGCATCCCAGATACAGTAGGCTGAAATCCAGTATCGAATAGAGCGATGCATATAATATTCTTTCTTCCCAAAAAAATTCTGGTCCATGCTTCACATAGCGAGTCACTCAGTTCTTCATCCGATGAAGTCAATAATGTGATCTCCATGCAAATAGGGATCTCTCATAGATTTCAGATTTTATTATAAAAACCCATCATATTTTTGTTTCTTCACATTCAGCTATACACACAACAAATAGAACTGTAATTCATTCTGAAATAAAGTGACAAATACTGGCACAGAGGATAAAATGACTTAAGGATGATGGCAGATATGGTCCAATACATCTGTAGGAACTCAGTTGGAAAGATTACAACATCAAGGTGGGGATCAGAGACAGTATTATTACTATTGTTCTCCTCCTCTTCTTCCTACATATATTCATCTTTATTATAAACATATTGATCGGCAAACAAACTAATAATATCGTAAATCTGATTTCAGTTTTAGTTGGAATTTCTCATGGGGATTTGTATCCACAAATTTGTCCAAACAACCTACATTTAACTAAAAGGGATCCAGCTCGCCCAATGTATTTTCCATCCTCTATTTCTTTGCCTATTTTTGCCACCTCTCCCAATTCTTGACTTTTCCTTAATGGAATCTCTGCTTCTTCAACACCCTTAAGCAAGCAAAATATTTCATTGATTCTCTCAGCTTCCCATTTGCCATTACTCATCAGATTAAATATAAATTCTATACTGCACAGTTCTCTCTGTGTTCATCTCCATTTGAATATTTCTGCCCTAATTAATGTCACTTAAGGTAAAATATTACTTTGAGTTCCACACAGCAGTTGTAAATTATTTACTGCTAAAACATGTTGACTTTTCATGAGTTGTTTGCACAGCAAGCACCATGCCATCAAATTGTAGAGGGAGAACAAAATCAATCAATTATTATTATACCCAATAGGAGGTTTACCTCCTATATTATATCCATTTTTATGTCTGACACAAATGGCTTTAGCCATTATGCTGGATTTTTTATCTTCTGAAGAGAATTAAGCAACCACTTTTTCATTTGTTTTCTCTTTTCCTACTTTTGGGCGACCTAACATAATTTAAAATGTTGGGGATGTTGCTTTTTAAAGTCACCAGCTGCTCAGCAAGCCATTAATAATGCACTATTTTAAAACACTTACTCATTAAGTGCAGTGTTTAGAGCAAATCAACATCTAATTTAATTTAATGCACTAGCTTTATTTTAAGGACATTCCAAAACTTGTGCTTCGAATCTTACAGCCACCCAGGGTCTCTTTCGATAGTGAGAAAGGTGGCATATGGAAGAAAAAGAGAGAGAGAGAGAGAGAGAGAGAGAGAGAGGGAGGGAGGGAGGGAGGGAAGGAAGGAAGGAAGGAAGGAAGGAAGGAAGGAAGGAAGGAAGGAAGGAAGGAAGGAAGGAAGGAAGGAATGTTCCTTTTTTCAGCACTGTACTTTTATTCAAAAGGCAACTGAATTTTGTTTTTCCTTGAAGACGTTTCGCTTCTCATCCAAGAAGCTTCTTCAGTTCTTCACCAGAACTTCATCATACCCTGGATGATTCATAATGTCCATAGAGATTTTTTCAGCACTGCTTCAAACAGCTGCTGAACAAGTGATCAGAAAGCAAGGAGAGCAAATATTTGTAAACTAGTTTGTCTGTTGTCTTAACATATCATCACAACTTATGCTAAGTCAACAAGCATGTTTTCCAACCATTCTAACCCTTCCTCCTCCCACCCGTGTTGTCATTCAGAGTTTCCAGAAACCTGGATTTGTTATCAATGTGTTGTTACTGTTGTTGTTGTTTTATTATTATACCACAGGATTCACATACAACCTCTGACTTAGCTAAAGGCAACTTGTTATGTTCTCAGTTCCGAATGGACACATTCACGCACCAAATCAATTTCACATCCGCTATTCATACCACCGAGACCTGTGACTTGGCTTTCCACTCTTTATCCTTTCTCATTTAATGGTTCAGAGGGCAAGGAATTATATACAGGTCATAAACTTTGCAGTTGAGTAATGCAACATTTCGAAGACTGCAGCCTTATGCCCCTTAGCTGGCTGTAAGTCTTCTGAAATCTAAAATGTTTGCTTCTGAGGAAATATGTACCATTGGCAGTATTGTTCTTAATGTAATTAATAAAATAAAAGCAAATTTAATAACATTGTTTAGGGCTCTTTTTTTAAGTAAAAAAGTAAGAGCAGAAACAAAATTTCTTCTACTGTTATCCATTGCTCCATAGGAAGATGAATACTCAGATGGTAAATAGAAGATTTGATTTTGACTTTTAATTTGGTTGTTGACAATTTTAGTATGAAGCTAAAAGGTTAAAAACAACACAAAATGAAAACTCCCTGTTTTAAGACAAGGATTTTGAATTGTCAGATGCATTTCCTCCATTCCTCCCTCTTTCTCTCTCTCTTAAAGCTCCATTCAAAATAATAAGGGTGGGGGGAGAAAAACGTAAGGATTTTTTTAAGCTCCCAATCATTTGTTGTCAAAAGTAATTATGCCATCAAAAATCTGCAGTCAGTTCCACTCCTTAACTGAATTTCTCTGGCATACAAATAATGAAGTGATCATCATTTTCTGGCGTTGGAAATACTTTTAAACAAAATAATAGTCCCTGGCACAAACAAGATGCTTAAAGAAAGTAGAAGCAATTCTACAGAACGTTGAGTTTTAATTAAAGACAACCTCTGGGGGCATAAAGAATGTTTGCTTAATTTTCAGACGCACCAAGACAAGCCTTCAGAAACTCACTATAAATACAATCACTTCAGTGGAGGACTTGCTATTGACGGTCTCATTCTTCATCATCATTATTACATTCTCCATTTTTTTTTTTATTTGCATTTATATCCCGCCCTTCTCCGAAGATTCAGGGCAGCTTACACTATGTCAAGCAATAGTCTTCATCCATTTGTATATTATATACAAAGTCAACTTATTGCCCCCAACAATCTGGGTCCTCATTTTACCTACCTTATAAAGGATGGAAGGCTGAGTCAACCTTGGCCCTGGTGGGACTTGATCCTGCAATAATTGCAAGCAGCTGCTGTTAATAACAGACTGTCTTAGCAGCCTGAGCCACCAGAGGCCCCAGTGGGATTTGATTGGCATGAGACCTTGAAAATGGCTCTTTGCTGAAACCTTTTCTGCAGAGGCTGGGTGGGAATGGCTAGGATTAAACTGATTTGGGGAGAATTTAAAGTTTTTTCTCCTTGATCTGTTTATTTGGCAAATGTCTATGGTCACTCATCTTAATCAAATAACCTTGGGCAGTTAACAAAGCACAAAATAGAGGACTCCATTTAAAAAGAGAGGAAAAAATAAGAAATTTAAAATTCTACGTTAAAAAACAATCAGTTCCTCAGCAAACATATCTAACAATGCAGACTACACTAGCATGCCTGAGCCTAAAACCTAAGGAAAAGGCCTGGGTCTGTTTTCGTGTTAAAGCTTCCAGAGAGTCAACTAATTAATTTGAATAATATGCGATGATTGTGACCTAGTGATAGGGCTCAACTTTGTCATGCAAATATCCCTGGCTTAATCCTCTGCATCTCCAATTAAGAATAGTAAGAGAAGTGTCTAAAAATTAATGCTGTTGTTAGAGAGTTTGCATTTTAATATACTGGTAATAGCTTATTGTACACAACTGCCTGGGCTCATACAACTGGACAAACCACAAAATATGGTTTATAACCACATTTTCTGTTCTTAGCTCAGCTGTATGTGTTATGCGTTCAGGTGATATCCGCACAACTTGATGCCCTCCAGATGCAAGGGGGTCTTTCTGAAATTCCAGGTTGTGCTGTGGTTGACTGCAAGGACAGCTGGAATCCAAAGCTTAAATATGAATATCTTACAGAAGTAATTTGATTATGTCTTTTTTGAACAGTGCTGAAGAGATGGGGTACATTTTAGAATTTGTGATAGACAGTTTTCCATGGGCATGCTGATTAGATTTTCATTAAAAGAGCTTAAAAAAATCCAGGTGGCCAATGGATTTTCTGTATTCATTTGCCAACATCCAATTCATTCATAATGACATCAAATGGTTATTTTCACATTGTTATAGTGTGCAAATTGCACTCCTCAAATTGACTTGATAAATGATTCAAAAATCAATTTCAGCTGCAATATATCTAGCTTAGCATTACTTGCAAACAATGCCACAAACATGAGTAACTTTATCATCAGAAAAAAATTAGCATTGTTTGACCTATGAAATGTCAGAAGATTTTGATATATTTTGGATGTTTGGAAGTAATGACAGGTTTGGGGGTTATTATCCCTTTGAACCATGAAGACAATAAGAAGGGAAAAAGTGAATTCAATTTACAAGGTGCATAAACATTATATGTAATGGAAATGGAGCAATGTTATTTCACTTAGAAGATAGGAAATGCTTTTTAGCACTTTATGATGTCTTGAGAAAGTAAGTAATGAGAATCTTACAAATGAACTGTCAAGGTTCATTGCTTGGAGGCAAGCCAGAAGCTAAGCAGACTTGCAAAGATAAATAGCTCATAGTTTGCCCAGCCTGTATCTGAGCACTAGACAGCTGAAGCTGAAGAAACAAGCCAGAATTAGCCACTTTAGATAGGGATGGATGAAAACCCTTTGTTTCATATTGTCAGATGGTTTCAGCTAAGGTCTTTGTTACATTGCCAGCATCTGATCATCTCATATGGGAGTAGCATCTGCAGGCTACTTCTGCTACTATTCCAAATTTGAGACTTGAGACTCATGCTTCTAAGGCCATAATAGAAGACAACTACATAATGAATTTAACAATCCACCAACTATTAGCTTTGGTTCCATCTCAATCTAAAGACTCAAGGATGGGTGCCCATTCGTTCAAAATCAACATCTGCAAAATAGTGACTAAAACATTGCAATCAAATCCCTTTCACTTCTATGTAATTGTGTACACATAAGAATTGGCCTTTGGTTGCGATGCCTTCCCATGATCTTGCAGATTTGGATATTCCTGTCCAGCAGACGTTACTAGAGTTAATCCTTGCATGGCCTTTTTGGCATAAGGAGGAGACTGCTACATTTTGGATATACAAGCACCGAGGAATATCTCTTGTGCAAAGAGAAAAACCCCTTAATCTTGTGAAAGGAAAAAGATCTCAAGGAAGTTTGCACTGGGAAACACCTCTAAAGGGAAACAGACGTCTCAAGATCAAAAATAAATTTCTTTCAATTCCTAGGAATTATGTGAAGATACTGTATGCAAGTATTTGTCTTGACAACAGTATGATTTACAAGTTTCCAGATTAGCAATAGCAATAGACTTATATACCACTTCACAGGGTTTACAGTCCTCTCTAAGTGGTTTACACTTACACAGAGTCAGCATATTGCCCCCAACAATAGAAGAGCACCAGGAGGCTCCAGCTGGTCCAGAATGAGGCTGTGTGGGTAATAGAGGGAGCACCACGATGCTCCCATGTAGTACTTCTCCTGCGCAAGCTGCACTGGCTGCCTGTGGTCTTCCGGGTGCAATTCAAGGTGTTGGTTATCACCTTTAAAGCGCTCCATGGCATAGGACCGGGTTACTTACGGGACCGCCTACTGCTACCAATAGCCTCCCATCGACCTGTGCGCTCCCATAGGGAGGGCCTCCTCAGGGTGCCGTCAGTCAAGCAATGGTGACTGGCGACCCCAGGGGGAGGGCTTTCTCTGTGGGGGCTCCTGCCCTTTGGAATGAGCTGCCTACGGGGTTATGCCAACTCCCCGATCTCCGGACCTTCAAACACGAGCGTAAGACCTTTTTGTTCCACCATGCGGGGCTGGCCTAACGAAATTTTTAATTGAGGGTTTTTATGATAGTTTTATGGCCAATTTTATGATAGTTTTATGGCCAATTTTAGAATCAGGTTTTTAAAATGTTTTAATTTTTGACTATGTCTTTGTTGTTTTATTCTGGCTGTATTCTGCCTGAGTCCTTCGGGAGAAGGGCGGTATAGAAATAAAATAAATAAATAAATTAAATTAAATAAACAATATGGGTCCTCATTTTACCTATCTGGGGAGGATGGAAGGCTGAGTCAACTTGAGCCAGTAAGAATCAAACTGTTGAACTGCAGTCAGCCAGCAGTCAGCAGAAATAGCCTGCAGTACTGCATTCTAACCACTGCACCACCATGGCTCACCTATAATCATTGGATTTCTTGGAATTCTCCAACCTACATAGTAATCTTATACAATGCTTTGGAGATCAGCTAATATTGACTAATCTATATTAATTGCTATGTAGATCACCTTGGAGAATTGTGCACCATCCATTCATTTGTTTTGAATCACAGTAATATTCTTTGTCTTTTATTTGTTTGGAATTATAACGGGATAAGTGGGCTTTTATTTAAAGATGTTGATTCAATGCAACTACTTTAATGTGATTGAGACTGAGAATATTAACAGCAGCTTCATAATTCAGGCTTCCAAGATTTCTTCTTGGGGATTTTCTTCTTGGAATTAAAACAACAATGACAAAAAAAATAGTAATTCAACTAAATAAATGGAAATTTCTGAATGCGTCCAATTTTTATTTTTCAGTGAAACAACACAGTCAAGTACTGAGATGAATTGACTTGTTTCAAGATACATTGGACACAATCATCCCTTTCAGTGTGATGATGAGGCCATCCATTCAATTGTGTCCAATTCTCAGTGATTGTATGGACTAGCTCTCTCCACATTTTCCATTCTAGGTGCCTCTTTGCTAATAATTCCTTTCCAAAAGTGAATTTGCTACAGGAGAACTATAAATGGCTTAGCTTTTCTCCTCTTCCCCTTCTAAGCTAGTTTTAGAGTTAGGAATGACTACATCTATTTTCATTTTCTTGGGATTTTCACTGTGAAAACATTTCAGTTGATTTCTACTCAGGCTTCTAAACAGTGAACATAGTTTAATACATAATTGTTACCAATACACAATTTTGTTAATATATGCATATCTAATTTCCTTATACATAAGGAAAATTCAAGAAAAAATCCTCCTAAAACATATATACATGAATTTTACTTCAGATTGGAAGAAATACTTCGGCATACAGAAATTAAGCATACACAGACATCTTGACTTAAATGGATACACATAGAATATTGAATTCAGTTTTGGTCACCAAAATAGATTATAAATAGATATAGAGACTTTGGAAAGAGTTGTTCTGGCCTAGGCTTCACCAAATCATGACACCTTGTCCTGAAAGCCCCCCTTTTTATTTTGGCTAATGTGAATTCCTAGCCTTCACATCCAGCAAAATCCTGGCAAACAGTCTTTCAAGGTGAATTGCAACAACAGACCTTATCAGTCCTTGGATAGTTGCCAGGCCAATAGCTTCTAGGCACAACGCTGTACAATGAAATACTTGGCAAGGAGACTCTGTGAGACACGAATCTCAGATAAGCAAATCTTCACACTAATAAACGAACAAATTGTCTTCTGCTAACACCATTCCCCTTTTGCTCATATTTATTCCCTATGGGAGGGGCCATTCAGCATCCCCTCGTGCCTTTACTCCCAAGTCAACCTTTGTTCCTTAATTGTTCCCTTCTCCTGACAGCTCTGCACATGCACACATTGGGAACAGGCTCCAGCTGTTCTTATGCCCCAGGTATAACTGTTGGGCAGCCCTGGCTCCATCTCTGCCTCCAACACAGAGCACTCATCAGAGCCTTCCCCAGACTCCAGGACTGGCCCATGTTCCTCCCCAACCTTTACATCATCTGAGTCTGCCGCCAGCTCTGGTGGTGGGCCACAAGAAGAGTGCAGAAAAGAGCAACAAAATAATTAGGGGGCTGGAGACTAAAACATAGGCAGAATGGTTCCAGATATTGGATTTGTCTAGTTTAGTGAAAAGAAGAACTAGGGATAACATGATAGCAGTGTTCCAATATTTGAGGGGGCTACCATCAAGAAGAGGGGATCAACTTGTTTTCCAGAGTACCAAAAGGCAAGACAAAAAATAATGGATGGAACTAATCAAGAACAGAACCAACCTAGAATTAAGGAGCAATTTCTTAACAGTGAGAACACTTAACCAGTGGAACAGCTTGCCTTCAGAAGTTCACTAGTTTTTTAAAAAGAGACTGGATAGCCACTGGTATAGGGTCTCATGCTTGAGTAGAGGGTTTGACTAGAAGACCTCTAAGATCCCTTCCATATTCTGATACTCCATATGGTTATCTTGACTAGTCCAGCCCTGGAATAATCTACCTTCCAAATACTAATTTAGATTTTCAGTTCAGATTTTGTCAGTTAGTTCTATATTTGCACCAACATTCCCTACATATGGGTGTGTTTAGTGCTGGGTGAGGACAATTAAGTTACTGTTAATATTACTGTTTACACAGATGAGAAAATTATGTTGATTTTACACTCTTAATAGTTGGCATTTCATATAGACCTTCAATCTGGACAAGATAATCTCACATTTCATGGTTTATACATGATACATAACTCAACAGTTCTTTCTGATTAGAAGACTGACACCCAGGTACCATTTGAAATAACATTTTGATAATTGATTTCATTATTTGTTTGCATGCAACTAAGGATCAGTCAACTCTGAGGCACTTGCAATATTAAGAAGTAATGAAACAGTAAGAAATGCCAATGTGATGGAATGTAGTAGGTTGGATATCCAGGAGGAAGGGGATGCATTCAGAGGAATACGAAACAGATAGTTTGAGAGAAAGAGGGTGAGGAAAGACCCTCTCTAATAGTTCCAGAGTAGATGCAGATAATAGAATCTTCAGGCTGACAAGATTCTGCCTATAGGTGTGAAAACAATAAAGAATTCAACATGAAAGAATCACCACATATCATTCTTGGTTTTGGGGAGTGACAGCCAACTTCTCAAAGTGATATCTCTATAGAAGAAATTAGGAGTGATTTCTGAAAATTGCAATTGTTTTATTGGTAGATTTAGAACATGAAACAGCCCTTCCAATTTTTCCTGACCTGGATTGGGACCACTATGAAGGAAAAGCTACATCTTTTTTAAACGAGGCAAAATAATGAAACTTCTCCCTTCTGCCACAGAGGGATTAGAATGGCAAGAAGAAGAAATTTGTGTTAAGCACCACTTCTCTGATAATAAATCTGTCAAGGGAAAGAAGCTGGGCTGAAGAAGTTTCCATTCTTTGCAGAATTCATTTGATGAATCCCAGCTACATTTGTCTGATTAAACTCTTCTATTTGCATTAACCTACACTTGAGGCTGGAGGAGTTAGCCAAAGCACAGACTAAATCTGACTTGCAAAATGGAAGATCAGTTAAAAAATTTTAAGGTTTAGTTTTCCAAGGTCACAGGTGATTTTTGTCAGTCTAAAGACTGCATAAAAGTTTAAAAAGACACTTTTGAGCAGTGCTACACTCCTCATTATTTATCCCCATTGTTTTGAGGTCAACAATAGACAGATGGTTTTCCATATTGGGTTCTTTCGAGATGCTGCTGCTATTATTTGATTTTCCAGTCTAACTTATAACAATATTCCCCTTTCAGTAGAGGATAAAGCAAAAGAATATTGTTCCAATAAAGGAGAGCATTTGTGGCTCAGGGTTGAAATAAAAGTCCCATTATCATTGATGATGTTACCTAGTTTGGCCAATGAAACAACCAAGAAAACAACCAAACTCAGAGAGCATTAAGGACCTCTCCAAGTATGTTGCTTGGCTTCCCTCCAAATGCAAATTGTGTTTTGCTAGACATATTTCTTCTGTTTTTTTATTATGCTTTGATTTGTGAACCTGTCCAAGCCAGATAAATAAAGAGCACTGGTATTCCTAGGAGGAATTCCATACAAGTAGCAATTAAGCCTAGCCCCACTGGTCTTCTAAGGTAAAATTACAGGTAGGTTAGATACTACTCTCTGTGAGTTAGTTCTGCTCAGTCCTTGCTGAAGAGAATCTCTATCACACTTGGACAATTTTCAGCGAAATAGGTAATGAAAATTGAAAAAGGTACCTCACTTCACAGTCTATTTGCTATGATGATGAAGAAAACTCTTGAGGCATGGAGAAAGAAGTCTTAGGATGGTTTTAATATAGGATTTCCCCTAATGTCATTGGCTTATGAGAGTCTTGGGGCTAAAGTAGGCAATACAGAAATGTTATATTATGAATTATGAAATTTATATGATGTCTACTTCACTGTAAAGAGAGGCTTACAATATAATAAAATGATGGTACTGGTTAATTTTTTAAATACCTTACCATAAACACATGGTGGGCTAAAGAATTATAAGAAAACCTTCAGGACTTTTAGAGAGAGAAAAAAATCAACATGCTTAACAAACCCACTTGAACTTTTGCTTTTTGTTTTTTTGTTGTTTTTTTGTCACTTCTGTAAATGTCACTACTTTTCTAGTAATGAGAAAAGGGAAATAAAAGTAAAAGAAGAGCTTTTTCCTTTTTTTTTCTGTACCTTCCCTCTGTTTATAAGATCCTTAAGCCTTTAATCCATCCAACACTCAATTCTCATAATTCTGTAGTCAAATGGTCTTTATAACTTTCCCTTGTCTTTTGTTTTGCAAAGCTAACCAATTTTTGTGTGGTTTTCAATTATTCTAAATAAAACTCTTTCCCCAATTGTTTAGAGTGGGGCAGTGTATAAATTAAATAAATAAATCATTATATTGTTAATTATAATTCCACTGAGTTATGGATTGCAGAATTTGAGTTTTTTTGTATTTGCTTGAAAAAAAAATATAGACTTTGACACCAAGACCAAGGCCAACTTCTTTGGGATGCTGCTTCTGAAGGGCCGCGAACCCTTTTCAACTGATCAGCAAACTCATAAACAGATGACTAATGATCTGTATTTTCTCAATAACTGGAATTCCGAGTCTTTTAATATTTATCATAGAGCCAAACTGGAGGCAGTGCCATCTTAATGTGAAAGCATTTGTACTGAAACATCCTTGCTGATAATACTTTGATATCCCAAAGGTCAAGGAATTCTTTATCCAAACCAACCCATCTGGTAATGACTCATCAATGAATCACACATGGGCATTATTGCTTTAGATGAAATAAACTGTAGAATAGAATAGAATAGAATTCTTTATTGGCCAAGTGTGATTGGACATACAAGGAATTTGTCTTGGTGCATATGCTCTCAGTGTACATAAAAGAAAAGATACGTTCATCAAGGTATAACATTTACAACACAATTGATGTTCAGTATATCAATATGTATGATAGTATATACACTATTATAGTGTATGTACACAATAGTATATACACAAAATGTATGATAATATATACACTACAATAGTATGATACACTATTTGCAGTAAGTTCCCCTCTAAACAGAAATCAACAGTCTCAACATTCTTTTCGGTTAAATAAATGTATACATATTTCCATCTCCCTCCCTCCCTCTGTCTCTCTCTCTCTCTCTTCCAAAAATAATAACCCACTTACCACTTGTACAACTTTTCACATTTTTACTCTTTTTTGCAGGTTAGTAGGCATGTAGACGAATGACATGTGGAGTGATTTAGACATTCTGCTCAAGAGGGACAGTGAAATATGAGGCCTTAAATAAAATTGCATTAATTTCAAGAGGATTTTGGTGCCTTTGGCAGGAGTGGGCAAATGTGGTCCTTGGAATGCAAGCAATCCCTAAACTGACAGCCATACAGAAATTCCAGTTATACTGTAGATGAGCGAATTCTATTTTATTATAAGGCAACATTAAAATAATCTTGCAAAACTGGAGGTACAAATCTCCTGTTACCATCTTTAACCATCTCATCACTTAGGGCACCTTCTTATGTCTCTTCCTCTGCCCATTAAGCTACGGAGCGTTCCTCCCTCTCTCTTCCCCTCATGCCTCACATACATTTACACAAAATTACATTTACTGGTTTTGTTTGAGTATTTCTTTGTTTGACAGCTACCAAGCCTTCCTGTCATCTCTGCCTCTGAGAATTGCCTCCATAGTTTCCTGAATTCTGAGACATAAAACCATACAAGAACTATAGTCTAAGCCCTCAACATGGTTAACAAGTTACCAAATGTATTAAATAGACCATTGTAGTGACCACAATTTTGGCCATCTGTACTCTGAGTTGGTACTTCCATATAATAATAAGTTCTTAACTCAGATTTATCTTTTATATTACTAAGCATGGATTTAAGGGATGCTTGACAATACCAGTCCAAGAAAAGTAGCCATCTGTAGTTAACCATTATTCTTCATCTATAATGGTTTTCCACCCAAGATCAGGGCTTAGATGGAAGGTTTTTTGCAGTGCACAATATTTCATCCTTTCTCTGTTTCTGCTCTTGTTCAGGTGAAGAAAGGGAAAAGTAATTTTCATGTAATAAAAAAAAATTAGACAAACTCTCCAGATAATATGCATACAATGGCCATTGGTATTTGATTTCTAGTTTGAATAATCACACATTCTGATCCTAACTTCTTCTCATAAACATGGCTTGGGAGCTGGCTACATTGAAGGCATCAACATATGTGTCTCCCAAATAGGAAAAAAATCACTTGGAAAAGATAAGAAAATGGAGTCCTGAGATTCAGAGAAAGCAAATTAGATGCCTTATGCTACCATCTTCAAAGAAGGAAAAATCATTTGATCATTTCATTGATGATTTTGATCTCAAATTGCTCTGGAATATAACTTTCTTAGGGAAGACAAACTGTATGCTTTTATAGGCACTCTGACAATTTCTCCCTCCTTTTATTCTTTTTTTTTTAGCTCTTACAGTATCTAGCAATTTTGTTTCCATTTCAGACTCAGATGAATTGAAAGCTTGCCATAAAACTACAGTGATGTAGAATTAAGGCTGAAGGCTTCTATTTCCCATTTGTGTTTGTCTTTACTAAGACTTCCAAATGCATCCAAGGAATCAAACAAATCCATGTTTTTATTTCTGACTGCTATAGTGGTTTAAATAATAATGAAGTGGCTTTTTTCAGCTTTCCAGACCCAAGAGAATATGAATATGTGTTTCTTTTCAAAATCTGAGCTTTGTGTCAAAAGTGAAATTTTCTGGCTGAATTGAATGCTACCACCAATTCTGAGATATTTAGAATAACAGAGTTGGAAGGGACCTTAGAGGTCTTCCAATCCAAGCCCCTGCTTAGGCAGGAAACCCTGTACCACTTCAGACAAATGGTTATCTAATTTCTTCTGAAAAACTTCCAGTGTTAGAGCAGTTACAACTTCAAGAGGCAAATTGTTCCACAGATTAATTGTTCTGTCAGGAAATTTCTCCTTAGTTCTAAGTTGCATCTTTCCTTGATTAGTTTCCACCCAGTGCTTCTTGTTCTACCTTCAGGTGCTTTGGAGAATAGTTTGACTCTCTCTTCTTTGTGGCAACCCCTGAGATATTGGAACACTGCTATCATGTCTCCCCTAGTCCTTCTTTTCATAAGACTAGACATATCCAGTTCCAGCAACCGTTCTTTATGTTTTATCCTCCAGTCCTCTAATCATCTTTGTTGTTCTTCTCTGCACTCTTTCTAGAGTCTCAACATCTTTTTTACATGGTGGCAACCAAAATTGGATGCAGTTTCCAAGTGTGGCCTTACCAAGGCATTATAAAGTGGTATTAACACTTCACGTGATCTTGATTCTATCCCTCTGTTTATGCAGCCCAGAACTGTGTTGGCTTTTTGGCAGCTGTTGCACACTGCTGGCTCATATCTAAATGGTTGTCCACTAGGACTTCAAAATTCCTCTCACAGTCACCACTATTGAGCAAGGTATCACATATACTCTACCTGTGCATTTTGTTTTTCTTGCCTAAATGTAGAACCTTACTTTTTTCACCACTGAATTTCATTTTGTTAGATAGCGCCCAATGTTCAAGTCTGTCAAGATCCTTCTGTATCCTAAGCCTATCTTTCAGAGTGTTGCCTATTCCTGCCAGCTTGGTGCCATCTGCAGATTTGATGAGTTCCCCATCAATAATAATAATAATAATAATAATAATAATAATAATAATAATAATAATAATAATAATAATAATAATAATAATAATAATAATAATATTTTAATTTGTATACCGCCCTTCTCCCGAAGGACTCAGGGCGGTTAACAGCCAAATAAAGCAACAATCAAGACACATACTATATCACTAAAAACAATAATTAAAAAACTTACTTAAATTTGGCCCAAGTTTTAAAATACATTCAAAAACCCTATAAAACTAATTAAAATTAAAACCCATAAAATCATCTCAAATATTAAAATTTAGGCCAGTCCTGCGTGAGAAAATAGATATGTCTTAAGTTCGCGGCAAACGGTCCAAAGGTCAGCTAGCTGTTAAAGTTCAGGGGGAAGTTTGTTCCATTGGGTGGGAGCCCCCACAGAGAAGGCCCTTCCCCTGGGGGCCGCCAGTCGACATTGCTTGGCTGACGGCACCCCAAGGAGTCCCTCTCTGTGAGTGCGCACAGGTCGGTGGGAGGCACAAGGTGGCAGTAGGCGGTCCCGTAAGTAACCCGGTATCTATCCCCTCATCTAAATCATTGATGAATATGTTGAAGAGTACTGGGACTAAAACAGAGCCCTGTGGTACCCCACTGCATACCTCCCTCCATGTAAATGCAGTTCCATTGAGGACTACATGTTAAATATGGTTGGCCAGCCAGTAACAAATCCATCTGGTGATAATGCTGTCTAATCCACATTTTTCTATTTTATCAAGTAGTAGGTTATGGCCTACTTTATCAAATACCTTACTGAAGTCCAAGTAAATTATATCGACAGCATTCCTCTGGTCCACTAATTTTGTCACTTTGTCAAAGAATACAATAAGATGAGTCTGGCATGATCTGTTTTTGACAAACTCATGTTGGCTTTTGGTTATTACTTTGTTTGCTTCTAGGTGCTTGATTATCTTTTCCAGAATCTTCCCTGGTATTGAGGTCAGGCTGATGGGTCTGTAGGTTCCTGGATGTATTTTTTTTTCCTTTTTTGAATATGGGAACTACATCAGCTCTTTTCCAGTCCTCTGGCAGTTTCCTGGTGCTCCAGGATCTTTGAAAAATATAGTTCAGTTAGTTCAGCTCTGAGATCACATCTGCCAGTTCCTTCAGAACCTTGGGGTGTAATCCATCTGGTCCTGGGAATTTGAACTTATCTAGGGTGGACAGGTGCTCACTTACCATTTTCTTCCCTATTTTAACTTGTGTTCCTAATTTGTTTTTTTGTGGTGCTGTTTTTGATAGTTTGGACTGTTTTTTCCCTTTGTATAAAGACAGATGCAAAAAACGAGTTAAGCAGTTTTGCTTTCTCCCCGTTGCTTGTCATCTTCTTGCCACTTTCTCCCAGCAATGGACCAATTGTTTCCTTGACTTTTTTCTTGTTTTTAATATATTGGAAGAAGCTTTTTTGTTATTTTTTTACTTTTGTCACAAGCCTTTGTTTGTTGTGAGCCTTAATTTTTCTCATTTCATCTTTGCAGGCTCAGGCTATTTGCTGATATTCTGCCTTAGTTATGTGCCCCTCTTTCAACTTTTTATACTTGGCTTTTTTTTCATTTAACTCGTCAGAGAGTTGTTTATGCACCATGCTGGTTTCTTTTGGGAGCTGTTATTTTTCTTCTTCATTGGCATTGTGCTAGACTGGGCTTTTATAATCTCACTTTTAAAAATTTCCCAAGCTTCTTGAGTTGTTTTCCCCTTGAGGATTCTCATCCATGGAATCCTTCCCAATCTCTCTCTAAGTTTATTGAAATTAACTCTCTTAAAGTCCAAGGCTCTAGTTTGACTTTGTTCTATTGCTTGTGCTTGCATAATGTTCAATTCCAATATCGCTCCCCACAAGGTTCCTGTAGCTTCAACACCTTCTATCATTTCATCTCTGTTAGTGAGAATTAAGTCCAATATGGATGATCCCCTTGTTCCCTTTGTTACTTTTTGGGAAACAAAGTTGTCTGCTAGGTTTGTCAGGAACCTGTTTGATCTTCCACCTGGTGCAGAGTTTGTCTCCCAGCTGATGTCAGGGTAGTGAAAATATCCCATTACTATTGTGGTGTGCTTCCTACATACCTTAGTTAGTTGACTAGCAAAAAGTTCATCTACTTCCTCTGTTTGGTTGGTTGGCCTATAGTATACACGTATGGCAATGTCATTTTTTCCCCTTTTACATTGACCCAAATGCATTCTGGGCAGTTTTCATCATTGTTGGGCTCTATTTCTGTAGTGATGTAGTTATTTCTTATATATAAGAATATTCTTCTAATTGCTGTTTATGTCCCACCACAAGCCTGTGTAAATGAGGCATTACGAACTCTAGCTGACCAAATCATGGAGGCTGAAGCCAAACACCCTGATTCACTGGCCATTGTTTTGGGAGATCTAAACAAGGCAAACTTAAGGAAAGAACTACCAAAATACTTTCAGCATGTCAATTGTCCCACCAGAGGCAAGAATACTCTAGACCACTGCTACACAACACTAAAAGATGCCTATCGGTCTTTACCACGTGCAGCTGTAGGACACTCTGATCATTGCATGATTCACCTTGTACCTGCTTACAGGCAAAGACTTAAAGCCATAAAACCAATAATTAAATCAGTGAAAACCTGGACGGAGGAATCAGAATTAAAGCTACAGGCATGTTTTGACTGCACTGATTGGAATATTTTAAAGATACCTCTGCAGACCTGGATGAACTCACAGATACTGTAACATCATATGTCAGCTTCTGTGAAGACCTATGTGTACCTACAAGGAACTTGCGAATACACAGTAATAACAAACCTTGGTTTACACCTAAACTTAAGCAGCTACGACATTCCAAAGAGGAAGCCTACAGAAAAGGTGATAAAATGCTGTACAATCAGGCCAGAAATGCACTAACAAGGGAGATAAGAGCAGCAAAAAGAAGCTATCTGAAAAGCTAAAGAATCAATTTTCAGCAAATGAACCAGCAAACATGTGGAAAACTCTTAAAATATCACCGCTATGGCAAACCTCCTTCCCAGGCTGAAGGTAATCAACAACTGGCAGATGACCTGAATGAGTTTTACTGCAGGTTTGAAAGGAAACTACAGCCACCTATCTCCACAACCCCATCTCAGACACACCAACAACAGCCAAGCCTCCTACAACTGACCCCATTTCATTGGGTTCACAACCCTAGTGATCACAGAAAAGGAAGTGCAGGACCTATTTCACAGACAAAAGCCAGGAAAAGCTCCAGGCCCAGACAAGATAACTCCTTCTTGCTTAAAAGTCTGTGCTGACCAATTGGCCCCATCTTCACCCATATTTTCAATAAATCACTAGAGATGTGCTATGTTCCTTCTTGCTTCAAACGCTCTACCATCATCCCAGTGCCGAAGAAGCCCACCACCAAGGAACTGAATGACTACAGACCAGTTGCTCTAACATCTGTAGTCATGAAAACCTTTGTAAGGCTAGTGCTTTCCTACCTGAAAACCATCACGAATCCGCTCTTAGTCCCCTTGCAATTTGCATACCGAGCAAATAGATCAACAGATGATGCTGTTAATATGGCTCTGCACTACATCCTACAACATCTTGAGTCTCCAAAGACCTATGCAAGGGTCCTTTTTGTAGACTTTAGTTCAGCATTCAATACCATCATTCCAGACATTCTTCTAACTAAGCTAAACCAGCTACAGGTACCGGAAGTGGATCACAAGCTTCCTAACAAACAGGAAGCAGCAGGTGAAGCTAAGCAAGATCACATCAAATACCTATACAATTAGCACAGGGGCCCCCCAAGGCTGTGTGCTCTCCCCACTTCTCTTCTCTCTGTATACCAATGACTGCATCTCCAATGATCCATTTGTTAAGCTACTGAAGTTCGCAGATGACACAACAGTGATTGGTCTCATTCGAGACAATGACGAATCCGCATATAGACGAGAGGTCGAACGACTAGCCTTGTGGTGCAACCAAAACAATCTGGAACTGAACACACTCAAAACCGTAGAAATGGTGGTAGACTTTAGGAAAAACCCTTCCATACTTCCACCTCTCACAATACTTGACAACACAGTATCAACAGTAGAAACCTTCAAATTTCTGGGTTCTATCATATCGCAAGATCTCAAATGGACAGCTAACATCAAAACATCATTAAAAAGGACAACAAAGAATGTTCTTTCTGCGCTAACTCAGTAAGCTCAAACTGCCCAAGGAGCTGCTGATCCAATTCTACAGAGGAATTATTGAGTCTGTCATTTGCACCTCTATAACTGTCTGGTTCGGTTCTGCAACCCAACAAGAAAAACACAGACTTCAGAGGATAATTAGAACTGCAGAAAAATAATTGCTACCAACTTGCCTTCCATTGAGGACCTGTATACTGCACGAATCAAGAAGAGGGCCGTGAAAATATTTGCAGATCCTTGCATCCTGGACATAAACTGTTTCAACTCCTACCCTCAAAACGACGCTATAGAGCACTGCACACCAGAACAACTAGACACAAGAACAGTTTTTCCCAAGGCCATCACCTGCTAAACAAATAATTCCTCAACACTGTCAGACTATTTACTGAATCTGCACTACTATTAATCGTTTCATAGTTCCCATCACCAATCTCTTTCCACTTATGACTGTATGACTATAACTTGTTGCTGGCAATCCTTATGATTTATATTGATATATTGATCATCAATTGTGTTGTAAATGTTGTACCTTGATGAACGTATCTTTTCTTTTATGTACACTGAGAGCATATGCACCAAGACAAATTCCTTGTGTGTCCAATCACACTTGGCCAATAAAATTCTATTCTATTCTAGTGCAACTCCATCTCCTCTTTTATTTAGTCTGTTTCTTTTAAATAATTTAAATCCCTCTAGCTGTATGTTCCATTTGTGGATTTCATCCCACCAAATTTCCGTAATGGCAACAATATCACATCTGCCCTCATTTTACTTGAATTTCTAATTCACCCTGTTCATTCCTCATACTCTATGCATTGGTGTATAACAGGGGTCTCCAACCTTGGTCCCTTTAAGACTTGTGGACTTCAACTCCCAGAGTTCCTCAGCCAGCTTTGCTGGCTGAGGGACTCTGGGAGTTGAAGTCCAAATCTTAAAGGGACCAAGGTTGGAGACACCAGGTGTATAGACATTTCAGCCCATTTTGACTGACTCTGAGTTTACTTTCTACATAACCTGTATTGTCCCTACTGCCTTACCAGCTGTTTGATTAGTGCACATAGTATGGCACTCGCTATTAAATGCTTGTTTTTGCTTGACAACCAGATTGATATTCTTATCTGCCTTAACATCTATGTTACATGCATTGATAACCCTTTAATTTTAGATTGCTGGGGATAGAAATGTTCTATATTAATTAATTCTCTGTCCCCACTGTTCAGTTTAAATGTTTATCTAGAAAATATGTTAATTTAATGCCAAGTAACACAGTCCCTTTCTTTGATGAATGCAAACCATCTCTTTTGTACAGTTTTTCATTGGACCAGGTGCAGATATCATGACTAATATAATTAAAACCTTTCCTTTTATACCATTCCTTTAGCCACAGATTAAACTGCGCTATATGCTGGCCTTTTCCTTTTTGTTCTTTATATACTGCTAAAACCTCTGAAAAGGTAAGCCTACAGCCTATCCTACTAAGTTCGTACCCCAAATTGTGGAAATCATTCTGCACAGAAAGCACATCTTTTGGGGACAGATCATTTGTGTCAAGATATATAACAGCATCAACATCACAGTTCTTACTGGCATTCTTGACTATCTTAAAAATACGCCTCTTCTCTCTGTTGGCAGTAGCACCGAGCAGATGCCTGACCGCTTTCAAAGCTTCCATATTATTTCCTAAATTTACATCCCTTACAATTGAATCACCAATCAGAAGGTGGCTTCTCTTTTTGGATACCTTGCTCTTCTTGCATGAATGATTTCCCCTATCCAAAGCAAGTTCTTCAACTTGGACCACAGTCCCCTGCTTATTTGAGTTATCATCAACACAACAACCTTGACAACAACAACACAACACTTAGATTTATGCACCACTTCACAGTTCTTTATAGCCCTCTCTAAGCGGTTTACAGATTGCCCCCAACAATCTGGATCCTCATTTTACTGACCTCAGAAGGATGGAAGGCTGATCATTTAAGACATGGATCATTTAAGCAGTGATCCAAATCTAAAGATGACAAAATCCACTGCTAAACCCAAATCAATCACCCAAGAATATGTACCACCAAAAAAACACATTATTTAGAACATAGAATAATAGATTTGGAAGGGATATTGGAGGTTTTCTAGTCCAACTACAGGAGATGACCAAGCTGAGCCCAAGGGAAGGATCAAACACATCATAAATCATGAGTCCCTTCACCGTTACTAGCTCAGATTTTTGTAGAGAGCTTAAGCTAGGAATAAGCCTTTTACTCACTTGAACAGCCTGAATCTCCTGATTTTTTTTAATTTCTTTTTGTCACAACAGTATACACAAACAATTGTCATAGATAAAACAACATATTTTGAAGAAAATATATACATATATGTAAAAAAAATATGCATCAACTATATCAATTTGATATGATGAAGGGAACAATAGGACAGGAACGGTAGGCACTTTTGTGCTCTTATGCACGCCCCTTAGCTCTTATGCACGCCCCTTTCTCCAATGCTTGACACCAACCACTATCCAAGCAGAAGATGAAGAAGAAGTCCTCTGGTTATTTAGTCTTCTAAATAAGTTATTATTTACATAAAGTTCTAGCACTTTTCATGAAGATTGAATTCTAGGCTTTTTTCATTTTCAATCTAGCTTGTCAAAGAGGCATCGGATAGCCTTAATCTATCCTTCAGACAAAATGGTTTGAGTATGTTTGTTAAGTCCATTTATAAATTCATTTAGAGTTCATTCAACACTTGAGTTTAAACTGAGGGACAATTTCTAAATATAATTACAGTCATTAATATTTTGAAACAAAATTATTTTCTAGGTCATGTTACCTTATAGCTATTGTGACTGCTGCTGTTTCAAATTAACAGTTATAATTGCTTGAGATCTGTTTAGATATAGAGAGGGGGAAAATGTCAAAATCTGTGTCCTTGTAAGAAGATTGATTGCTACTTAATAATATCTGCTGCTTTTACAGTACATCTTTTGTAAAACAGAGAAATAAATTCTATGGAATACAGAAAGATTTTGAATTCTTATCTGGTTCATAAATTTAACAGGCCAGACTTTATTTGCATTGGATTAATATGCAGATTAGAATATAATTATCTTTTGGTCTACATGCCTTCATGAATTTTATGATGTAGTTCTTGTTGCAAAAACTGTATAGAAAAATGCACACAGCCTGGAATTATGTACACCAAATGCATGTACAAACACATGCATTCAAAGAGGCTGTGCAGTCAAGTAAGTATAAATCTGTATGCATAACTGTAAATCATAGGCTAACAAAAATAATAGTATAGAACAAAATACAACAGAACACATGTAAACCGAAGGAACTGTTTCTGTAGAAAATGAGCAATATATGTTCTCCCAAACTTCTCTAGGTCACCTTGAGTTTACTTCTGCTATAAATAGTATAAGCCACCCTGAGTCTTCGGAGAAGGGCGGGATATAAATGCAAATAAAAAAAAATGTGGTGGGCATAGAACTCACTGTAGATATAATTATTATTATTATTTTTTTGTTTACATTTATACCCCGCCCTTCTCCGAAGACTCAGGGCGGCTTACAGTATATAAGGCAATAGTCTCATTCTATTTGTATATTTTTACAAAGTCAACTTATTGCCCCCCCAACAATCTGGGTCCTCATTTTACCTACCTTATAAAGGATGGAAGGCTGAGTCAACCTTGGGCCGGGCTTGAACCTGCAGTAATTGCAGGCTTTTGTGTTGTTAATAACAGGCTTTACCAGCCTGCACTATTCACCGGCCCAATTATCTACATTTTAAAAGATTCAGCTGCCTCCTCACAGTCTATTGTTTTATCTATTCTACAGATAAAACAATGTATTTTAATACAAATATGTGAAATATTTCTCCATTTACTAATCTGTCATTGAAATTATTGGAAACAAACCTTCCACCTACACAACAAAAATAGTAATGGATCTTCTCCTCCCTGCCTGTCTATAAATACCATAATTTTCTGTAAGAATTAAGCAATCAAGCAATTACATTTCTAATGTATTATTCACTTAATTTATGTAACAAAGGCTTATTGTGAAGAGGGGCATAAATGTATCTCAGAACTTTTAATCCATTCAATGACCTTTTTAACAAACCCAGAGGGGTTACATTGAGACCAAAACAGATTTGGTCTTATGTAGAACTAAGTAAACTCCCTGCAGTAAATTAATTCCTTAGCTATAAATCTTTATTCAGGCATTAGATAACTCTTCTCACTTCTGAAGCAACACCTTATCATAAGTCCTTTGAAAACGGAGAACTCTAGAAATGTTTTCCTTGGCTGTTTTCACTTCCTAAGACCATTTATTTATTTATTTATTTATTTATTTATTTATTTATTTATTTATTTATTTATTTATTTATTTATTTATTTATTTATTTATTTTGTCAAGCATGTATTTTATGACAGATACAAGTGTAAACATAATTATAAATACTTGTAAAGGATACGAATAAAAGAAAACATTAGGACAGGGATGGTAGGCATGCTGGTGCCCTTACAGACCTCTTAGGAATGGAGTGAGGTCCACAGTTGATATTCTAAGGTTAAAGTTTTGGGGATTTGGGGAAGAAACCACAGAGTCAGGTAGTACATTCCAGGCATTGTCAACTCTGTTACTGTAGTTGTATTTTCTGCAGTCTAGTTTGAATCAGTTTACCATGAGTTTGTATCTATTGTGTGCTCTTGTATTGTTTTGGTTGAAGCTGAAGTATTCATTGATTGGTAGGACATTGTAGCAGATGATTTTATGTACTATGCTTGCTTGCTTGCTTGCTTGCTTGCTTGCTTGCTTGCTTGCTTGCTTGCTTTCTTTATATTTCTAGACCGCCCTTCTCCCGAAGGACTCAGGGCGGTTTACAGCCATATAAAAACAATATTACAAATATTAAGATAATTTAAAATGAAATATTTAAATTTAGGCTAACTCCATTTAAAAACCCATTTAAAATTCCCAATTAAAACTATCAGGCCAGTCCTGCGCGATGAAATAGCCATGTTTTCAGCTCGCGTCGAAAAGTCCAGAGATCAGGGAGTTGGCGGATACCTGGTGGTAGTTCGTTCCAGAGGGTTGGAGCCCCCACAGAGAAGGCCCTCCCCCTGGGGATCGCCAGTCGACATTCTCTAGCCGCTGAGCTTAGCTTAGATGGTGAAGTTCTAAGTCATCTAAGCCCAAAATTTGAAGTCTGGTGGCATAAGGAATTTTGTTGCGAGCAGAGGAGTGGAGGACTCTTCTTGTGAAATATCTCTGGACTCGTTCAATTGTATTAATGTCCAATATGCCATGTGGGTTCCGGACAGATGAGCTGTATTCAAGAATTGGTCTAGCAAATGTTTTGTAAGCTCTGGTTTGCAGTTCAATATTACCGGAGAAGAAACTACGCAAGATTAGGTTAACAACTCTTAATGCTTTTTTTAGCAATGCTGTTACAGTGAGCTCTGGCACTTACATCATTTGAGATGAGTACTCCAAGGTCTTTGACAGAGTGAGAGTCATCTGTTAAGTCGTATCCATCCAGCTTGTATTTTGTGTTCTGATTTTTTTATATTTTTTTATTTTATTTTTTTGCCAATGCCAATGTTGGTTGAGATTTGGAGTTGCCAATTGTTTGACCATTCTGACACATAGCCAAGGTCTTTTTGTAGAGTAGCAGCATTGTCAGTGGTGTTGAATAGTTTTACATCATCCACAAAGAGAACACAGTTGCTTATAATATGATCGTAAAGGTCATTTATATAAAGTATAAAGAGTGTGGGTCCTAAAACGCTGCCTTGTGGGGACACCGCTGTTAACAGATGCAGGGTTAGATAAGGCGTTCCCTATTTTGACTACTTGCTGCCTGTTTGATAGGAATGCAGGTATACACTTATGCAGGTATAAAGGAGGCAAAGAAAAACTCTTTACAATTTATTTATTTATTTATTATTTATTTATTAATCACATTTATATACCGCCCTATCTCCCAAGGGACTCAGGGTGGTTCACAGGCAAGTAAAAAACACATATAAATACAGACTAAAATAACAATTAAAAAACTTATTCTACAAGGCTGAATTATTAAAAACAATATAAATAATAAAACCCATTTAAAACCAATATAAATTTAAAATCTAATCCAGTCCTGCGCAGATGAATAAATGTGTTTTAAGCTCGCGACGGAAGGTTCGGAGGTCCGGAAGTTGACGAAGTCCTGGGGGGAGTTCGTTCCAGAGGGTGGGAGCCCCCACAGAGAAGGCCCTTCCCCTGGGTGTCGCCAGACGACACTGCCTAGCTGACGGCACCCTGAGGAGTCCCTCTCTGTGAGAGCGCACGGGTCGGTGAGAGGTATTCGGTGACAATGACACCATTTGCAATTATGCCACTACGTATTTTTTTAAAAAATGTTTGGAGGGTAAATAAATGAAACTGTAGAGGCATGTGACAGCTTCTAAGTTTCTTTTACAGAAATTAGGAGGACTATTAAAAAAAAAAGGCCATTACACAACAGATCCAGTCATGCAGTGTTAGGTAGTACCATCATAAAAAGTGTATCCTGTGATTAGCAGGGTATGGGGGGACATTGTATCATTTGTATTGGGTTAAGCCAGCTGCTGTGGTATAAAGATTAGCATGCTGAATGGCAAAATTGAAGTCCCTGTCCAACTATCAGGGTCCAACAGATGTAAAGCTGGAAGCATCCTATTATATGAAAAAAAGCACAAAAATTATACGGAGAGTCTCACTCTAACACCACAAAATGTTGATGGGCTTGAGATTTCCGCTGGCAACGCAGGCTTCGTGGACGTTCCTTTGGGATCGTCTGCCCTGGGTTTCGTCAAACCATCCCTGACAGCGTAAATGGGCTGTCAAACGGTTTGGAATTCTCTCCCCCGGGAGAAGGGGGAGGGAAGAGTGGTCAGGTTTAGGTAGAACTCCCCGGGAGCCCCTGGAATTTAACCAGGAGATCGAAGGGTGAGAGCTCCCCTTTAGCCTGACGAAGCTCCGTGCCCAGGGTGCTTCTGTTTATACAGAACGAGAAGCCATGACCATCTCTGTGCCAAGATTTATTTTTAAAGAGAACTCAACACAGACAGAACAAAGTAGGAGGACTAGCAAGAATTTGCAAGTAATAAATCTTAACTTCAGCTCTTAAATAGCTTTCCTTTGAACTAACTTTCAACTTGAGTGGATTTAAAATGGCGTTTGCAATATACAAAGGAAAGTGAAACTATAAAAGGGCAAAGGAAGAGAAGAACATAACAAGCTACTTTTTAAATGGAATGAATAAGAACTGTTAATGATTTTTTTTTCTTTTTACCTTTTTCTTTATCACAATGTTTAAGAAGAAAAGTTTATTGAATTTTTTTTTCTCTTTTTGGTAGATTTTACAGTTTAAGAATGGCTCTTAAGCAAACAAAACTAACTACTAAAATCTTGGAAACTTCTTCACTTCAAATATGGATTTTTTTTTTTATAGGAACTTTTGGAGGCTTATCTTTTCTTAATAAGTTTTTAAACAAGATATTTTTACACCAATATATTAAAGATTGGAAATTCTTTATTGTTAGATGTTAAGCTGATTGGTGAGCAGATGGTGGAAAATGTGTAAGATAGAAGACAAGGGGAAGGAGAATGCTTAAGATGTGATTTTGATGGTATTTTTTTTTAATATATATGTATATATAGGGTTTAATTTTTACAACTGAGTTATTTTGGGTATAAGGTGTTACTATTTGATATATGTGAGGTATAAAGGAATGGGAAGATGGAATATTGTTTAACTTTTGGAGGACAGATAGAAAAATTTATGGATGTAATGTTGGTATTTGGTTAAATAGAATTTAATTGTTATAACTGATATATTTTGGATATAAATTATAATTTTAATAATGTTATTTGACAGATGTAAAGTAAATTGAAGAAATATTAATATTAGCAATGTTATTTGATTTATGTAAGTGATATTAAAGATATGAGAAGATAGACTATTGTTTATTTTTGGAGATTGGATAAAAATTTAAGAATTTAAGCTGGAAATATGAATTATATTTGGGAGACTGTTTAAGGAAGAAAGGTATATTATAAAAGAATTTCTGATGAATACTGGAAGATGGAATATCGTTTTGGTCTTGATCGATGAAGATTGGATATTAAAAACTATAAGATTCTGAAGACTTCAGGAGTGGAATGGATTGATATATATTTGGTGTTAATTGATGAAGATTGGATATTAAAAACTATGTATTTTATTGATGAACTGGAAATACTAATTTAATTGGAAGATTCTGAAGATTTTAGGAGTGGAATGGACTGATATATAATGGACTGGAAGAAGAATGTACTTTTTTGTTTCTGGAAGGGGAGTTAAGGTCTTAGAGAGAGGAGTGACTATGGATTATGACTTATGTTGTATTTTAATTTATGATTGTTAATCTTATACCCTGTACTTTGTTCTGGGAAGTCTGGGGTGGCTGGGGGAGGGAAGGGGAGAGGGGAGATGAAGGATCAATGTAAAGGAATGATTGAAGATATGTAATTAAGAAATAGAAATAATTTGAAATGAAATCGGGCTGCTCAGCTGCCATTTCAGAAGGGAATGGAAAGGAGAGGAGAGAGTGAAGGAAGAAAGTAGGTAGGAAAGAGAGAGGTAGAAAAGGGGAAAGGAGAGGAAGAAAAAGGGAAAGAGAGAGGTTAGAAAGGGTGGAAGAGAAGAGTAGGGAAGGAGGAGAGGATGTAGAAAAGCGAAGGAGAGGAAGGATGAAGAAAGTAGAAGAAAGTAGAGAAGGGAGGAGGAAAGGTTTGTTAAGGAAGGAAGTGGTAGCTGGGCAGGTCCGAATAAGTAACAAATGAAAGTTAATGACTAATGTTGAATAAGAGACTGTATATTGAATAGGTTGTTGGAAAATGGAAATAAAACTTTTTTACTAAAAAAAAAATGTTGATGGGCTTAATTAAAAGTGGGTTGAAGGTGTGTTCTGGCCACTGGAGTAAGGCTGACACAAGGAATTGGATTTAGGAGGCTGGTGGCCTTCAAGAAACATATCACCGAATCCCCAACTAGTGATGGTTGCTTCTTCAAGGTAGTGTGCAGGTAAGTCCCAATTTACTCAAGGGCCATCATCAAATTTCATGAGTAAAATCCTCATGGTTGCTTTTAGGGAGCACTAAAAAGGAAAGAGAGAGAAAAAGAAATACCATTGATGCAAGAAGCTGCTTCTTTGCTAGTGGCTATTTCTCCAAATTGGTTTTCCCCCACATATTTTCTCTTTCATTATTGAAGAAAAACGAGTTAAAGTTATAGATTTATGTTCATGTTACAAAGTGCTAAAGAACCAAAGGGTGTTTCAAAATTACTTTTGCTTAAAGCCTATATATTACTGATATTTCAAAATGTCATTCATAATTGGAGAATATTTCCGATGGAAACAAACAGTTGAAAACAGAAGCAATCATTTTACCAGATCAGGAAATATAATTCTCTGCTGGTTTTTTCCCCCTTAATGGACCTGTAGTTTTCCACTGAAGTATCCAACATATTAGGTTTATTATGGAGAAGATAGACCTAAATTTAATCTACCCTCATCTCTGGAAGTTCAATATATATCTGGACCTATTACTCCTTTAAGTCCACTACCCATTAATTGAATTGAATACTTTATTTGGCCAAGTGTGATTCAACACACAAGGAATTTGTCTCCAGTGCAGAAACTCTCAATGTATATACAAAGCAACAGAGCGATGATGATGATGATGATGATGATGATGATGATGATGATGATGATGATGATGATGATGATGCAAGCCGGGTGGGGATCGGAGCGCATGCATGTCCAGTTACCAGTTTTGGCTTCAACTTCTAAAGCCTTTGGAATTTTAGAACCTAGTTTGGTGTAATTTTAAATGCACTTAGTAATGAGGAAGGTGCTTACATTTAGGTAAATAGGTACAAGTATATTATCACTTTGCTAGGGAACAGCATCTTTTCCGAATACATCAAGAAATTGAAGCTTCCTGAAATAACATCAGTGGAAGTGCAAAACATCTACTCAGAACATCGTACATTTTAAGAAGATACTTGGTCGATACCTAGGATTTCATGTTTAATAATAATATTACCAATGAGAGGGAGAATAAGAAAGATAATAAGAAGGATAAATAATAATACCACAGCCATACTACATATATAGACACACGTAGACATTAGACAGAGGAGAAAAAAATGGTTACATGTTTATTTAAAATTACAATAACAAATGGATCAACTATATACACATTATCTTGTCCAGGACATTCGTTTCATATATGATAGCTAGGGTGATATCATTGATTTCAACCTGTCACTGATAGTGACATGGAACATACTTATGTTTATTTATTTATTTATTCATTTATTTATTTATTTTATTCGATTTTTATACCGCCCTTCTCCCGAAGGACTCAGGGCGGTGTACAGCCAAATAAAAAATCAACAATATACACTTTAAAACAAAACTAAAACAAAATATATTACAAAATGGCCAGAATTTAAAACAATTTAAAATACTAAAATATAAAGTTCATCAGTTCTTCCAAATGAGATCAATTGAAAATGTGAGGGAAATAATGGACAGGCAATCCTATATTGTTATTCTGTTTCTTTTCGAGGAGAAAATTCAGGTGCATTGGGATTGAAGATCATCACTGTGGCTTTGTATTTTTTCTGGCATATTCATACAGTTGCAAAAATGGAGTTTACCATTAGCAGTAAACAGTTGATAAAGTTAGCCATGTTTTTTGGGGGGCTTCATGATGGCCTTTTTTATTTTATTTTATTTTATTTTATTTATTTTGGGTGCCAAGTGAACAAGGAAATACTCATAACTTTTTTGGAGCAAGCCAGCTTCTTTGAATGAAACCAATCAACTTTTATAATCCCTCACATCCAGGACATAAACTGTTTCAACTCCTACCCTCAAAATGATGCTATAGAGCACTGCACACCAGAACAACTAGACACAAGAACAGTTTTTTCCCGAAGGCCATCACTCTGCTAAACAAATAATTCCCTCAACACTGTCAAACTATTTACTAAATCTGCACTACTATTAATCTTCTCATCGTTCCCATCACCAATCTGTTTCCACTTATGACTGTATGACTGTAACTTTGTTGCTGGCAATCCTTATGATTTATATTGATATATTGACCATCATTTGTGTTGTAAATATTGTACCTTGATGAACGTATCTTTTCTTTTATGTACACTGAGAGCATATGCACCAAGACAAATTCCTTGTGTGTCCAATCACACTTGGCCAATAAAAAATTCTATTCTATTCTATTCTATTCTATTCTATTCTATTCTATTCTATTCTATTCTATTCTATTCTATTCTATTCTATTCTATAATGATGCATTTAAACAAAATGTCACCGAGCTGAAATCTCTCTCACACACACACAAACACACACATTTCCCACCACAGATTGAAGAGACTACACAGGGGATTCTGTGTTGTTTATTCTGGTTCCTTGAATTGCAAATCTAAGGGTAGATTTGCTGCATTGTTAGCCTTATTGTGTGAATATATTGCTTCTGGAAGGAAGAGATTCAAAAGGCTGGCAGCTTACCAGTAAAAGGAATAGCACGAAGGTGCTGTCTGCAGAGCTCTGTTACCTGATTTGTAACTCCCAAGCCACCTGCATGTGAAATAACGTGGACAAATAAATATTGAGTAAAAAGGAAAAAATTACAATATGTTCTTGCTGTCTTCACAGCCAATCAGAAGTTTAAGCCAACTAATTTTATAAAGGACATCCTTTGGGGACAAGAAAAGGGTTAGATAACAATTGCCAACTTTAGTTTCATCTTGCTTTTATTTATCTCAGCAGTTTGTGAAGGTGGATTGCCAATGTGATGTACCTTAAGCAATGATGATTACTCTATGGAAGGAACCCTTTTCCTTGGTTATCCCTTGATGTGTGTTTTTGGATCATTGTAAAAGCAGAAAAGAAGCTTCAGGACACATGACAGGATTTTCCATCTGGTACCATTCTGATATGTTAGAATCACAACTTCCAAAATATCTTTAAGCATAGCTGTTGGCCGCAGCTGTTTGAGTTCTGGAATTATTGATATTACAACACTGGAAAAAGCTGTTTTATATATATATATAGAGGCAAAAGACAGGAGTCACCATGAGATACATTCAAGTAGCAAGCTGAGGGTCAGAAAATTATCAGCAGTGATGACATCAGAATTCTGCCTTACTGGGCAATGCAGAACTTTGAAGACTTGAAGAATACATTTGTCCCAGAATGTCTAAATCAGGGATCCAACCATGGTGACTTTAAGACCAGTAGACTTCAACTGCCAGAATTCTTCAGCTAACAATGCTGATTGGGGAATTCTAGGAATTAAGTCCACAAGTCTTAAAGTTGCCAAGGTTGGACACCTCTGGTTTAAGTTATGAAAACTCACCTACACAAAGCATAGGCAGAGTAATTTATCAGAAAGGCTTTATAAAGCTATAGAGTTATTCAAGTGTAATTTATGAAAATGAGTTGCATCTGACCAGGTATTAAATCAATATTACAATTTTTCTATTACTCTAGCTGTTCTGCTGCCACTCTGATATTAAGGAGATTTCAATCAGTTATGTTGTTCATGCCAGTTAAGGACATCATGAATTGAAGAACTTATTCCAATACACCAAGAATAAGATGACGTTTGCCTTGTTCTGCCTTCTACTACTTTTTTTTTTACACTTGAATCCATTGTGGACCTCATCAGCTTAATAAAACACGAAATACTATAAGCCTTGTCTGCCCTAAAGAATAGAAGAGGTCACTCATTGACCCTGTGCAATACAACTCCTCAAAATCAGCAAACTGAGCACACGGTGGGTTTCTATATCACCTTCACCTAGAATGTGGTTGGCTTTGGTACCATGTGTAAATGCAGGTATTGAATTTTCAAAGCTAGAGTAATGTGAGTAATGATCAACAAATCATGGTCACATATTGGAGTTAGCTTATAAATAATATATTCCATTTATTAAAAAAGGTGAGCAAGATAAAAAAAATGTGGGACCAGAGGAAATTCTATGTTTGTTTAAACATGTGTTAAATTAATTAAACTTTGCAATGATTTAATTCCTAATTAAATAATTAGGAATTTCTAATTTCTTCATTCCTCAATTTTTTAATAGATTCTTTTTTGAATAATCAGCTTTTGCCTGCTTCAATGGTGAGTTAGTATGATGAGTTAATCAATCTAATTGTGGCTTATTCAATAAACCAGGACTAACAAAATAATGGCTAGGCATGACAAGTGAATGAGTGGTAATCTCTTTCCTTTTGTGCTGTATTCTTTCCTTTCACCTAGCTTTAATTTGCATGCATCCACATTTCTATGAAAAGTAGAAATTTTAATGTGGGTGGGGTAGATGGTAAAATATATTTATGGATGATAGATCCTAGGCAAAAAACCATCCATGTTTAAAAAGAGTCAGGCCCTAAGTAGCAATTGTTTGAGCAATAATTCAATCCAGAGAAATCTCTTATTCTTATTTTGTTCATATGGATAGGATAGGATAGGATAGGATAGGATAGGATAGGATAGGATAGGATAGGATAGGATAGGGTAGGGTAGGGTAGGGTAGGGTAGGGTAGGGTAGGGTAGGGTAGGGTAGGGTAGGGTAGGTAGGGTAGGGTAAGGTAGGGTAGAGTAGGGCAGGGGAATAGAATAGAATAGAATAGAATAGAATAGAATAGAATAGAATAGAATAGAATAGAATAGAATAGAATAGAATAGAATAGAATAGAATAGGCCTTGGAAGTCTTCTAATCTGACCCTTTGCTTGAGCAGGAGACCCTATACCATTTCAGATAAATGTCCAGTCTCTTTTTGAAAGCCTTCAGTGATGGAGCACCCACAACTTCTGAAGGAAAGATGTTACACTAGTTGATTGGTCTCACCATTATGAAATTTCTCCTTAGTTCTAGGTTGGTTAGTTTCTACCTATTATTTCTCATCTTGTCTTTCGGTGCTTTGGAAAATAGATTGATTCCCTCATCTTTGTAGAAACTCCTCAAATATTGGAACATTGGTATCATGTCTCCCCCCAATCCTTCTTTTTGGCTTGAAGACTTCCTGGAAGTTTTTAAGGGATCTCATCTCGAGGTACAAACTGGAGCAGATGCCTCTATGATCCAGCAGGGATTTCCCAACATATCTAGCTTCCTACTTTTTTCCCCTCCTGCTTCTGGAGCCTGACTGCTTGGAAAACTTTTGTGACTAATGGAGACTGTGATAAAAAGGATTGAAAAACAATAAGTACCAGGAGATGGAATGCAGCAATCAGTCTTTGATTCAGCTTTCAAAATCTAGAACCTGTGTTTTTTGTTCCTTTCTTCTTCACCCATCTCCTGTAATGGTGGCAATTCACACCACAAAAATAAATCTGAAATATTCAAATAGAATATTTCAAGGGGGTGGGGGAGGCTGCAACGGAGCCATCAAAGCTGATCATTCTCTGGATGCTTTCTACTTGAAATGGAAGTTTGATTGAGAGTCCCATATTTACAGGACATGTCAGACATCTATTATACTTCGTCATTCAGCATCTGCCAGGTGCCACTTAGATCCTTTTGTGGATAACACATTTATTGCCAGCTTCTTAGCTTCATTTCCATAAGCTTTTTTTTTCCAGTTGGCATAATCTCTTGCAAATGTCAGGAACACAAATGTCAAGAACACAAATACAAATTATCCAGGGCAAGCTTATTATTTCTTCAACAACTATTTTTCATGAGTAGTTGAAGGGTAGGGAGGGGAGAGACAGAAAGTTATTGGTTAGAACACAAATGCATAGAAGAGCTCTAACATGCATTAATCATGAAATAGGATTTGCATAAAGGGGCCGCTTTCATGGCTTGTTTTCATTTGGGATTTTAAATTTCCCAATATTTATCAAGCTTGAAGTGAGTACATGAGTAAATGAATCATCATGACCCTGAGAAATGAGGCTCATGCCTCTGAGTCTAGATTTTCAGAGTGTGACCCTTTTGCAAATTCTACAAGACTGAAATTGTAGAATTGAATTCTATACAGGTAGTCCTTGAGCACACAATTCAGCCCAACGTTTCTGTTGCTAAGCAAAACGTTTGTTTTGTCTCACTTTATGATCTTTCTTGCCACACTTGTTAAGTGAATCACTGCAGTTGTTAAGTTAGCATCACGGTTGTTAAGTGGCTTCCCCATTGACTTTGCTTGTAAGAAGGTCACAAAAGGGGATCACATCACCCCAGGACACTGCAATGTCATAAACATGAATCAGTTACCAAGCATCCCAATTTTGATCACATGACCATGGGGAAGCTACAATGGTTGTAAACGTGAAAAATGGTCATAAGTTAGTTTTTTTAGTGACATTATAATTTTGAATGGTTGCTAAATGAACTGGTTGTACGTCAAGGACTACCAGTATTCAGTTGCCAGGCAGTTAAGTTTCATGCATTTACAACTGAGTTTGTATGAACAGCCTTATTCTAGTAGAAGCTAAAAAAAAGGCTACTTAACAATTGGCCCATTGCTGGGAGAAAGTGGCAAGAAGATGACAAGCAACAGGGAGAAAGCAATTCTACTTAACTCATATTTTGCATCTGTCTTTACACAAAAGGAAAAAATAATCCAACCTGTCAAAAACAGCACTACAAAAAACAGATTAGAAACACAAGTTAAAATAGGGAAGAAAATGGTAAGTGAACACCTGTCTACCCTAGACGAGTTCAAATCACCAGGACCGGATGGATTACACCCCAAGGTTCTGAAGGAACTGGCAGACGTGATTTCAGAACCACTGAACTATATCTTTCAAAGATCCTGTAGCATAGGGAAGCTGCCAGAGGACTGGAAAAGAGCTGATGTAGTTCCCATCTTCAAAAAAGGAAAAAAAACAGATCCAGGAAACTACAGACCTATCAGCCCGACCTCAATACTGGGGAAGATTCTGGAAAAGATAATCAAGCAACGAATCACCGAACACCTAGAAGCAAACAAAGTAATAACCAAAAGCCAACATGGGTTTGTCAAAAACAGATCATGCCAGACTAATTTTATCGCATTCTCTGACAAAATGACAAAATTAGTAGACCAGAGGAATGCTGTCGATATAATTTACTTGGACTTCAGTAAAGCATTTGATAAAGTAGACCATAACCTACTACTAGATAAAGTAAAAAAATGTGGGTTAGACAGCACCACCACCAGATGGATTCGTAACTGGCTGACCAACCGCACTCAACGTGTAGTCCTCAACAGAACTACATCCACATGGAGGGAAGTATGCAGTGGAGTACCCCAAGGCTCTGTTTTAGGCCCAGTACTCTTCAACATCTTCATCAATGACTTGGACGAGGGGATAGATGGGGAACTCATCAAATTTGCAGATGACACCAAGCTGGCAGGAATAGCCAACACTCCAGAAGATAGGCTCAAGTTACAGAAAGATCTTGACAGACTTGAACATTGGGCGCTATCTAACAAAATGAAATTCAACAGTGAAAAAAGTAAGGTTCTACATTTAGGCCAAAAACACAAAATGCACAGGTACCGTATATGTGGTACCTTGCTCAATAGTAGTACCTGTGAGAGGGATCTTGGAGTCCTAGTGGATAACCATTTAGATATGAGCCAGCAGTGTGCAGCAGCTGTGAAAAAAGCCAACACAGTTCTGGGCTGCATAAACAGAGGGATAGAATCAAGATCACGTGAAGTGTTAGTGCCACTTTATAATGCCTTGGTAAGGCCACACTTGGAATATTGCATCCAGTTTTGGTCGCCACGATGTAAAAAAGATGTTGAGACTCTAGAAAGAGTGCAGAGAAGAGCAACAAAGATGATTAGGGGACTGGAGGCTAAAACATATGAAGAACGGTTGCAGGAACTGGGTATGTCTAGTTTAATAAAAAGAAGGACTAGGGGAGACATGATAGCTGTGTTCCAATATCTCAGGGGTTGCCACAAAGAAGAGGGAGTCAGGCTGTTCTCCAAAGCACCTGAGGGTAGAACAAGAAGCAATGGATGGAAACTGATCAAAGAAAGAAGCAACTTAGAACTAAGGAGAAATTTCCTGACAGTTAGAACAATTAATAAGTGGAACGACTTGCCTGCAGAAGTTGTGAATGCTCCAACACTGGAAATTTTTAAGAAAATGTTGGATAACTATCTGTCTGAGATGATGTAGGGTTTCCTGCCTGGGCAGGGGGTTGGACTAGAAGGCCTCCAAGGTCCCTTCCAACTCTGTTGTTATGTTATGTTAAAGCAAAATGATCAAATAATTTGTTAAATAAATGCGATTCTATATTTTACAGGCTTGAACAAAATAGAATAATATGTCAGAAGTCCTCCTTAGTGCTAACTCTTAATAGCCAGATAAGGAGGGGAGGGAGGAGAAAACAAAGGATGAAATTCCACCTATTTGGTATGCATGTCATGACATTGCTCACATATGCTTAAGTGTGGAGAAAGGTTGCAATGTCGTGACATTCATTTTGTCATTTTGATGAAATTTCCAGACTCAAAAGATGCCTCTGAATATAAGATGTCTTCCACAGAATTTATAACCAGGTCACATTACCCATTGTGGGTTTGCAAAGAATTCTGCCTACTTTGTCTTAATGTAATAATGTTATTTTTTACATGACCGTTCTATAGTTTGCATGTTACTTAGGGTTTTAAAAGGATTTTATAAATACTGAAATATATTCCAGGCTTATTCTTGTATGCATGATTTTTATTGGTTTTTCAAAATATAAAATACAAAGAAAAATACCAAAGTATCACCAAACTCTGGTGGCTCAACAGACTAATGCAGTCTGTTATTAACAGCAGCTGCTTGCAATTACTGCAGGTTCAAGCCCCATCAGGCCCAAGGTTGACTCAGCCTTCCATCCTTTATAAGGTAGGTAAAATGAGGACCCAGATTGTTGGGGGTAATAAGTTGACTTTGTATATAATATACAAATGGATGAAGACTATTGCTTGACATAGTGTAAGCCGCCCTGAGTCTTCAGAGAAGGGCGGGATATAAATGCAAATAATAATTTTAAAAAAACTGCTCAGAAAGTTAACAACCGGTTCTCCCGAAGTGGTGCGAACTGGCTGAATCCCACCACTGGTGTAAAGGGAGAAAAAGCAAGAAAAAAGTACCAACTTCCAATTCTCTTTAGCACACTTGAGGATAACAACATTACAACTACAGTGTTTTGCTTTTATACAACAGTATGTACAAGCCATTTCTATAACAATAAGCGTGTCTAGCTAACAAAAACAAAATCAAAGTTTCATATATATTTTTTCATTACAAGCACAAAATTGCAATTTCAGAATAGAAACAAAGTTAGGTATAGTCTCTTCTTTGGATAAAAGAATCAGTTTGACCATCTCTGCTTCTCTTTGCTGTGGGGAGTAATATATGCTTCTGTTAACTCATTAATCTTTATCATATTCCGTGCTTATTCTGTTTCCATACTCTGCCTTTGTATATGTTCTCTATGGAAGGAGTCCCTTGTGATTGCTTTTGTTTTCGCTTTGTGCGTTGTTTCTAGGCTTACAAACCTAGCCATTATGCTTTTGTAACCTACAGTTTAAGACCAAACTGGTAGTTTATTCAATAATTGTTTATTCTTGCTTAAACAATTAACACCTTAAATGCATGGTATGAAGCTGTAAGCTTAAAATGATGCAAGAATGTAGAACTCTTACAACTGACCATGTTGGTTGAGTCTATTTAGTTCTGTTGCAGAACAATTATATTCAACAACAGGTTGAATATAAGAGAGGAAGAGAGGGGCAGCTAATAGAATAGAATAGAATAGAATAGAATTTTTTCTTGGCCAAGTGTGATTGGACACACAAGGAATTTGTCTTGGTGCATATGCTCTCAGTGTACATAAAAGAAAAGATACGTTCATCAAGGTACAACATTTACAACACAATTGATGGTCAATATATCAATATAAATCATAAGGATTGCCAGCAACAAGTTATAGTCATACAGTCATAAGTGGAAAGAGATTGGTGATGGGAACTATGAGAAGATTAATAGTAGTGCAGATTCAGTAAATAGTTTGACAGTGTTGATGGAATTATTTGTTTAGCAGAGTGATGGCCTTCGGGAAAAAACTGTTCTTGTGTTTAGTTGTTCTGTTGTGCAGTGCTCTATAGTGTCGTTTTGAGGGTAGGAGTTGAAACAGTTTATGTCCAGGATATTTTCACAGCCATCTTCTTGATTCGTGCAGTATACAGGTCCTCAGTGGAATCTTGAGCTGTGTATAGTGCACTGGTTAGAATGCAGTACTGCAGGCTACATTTGCTTACTGCCGGTTGGCTCAACTTCATCCTTCCAAGGTCAATCAGATGAGGAGCCAGATTGTTGGAGACAATATTCTGACTCTCTAAATTCCTTAGAGAGGGCTGTAAAGCACTGTGAAGTGGTAAATAAGTCTAAGTGGTATTACTATTGATATTAGTGACCCATGAAGCTTGTCTTTTCATGTCTATTCTGATGTCACTGATTGCCTTGACCATGTATTTAGCAGTTCTGCTTACAATATATAGGAAATAAGAAAATGGGCTGGAGAAAAGACAGAGGTGATGGTATAAAGGCATGTACTTTATGAATAACAAATGGTTATAAAGGCCTTTTGTGCCAAGGTAGACTTCAATTATGCCAGTGCTACACTGAGTGCCATAGCCAGAATAAACAGTGTGTGGTTAATTATCTTCGTTCACTCTTCAGTTCACCAGTTCCTGCCTGTTGCTTTCACTTATTGGTCCTCTAAAGAAACACTAATATAAGAGACGTTAGTGAGTTATTTGAGGATAGGAGATACAATTGCCCAGCAATTTGTTGTTTTTGAAATTATTGGTGTCAACTAACAAAAAAAAATGAGTTCGTATTTATGTGTGTTTTTTTAAAAATGCTAAAATGTTTAAGGATTTGTTTAATGTTTAATCCTTAAGACACTACCCAAAAGATTTTCTTTCTAGCTGTGGAAACTAAAAAGGTTGATCTCTGCTAGAAATAGGAACAGTTCTTACAAGTTATTTGTTTCCTACAATATCATCTCAACTCAACCTGATGAGAACATCAGTGAAGCAGAAGAAATAGCTCAAATGTTTTGAAGGACAAAAGGGTAAAGGAGAACTATCTTGAGAAGAAATAATTGAAGCAAACAGCAAAGGAAAAAAATTAAACAGAACCACAGATGAAACAAAGAACTCATCAAAAACATTTACCCAAACTGTGAAATTGAGAATATCAGTGAGAAACAGCTGTGCCAGTCTCACAGAGGTTTCATTTGTGTTGATGGTGAAGACAAGGGATTCCACTTCCATTACATGATATGAATGCTTATACTATTCTACTGGCATCTGCTCAGAGCATGAAGCTGAAGGAGATGTGCTGCAAGAAACTAGATTGTGAAATTGAGTGTTTTGACATGAGAAAAACAAGAAAGATTTTATAAGAAAGAGGAGACATACAAACACACACACACACACACATGGATTTTCACATCTCTACATCCCTTTTTGAAGATAATTTCAACTTTCAGCATGGCATACATAGAGAGATGATAAAGAAAAAGCACTGAGCTTATTCAGAAAAAGAAGGGAATGGAAAGGAAGGGAAGAGGAGGGGAAGGGAGCTTCTATTCCAAGGTACTTAAAATATGAATATTTACTGAGAAATATTTAAATTATTCATCAAAACTGTTTTAGAGTTATTTCCAAGTGCCCAACTACATAGCTTTAATGTATTATGTTTTTAGAAGGTACTCAGACCCATTTGTCATTGAGCAGCATGTAGATTTATTTAAAAATGAGGATATTAAATTAATTTAACTGGATGAATTTATGAAAGAGCACTGAAAGATAGAACCCTTCACCATGAGTTATGGTACCTAAGGAGGCTTAAGGAATTTAAAATGGTTCACAAATAGAGCTTATTTGCAGTATCACAGCTGATAAGCAGCTTAGAAGTTAATTATCCATTGGCTTTGCTGCTGTCCAAATATTTCATCACAATTCATGGCTCTCACAACAATTGAACTATATTTAGAACATTATTTTAAGTGAAAATATAAAGCAATGTGTATATTTTATGTGGTTTCGTTCTAAACCCACAGATTAATAGGGAACCAGAATGATGTAACTTTTTGGGTGAATCTATGAATTTTTTTTAATTTTTTTTTATTTACATTTATATCCCACCCTTCTCCAAAGACTCAGGGCGGCTTACAGTGTGTAAGGCAATAGTCTCATTCTATTTGTATATTTACAAAGTCAACTTATTGCCCCCCCAACAATCTGGGTCCTCATTTTACCTACCTTATAAAGGATGGAAGGCTGAGTCAACCTTGGACCTGGTGGGACTAGAACCTGCAGTAATTGCAGGCAGCTGTGTTTTAATAACAGGCTTCTTATAGCCTGAGCCACACCGCGGCCCTATATGTGACAGAATAAAATATATGACAGAATAAAATGCTACCAGCCCCATTGACTAGGGAGCTATATTTGGTAGGTCCTGGGTGGGAGGACTTCTTTATTATTGTGCCTGCTTTATGGAACATTCTCTCCTGGAAATAAAACTGGTTTCATACCTTTTGATTTTTCAAAACTCCCCCAAAGGAGCCATTTTGGTCTTGTATTAAGGCACCAGGCTAGAACCCAGGAGACAGAGTTCTAGTCCTGCCTTAGCTAGGAAAACCAGTTGGGTGACCTTGGGCCGGTCACTCTCTCTCCACCCAACCCATCTCATAGGGCTATTGTGGGGAAAATAGGAGGAGGAAGCTGTGTGGATTAGCCTTGTGCTTTTTCATGTATACATATACATATATGGTTTTCAGTCTTCTTCTACACTGCCCAAAATCACTCGTTTGTGAGATGAGAAGCCAATATGATTTTGACAGATAAATAATAAATAAAACAGGCTACCTATTGACTCTTTTGTCAAGCCTTTGTAGTACTCAGGGAAAAAATGTTTCTGAATGATGGCATTTTCATTAGATTTAATTTTTTAGTTAAATGTAGAAAGTTTAATTGCATCCATACCTTTCTTGAATTTGTTGTTGTAATTTTGAAAAACCCTATAAATGACCTTTTTCAATGCAGTATATCCATTACTCCTTGGGCAGTGGATAATTTGGAATTGCCACAAATACACTCATTACTTCATCCCAGTGATTAGCAGAAAACAACTGCTTTCAGCAAATAAAAATGTATTCAGTAATTGTGTTTAGAGGTAACCTTTCATTCCAGGAAAATAAGCACCAACCTCAGTTTATTTATTTTCCTTTGTTCCAGCTAAAAATCAACAGCACTGCTTCTGACAAGCTAATGACCTGGAAAATATACAAAGAAAATGCAAAAATTCTATAGAGAATTCCCTACATTTGGCCTGATGCCTTTTGTCATAGAAATACTGGTTGCAGACAAAATTTACGCATTATAAAATTAGTCATGAACCTTACAGAACCTTATAGATTTATAATCGGCATATTAATTTTTCAATACTTAGGTGTTTTAATGATTCATATGTTGTGAACATAAGAAAAATGGTTTATTAAGCTTCCTGAAATTGACATGCTGTGTTCTGTTGTAATGAGGATTATTCAGTTTTGGTTTACAGAGTAATTCAAATCCAGCCCATTACTGTACGTCTTTCCAACTTATTTCGTGAACAGTCTTTCCATCCATTTATTATCTTGGTATAAATCTGTTGACTTCTTTCAACATCAAAGTCAGTTTTATGCTGCAATCTAGCCTGTACTACTTTTCATAAAGAGTAAGGTCCTTTCAGTATTTGCCTAAACTCATGACTCTCAAAGTAAATAAGTCAAGAGGCTGTATATGATAGCTACATACATCCTGAGGATAAGTCCTTTACAACCTCTGTTTCATACTCTTCTGAATTGATCAGGAAGCCTGAAAGGTACTCCTACTTACATTGATTAAGTAAAAATTTCACTGCAACTGACATATTCTCTCTACTTCCAGTAGGACATTTTTAAAAAAATATTTTCTGTTCTATCTAGCAACCTATCAACAAGTTTCCAGCTCCGAACCTTCCGTCGCAAGCTTAAAACACACTTATTTATTTGCGCAGGACTGGATTAGTTTTTAAATTTATATTGGTTTTAAATGGGTTTTTATTATTTATATTGCTTTTTAATTCGGCTTTGTAGAATAAGTTTTTTAAATGTGGTTTTAGTGTGTATTTATATGTCTTTTACTTGCCTGTGAACCGCCCTGAGTCCCTCGGGAAATAGGGCGGTATATAAATGTGATTAATAAATAAATAAATAAATAAATAAATTCTATTTGGCCTTCTGCCTGTAATAGGAAAACAGAGCTGGAAGGGACCTTAGGGTCTTCTAGCCCAACCCCTTGCTCAGGCAGGAGACCCTATACCAATTCAGGACAAATGTCTATCCAGTCTCTTCTTAAAAGCCTCTAGTGATGGAGCACCCACAACTTCCGTAAGCAAGCCATTCCACTGCTTAATTGTTCTCACTGTCAGGAAATTTCTCTTTAGTTCTATGTTATTTCACTTCTTGATTAGTTTCCATCTATTGCTTCTTACCTTGCCTTCTGGTGCTTTGGAAAATGCATATTTTTGTCCATTTTCAGTAGGAAATTAAAAAAAAATGAGTTCCTGTTCCATTCATCAATAGGTTTCCAATTATTCTATTTGCCCCCTTCCCCTGTGTGTGTGTGTGTGTGTGTGTGTGTGTGTGTGTTTGTGTGTGTGTGTAGTGTGTGTACTAAAATGATTTATTACTATATTTCTGAGAACAAGTCACCTTTGGATGTGCTTCATAAATAGAGCACTAGAATTATGATTTTTGCGAAAAATAAAAATACCAATGACATTTTTATTGTGAGTGGCTTTTAAAAGGAGTTTAACTAGAGACGGGAAATGAAAAAGGGAGCTCTTAATTTGAAATATAGATTGAAAACATTTTTCTGATTAACCAAAGGGATCAAAATAAAAACAAACGTTAAAAACTTTGTTAAGTTAATTTCAAGGCATATTTACTTTGAAGAACTAAGGTCAAATTTCCCAAAGTATATTCCCCCCATACATCTTTAATCTTCTAGGAAAAAAAGACTGATTGTAGAAGTTTCTATAATTATTCTATACCAGTATACTAGCTGTGCTTGTAAAGGTGGCCACCAAAGCTCTAGAGCAGTGGGTTGTTGTTTTTTGTTGTTTTTTGGTCAGTCTTGACAACTTTAAGAAGTATGGACTTCAACGCCTAGAATTCCCCAGCCAAGATTTGAAGTCCACATTCTTAAAGATTGATTCTGAGGTCCACCTCTTAAAGATGGATTTGGAGTCTTAAAGTCAACATACCTTAAAATTGACAAAGTTGACAAACATTGCTCTAGAGCAGGGGTCTCCAATCTTGGTCCCTTTAAGACTTGTGGACTTCAACTCCCAGAGTCCCTCAGCCAGCTTTGCTTCAACTTTGGGAGTTGAAGTCCACAAGTCTTAAAGGGACCAAGGTTGGAGACCCCTGCTCTAGAAACCCAAATGACTGCCAGTTTTGTTCTGTAGTCCTAGCATTGCTTCTCATCTACCCATTTGTGAGCCAGCCAACTCTCCTTCCTATCAGCCAGTAGAGGAAGTGCCCAGGGGTGAGCTTCAAAATTTTTAGCAAGGGGTTCTCTGCCCGGTTGCTAGGTAGCCATGGACATGGTGGGAGTGGCCTAGTCGGCCACCTGCACCATGGTGGGGGGGGCATTTTTGCCCTCCCTGGACTCCAGAGGCTTTACTCAAACCTCTGGGAAGGTGAAAACAGCCTCCCCAGGCTCTGGAGGCCCTCCGGAGGCTGGAAATGGGCCCATTTCCAGTCTTCCCAAACTTCTGATAGGCCTGTTTTTTGCCCTCCCTGAGCCACCATGTGCGCCTTGCACTTACTTGCATCCAAAACGGGCTGCATGGGGACTCCTGGGAGGGGAAGGGTGGGCGGGGCCAGCCAGGAGTGGGATTTGGGGGTTCTCCAAATTGCACAGACTCTTAGCTAGAGGTTCTCCAGAACCCCTGCGAACCTCCAACACCCCATCCATGGAAGTGCCTCAAAGCCAAGAAACAGCTTTTTTCATCTTTTCGCCTTGCTTTGTGGCTTTCCACACTGAAGAAAGCAAAAAACAAAACAAAACCAGATTCCTCAGCCTCCATTATATGAGTACTAGTGCTACTTCTTTGTTAAGCATAGAACAGTGAGGGGGAGAACCTACAAGTTGCAGTTCCTTGGCTTCTGGAAGGAAGGTGGGCTCTCCAGGGCAACAGGCAGGATTGTCCGATGTGGGAATGGATAGGAACAACAGCAGACATACACAGCAGTTAAAATGTGTACTGGTGCTGTTTATTGCAATATAAGCTTTAGAGCAAAGAATAGGTAAAAGGTGTTCAGTGAATGGATTCATTCATCTGCCTGCTTGCCTACCTCCAGGATTGCCTGTCTGTCTAGACCAAGTATAAATATTTTCACCTAAAAAAAATCTTAAAGTACTTAACTAAATTATTTTAGGCTTCTATTCCTTCGTTTTATATGACCAATACTCAGCTGATATTTTCTGCTTCCTCCTACACTTGTTTATTTTCAGCAGTCTCAACAATGCTAACCACTATTCTCCTTAACACAAACCTGCCTTATTATCTAGCACCTGGATCACTTAGAATTTGCTCTCCATAATACAGGGCTATGTTGATGCTGGCTCTTTTGGCAGATTCCTTCTTTGGCATCATTTGCCTCAGAATTGTTCCTAGTTCTTCTCAATGGCCATGGACTACCTTGCTCCTCACTCTCACAGGTGCCATCTTTTCTACCCCACATCTGATAACCTCTCATCCAGAAGCCTATCCTGCCAAACCTAGAAGTTTGACATGATAGCAGTGCTCCTATATTTGAGGGGATGCCACAGTGAAGAGGAGGGTCTAGCTATTTGTCAAAGCACCAGAAGGCAGGAGATAGAAACTAATTAAGGAGAGAAGCAACCTAGAACTAAGGAATAATTTAGACGAGAGGTCTAACAACATATAGACGAGAGGTCGAACAACTAGCCTTGTGGTGCAACCAAAACAATCTGGAACTGAACACACTCAAAACCCTAGAAATGGTGGTAGACTTTAGGAGAAACCCTTCCATACTTCCACCTCTCACAATACTAGACAACAAAGTATCAACAGTAGAAACCTTCAAATTTCTAGGTTCTATCATATCGCAAGATCTAAAATGGACAGCTAACATCAAAAACATCATCAAAAAAGAACAACAAAGAATGTTCTTTCTGCGCCAACTCAGTAAGCTCAAACCGCCCAAGGAGCTGCTGATTCAGTTCTACAGAGGAATTATTGAGTCTGTCATTTGCACCTCTATAACTGTCTGGTTCGGTTCTGCAACCCAACAAGAAAAACACAGACTTCAGAGGATAATTAGAACGGCAGAAAAAATAATTGCTACCAACCTGCCTTCTATTGAGGACCTGTATACTGCACGAATCAAGAAGAGGGCCGTGAAAATATTTACAGACCCCTCGCATCCTGGACATAAACTGTTTCAACCCCTACCCTCAAAATGACGCTATAGAGCACTGCACAACAGAACAACTAGACACAAGAACAGTTTTTTCCCGAAGGCCATCACTCTGCTAAACAAATAATTTCATCAACACTGTCAAACTATTTACTGAATCTGCACTACTATTAATCTTCTCATAGTTCCCATCACCAATCTCTTTCCATTTATGACTATGACTATAACTTGTTGCTGGCAATCCTTATGATTTATATTGATATATTGACCATCATTTGTGTTGTAAATGTTGTACCTTGATGAAGGTATCTTTTCTTTTATGTACACTGAGAGCATATGCACCAAGACAAATTCCTTGTGTGTCCAATCACACTTGGCCAATAAAATTCTATTCTAATGGTGAGGACATTTAATCAGTGGAACAGCTTGCTGTCAGAAGCTGTGGATGCTTCATCGCTGGAGGTTTGACTGGACAGCCACTTGTCTGAAATGGTACAAAGTCTCCTGCATGAGCAGGGAGTTGGACCAAAGACCTCCAAGGTCCCTTCCAACTCTGTTATTCGGTATTCGATTTCCCCTGCCTGCCTTCCTTCTATCTGCCTGCCCTGGCTTCTTTTATGCTTCTTTCTTCTGAATCTTATGTATTCATTTGCAAGGAATTCCAAAGAGTTTAAACTTCTTTTTCCTCAGCTGCCTCTATGCCTAACCTCTGCACACTTGACAGCCAGAGGACTACCAAAAAAAAAAAAAAAAGAACCCAGGAAGATGTTTCTCCAGCCCCATCTGGATGGGAACTGACCCAGGGATCTTCTGCATTCCTCCAACCTGCTTCTAACCCCTCTAGCCTGAAATTAGCAATGGTTATTCCCTATTCCCATGTTTAACTCAAAAAAAACCCCGATAGAATTGCCTGTTACATAAAGTTTTGCTTTAAATCATCTGCTTCAGATATCAATGCTATTTCCAACATATGACTCAGATGTATTTACTTTATTTTTTAAAAAAAACAGAAGTTAACTTATCTTCCTTCTCTGCACTAGATACAAAGGCGACACTATGTGCACAGCTACAATAAATACTTTAAAAAAAAGAATGAGAGAAAAAAATATATTTTCCATCTGCTCCAGTTTTCCATGCTGCTGATCCTTGCTTCTATTTTTAGGCCGGTCTTGCAGAAGATCCAAAACTGTCCAGCATTCATCTTCTTCTTATTCTAATATCTCTACTGCCAACATGGTTCATCACCTGAAAGCCTCCCTTTTCTTTTTTAGAATGAACAGTTAAAGCAATCTTTGCTCCATTCCTTCTGCCATATGTCCGCCTACTTTCTGCCGCATGTTATGAAAACAAGATTTCATAAAATAGACTCTCCCACCCTTTTCTAATTGCAGTACCGTTCCCACTCTCAAGTTTATTTTTAAATGAAGTTAATAGTTACTGTGAATTTCCAATGAACATGTTTCATTAGGGATGGACAAATCATTCAGATTTTTTTTAAAGAAAAAAAAACCTCCCACATTTATTATTATTATTATTATTATTATTTTAAATCAGTTCCTTTCAACCCTTTCTCTGATCAAAACATGCTAACATTTATTAGTTTCAGAACCAAAGGAAATCTCATTTTGGTCCATCTCTGCCAGTCAAATTCACTGAAGAATATTATTTGTGGAAATGGAGAGTATATATCTGCTTGGTTTTTTACTATATTTTACATTTTAATTTCCTGGTTCTTAATATTTCTGAATTGTATTGCATCTCACCCAGAGATTTTAGGGTCTGGGCAGTGGGAACAGGTTTAGAAAATAGAAAAATAGAGGATGAATCTTTTTAAAAATTAGTGTATGAACTATAACTGTGTCAGGAGGAGATGGAGGAGGAAACAGACAATGAAGGAATCAATGTTTGAACATGGGACTAAGTAAGGATGATTTGCAAGGGTGAAAAATATAGAGCAGGGGTCTCCAACCTTGGCAACTTTAAGACATGTGGACTCCAACTCTGGGAGTTGGTCCACAAGTATTAAAGTTGTCAAGGTTGGAGACTCCTAGTATAGAGAAGTACAGTGAATGGCAAACCATTTTCTTTCCTTTTTAAAAAATATGTTGTTCTAATTTCTTTTACTAGCTGTTTCTTACTTTTTTCATTCTTGCATTTTGCATAATCTTACTTACACCAGAAGTGATATAAATATATAACAAATAGCCTTGTATTTAAAAAAAGACAACAATGGAGCAAAGAAAGACAAAACACAAATATTTGGTTGTTCATTGATTCATTCTGTTTTGTAAATTATTGGAATTCTCAGTAGAAACTCTTCACAGCTTTGTCTTCAGTTGCCTCTAGTTGTGAGAATCAAGGAATACGATGAGTAGAAAACTTTGATAAGGATAGAAATAATTATTACTATATATGGGGAAGATATATGTCCATTATCCTTAACTGAATGAAGAACTTCATGGCCAGTTCCCTACAACCAATTTACAGAATCACTCAGCTTTCTCTATGGCAAATAAAGTCTGTTTTACATTCACTGGTTTATTATTATGATGATAGCTAGGTAGTTTTATGACTCACTAATATTCCTCTATGAATGAAAAATAAATATAGATCAGAGTAAAAATCTTTGTTGGATTTTAAACTGCTAAAAGGAAACCTGCATCCATGTGCTGGCTATAATGAACCATATTGCCTCTGTTTAAAAAGCTTAGCAATGTAACTTCTTCAATGAACATTTTAGCATCATCTAATTGTTATTCCTGGAATAACCATATAAAGAAGTCAATATCAGGGATTTTTTTAACCTTGGGAAGACCATGGATCTCTGCATGTTCTTTGTAAATTGGATTCCTCGTCCCAATCCCAATATTTGTGTGCAAGAGAAAATTGTTTGTAACTGTGTGATTACAGAAAGTGGTTAGTCTTTGCCATCTTTGAGGAAGTGGACACATTCAGCTCAGTGATGGGATTCTATCGATTCTATCTGGTTTGGGAGAACTGGTAGCTGTGGCAGAGGGAGGCTCTGCCCACCCGCCCAGACGTCATCACGGATGTTCTGCACATGTGCAGAAGGCTCTGTGCATGCGCAGAGGTGGTGCACACATTCACATTTGCGAAGCGAAGGTAAGTGAATACCACTACTAATTCAGCTACCTTTGAGGCAGTGGATAGTAATCTCTTTGGATAAGTTCTTTCTCAATCAACCCATTTTGGACTATTTATGACTTTCTCTTTTGAAGGAAGTTTTTGGAGAAGAGGGTGGGGTTTCAGTGAGAGAAATCCTAGATTAAATGGATTTGATTTTCCTCAACCAAAATTTAGGACTGGAAGAGAAATAGCATTGGCCATCCTACTTGGTGATGTTTGTCAGGGACGCAAGATGGAAGAAGTTCATGAGAGTTCCTATCCCATGTGAAGTTAAGGCAGGTGGGAGACTGATAAGCATCTTCTAGATGCCTCAGTATCCCACATGCTAGAAAATTTTGCATCTTGAGTTAGCAGCCACCCAATCTGACTACCTGGAAGGTAGTTCATGTCTCGCTATTTTGCAGTGCTTTGGGGCACTGATAGTGCCAGTGGTGACAATTAAACTTTTGTTATCTATTACTGAGAGAGAGTTTATTCATGTTTTATTTTTATGCTGTAATTAAACACATTGCATCTTAGGAAAGAGATGTTATATAGGTCTTTCTATAAATACATAAATATCTTTTGAAGTCATGAAATGGTAGAAAAACTAATAGAGAAGAACATTTTTGCAGGCATTTAATGAAAAACAGTGAAAGTATTCTGATTTATTGACCAGTTCTATAGTTATCAAAACATGACTCAAAACATTTATGTAAAAACATTATATAAAAAGATCACAAAGACTTTGAAAACATGTGCAGTTGAAAAGAAATCACACTTATTTGAACCATTTTTATTCATAACTGCCCCCCTCCCTTTGGACCATTCATTTTTCTCAGTTGCTTCATAATTAGCTGGCTATTAAGGTGCACACAAATTCTTTGGATGTGCCTTTTAATTAAGCATTCCTCAGAAGCAGCCAACTGTATCAAAAGAAAAACAGATGCTTAAAATATCAATAAAAGTACAAGAAGTCAACCTGTGATCCTGAGGCTGAGAATACTGATTAAACCTTTAGCTTAATGGCATATTGGGTATTGGACTCTTGGTAAGTTTTCACTTTGCTCTCTCCCAGAATATATGAATACCAAGCATCTAATTTTCCTCTACTCGACAAACTCTGTTTATCTTCCCATGGAGGAAGCAAAAGTCAAAGGTGATAGAAGCATGACTGAAGACTTCAGCAAAGACATACAGTAGGTGTGAATTGTTGGGGGTCATATTTTACTGCAAAGTTACAAAATACAGTGTCTTCCAGCTACATCAGGAATTAATCCCTAAATTCATACTTCTTGTGGTTTTAGAATGGAATAGAATAGAATAGAATTTTTTATTGGCCAAGTGTGATTGGACACACAAGGAATTTGTCTTGGTGCAGATGCTCTCAGTGTACATAAAAGAAAAGATACCTTCATCAAGGTACAACATTTACAACACAATTGATGGTCAATATATCAATATAAATCATAAGGATTACCAGCAACAAAGTTACAGTCATACAGTCATAAGTGGAAAGAGATTGGTGATGGAAACCATGAAATTTTCATGGTGAAAATTGAAACTGCTTATAGTAGAAGAATATAATGTGTTACAAAATAAAACTTGCAAAAGTACCTAGTCAGAAGAATCTAACAAAACTAAATAGTGGGAAGTTTAAGGCACTCCATATTGCTTAATATGCTCAATAAAACACATGATAACATATGAGGTAAATGACTTCAAGATGGTGATGCAAGGTAGGATATCCATGAGCCTAGAAATGCCTAGACTTAAACTTTCTTCAGTGGGTCTTGTCAATAGTTCTAATCCTTTCAGGTTCATAGTGATCCATAATATGATGGTTTTCTCTTTAGATACTTTGACCCATCATGGCAGGTAACCACGCAAAAGATCAGGATATGTTCTGTAAATTTCAAACCCAATCAGGGAGGGTTTTTTTTTCTCTGCAAAATTGGAGGAAACTATTCTAGAATATAAGGGACAGGGTGGCTCAGTGGCTAAGATGCTGAGCTTGTCAGTCAGAAAGTCTGCAGTTCAGCAGTTCGAATCCCTAGTGTCACATAATGGGGCGAGCTCCCATTACTTGTCCCAGCTTCTGCCAACCTAGCAGTTCGAAAGCACGTAAAAAAAAATGCAAGTAGAAAAACAGGGACCACCTTTGATAGGAAGGTAACAGCATTTTGTGCGTCTTTGGTGTTTAGTCATGCCACATGACCACAGAAATGTCTTCAGACAGCACTGACTCTTCAGCTTTGAAACGGAGATGAGCACTGCCCCCTAGAGTCGGGAACGAGTAGCACATCTGTGCGAGGGGAACCTTTACCTTTACCTTACTCTAGAATATTGTGCATGTTCCAAGACCTATAAAGGCAGCATGATTAAATGAGAGTGGATAAAAGAAAATATATGATGTGAAGCAACCAAGCATACCATTCCAAGAACAAAGAATTCTTGGGATTTACACTGCAATATAGATCCAAGCTTTGTTCTGTTTTCTTCTCTTTCTCATTTGTAAGGCTTGGCCACCTACTGTGACAGCTCATCAAAAGCTATTTTTTATTCTTTGATAAATTAGCAAATGTACACTGAAAATTCTGCCAAGTATTTAGAATGTTATGACAACATCTTCTGTTTTTAGAGGGAAGTTTTTCAGATGATGAAGCAATAGCAACGTTCAAATTAGGTAATTGTAAAAGAAAATTTTATAGAGAATATGTACCAGCTATTTGAGATAATCTAGATAAGAAACCAAAACATAAATACTTACAGTGTCTTGAAAGCCCATCTGTCTCTTTCTCTCAATTCCCCAATTGAGGAAAGTCTAGGAAAGTCTTTACTTTCCAAAACCTAGGGCAGATCCCTTCTGAGGTGCTTTCTGTGCCCTCAGGCCTTCTGTGGATTGAGATGTCTTGCTTGACTATTTCCCTGGTTGCAACCCTATCTCCTCCTGTTTCTCAAGGATATTCCCACAGACCACTACAATATGGAGCCGTGGTGATGCAGTGTCTAGACTGCAGTATTGCAGATTAATTCTGCCAACTGCCAGCAGTTCGATTCTGAACTCCTCAAGGTTGACTCAGCCTTCCATCCTTCCAAGGTTAGTAAATGAGGATCCAAATTGTTGCGGGCAATATGCTGACTCTTTAAACTATTTAGAGAGGGCTTTAAAGCACTGTGAAGTAGTGTATAGGTCTAAGTGCTATTGCTATTGTATGATGAGCATATAATACTTTCAAAATCAAAGTAACTGTCAATACCAGTTGCTGTAAGAAAACAATTGGAAATAGCTTTTGTCTAGGTAGGGGACTTTTCATATATTTATATTTATATAAAAATATTCATATATTTATACATTTAGGGGAAGGTTTCATGCAGATGGTGAATCACAAACTAGAATGTGGTTTCAAATGACTTGATAGTCAGATCTATCACATGAATCCAGAAAACTGGGCTATGCAAACCACAACTTTGTTAATAATAGAAGCACATGTAATACAAACATAATCAATGTGTATGTGCTCTTAATCCCCACTCAGTCTACACCTGTGATGGCAAACCTATGGCATGTGTGCCACAGGTGGCATACGGAGCCATATTAGTGGGCATGTGAGCTCAGCTCAGGCGCGCATGCACGCACTGGCCAGCTCATTTTTGGGCCTTGTGGGCCCACTGGAAGTCAGGAAAAAGGTTGTTTCCGGCCTCCAGGGGGTGGGGAAGGCCCGTTTTTTGCTCTCCCCGAAACAGCTGAAAACTCTCCCCAGAAACAGCCTATTTGTCGACTTCCGGTCCCACCCGTCCCCAGGCTCCTAGAAAGGCTTTGGAGCCTGGGGAGAGTGAAAAACAGGCCTTTCGGTGGGACCAGAAGTCAGCAAATGGGCCATTTCCGGAGGGCCTGCGGGGGGGTGGGGTGGGGAAGGACATTTTCACCCTCCCCAGCCTCCTAGAAAGGCTCTGAAGCCTGGGGAGAGTGAAAAATGGGTGTACCTTGCCATTGCATGCCAAAAATGGGGGGAGCATGGGGTGGTCATGCCTGCATGCACGGGGAGGCGCATAGAATTATGGGTGTGGGCACACCCGCATGTGACACCCCCCCCAGCACTACCCCTCCTTTTGGCACGTGATGGCAAAAAGGTTAGCCAGTGGTGGTTAGCCATCACTGGTCTATACTGATCCTTCCACTAAAAAATGGAAGTTCACACAAGCTCTGTTAGGCCAAGATCATATATCCTACTAAACCACAATATTAAATTAACACAGCATTTTCTCTTTCATAATAAAATCAAACCAAAATTTAGCTGTAGATTCCTTTAATTACCCTTTTAACTTACATATCCTAATGTTACTAGTGTTATAAATGAATAAGCAAACCTCAGCTGTGTTTTATGTAATTATTTTTTTAAAAATTGAAAGACCACTTTTTGCAAAAGTATGCTAACAACTTTAACACATTGGTTAAAAGAAAGCAGAGGGTGTAAGAAAAACCCTTGTACAAATCTACTTAAGGATCTTCATCCTCCTTGGCTACCAATATCTGATTATCTGATGGTGGTAGACTTTAGGAGAAACCCTTCCATACTTCTACCTCTTACAATACTAGACAGCACAGTATCAACAGTAGAAACCTTCAAATTTCTAGGTTCTACCATATCACAAGATCTAAAATGGACAGCTAACATCAAAAACATCATCAAAAAAGGACAACAAAGAATGTTCTTTCTGCGCCAACTCAGTAAGCTCAAACCGCCCAAGGAGTTGCTGATTCAGTTCTACAGAGGAATTATTGAGTCTGTCATTTGCACCTCTATAACTGTCTGGTTCGGTTCTGCAACCCAACAAGAAAGACACAGACTTCAGAGGATAATTAGAACTGCAGAAAAAATAATTGCTACCAACCTGCCTTCCATTGAGGATCTGTATACTGCACGAATCAAGAAGAGGGCCATGAAAATATTTACAGATCCCTCACATCCAGGACATAAACTGTTTCAATTCCTACCCTCAAAACGATGCTATAGAGCACTGCACACCAGAACAACTAGACACAAGAACAGTTTTTCCCCGAAGGCCATCAAATTGCTAAACAAATAATTCCCTCAACACTATCAAACTATTTACTAAATCTGCACTACTATTAATCTTCTCATCGTTCCCATCACCCATCCTTCCACTTATGACTGTATGACTGTAACTTTGTTGCTGGCAATCCTTATGATTTATATTGACATATTGACCATCATTTGTGTTATAAATGTTGTACCTTGATGAACGTATCTTTTCTTTTATGTACACTGAGAGCATATGCACCAAGACAAATTCCTTGTATGTCCAATCACACTTGGCCAATAAAATTCTATTCTATTCTATTCTTAAATATAAAAGAGAGAGAGAACATTATTCTTTATCCTGGTTTTGTTGTTGTTGTTTGTTTTCTAATCAGAAAGAATGGGGGGGTTGGACAACAAGGCAATTATAACTGAAACATCAGCTGTGTCTCACCTTTGCTCCATTATGACCAAAGAAGCTTTCAAAAATTCCACTCATATAAATTCAAAAGTACTCTGAAAAATAGATACAACTTTCATAGAGGAAGAAAACTCCTAGAATATTGGAAGATGGAAAATTAAGCAAAAACAAATATGGCACCCAACCAATCTGCTTAGTCCCATTAACTTTTTCTGACTATTCTCTGAATGTAGGTTCTTAGCCCTTGAGCTGGAAAGCAATAGACCCTGCTAAAAATGTACAGCTTCTCCATGGGAAGCTATAATAACTACCCAGAGACTCTTTTATAGGGATCAGATTCCTTGTAGCATTTGGTTGCTCCAACACAATCAGCACGAATTGGCTTTCACATCCTAACACAGTACATTTCTAAAAGGCCAGGAAACAGATCAACGGCTTCTTGCTAATAGCTAGCCTCTGTTCATGAAGTATTATTTCCTCCACCAGAAATCTACAGAGGTAGCACTGGCACAAAAGGCCTTTTTTTTTTCTTTTAGGAGGTGAGGAAGAGGCTGGAACTTATATTTTGAGTGAAACAGTTCTGTCAATGTTTTCCTTGATGTGTACATAGGCCGATCACAATTTCCCTGCTGGGTGCATAATAAGTGAAAAGCTACACCATGTTTAGCAGCCAAGATTGGAAATGGTACCATGTTCAGTAGCCAAAATGAATGGCTGGAGGCATGAGATAACATTCAGTGAAGCATGGCTTTTAACTCTTCCAAATGAGATTCAATTCTGGTAGCTATACATAATGAGATGCTTGACCTAAGACTTCAATATGTGTTGTTAATGTAAAATATGGGAGGGGAGGGGATTGAGCAAGAGGACAGAGCCAGCTGGGGCATTGCAGGAAGGGACAGAATGCTAGCATGATCACATAAACATAGTCCTATAACAAAGCATGAGATTCTGTTTCAATGGTAGAGCATGTACTCTGCTTTTCAAAGGTTTCAGTCCTGGATATCACCCATTAAAAAACATCAGCTAGCAAGTGATGGAAAAGATCAAGTTATCCTGGCATTTTGGAAAGATCTATTATAGCCTTCACAATAAAAGAGAATATGTGCACCTCAGGATTGAAACGAGAAATCCTCGATGCTCTCTAAGCTTGGTTTTGCTTTCTTAGAGATGTTTCATTACCCAAACTAAGTAACATCATCAGTGGGATGATATTACCAAGTTTAGGTAAAGAAACATTTACAGGAAAACCAAGCTCAGAAAACACCAAAGACCCCTTAGCCTTTACAGTTCTGGATTATGGTTCAGAGTGATTTTCTGTATGCCATCAATGAGATGCAGAGTTTCCTCTTTAAAACCACAGTCAGGTAGGCTGTAATTCAGATAGAATCTCATAAAAATCTAATGTGTGAGACAGTGTCATGAGAACTTTGAAGAGAGCAGGTTTTGCAATCAGCAAGCAAAGAAGAGGGGGGAAAAAACCAAGGGGCATTTTCTACTACTTGATGGTCTGAGATCACAAAGGGATGAAGATGAGAGATTTTGCAAACTGTTACATGAAGCTCACCAGAACAAGGAGAAGAGAATAAGAAAAAGTATGCAAATTTACAAGAGAAAACAACATTTTTTTAAAAAAGGAAAGGAAAGAAAAACTACTCAAAAGCTACCGCATTGTGATTCCAAGCATGGAGAGAATCTAATGAAAAATCAAATACAGTTTGAACCATACTAGAAATTAGTATTCCTGTACATTAATTTCTGTACAGGAGAAAAAATGTAGACAATAGATTTTGGCATTCATTAAAAACCTGCAGATTTAAGCTTATAGAATAGAATAGAATAGAATTTTTATTGGCCAAGTGTGATTGGAAACACAAGGAATTTGTCTTGGTGCATATGCTCTCAGTGTACATAAAAGAAAAGATACGTTCATCAAGGTACAACATTTACAACAAAATTGATGGTCAATATATCAATATAAATCATAAGGATTGCCAGCAACAAAGTTATAGTCATACAGTCATAAGTGGAAAGAGATTGGTGATGGGAACTATGAGAAGATTAATAGTAGTGCAGATTTAGTAAATAGTTTGACAGTGTTGAGGGAATTATCTGTTTAGCAGAGTGATGGCCTTCGGGGAAAAAACTGTTCTTGTGTCTAGTTGTTCTGTTGTGCAGTGCTCTATAGTGTCATTTTGAGGGTAGGAGTTGAAACAGTTTATGTCCTGGATGTGAGGGATCTGTAAATATTTTCATGGTCCTCTTCTTGATTCGTGCAGTATACAGGTCCTCAGTGGAAGGCAGGTTGGTAGCAATTATTTTTTCTGCAGTTCTAATTATCCTCTGAAGTCTGTGTCTTTCTTGTTGGGTTGCAGAACCGAACCAGACAGTTATAGAAGTGCAAATGACAGACTCAATAATTCCTCTGTAGAACTGAATCAGCAGCTCCTTGGGCAGTTTGAGCTTACTGAGTTGGCGCAGAAAGAACATTCTTTGTTGTCCTTTTTTGATGATGTTTTTGATGTTAGCTGTCCATTTTAGATCTTGTGATATGATATGATCTTGTGATAAGATATGATCTTGTGATATGATATGATCTTGTGATATGATATGATCTTGTGATATGTGATATGATATGATCTTGTGATATAATATGATCTTGTGATATGATAGAACATTTTAGATCTTGTGATAAGATGAGAGATTTTGCAAACTGTTACATGAAGCTCACCAGAACAAGGAGAAGAGAATAAGGAAAAGTATGCAAATTTACAAGAGAAAACAACATTTTTTAAAAAAAGGAAAGGAAAGAAAAACTACTCAAAAGCTACCGCATTGTGATTCCAAGCATGGAGAGAATCTAATGAAAAATCAAATACAGTTTGAACCATACTAGAAATTAGTATTCCTGTACATTAATTTCTGTACAGGAGAAAAAATGTAGACAATAGATTTTGGCATTCATTAAAAACCTGCAGATTTAAGCTTATAGAATAGAATAGAATAGAATTTTTATTGGCCAAGTGTGATTGGACACACAAGGAATTTGTCTTGGTGCATATGCTCTCAGTATACATAAAAGAAAAGATACGTTCATCAAGGTACAACATTTACAACAAAATTGATGGTCAATATATCAATATAAATCATAAGGATTGCCAGCAACAAAGTTACAGTCATACAGTCATAAGTGGAAAGAGATTGGTGATGGGAACTATGAGAAGATTAATAGTAGTGCAGATTTAGTAAATAGTTTGACAGTGTTGAGGGAATTATCTGTTTAGCAGAGTGATGGCCTTCGGGGAAAAACTGTTCTTGTGTCTAGTTGTTCTGTTGTGCAGTGCTCTATAGTGTCATTTTGAGGGTAGGAGTTGAAACAGTTTATGTCCTGGATGTGAGGGATCTGTAAATATTTTCATGGTCCTCTTCTTGATTCGTGCAGTATACAGGTCCTCAATGGAAGGCAGGTTGGTAGCAATTATTTTTTCTGCAGTTCTAATTATCCTCTGAAGTCTGTGTCTTTCTTGTTGGGTTGCAGAACCGAACCAGACAGTTATAGAAGTGCAAATGACAGACTCAATAATTCCTCTGTAGAACTGAATCAGCAGCTCCTTGGGCAGTTTGAGCTTACTGAGTTGGCGCAGAAAGAACATTCTTTGTTGTCCTTTTTTGATGATGTTTTTGATGTTAGCTGTCCATTTTAGATCTTGTGATATGATATGATCTTGTGATAAGATATGATCTTGTGATATGATATGATCTTGTGATATGATATGACCTTGTGATATGTGATATGATATGATCTTGTGATATGATATGATCTTGTGATATGATAGAACATTTTAGATCTTGTGATAAGATGAGAGATTTTGCAAACTGTTACATGAAGCTCACCAGAACAAGGGGAAGAGAATAAGGAAAAGTATGCAAGTTTACAAGAGAAAGCAACATTTTTTTAAAAAAGGACAGAAAAGAAAAACTACTCAAAAGCTACCGCATTGTGATTCCAAGCATGGAGAGAATCTAAATATGAAAAATCAAATATAGTTTGAACCATACTAGAAATTAGTATTCCTGTACATTAATTTCTGTACAGGAGAAAAAATGTAGACAATAGATTTTGGCATTCATTAAAAATCTGCAGATTTAAGCTTTTATACTATTGCTTAAAAAAAAAATCAAGTTACGTGCCTTTGAATGGATTCAATGTTTTTGTTATCTGCAAAAGCCCCTTTTTCTACATTATTCCAGAAAATTAAATCCTTCAATTTTTCAAAATGGCTTTCAACTGAATCAGCAAATTATCTGGACTAAATTATCTGATTTAGACAATTTGTATCCGAGCCAGTTGTCACCGTTCTAATATTTACGGCAACTTCTAAAATTTCTCTAATTCCTAATACATACTGTCCATATGGAAAATCCTAATAATTTTTCTTACTTACTTTCCTTCCACCTTCCCATAAAGACAATTTCTGTAATTCTTAAATGTAATGAAAACATACAAGTATATTACTTACTGAGATATTTTATTTGACAGTTCCATATAAAAATGTTTCAATTACATCTATCATTAGGGGGAAAAAAACCTTGATATAGTCATGAAATAGAGAAATGGCATAAATCTCATTGCATAGCAGCATAGTGGTATGTACTTAAGGATTCTTAAGCAAAAAAAAAGTCACAAATTGTCAAGACAGTTGTAAATGTGAACTAGTTGCATGAGGAGGGAGGGAAGAGGGTGGTAGTCATAACTTTGAGGATGGGTTGTAAGTAGTTTGTTCTTTTTTTAAGTCCAGCATAACTTCAGAAGTTTGTTAAACTATCAGTTCATAAGTCAAAGACTACCAGTAGTTATCAGGTGACTTTGCTTTTAGCATTATACATTTATTTATGTCTGAGTGTGCTTTCTGTCTATAAAACAAATGCACCTATGGTCCACAATTATGGATTTTGCAAATTATGAAAAGCAGCATTCATGTTGACATTGTAAAACATCAATCTTCAATGGAATCAACAGTTTGAGCTTGCCAAACTACTTATTGTCATTACATTAGTACTTATTGTACATTACAAGCTACTTATTGTCATTACATTTGTTTCTAATGTGGCAGGTTGAGATCTATGCAGGCAGTTTGATGAATAAACAGGGGAACAGCATCTTTGCTGATCCCTTCATAATCCCACATTCCTTCCATTCAAGCACCCAGAGGGTTACATACCACTGTTAGGTCCCCATGTTAGTTTACAGAGCCAAGTCTTAATACAATTCCAGAAAGCAAGACAAGTGGAGCCTTGCCTCACCTCAGGAGGTAAGATATTCCAACGCATGAGATCAATAGCAGAAAAGACTCTCTCCTAATTTTTTAGCCAATGGCTAAAGTAATACGCTCTTCCTGCCTAACTTAAAACATCAAACATAAACTAATAGGACTGGAAGGGATTTTGGGGGTCTTCTAGTCCAACTCCCTGCTCAAACAGGAGACCCTAAACGGCTGTCCACTTTCTTCTTGAAACTCTCTATTGATGGAGCACCCACAACTTCTAGAGGCAAGCCATTCCACTGATTAAAGTGTTCTATCAGGAAATTCTCCTTAGTTCTAGGTTGGATCTCTAATGATCTTCCATCCATTACTTTTTATCCTGTCCTCATGTGCTTTGGAGAATAGGCTGACCCAGTGGTGGGATTCAAGTAATTTAACAACTGGTTCTCTGCCCTAATGATTTCTTCCGACAACCAGTTTGCCAAACTTCTCAGAAAGTTAACAACCGGTTCTTCTGAAATGGTGCGAACTGGCTGAATCCCACCACTGGGCTGATCCCCTCTTCTCTGTTACAGTCCCTCAAACATTTGGTGGGATGGGTTGATGTAATTGGGACAAGATGGTTCCTTAGGTAACTTTCCATCTGTAGTCAAACTATCTATACCCACTCATGTCTCCTGCTGGAATGCAAACACTTACAAAGGTTGGTTAAGGGTATTTGGGAATTATCTTTTCCAAACTGACTCTGGCTGGCCTGTTTATTCTGTGTGGAAGGAAACACTGTTGATACTCTCAATCCAGGATACAAAAAGAACAGAGAAACACTACTTTAACAAGGAAGTTAGATTTTCATGTAGACCAAGGGAGTTACCCTAAATTAGGGGTAGTTACCCTAAATGAATTTAATTTAAGTCCACTGACAGATATGGAAATGTGAGATATGGATCTGGGAAGTCATGAGTAAAATGTCTTATAAGGTTTACTTGTAATGAACATCTACCTCAAGAATAGAAACACAGCAAAGATTATTTTTGATGGCATACAGCTAAACCTTGTTAAGGCTCCGAAACCTCAGTTTTAAAGTGAAAGGGTTTCATACTTTGAAAAAATAATTATTGTCTCCCAATTTAATCCTGCAGCAATCCTATTATGTAATGCTTACACCAAGTGTGAGTTCTGTTTTGTTGGATTTATTTGTACTATATTCCTGGGTTAGTATTCACACCAAACGGGTTTTATTCTTAGTCTTTGAAGTTAGCCTTCCAAAGTAGTCAATTGTTGTGGGTTTCTCTTAAATACTTGGCATCTTTATTTCAAAGTTCATTTGAAATCTATCCAATAATCCTTCAAGTGCCAGATTATTTATTTGCTTGTCTTAGCTTTTTAAACCAGGCATATCAATTAAACCCTAATATAAGCTGTCCTACCATTACATTATTATGATTGTACTGAGAGATTATTCCATTTCTTGCAGTCAGGATTTTTTTTCTGCTGTACACAAGTAATTGGTCATGTTTTTTGTGCAAGGCTAGCTTAGAAATATTTTCATAAATAAATATGTCTGATTATATATCTCCTTGTTGATTGATTCAGCAGCTAAGCCTCAAGATTAATTCAAGAATTCATTAACTTACATTAGCTTTCTATTAGAGGTGGAAGGATAACTACATAAACGGGCTTGGTGACTATGGAGCTTTTTTCAGTTTAAGTGCTGAGTTTAGAGTAATGCCATCAAACGGGGAAAACTTTATTAATTGAAAAGCACTGATCTGTCTTACAATCATGCACAGCTCAAAAATGAAATTAATGAATTATTTTTTTTTCCTAATTGCAAAATTGCACACAATGACCTCTCCACAGTATTTGGAAATGTCAATAGGTTGCAGGTTTAGAAATGAGATTTCAGAGTCAAGTGCATTTGAGCATATCAGAATAATATTGCATTAATCCCTTTTTGTGTGGATAGAAGCCAGATGCTTTGTGTGGCTGTGACATTTAATGGAAATCTAAATGGAATAAGATAAAAATGGACCACATGCATATACATGTGGCTGCAAATTACTGATTTCAGATCATTTCAGCTTCTAAGATCTACTCAGCATCATATTTTATCCAGCATACTTGTAAATTGCAAAAATAACTTACCTGAGAAAACGTTTCATGGGCTTCAGAATGCTAAGGATATAAACTGTAGAGGCAAAAATTCAGAGATCCACCCTCAAAATTCACCTTTTATAGGCAGGAATCTCACTATTATGTTCTTGGAATTCAACCAAAGGTAGAAAGAAAAGAAAAAAAAGGGACATCCCAGGAATAGAGTAAGAAAAGTCTGGGGATAGTCTAAATTCATCAAAAACTCAGCTCAGCTCTGTAAAATCAGGACATGATAGCAATAGTAATAGCAATTAGATTTATTTACCACTTCTTGATGATTACAGCAGTCTCTAAGCAGTTTACAGAGTCACATATTGTCCCCCAACAATCTGGGTCCCCATTTTACCCACCTTGGAAGGATGGAAGTCTGAGTCAACCTTGAGCCAGTCAGGATCAAACTGCTAGAAGTGAGCAGAATTAGCCTGAAATACTGCACTCTAATCACTGTTGCATCACAGCCCTTGATACCATACTTATAGATCAGGGGTCTCCAACCTTGACAACTTTAAGACTTGTGGACTTCAACTCCCAGAGTTCCTCAGCCAGCAAAGCTGGCTAAGGAATTCTGGGAATTGAAGTCCACAAGTCTTAAAGTTGCCAAGGTTGGAGACCCCTGTTATAGATAATAATTGGTCTGCCCTCTAAATTCGGTATACAATTATTGTAATTTTTACACATCTTGGTTTTTAACAGCTTCTCAAACTTCTTCTTTTCTCCTAGGAATGCTTTGCAATTATTCTTAGTACAACAGTCTCACACAAGTATTCACACCCCAGATTTTTTTAAAAATTGGCTTTTGGGGGGAAATTATCACTTCATGTTATAATCATGTCCTACTGAAGGAATAGTATTCATAGAGAATGAAATCTACAAATAGCTACATTATCAATCTGTGTAGTTACCACTGCTTCCCTTGAGGTTGTTTCAGGCCTTTGAGGGCAAAATTTAAAAAACTCATATCTATTATCAGAGAAGACCTCCTATATACACATGCTGTTCAGAGGAATTCTATTTGAAGTTGAACTGAATTCAAATGACCATTGCTTATGCTTATCCACCATAAACTGTAGCCTTTTTCTGAGGTCTTGTTAAAGATTACTCTTTCTCTTTATATCAGATACAAAGGATACAAAGACACATTCAGGTGTCCCATTTTCCAACATTTGGCATTCACATGGTAGTCCATTCCAACCTTCAATTGATCCTGTAGCAGATGAAACTTCTCATTTATTAGCTTGTTTTTCACACTCCTCCTTCTTAATAATGGTGATGGTATCCCAAAAAGAATAGGTTTTGTTGCTGTACGATAACTAGAGGCAACCTTTACTCTGAACTAGCTTTATTTGCTGAATGGAATTGTCTCATTGCTAAATCTGAGTGGAAATGTCAAGTCAAGTCAATGCTTTTTTAACAGTCAAAGATCAGAGCAAGTTCAAAACTCTCAAGGAATATCCAATTAAAATTTTCTAGAATAATATAATAAATAACAAATAAAATCTAAATTAAAATCACAATTTGGCATCCAATCTGTCAGTTACACATGAACAAAGCACAGCATGGCCTAACTATAATATAATATCAATCCTCAAACTGTGAGGCCCATAGTCATTAAATGCTAAAATACTAAAATGCAAGAGAGTGATAATATGAAAGGGTTTGCTGCATTAATTGTCTAAAATAGCTACAGTATAATGGAGCTAAGACAGTGCTTCTCTAGCCACCTGCACTGTGATCATAGTGTGTTCTTCAGCTTGTTTTTCAGAATCGCCCTTCTTGGTAATGGCATGATTGACATCATGAAAGGAATAGCTTTTGTTGCTATACGGTAGCTTAAGTGGATGAAACCTTTACTCTGATCTAGCTTTATTTTTTGAGCGGGATTGTCTCATTGCTAAATCTGACTGGATATGTCATGCTGCACAGTTACTAGGAATGGAGGAATGAAATTGCCTACATCAAAACAACCAATTCAACCAAAATGGCAGGGAATTAGTGCAATGAATAACACAGCATTGGTATAGGAAAGCTAAGTTCTAGGCTGTACTGAGACCCAATGTGTCAAAAACTCATTTTCGTTCCAGAATTGTTTCCTGAAGAATATTATCATATGTAACTTTTTCTTTCCTTCCAAATGGTAGAATTAAGCAGCAGCATTTTTTTTTTTTTTTTTTATTCAAAAAGTTTTTATTAGTCAAAAAATAGGTTTATACAAATACATATCAGGTATGGTAAATTTTCATTTTTCTTATCTAAAATAAGAATTTTACTCAAATTTTTTAACACATACAACAGCCATATGGCAAGCAGGTAACACGAAGTAGCTAAGTTTACAAATTTTAAATACGTAATAAAGAAGGGTCAAGAATAAACAGAATATCGTACTAAAGAGAATAAGGAAAACCAACACCATCCCAAATATCTTTATCACTTCCTAGTTTTGGATCTCAGAACTCTGGGTTCAGCCTGACCCAACTCCAGGGCCGCAACAGCGGCAGCCGCTTCCGCCCCATGATCTATAACCTCCCCTTCTTCAATTCCTGGGTCATCTGATTCCAGGAGGGCTTTGTGTTCCTCCACATAGGCCGTAGCCTCCGCAATTGTACTGATTTTTTCGTAATGCCCTCCCGGAAAATCATCAATCCTCTGGCATCAGCCATCTGAAGCCCACTCCCTTCTGGTACAATTTGCTTGACAAAAATAATATTTCTTTCTTTTTCACGTACCTGTCTGGGAATCTGCCTCAGAATGGCTATCTCCTGCCCCTGTAAATCAGTGCCCCACTCCTATGTTTTCTAAGAATTTCATCTCGCCTCTTCTCACAAATTTGACATGAACCTCTCTGGGAACTGCATGCGTGCGTGCATATTGCGAATTAACTCTATAAACTCGATCCACATCCCAATTCATGAAATCAACACCTCTCCCAAGAAATTCTCCCAACAATTTAGTCACAACATCTCTCAAGTCTTCTTGGTCCACTTCTTCCAAATTTTGAAACCTAAGGAAATAAGACATTTTATCCATCTGTAGTCCAAGCACAGCATTGCCTGTCGTCTCCTCTCTTTTCTGCACTGCCCGCATCTCACCCTCCAAACCTTCCACTTTCTGCTTGTTTTCTGCTGAAACTTGTTGAGTATCCTTTAAATCCTTTTGGATAGTCACAATTTCTGCTCTTATTTCATCCAATTTCTTGTCCATATTAGATAACTTTTCCAAAATTCTCTCCATCTCTCCAGCAGTTGGTCTCTGACCTTTTGCCATTAAGGAAAAAAAAAAAAATACAAAATCCTCAGGCAGGCACAGTATCCTTGTAATTTCCTCCGGATCCACCAGGGGGCACTCACAGGAGCAACGAGTCCAGAGTACAGTTAGTCAACCAGGAAGCCGAAGGGAAGTGATGTCATCAAAATTCTCATAGTGAAGGCGGAAGCTGGACGCCACCACTGTTCCCCAGAAGGAGGGGCCTCAAACCTTCCCTCCTAAATTTCTCCATCACCTCTTCCCTCCAGAGCTCCACAAAACCGGTAATCTTCTTATTTTAAGTTCTCCTCTCTCCAGAATAACTCGTGCTCCTTCCAACCGCAGGGGAGAAAAAACCCCCCCGCACTCCGGAGCACTCCACTCACGTTTACCGATATTCCCTTCCCTTCTCCTCCTCAATTCTTCTCCGTTCCCTGTTCACCACCAGGCTGCTGCAGTTATAAATCCAATGCCCCGGTGTCACCGGGCACAGCGGCCCAGGCGACGACCAAAATAATGGCCGCGGCCTGTGGCCTCCAAACCCCGCCAAGCCTAGGACGCGCCAGCATCGGTCCCCACAGTCCTGTATGTCGGCTGGGAGACCCCTGGCGAGCCGTCCGTGCGGCAGGTGTCCTTTTCGGAACACCTGGCCCCTGAGGGCCTCGGCGGCGGCCGGATTCGGGCGCTGGAGGCAGGAGAAGCCTTCCAGACGTCCGTTGCCACTGGACACCGGAAGTCGTCTCAAGCAGCAGCATTTTTCAGTCATCGAAAACCCACTATATTAAACATCATATTCTGTGGAACAAATGTTCTCTACGCTAGCAGAATCCCAACAGGAAAATTCGGGTCATGAAAAACTATTGCATGATGGAAGAGTGCCTGATTATTGCTGCTTTCTTCTGATTGGGGTTGCTTGATTAACATATAAAGTATCAAAGAAAAAAGTTGGTGCAAAATATGATGTCCCTGTGGCACCCAGCAAATTAAGCATATCAGACACCAAAGACGAATGAAGTATTTCCATATTTAGAATAAATGAGTGAATTTTTTCTGTTTAAAAGCAGCATTTAGTTAGGGAATAGCTACATTTACAAAGAAAGTGTTAGGCCTAAGGAAATACCAAAGATTGTGGATTTTTTTTTCATGGAAATTGAAGGAAATTCAACACAAACTCAGTGCAAAAATGACGCATAAAAGCAATTTTTGCACAGCCACAGCTGCTTCAAAGTAAAGATAAATGTTCCTATGGATTTATTCTGAAGCAACATTCATCTGTGATTTACAACATGAAATTAATATTTATTTATTCATTTAAAAAAGCCATATTCTTTTAAAAAAATTCTTTAAAGAGTCTCCCATTTGCCCCCCCATTTCAACATCATATACACAAACAGTCAATTCAATTTTCTCTCACAAATGAATGCAAACATATGTGTCCCAGGATAATGCTGCAGGATCCAATCTGGGTCGGTCACTGGGACCTGAGGTTTTGTCTTCCAAGCTTTCAGACTTGTGCTGGAGCCCATCTTCAGGTAACTTCCTTCTAGCAGAGTGTGTGCTGTTCTGTTTGTGGTATTTATATGGTGCCTGTTGTATGTGGCTTTTTAGATGCTGATTGGGGTATGTTGATGGCTGGCTTTTAAGGCTGTCCTTCACTTCTGCTGCCCAACTTTCACCTTCTAAGTACATTATATACTGGTGGTAAATCAGCATTCCTGTTGACTGATGAGGGGCCTGTTTCCCAGGCTTCAATCCCTTCCCTGGCTGTTTTTGTGTCTGCTCGTCCAACAATCCTAGTAGCTGCGAAGTTGAATATGTTCTTTTTTTTTCTTTCAGCAGAAAGTCCATATAAGGTGTCTAGTCAGTCAAAAAAATCTTGTTTTTTTCTCTGGCCAAATTGGTCAGCTTCACAATTTTTGCAAGTTCTATTAATTTTATAATCCAGTCTTCCACTGATAGTATTTCAATGTTTTTCCAACATTTTGCATACAATTATCTTGCTGCAATTATCCTATACAATATTAATTTTCCATATTTCTTTTCTAATTCCTTGTCCATAAAACCCAGAAGGAATAATTTTGGTTTCATGATGTTAATTTTTTTTTTTGCATCACTGTATTCATTTGCACCCAACATGGTTTTCTTTTTTCTTTTTACAGGACCATCATGCATAATAAAAAGTCCCCTTTTCTTTTTTATACATTTCTAATTCTGAAACCATTTCCAGATCTGCTGGAATCTCACTTGTGGCTGCATCTGCCCATTCTAATTTTCTCCCAGAGACAATGTACTGAAGGTTGCAGTGCAAAAAAGACTGCTACCCAAAACCAAGGTCAGAAAATACCTGCTGCATTTCAATATTGCAAGCAACTTACACTCCCATTAGCCAATGGTGTTTTCCATGCATTTTTTAACCTGTCTTGTGCTTGTAGAAATAGTGAACAACCTGCAACCCCAGCTTTGTTTATCTAGTTAAGGTGAATACAATGTCAACTTGACTTCCTCATCTACAAACATTCCAATTGGATGCAGAATCTAAATACTTTATCAGAATCAGTCTGGAACAACTGATCAAATTTATTCATATAAATTTAGAGAGGCATATTTCAAGGAAACTCTGTTCTCCTTCACTTGATACAATTGTTAGGAGGTTTAGCACAGGATTTTTCTTCCTTCTACAAATTATATATTTACAGAAAAAAATGTATAAGAATCAACATTGAAGTATTATACGTTATCAGAGTTGTGCATACATTCTTTTCTAGTTCAACTAAGAGATGTGATCTATTCTTTCAAGTTTGAGTACGGAATAACAGAGTTGGAAAGGTCTTCTAATCCAACACCCTGCTCTGGCAGGAAAAACTATACCATTTCAGACAAATTGTGGTCCAATTTCTTCTTAACAACCTCTAGTGATAGAGCAGTCACAACTTCTAGAGGCAAGTCGTTCCACTGATTTAATTGTTCTCACTGATAGGAAATTTCTCTTTAATTCTAAGTTGGATCTCTGTTTGATAAGCTTCCCTCCATTACTTCTTGTCTGCCCTCAGGTGCTTTGGAGAATAGTTGACACCCTCTTCTTTGTGATAGCCCCCCCCCAAATATTGGAAAAGTGCTATCATGTCACCCTTAGTCATTCTCTTTAATTAAATGTACCCAGTTCCCACAGTTGTTCACTATATGTTTTACAGTCACCTTATCTTTGTTTCTCTTCTCTGCACGTTTCTCTTTTCTGCAAATCTTCATGGAAAACTTAGTGAAGTTTTCTTAGAAAAAATATTGAAGTGATTTGTTTTTTTCTTCTTGGATAATTTTTCCTTTTCAAACTTCCAATCCAGCCTGTATATGACTGGAATTTCCTGGTGGACTTCCAGAACCAACCCACTTTTTCAAAATCAACTCGAGTCGTCTAGATGCCATCAGCCACTGTAATTCTCTTAATTAATTTAGACATATATTAATAATATGTAAATTTCCCCACTGTAAATCTCTTCTCTTTTCAAACCAAAGTATATTCTTTACAGAGTGGTGGTTATGAGCTGGAATTTAACTGAAAAAAAACAACAGGGTTTCTTGATGCTAAAGGAAATATTTGCTATAGCTGAGCATTGATTTCAAGAAGAATCTAAGCTCAGCTAGCCTGGTTTGAACCCAATATATTATGAATAGTCATTTGAAGATTAAAAAAGCTTTGGGTACCAACACAGTTTGATGAATAATATGTTACATTATTACTGATTATCCAATAAATTTTAAGAACCAAAAGTTTTCTAACTTACCTTGATAGGTGCATTTACAAAATCGCTATCCACCAAAGGACCAGTTTGAATTTATGATTATTATTAGGGCCTGCTTGTTTTAGACTGAGCTTATGGGAGTTGTATTAAAATTATGATTCGTAGACTCAGGCAAAGTTGAAGAAATGCATGAAGATGCTTCCTTAAAATATTGGTTGTCTAGTTTTTCTTTCAACTGGCTTCTTGCCCAGGTTCTTCTTTTCAAAATCCTCCTTGCTCTTCTTGATCCATTAATTATAAGCAAATGACAGATGATAATATTTATTTAGATAAATCTCTCATAGCATATCAAAAACTCAAAGAATCTTACAGCTTTGCCCAAGAGAATATATTATTCTAGTACTATAATAAACTCTCACTAGTCATGTTTGTATTCCTCTTTCATTTATTTGTTTACTAGAGCTTCTATATTGCTTATTCCCATAGGCTCAGAACAGCTTACAGAATGGCAAATAGAGGGTTGCAAATGTTGCATTCTTTTAATCATTATCTAATTGAGTTTAATAAGCAAGACTTTTGCATCCCCCAAAGGTGTCCCAAAGAACCATATCTTCTTGGAGCTTTGGAAGCCTGGTTTATGGGTAAGCTGTTCTATGTTGTATAGCTACACCAGTCCTTAGGATTAGTTGAAGGCCATTTCATACTTGAGATCAAAGCCAAGATGAAGTTATTTTCCTCCTCCCAAATAGATGCCAAATGGACTAGAAGCTGGATTACATTTCAAATTAGAGATCAGAAATCATCTTCAACCATACTTAAGTGCTTTAGCTTTCTTTGACTGTGAGGGTGTCTAAACCAGGTTAAGAAATTTGGAAAAGCGTATGTGCTCAATCTTAGCATATATCCTAATGCCTTCCAGATCATCAGATGTCCAGTACAAATATTTTCAGAGTGGCATAATGAGATCACTGGCTAATCATAAGGCTAGAAATATTAACCAATTTAAACTCAAGGACTAATGTATTAAAAACACATTAAAACCAGACACATCACCAAAAGCTAAAATCATAAGACTACCTCTGATTTACTTAGGTCATGTCATGCATGCAAATTCATTGGAGAAGTCAATGATGCTAGGATGATTAATGGAGCAAGAAGAAGGGACAAGCAAAGACCTCACTGGCTTGATAACATCAAATCTGATATAAAATTGAACATCCAACAATTGGAAGAAGCTGTACTTGACAGGGTAGCATGGAGAGCACTTGCCTTCAAAGTTGTTGAGAGTCAGATGTGACTAAATGGTTAAAACAGACACAGATTAAAAGAGTTGGAAGGAACCTGGTAGGTCATCTAGTCCAACCCCCCCCACCCCACCTAAGCAGGAGACCCTACACCATTTCTGATAAATGGCAGTCCAATCTCTCCTCGAAAGCTTCCAGTGATGAAGCTCCCACAACTTCCGAAGGCAACTGCTGTTCCACTGATTGATTGCCCTCACTGTCAGAAATTTTCTCCTTATTTCTAAGTTGAATCTCTCCTTGATCAGTTTCCATCCATTACTCCTTGTCTGGCCTTCAGATGCCTTGGAAAATAGCGTTTTTATAGTGTGTTGATCAAAACTGGATGCCGTACTCTAGTTATGGTCTTACTAAGGCTTTCTAGAGTGGTATTAGTACCTCACTTGTTCTTGATTGTATCCCTCTGTTAATGCAGTTTAGGATTGCACTGGCTTTTTTGGCTGCCGCTGCACACTGCATACACTGCACATTGTTTAAAACAACAATGTATTAAAATTATTTGAAATTAATGTGCCATGCTATGATATCTGTTTAGGCATAAGCAACCTCCCCATATTCGATGGCAGTTAATCCTAACTAGAATTACAAAACACTGCTTAATATCATTTAAATGTATCTGAATCTAGTTTACATACTTCTCTGTCAACGAGACACATGTTATTTTCTCTTATCTGGGCAAGACACTTTTTTCCTTAATATGATACTACATTAATAATGTAGACTATGCCAAGGAGACAATCAACTAACCAAAAAGGGAACAAAAGGACCCAAGCACCTCTCCACCAGCAACCAGCACACAGCTCAGCATAGATTTACTCCAAGATTAACATCAGTCCAACAATCAAATGAACAATATCCCAATCAAGAAACTGCCAAAGAAGCCAACAGTAAACAGCCCAACTGAAACCACCCCCACCAACACAGATAGGCAAGTCACCAGAATATAAACTGACAGCAAACAGCCCTCCTTACTAGCACTGATGATGTTACCTAGTTTGGGTAATGAAACTGTCTGCAAGAAAACAACACAGATCAGAGGGCACCAAGGACCCCACGTAATACTACCAATTGTTTCTTTTAAAAGAATTTGGGTTTGTCAGTTTCTTCTTCCTAAGGAGGACAAAGTCACTGGGAAAGTCACCTTAGCCACGTCTACCCATGTTTATTTGTGCACATATCACCAAATCTAGGATAAAAGTTAGAAGACCAGACATTAAGCTGAAGAAAAAAATAAAATTCTTCTTTGTTTGGTATTCTTCATTCCAATGCTGATATGGTCTAGGTGACTAGGTGTCCTGACTAGGTGGCTCAGTGGCTAAGACACTGAGCTTGTCAATCAGAAAGTTAGGCAGTTTGGCAATTCGAATCCCTAGTACAGGTCTCCTGCATGAGCAGGTGGTTGAACTAGATGACCTCCAAGGTCTCTTCCAACTCTGTTACTGTTTACTGTTTACTGATGATTTGATTCTCTATCTAATATATAAAGGGGATGTAGGGCAAGGAATAAATGTTAAAATGATAAGAAGTAGTAATTGGTGGCTGTCAATATTTAATCCACAAAGCAATCACCAGAATCTTTAGAGATTTTCCTGGATATTGCATATTTTACACACTATAATATGTTTTTATTCTCCAAGCTTGTCCCAGACTTTCATTGCTAATCATAATGTCAATATTAATAAAGTTGCCATACAGAATGTATAGAAAATGCATCCAGTTCTCCAACGGATTCCTGTTAAAACTGATGTGCACAATTACAGTTGTCATAATCCCTGATCTGGGGAGGAAAAATGGATCATTCAATCATATTTTCCAGAAAAAAATTAATAAAAATTTGCTGCATTAAAGAGGAAAAAATAAAGTGATGTATAGTCATGCCAATCCCTGTAATTTCTAAGAAGCAAAGAATATTGTGTGAATGGAACAGAAATAATTTCTGCTTCCTTCCAGTTGACAGTTGATCTTAAAGAGTTGAGACCTTCCCATTTCAGAAATTCAACTCTTTCATTAGAATGACACCAGCAGCAAGGGCTTCCGGGTGGCTCCGCTTCGTTAATGGCGGTCTATTTCAGACTGCCAGTTCTGTGTGATTCTGTAGAGCTGCTCAGACAGCATTAATCTGCTGTCAAGCAGCTTGAAAATCTCTTCCCTCGGGCAAAGAGGGGGAGGTGAGCATTCGGGCTGAAGTAGAGCCCCCAGGGAAAGCCCCAGGAAGATTTCTAAGCTAAGTGAAAGCTAAGGAAATGCTTATTACAATTGCTGGCGTGGAACCTTTAAGAAGAATATAACAAGATATTTTTTTAAAATGGAATTTTTTTTAATCTCTTTTTTGTTATCTTTTTCTTACAGTGTTTAAGAAGAAAAGCTTACTGATTTTTTTTCTTTTTTTTTTTCTTCTTCTTGGTATTACCTAGTTTAAAAATGGCTTTCAAGCAAAGAGATTTAACCACTTCTAAAATATTGGAAATTTCTTCAGTTCAGATACGGAAATTAAAAGAAGATATTAAAGAAGGTCTAAGGAATTTTTTACAGGAGCTTATGGAGGCTCATCTTTCAGAAATAGATCAAAAATTTAATGAAATGGAGAAAGAAATACTGGATTTTAAAGATATGGTAGAAGAGCAGAGGGGGAAGATGAAAAAATTAAAGGAATCAATTACCCCATTATTGTTATCTAGTATTCAGACAGAAGAAAGACTGGATGAACTTAACCAAATTAATTTAGATTTGCAAAGGAAAATAGATGAAGTTCAAATTAATTTGAATTTAGAAAATAAAATAGATGATACTCAAGTTAAGGTAGATAGGGCAGATGAAGAAAGGGTTATATTACAATATAAATTAATGGAATATGCTATAAGGGTGAGGAGATTAAGAGAATGTAGAGAGGAAAATTTGAAAGAGATTTTTACTCAGGCCTTTGCTCAGATAGATGGAGTGGACCCAGAAGATTTTGAAGTTAATATTGAAAAAATTTATCATGTTAATTCTTGGTTGGCAAGGCAGAAGTGTTTACCGAGAGATGTGGTTATTTATTTTACAAATAAGAAGATTAGGTATGGAATTTTGCAAGCATTTTATAAAAATAAATTTCAAATATTAGGACAAGATATAATAATGATGAAGGAAATTCCTCCTAAAATGTTAAGAAAGAGAAAAGAATTTGCCTTTTTAGTGATGAGCTTAAGAAACATCAGATATATTTTAGATGGGAGGTTCCAGCTGGCTTAACAGTGAATTATAAAGGAAGAAAGTATTTTCTCAATACAGTTTTTAAAGCACGAGATTTCTACACTAATGTATTAAAGATTGGGAACCCTTTATCAATAGATGTTAAGTTGAATGGTGAATAGATGGTGGAAAATGTGTAGGAGAGAAGATAAGGGGAGGGAGAATGTTTAATTCTATTATATATGATTATGGTTAATTTTTGTAAATGATTTATTTTGGATATAAATGTGTAATTTTAGGGGTACTATTTGATATATTTGAGGTATAAAGGAATAGGAAGATGGAATATTGTTTAACTTTGGAGGATAGATAGTAAAATTTAGGAATTTGGATTAAAGATTATATTTAAGAGATGGATGTAATGTTGTTATATGGTTAACTAGAATTTAATTGTTATAACAGATATATTTTGGATAAGTTATAGGTGTAATTTTAATAATGTTATTTGATATAAGCAAGGTAAAGTGAAGATTTTAATTATTACAATTGATATATTGGGGAGATAATATAGGATTAATAATAATATTTGTAATATTATTTGATGTATATAAATGATATCAAAGATATGAAAAGATGGATTATTGTTTATCTTTGGAGGTTGGACAGTAAAATTCAAGAAATTAAGTTGGAAATATGAACTATTCTTGAGAGACTGCTTAAGGAAGAAAGACATTTTAGAAGAATCCTTGGTGAATATTGGAAGATGGAACGTTGTTTTGGTATTGATTGATGAAGGTTGGATATTAAAAACTATGTACTTTATTGAAGAACAAACACCAACTCAATTGGAAATTTCTGAGAACTCTAGGAGTGGAATGGTCTGATATATAATGAATTGGAAGAAATGTATTTTCTTTGTTTCTGGAAGGGGAGTTGAGGTTTTAAGGAGTGACTATGGATTATGATTTGTGTTATATTTTAATTTTTGCTGTTAGTTTTATACCCTGTATTTGGTTCTGGGAAGTCCCGGGGGGTGGGGGGAGGAAGGGGAAGGGAGGAGGAGGGGGATGAGGGTAGAAAATGGATTGATGGTTAATGTACAGAGATGATTGAAGATGTATAATTAATGTAAGATCGGAGCTGCCTGGCTACCATTTCAGAATGATGGGAAAGAAGGAAGTAGAAGAGAGAAGGAGGAAGAGGAAAGGAAGGAAGAGGGATAGAAGAGGGAGAAGAAAGGAGTAGGGAGGAAGGAGGAGAGGATGTAGATAAGAGAAGGGGAGGATGGTCGTGGAAAGTAGAAGAAGGTAGAGAAGGGAAGAGAGTTAAAGGAAGGGAGTGGTGACCGGGCAGGTCCGATTAATTGTATATGATGGTACACTAAATATGTTATTGGATATGAGTGTTAAAATAAAACTTTTTTTAAAAAAAAAAAAGAATGACACCAGCAGCCTTGTGCCATGAATTCCATCCCTTTCAGGCACGGACGCAATGTTGTGATGGTTGAAGAAAAGGGCAAGGCCTGCGTCACAACTTTGTGATGCTATTCAGATCACTCTCGTCCCATGTTGATACTGATAGAAAGTCTGTTATCCAACAGCAAGCATCTTCTGAGACACCCCTCTACAATTTTAGCACTTTCAATTCCCAATAATGACCATGATGGGTATGAAATGTTAGGAGCTGAAGACCAAACATTGGAATAGCATCAAAGTTGGGAAAGAAAACCTTTAGCAAAGGAAAACAAGTGTGACTTCAGGTATCCTTATAAGAGAGTAGAACACATCCCTGTTGAATGTTGTAATAACATTCTCTGCTCCTTTATCTTCATATTTGTGTAACTGCTCAATATAATTATGTTTGCTCATAAAAAATACATTCACTGTGGAAATAGGTTGGCCTCGTGTGCAGGTTTTTTTTTTCAAAATGACTTATGGACACTATATTTCCCAGTGGCAACATTAGCCTGTAGCATTAATAAAGATGTCATGCAGAGTGTATGATCGACCTCTTCTTTATATTGTTGTAACTGTCTTTCTCTGTTGTAGCTGATTGTATTTTTATGTTATCTTCATAAAAATGATCAATGGGAATAATAACATTCTAAGACAACTGTGGCAGATTGTTCAGTCCCCTCTCCCTCCCCCCCACTTAACCCCAATTGTTAGCTCAGAGGAGGCACTAACTTCTTTACTAACTCCCTCTCAGTCTATAGGTGGATTATCCTATCTTGCTTTACAAAGAATTTTCAGACCCAAATCAAGCAAAATCATAGAGGTTTGTGGAGCTCATCTGATCCATGTATCTGTTTGTCATTCCTATCCCACGATGGACAAAGACTCAAAAAAATGAGAATTATATAAAGTAGGCTGAAGTGATGGTACTAAATAGCTGTACACTGGATTAAGTTAGGATTGAATTATGTGCACCACCTAAATAAGGGCATAATTTATATTATATTTTATGTACCTGGAATTAAGACTGAATCCAAGACAAAACATCAACACAGATAACTTGTGACAGGGCAAATGGCAGTGAGAGGAAAGAAAAACTATTCCAAGAACTGGTATATGAATGTAAAAATGAATGGAATTAATTGGGGGGTGGGGAGAGAGAGAGAGATGTGCAAATTTGTAGAGGTCTTATCTACTTAGATGAAAGTTTGTGCAACTTCTTTCTACACCACTGCTTCAGTTCTCTTCCACATAGAGATATAATCAGTGGTGGGATTCAAGTAATTTAACAACCGGTTCTCTGCCCTAATAATTTCTTCCCACAACCAGTTTGCCAAACTGCTCAGAAAGTTAACAACCAGTTCTCCCAAGTGGTGCGAACTGGCTGAATCCCACCACTGGATATAATGTTCCTAATTTTTTCCAAATCCAGCCATTTCTACTAGCTAACATCTTCACTATTTATTGCTAGCAAAATCCTAATAAATGATTGCATAAGGAGTATATTTCTTTTAGAATTTTTTAGAGTCCAGTTATATATGAATTAAGACAACCTTACAAAGGAAGGGAAATATACGAGTCCCAAGAAAATTTTGCGGGATCCAATCTGGGTTGGTCATTGGGACCAGAGGTTTTCTCTTCTGGGCTTTGGGACTTGTGCTGAAGTTCATCTTCTGGGAACTTTCTCACCAGTTCTACCTGTAAATAAGTACTTTAATTACACAAGGGCTATCAATAGATTCAAACTCAATGTAAATCGTTCTAATCTGGATTGTAGGAAATGTGATTTCTGCAATAGAATAGTAAATGTCTGGAACACTCTACCTCATCCTGTTGTTAGTCTCTCTAACCTTTTACCTTAAACTGTCTACCGCGGACCTTTCATGTTTCTTAAGAGGTCCCTAAGGGGCTGTGCATAAGTGCACCAGCTTGCCTACCGTCCCTGTCCTACTGTCCCCATTTACATGTAATCATTCTATGTGTTCATGGCTATGTTTTGCCTAGTTATATCCTCCTTTTTGTGCCAATTTTTTTCATATGTCCATGTCTATGTCTATGCTGTTACTTGTTTCCTTATACTTGTTGACAGATAAATAAATAAATAAATAAATAAATAAATAAATAAATAAATAAATAAATAAATAATGAATCCAAAAGCTCAGAAGACTAAACGCTTCTGGTCCCGCGACTGACCCAGGTGGGATCCTGAGACAACCTTTTCCAGTTTTAGCACTTTCAGTTCCCCACTAATGGCCATAATGGGATGAAATTTGGGGAGTTGAAGAGCACACATCTGGAGGATATCAAAGCTGGGGAAAGTAGATGGAGTTGTTCTACATCAAGGTAAATACACAGTTGGGTTTCTATTACATGTTCAAGGAAAATAAGACTTGAAAAAGATGAAGCAAAGAATCATCAGATTCGTGTATGAATGGCCTTAAAAATATTAAAATACACAGCATGGTGGATAGTATGTTTTTTAAGGGGAATAAATGACCATTTTTATAAATGTGCTGATGCTATGAGCTCTCCAGCATCGTTTAGAAAAACAAGCCCCAAATAATTACATTCCAACACATTTAACCTCTATCTGCTTTGCAGTCTGCAAATGTCTTCCAAGCCTTCAGAGAAAATAAATTGAGTTTCTTTAAGCTGTCAACACTGTTAAATAAGGGAGACCAACTACACTGAGCTATAGGCACAATTGTAAAATGTCAACAATGAATATGCTTCTCTTAAATAATTAAACTCTTGTTCTTTCCCCTCTCTAGTTCAATGGTATTCAGATTACTGTATGTTTAATAGGGAGAGGCAATCTTTAATTTGCTGTAATATAGTTTTTTTTTCTACATCTTCCCTTATTGATCAGTCTCTCCCTTATGCTTTACAGAATAAGACTTTTTTTTTCTTTCCCACAATGACTGTATAACTTCATTTCATATATTTGTCTTAAAAGAATCCTGGCCTGTGAACAAGAATGGAATTTTTAAAAAAAATCCCATTAGAGGAACAGGGAAAACTTTCATAAAATAGTCACAAGAAAGCATTAAAAAAAATAATTCTAACCTTAGACTTAAGACCTTATACTCTTTTACCATTTGTTCAGCACTTAGACCATTAGTGAACATTAAAAGTCAATGTAAAGGTTTCCCCTGTCCAGTTGTCTCTAACTCTAGACAGCAGGGCTCATCTAGTTTCTCAGCCAAGAGAGCCAGCATTATCCAAAGGTGCTTCTGTGGTCGTGTGGCTGGCATGACTATACACCGAAGACCATGGAATTCCCACTCACCCTTCCCACCAAAGTGGTACCTCTTTATCTACTCACATTTGCATGCTTTCGAACTGCTAGGTGGGCAGAAACCGGTGAAGGAACGGGATCTCACCCCACTGTGTGGTGTTTGGGTCTCGAACCCTGGATGTCAGCTTTCCAACTGAGAAGCTCAGCATCTTTAACCACTGAGCTTTCACACCCCCTTCTAGTGAACATTAGAGTAAGGAAATATTGGGATCCAAAGCTCTGGGTCACCATTGGCGTGCTCGCTATACTTCTTCCTTACCTTCTCCTGACTGTTACATCAAGGATATCCCTAAGACATTTCCCTGCTTCGGATCCAAATAATAATTCTTCTATAAGAATAATTTTTCATAGTTCATCACAGATGCTCCAGGCTTCATACATAAACCTTCCTCTTTCAATTTTACCCCATAATGAAGGAACCACCCCAAAACTATGTGACTGAAAGGTCTAGAGGCATTTTAACAGGCCTTCCTGCTTTTCCATCGGTAGATTATTACCCCCATATTTTTCCCATTTCAGCATAGATCAACGTTTTTCCTCCATTGTTTTTTCCACTTATATCATGCAGCTTAATAAGCAGGATTTAGTCAGAAAATTTAAAATGCTAAAACATCCTGGTTTATCTTCAGAAACATATCTTGAATAGTTAGGGATCTGGGACAGTTGTCCCTTCCCAAAGATCCTGATTGAAAAGGAAATGCCAAGTAAAAAACTCCATTGCACTATTGGAACTATATGTTAATTTTTTCTTCCCCTCCTCCTTCCATTTAAGAGCTCATTAAACAAACCGCTTCTTTTGAATCATGAACACACTTTCTAGTTGGTTGCAGTTCGCAACAGAGATTAAGTTAAAACGCATCTTTGTATTCAGCAGGCACCTGATTAAAAATGTAAATATCATCAACTGAATGTGATAATAATGTTCACTGCTGAAGCTAACACAGGATGGAGGGTTCACCCCTTCCTTTCCTATGATAACCTAGGGAAAAATCTTTCTCCTAAAATGAATATTTGTGTTGCAATAAATCCAGCTACCCTAAGAAATTTCCTCCTAATATAAATCAAACAAGGACAAGGATCAAGGAACCCAGATGGGATGGCAGCAAAAACAAAAACTAAAATAACAATAACATGAAAAATATATCTGGCTTTTCAAATTATCTCAGGGAAATATAGAAGGTATTCTTTTAAAGCTTATTATAGAAATTTCCTTAAAGTCCAGGACTGCTGATCCAAGTCATACATCACCTTAAGCCTTAATGCTGTTCATTTTGTTTTGGCCTAGCAGTGAACCAAATCACCATAACTAATAAACCAAAATTTATGATAGAGGCAGGGTGAAGGACCCTGCTTGTGACCCAAGTTTTCTATCTTTCCTTCCTTCCTTCCTTCCTTCCTTCCTTCCTTCCTTCCTTCCTTCCTTCCTTCCTTTTGCAGACTAGATAACTTACTACTAGATAACACAGAAAAATATGAGTTAGACAGCATCACCAAAAGATGAATTCGTAACTGGCTGACCAACAGCACTCAACATGTAGTCCTCAATGGAACTACATCCACATGGAGGGAAGTATGCAGTGGGGTACCCCAAGGCTCTGTTTTAGGCCCAGTACTCTTCAACATCTTCATCAATGATTTGGATGAGGGGATAGATGGGGAATTCATCAAATCTTCAGATGACACCAAACTAGCAGAAATAACCAACACACTGGAAGATAGGCTTAAGATACAGAAGGATCTTGACAGGCTTGAACATTGGGTGCTATCTAACAAAATTCCAAGATGCCTAATTCCTAATTCCAAGATGACGCCACTGAAGGCTGCCTCGGTGAAATGCTCTCTAATGGTTTCTTTATTTTAAATTATTCTCTGTGACTCATTACGGATTTCTTACTCACAAGACAATCTGCTAAAAATTAAGCAACATTTTTTTAAACACACACACACACACACCATCTTTATAAATGTGGAGGAGATTCTAACACAGGAAGAAGCAATTTCCCCGGAGCCATGGATTATCAAAAAAACCAAACGGAGAAAGCAAAGAAAGAGAGGTACATGGGCAGGGATTTTAAATGGATTAAGGATTGGAGAAATAAAACTCCTCTGCTTTTAATTTTCCTAACCAATGTACCTTCACTTGCTAATAAGATGGATGAAATACTCCTTTTAAACATATACAATTCTGACTTTTACAATTCAGCAGCCCTATGTTTCTCTGAAACCTGGTTAAATGAATCAATTGATGATAATAGCTTGCATATCCCAGGATTTCAGATTTAATGATCAGATAAAATTGTAGAAACATCTGGTAAAAAGAAGGGAGGAGGCTTATGCTCATATATCAACAACAGCTGGTCTCAGGATATAACTATAATATATAAATTCTGTGACGAAAACTTAGAGACATTAATTACCATCTGCAAACCATACTATTTGCCTCATGAATTTTCCTTATTTCTTCTAATTGCTGTTTATGTCCCACCACAAGCCTGTGTAAACATACTCTAGCTGACCAAATTGTGGAGGCTGAAGCCAAATACCCTGATTCACTGGCCATTATTTTGGGAGATCTAAACAAGGCAAACTTAAGGAAAGAGCTATCAGAATACTTCCAGCATGTCAATTTTCCCACTAGAAGCAAGTATACTTTAGACCATTGCTACACAACACTAAAAGATGCTTATTGGTCCTTACCACAAGCAGCTGTGGGACACTTTGATCATTGCATGATTCACCTTGTACCTGCTTATAGGCAAAGACTTAAATCCACAAAATCAACAATTAAATCAGTGAAGACCTGGACAGAGGAGGCAAAGTTAAAGATGTAGGCCTGCCTTGACTGCACTGATTGGAATATTTTTGAAAGTACCTCTGCAGACGAAGATGAAGCCACAGAGACTGTAACATCATATGTCAACTTCTGTGAAGACCTATGTGTACCCACCAGGAACTTGAGAATATACAGTAACAACAAACTTGGTTCACAGCTAAACTTAAGCAGTTACATTGTTCCAAAGAGGAAGCCTACAGAAAAGGTGATAAAATGTACAATCAGGCCAGAAATATATTAAGAAGGGAGATCAGAGCAGCAAAAAGAAGCTACTCTGAAAAGCTAAAGATTCAGTTCTCAACAAATGAACCAGCAAACATGTGGAAAACTCTTAAAAATATCACTGTCTACGGCAAACCTCCTTCCCAGGCTGAAGGAAATCAGCAACTGGCAGATGACCTGAACGTGTTTTATTGCAGGTTTGAAAGGAAACTACAGCCACCTATCTCCACAACCACCATCTCAGACACACCAACAACAGCCAAGCCTCCTACAACTGACCCTATCCCATTGGGTTCACAACCCCTAGTGATCACAGAAAAGGTAGTGCAAGACCTATTTCAAAGACAAAAGCCAGGAAAAGCTCCAGGCCCAGACAAGCTAACTCCTTCTTGCTTAAAAGTCTGTGCTGACCAATTGGCCCCCATCTTCACCAGTATCTTCAATAAATCACTAGAGATGTGCTATGTTCCTTTTTGCTTCAAATGCTCTACTATTATCCCAGTGCTGAAGAAGCCCATCATCAAGGAACTGAATGACTACAGACCAGTTGCTCTAACATCTGTAGTCATGAAAATCTTTGAAAGGCTAGTGCTGTCCCACCATCACAAATCCACTGTTAGACCCTTTGCAATATGCATACCGAGCAAATAGATCAACAGATGATGCTGTTAATATGGCTCTGCACTACATTCTACAACATCTTGAATCTCCAAAGACCTATGCAAGGGTCTTCTTTGTAGACTTTAGTTCAGTATTCAATACCATCATTCCAGATACTCTTCTAACTAAGCTAAACCAACCACAGGTACCTGAACACACTTATAAGTGGATCATAAGCTTCCTAACAAACAGGAAGCAGCAGGTGAAGCTAAGCAGAATCACATCAGATATCTGTACAATTAGCACAGGGGGCCCCCAAGGCTGTGTGCTCTCCCCATTTCTCTTCTCTCTGTATACCAATGACTGTATCTCTAACAATCCATCTGTTAAACTATTGAAGTTCACAGATGACACAACAGTGATTGGTCTCATTCGAGACAATGATAAATCTACATACATATGGGAGGTTGAACAACTAGCCTCGTGGTGCAACCAGAACAATCTGGAACTGAACACACTCAAAACCGTAGAAATGGTGATAGACTTTAGGAGAAACCCATACTTCCACTTCTTACAATACTAGACAACACAGTATCAGCAGTAGAGACCTTCAAATTTCTAGGTTCTACCATATTGCAAGATCTAAAATGGACAGCTAACATCAAAAACGTCATCAAAAAAACACGACAAAGAATGTTCGTTCTGTGCCAACTCAAAGCTCAAACTGCCCAAGGAGCTGCTGATCCAGTTCTACAGAGGAATTATTGAATCTGTAATCTGCACCTCTATAACTGTCTGGTTTGGTTCTGCAACCCAACAAGACAGACACAGACTTCAGAGGATAATTAGAATAGCAAAAAAAACAATTGCTACCAACCTGCCTTCCATTGAGGATCTGTATACTGCACGAGTCAAAAAGAGAGCTGTGAAAACATTTACAGACCCCTTGCATCCTGGACAAAATTGTTTCAACTCCTACCCTCAAAACGATGCTACAGAGCAATGCACACTAGACGCAAGAACAGTTTTTTCCCAAATGCCATCACTCTGCTAAACAAATAATTCCCTCAACACTGTCAAACTATTACTAAATTTGCATTACTATTAATCTTCTCATTGTTCCCATCTCCCATCTCCTTCCACTTATGAATATATGACTGTAACTTTGTTGCTTGTATCCTTACAATTTATATTGATACTGATTGTTTCCTGATTGCTTATTTGTACACTATGACTATCATTAAGTGTTGTAACATATCTTTTCTTTTATATACACTGAGAGCATATGCACCAAGACAAATTCCTTGTGTGTCCAATCACACTTGGCCAATAAAAAATTCTATTCTATTCTATTCTATTCTATTCTATTCTAAATAAAATTCAATGGTGAAAAAAGTAAGTTTCTACATTTAGGCAAGAAAAAAAAAATACAAAGGTACCATATATGTGGTACCTTGCTCAATAGTAGTACCTGTGAGAGGGATCTTGGTGTCCTAGTGGACAACCATTTAAATATGAGCCATCAGTGTGCAGCAGCTGCCAAAAAAGCCAACACAGTTCTAGGCTGCATAAACAGAGGGATAGAATCAAGATCACGTGAAGTGTTAATACCACTTTATAATACCTTGGTAAGGCCACATTTGGAATACTGCATTCAGTTTTGGTCACCACGATGTAAAAAAGAAGTAGAGACTCTAGAAAGAGTGCAGAGAAGAGCAACAAAGATGATTAGGGGACTGGAGACTAAAACATATGAAGAACAGTTGCTGGAACTGGGTATGTCTAGTCTGATGAAAAGAAGGACTAGGGGTGACATGACAGCAATGTTCCAATATCTGAGGGACTGCCACAAAGAAGTGGGAGTCAAGCTATTCTCCAAAGCACCTGAGGGCAGGACAAAAAGCAATGGATGGAAACTAATCAAGGAGAGAAACAACCTAGAACTAAGGAGAAATTTCCTGACAGTTAGAACAATTAATAAGTGGAACAATTTGCTTCCAGAAGTTGTGAATGCTCCAAACACTGGAAGTTTTTAAGAAGATACTGGATAACCATTTGTCTGAAGTGGTGTAGGGTTTCCTGCCTACACAGGGGGTTGGACTAGAAGACCTCCAAGGTCCCTTCCAACTCTGTTATTCTGTAGTTCAACTCTTTTTATAATTTCCAAATTTTTAAAAAAATCAAAAGTTCTACCTTATAAATAAATAACTACCAGTCCCTACAAATCTGCCCCTAGGACAGGCAATAAAATCTTCTGCAAGTTTCTTTGCAATATTGTCCCACCCCTAGAAAATATCAACACCCTCCAAAACATTAAATTTACATGTTTTGACCTTAGCATTCTGTAAATCTATCGCATTGGGATTGAGTCACAAGGTTTTCCTAAGCCACAGCTTTATCCAATGTACAAATTGAATCTCTCTGACACTGCAGAACAGCCTAAAAAACCCAAATGCAACTGCTGGAATCTGTCGGCAATATATTCTGTCTAAGCATCCTAGGAGCCTGCAAGAGGCTTTGCCTTAACTAGCTGGAAAAAGAACATTCAATTCCCTAGAATCTTTTCTATTATTATTATTATTTCCTAGGTTCTGTTCTAGTGAGCAAACAACTAAGAAGCAAGGTTTTTATTAAGCGAATGACTTTTAGTGTGCTCTTGGCAGCTAGCCACCCTGTAGAACTCTCACTGTGACTGTTATAGACCGTATCTTGTCAATGGATTATCCTCTCATTCAGATTTCCCATTATCAAGGTCACCAAATATAGTGGATCCTTGGGGCTTTCCAATTGCTTTGGCCGACACGTGCCCATCTATCACCAGGTAAGGCTTCTCCTTTACTGTAGCAGATGGACAGAATGGTTGAGTACATTGCTCATCAATATATCAGCCTGTAGCAATGGTTGTTCCAACTTTTAAACTATCATTCATCTCAAACAAATTGCAGGTACTTGACACCAAGTCTTGCCAAAATGGTGAATGAAGATCTTTTCTATCTCATTGTCCTTAAAATGTTGAACTTAGAATCTATCCAAAGGTATATTGACTTTGGCCTGTTTATTTTCCTTGTTCTTTCCTCTCTTAGGCTGAAACTACTGAGCAAAAAAAAAATGCCTTTTTTCTGAGGCTTTAAAACAGAGGAGTCCTTTCTTAGATTCTCATAGTTGCCTCAAAGCTACCCCTATTTGTCTCCCCAGGCATGCGCTGTTTTGCTCCACTAGCAATCCCAGCAGAAGCATTATCTGTCTATGCACAGATGACTTGGGACTGCAATCTCTGCACAGAACACAACTGCTTTAATGCTTCAAAGAAAGGTGCTTCATAGTGTGCTCCTGAAAAACATCTACAGATAGTCCTCGAACCACAATTGTACCCAAAATTTCTGTTGCTAAGGCAGACATTTGTTAAGTGAGATTTTGCTCCATTTTAGGACTTTTCTTGCCACAGTTTTTAAGTGCATCATTGCAGTTGTTACTAACCTGCTGGTTAAGTGCACCTGGCTTCCCCATTGAATCTGACTTTGCTTGTCAGAAGATCACAAAAGGTGATTACGTGGCCCCAGGACACTGCAGCCATCATAACTATGAACCAGTTTCCAAGCATCTGAATTTTGATCACATGACCATGGGGATGCTGCAATGGTCATAAGTGTGAAAAACCGTCTCAAGTCACTTTTTTCAGTGCTGTTGTAACTTTCACTTACAAAATGAACTTTTGTAAGTCGAGGTCTGTCTGTATCTGTCCATGCACAGATGCCTTGGGACAGCAACCTGTCAACCATCCCACTTACTTATCTAGCAAAGAAAGACTCCTGGCCATTTGTTTTGCCAAGAGTATGCTTTACTGAAGCTTACAGAAGGTTTATAGAAGTAGTCTAAGCTGAATCTAAGATTCTCCTGTGTAAACGATGCAAACAAAAGTTCCTTCTCCCCCATCCACCTCCATCCATCCCCCTGGTTATCTGCAAATGTCCAATCAGATGCTCAGGTTCCTAGCTCTGCATATCATTACTTGACCTTGGCTGGTTGTAGCTTATCACAGTGTTCAGCTGGGCTATCATTCTTACATTCCAACCTTTCCCTCCCTCTCACCCCACCCCCCACCCATGCTAATGTCAGGCTGTCTGCTCATGAAGTTTGAATAAGGGAGATGCAGCCATGACACAACCTCTTCACAGAACACTTAATGCTTTAAGTGTTTAATGCTTTAATCTTCAAAGAAAGGTGTTCATTCTATTTGGAATATTTTTATCTTCTGCATAGTTTTCATTTTCTTTCTGTTCTTCTCTCTTCCCAAACACCCATTAATATTATGAGACCGTTGAGCACACTCTCTTATCATCAGGATTTATGGCTGTTGTACTTCTACAAATCTTGGGGTTCCTGGAACCTATTGAAAATCTCCTTTTCTTTGCTTGGGAAATGCCACATTTATTGATACAAATAGCAAAGCTCACTCCAGAGAGGGAATAATGGAATGCAAGGTAGAGCGAATTTAAGTTGCAATAAATCAGCATTCCTGCAGATATGTCAGCTCAAGACCTCTAAATCCCAAAACTGTGGGGTAGATCTGCTTGCCACATCAATATTTTAACCTCCAGATATCTAGACGGCTTCCCACTTAGTGCATTTTCAGACAGCCATAAAAACAAGGCTCTCTTAGATAGGCACCGAGGAACTGCAGAGATGGCCTCAGAGAAGCTATGCGATGGCAGTTAGAAAAAAACTGATTTAACAGAAGAGAATGTTTCTACACTGATGATGTTACCTACCTGGGCAATGAAATGTCTGCAAGCAAACAACCAGGCTCAGAGAGCACCAAGGACTTGACATGATTTAAATCCAAGACAGGAAGAAAGCATTAGAAAGTAACTGAGAAGGGGTCTGCCTTAGTTCTATTGATTATAAGATTATTTTAAAAAGGTTAAAATCATGGGTGAAACGCTCCCAGTTCGGACCGGATCCCACGATCCGGTAGCAATGGGGGCGGGTAGTTCGGAGAAGCATTAGCAAAAATCCCTGCCCCCCCTCCACCGCCCACCCCTCGTTTTTCCTCTTCTCTGTCCCTGAAGCTCTTGGTGGTGATATAGCTGCAAGCGCTTCAAAGGGCTGCATTACAGCTGATCAGCGCTGTAGGCAGCTACCAGACCGGTGCCTCTATTTTTAAAGATGGTAGACCGGTATGCACCCAAAAAAAGGCAATTAGTAGACCAGTGCCTCTATTTTAAAAGAAGGTAGACTGGTGCCTCCCAAAAAAAGGCAATTGGTAGACTGGTGCCTCTATTTTTAAAGAAGGTAGACTGGTGTGCTCTTAAGTTTTGTACACTTTATTATTTTTATTATTTATTATTATTGGCCATGCCCATTCAGTCACCTGACCACCAAGCCAAGCCCACCAATTAAGCCACACCCACAGAACTGATAGAGAAAATTTTTAGATTTCACCCCTGGTTAAAATGTATAAGTTAAAAGCAAAAAAAAAATCAATCAAATACATTGTACTTGTTCTTATGATCCTACACACGTTGAATGAACCGTCTACTCTACACCAGCCTTTATCAACAGCACCTGAAAGAAAGAAAGAAACCGATGATGTCACATTTTCTTTTCCTTTCTTCTTGGCTTGTACAGGGGTAAAGGATAGCTCACATGTACAGCAATGACATGAGTTAATTGCATAGTTACTGAGAAAAGATGTAGGAGCCCATGGGAGTGAGGTCTTTGAAAGGCTGCTGGGTTGCTCATTATCTCCTTCCCTTCTCTTGTTTCTGCTTTGCTCTGTTTCATCCTGAGACACACACTGCAGAATACAAATGAACCAAGAGTTAGCAGAGTCTAGACCAGTCCACCACTGTAATTAATAAGGGCAATAAGAAAACTCAGCTTGTTGTGGGTAATTTGCATGTTAGTGGAATTGAGTTTTGACCAAAAAAAAGTCTTTCCTCTTTGATTGACAGTTCTACATATTGATGGACAGGTTAACATTTTCTCTTCGGCTCCCCTTTCTCATGATTAATGGCATTTCTAATTGTTAAGATTGATGAGTTATGAAAGGCAGAGAAAGAGAGGGGGGAAATGGCTTAGTCAATGCACTAATATGGATAAAGTTAGATTAAAATTTGTGGACCAACAGTTTTTGTTATATAAAAGTTATATAAAAATCATTTAAAGTATCCACTTTGCAGATACTACTTTCTAAATTATATTTGTCTGCATTTTCATCATTACTAGCTCCTGAACTTTTAGTGCCCTAAAAATCAGAATTTTAGTGAATTAATTAGGCAGCCAATAATCTTGGTCCAGCATCTAGTTTCCAAGGCTAGTTCCTTTCAGAAAAATCATAAAGAAACATGAAGCTAATGGGTTTTCTGTGAGTATGTAAGTTCACCTTGCTCTAATAAATTAGAACTCTTCAGGTTTTCTACATGCTGCTCCAATGTAATGGGATGTGGGAAAAACCTTGCAGGAATGGGTAAAGACAGGTTGCCAAGGGAACTCTCAGATAACAGACGACATAGCCTGCAGATTGATAGTGAGCAGGGCAAGATGATCAGAGGAGACTCAGGCTGTAAAAGAAATGGAGGGGGGATTTTACCTAGAGTAGAGGTCTCCAACCTTGGCAACTTTAAGACTTGTGGACTTCAACTCCCAGAACTCTGGGCGTTGATGTCCACAAGTCTTAAAGTTGCCAAGGTTGGAGACCCCTGACCTACAGGATTCTGTCAATGTAACTTTACAATAAACTAGAATCCACTCATTTGGTCATGAGTCTTGTCTGGTTTTCCCAGAAAATCCAACTCTGTCTAAGCTGAACATGCTGTCTCAGGGTATCTATGGAGATTCTCAGTCATCCAGGTCATGGTTATCCCAAAGGTGCTTTTTCAAAAAGCAACTAGACTTTTTTTTCCCCTGAAGACGTTTTTGGGATCAGAAGGAAAATGTCTTCAAGGAAAAACAAAGACCAGTTGCCTTTTGAAGAAGCCCCTTTGAGATGGCTTTCTCAGAGTGATATTCTGCCAGCTTTTACCAGCAGTTTAATTATAGAATCTAACTAACTATCAAGGATTTGGTCAGTAAAAATGGAGAAACATGTTCCTCCAAATGTTGAAAAGAGAGATACTTCCAAGTCTGCTAAAGCACATCAATCACTCAAGATCTAAAGAATGGCCAGGCACTGAAAAAAGTGTGTTGAGATGATGATGGAGGATATTGCCAATTTTTAATTCCATTATGATCAAATATCTTCAGATTATAGTGAAGAAGTTTATGCCAATAACTGAAATTAAAAATAGGTCAAAAAGTTTGGAGTAATAGCATAGCCAAAAGAAAATCTTAAATGCAGCTCTGTGGGAACATATTCTTTCATTTCTGCTGATACATAATAATAGACCTCTCTCATATTATTATCAGTCAGATAAAAGTGATGGGGAATAAAACAGTTATAGAGACTGAATATTCCATTATCCACTTTGCTTTTTCCATTCCTGTGTAGCGCAGCATATGCAAAAGTCACAACATTAGTTTTTTTTTCTGGTGATAACAAAAGTGAGAAAAAAAATGCTTAGAAAAGTAGGCATTGTAAAACTTTCGTTTTCCTCAGTTGAATCTAAGTGAAGAACTTGCCTTATTTTAAAGCACATGAATGCAGACAAAAGGAGCATAAAATTGAGAGGTCAGCAACTAGCTCTACATAGGGGAATAAACTTCAGTAAAATGTGACCATTGCTATCTCAGGAACAAAGAATAATGAACCATACCAGGCAAGTCCCTGAGAAGACAAAACAAATAAAATTTAATGCAGAGTTGTGCCAGGACCTTCTAAATATTATTGTAAAGAGGTGGGGGGGGAGTTTACTTAGCAACACATGTAACAAATCTAGAGAGATTCACAGGATGTGCTTATTTTTAAAAAGTTTAAAAACTGGAATATGGCAGTGAGGGGAACATATATACTAAAATACTAGAATTAGTAGGAAACTTGCTAATGATATTTGATGTCTTGGTCTCTTGTTTGTATATTGTGTTCCAATATCTCAGGGGTTGCCACAAAGAAGAGGGAGTCAAACTATTCTCCAATGCACCTGAGGGTAGAACAAGAAGCAATGGATGGAAACTAATCAAGGAGAGAAGCAACCTAGAACTAAGGAGAAATTTCCTGACAGTTAGAACAATTAATAAGTGGAACGACTTGCCTGCAGAAGTTGTAAATGCTCCAACACTGGAAATTTTTAAGAAAATGCTGGATAGCCATTTGTCTGAAATGGTGTAGGGTTTCCTGCCTGGGCAGGGGGTTGGACTAGAAGACCTCCAAGGTCCCTTCCAACTCTGATATTATTATTATTATTACATAGAATGTTCCTCCTTAGTTGAATATTAATAAATATATGTCAAGAATAATAGTACAATTTATGTGTATGTGTTTTTTTCTATGCTCATTTTTTATTTTGTTTTGTTTTATTTTGTTTTGTGTTCTTTTTCTCTCTTTTTTGGAGTTTGTATTTTAACCTGGTGAATAAAATAAAAAACAGAGAGAGAGAGAGAGAGAGAAAGAGAGAGAGAGAGAAGGAAGGAAGGAGGGAAAGAGGGAGAAGGAGGAAGTGGTAGAAATTGCAGTGGTTCACTGAAAGCTACCATGGTCCAGAAAATTAAAGTTTAATAATTATATGTCTATGGTATTTGCTCTCAGTCATAGAGGTCATGATTTTCCCAGAGGTGTTTGTTTGGTTTTTTCCAAAAGGCAACTGGGTTTTGTTTTTCCTTGAAGACATTTCGCTTCTCATTCAAGAAGCTTCTTCAGTTCAGTTCAGTTCTCAGATGAGAAGCGAAATGTCTTCAAGGAAAAACAAAGTCCAGTTGCCTTTGGCAAAAAAAAAAAAAATCACCTTTGGGATTAATAATTAGAACAACCTTTTTAAAAAACGTGCAGTGGCTCCTTTAAAAAAAAACACCTTGTTTGGAAACAAAAAGCCATCAGCACCCCCAAACCAGAAAGAAATTATGCTTCCTCTCCTCCAATCTTTGGAAGCCTTTTACTTTTGCTCTTTCTTCTCTTGTCACCACAAATGGTGACAAACAGATCATCAAAACCTGTGATCACACTTCCGGTTTGGCACCGTAGGTGATGGTGGTGATCTTTACGATCACCAACCTCTGGATTATGTGGAATCGCTAGGACAGCTTAAATCTGCTGTCCAGCGGTTCGGAAAACCCCCTCTTCGGGAGAAGGAGAAGGTGGTGAGCTGAGGGCAGAGGTTGAATTTCCCTAAAGCCCTGAGAAAAAAGGGGTTTGAAGGGTTAAGTTCCCTCCAGTAACCCGAAGTGCTCCAGATCCGAGGATTCTTCTGCTTTGGCGGAACCAATCACCACGACCAAACGCCGAGATTTATTTTGGACAATAAAGGATTATACCGGACAGAACGAAAGTGGGAGAACTTTATGCAAGTAGCCAAGCCGATTCCCTGATACTTTGTAACAAGCTTGAAAACAGTAAAAAAATGGAGGCGAATTGTTAACAAGTTAACGAGTGGAAAGCGAAAGTGATACTTTCAGCGTTTGCCGTCTGCAGTTGGTAATTTGCATGTTACTTGCTGCTTTTACTCTTTAACTCTTTGCTGCCTGCTGATAGAATCTAGGGGAGATTTTTAAATACTGCTTTAAAAGACTGTGTTTCTTAGAGGTTAAGAAGATTTAAAGTGAATATTAAGTTGGAAATAAATAAATAAATAATTTTATAGAAGATGGCAGCCAAACAATTAAAGTCTACTGTAACAAAGAGCTCTGGAACTTTATCAGCTGGTGCCTCTCCAGCTCATACAGCAGAGACTAGAACATTGAATTTAGAGGCGTTACAAGAGAACTTAAAAGGCTTTATAGAAGAAAAATTTAAAGTAATAACTGATGAGATGTCTGAAATGAAAGAGCAGATATCAGAAATTCAAGTGGGAAATAAAGAAGTTAAAGAAGGATTTGTAATGGCAGTACAAAGTTTGGCAACGAATGTGATTTTATTGGAAGAGGAGGTTGAAGAAATTAAGCAACATAATTTAAAATTAGAAAATAAAATGGATGAATTTCAAAGTAAAATGGAAAAACAGAGGATGAAATAGTTTTGATACAATATAGAAATATGGAATTTGCTCTTAGAATTCGAGGTTTGAAAGAAAATAAGGAAGAGAATTTAAGGAAATTTTTCTGAAGTATTTGCTGAGATATTAGCAGCTCGTCCAGCAGATGTGGCTTATCAAATTGATAAAATATATCGTGTGAATTCTTGGATAGCAAGGCAAAAAAGTTGCCAAGGGATGTTGTTATTTATTTTACAAACAGAACAGTGAGAAATCAGATTTTGCAAGCTTCATATAAGGGGAGAAGATTCAGATTGCTGGTCAAGATATTTTGATATTAAAGGAAATTCCACCAAAATGTTAAGGGCTAGGAAGGAATTTGCCTTCCTGGTGAATGAACTTAAAAAACATCAGATTGAATATAGATGGGATATTCCAACTGGTATAATAGTATATTATGCAGGGAAAGTACATCGTTTCAATACGGTTGGAAAAGCAAGAGAATTTTATGTTGAGGTATTAAAAGTTGGAAGTCTTCCCCCATTGGAAGCTAGAAGAAGGGAGGCTGAAGTGAAGGAAAGAGAAGTGAAGCAGGTACAAGAACAGATTGTGATGGAAGAAGATTTATTACAAGTGTTGGAAATACCTACGACGGGTTTAGATTCAAAAGAACAAAGGCTGACAAGAGCTGCTGCTAAACGCAAGGAACAAGAGATGAAGGCACAACAACAACTGGCAACTACTACAACGGAAACAGTGGGAGGAGCAAGGCCTAAAGTAAAATGTGATCTGCGGCTGGTGTTCCAAAAGTTTCCTTTGGCCGATAATGGCAATTAAACTATTATCTTGGAATGTTAATGGCCTGAATTCACCGGAGAAGAGAAGGAAAGTATTTCATTATTTGAAACAATTTAAAAATGACATTACCTGTTTACAAGAAACACATATTAGATCTTGCTAAATGTTGGAGATGCGATTGTGAAGATGCTACTTATTACCATATATGGTGGACTTGTAAAAAAGTTAAAGTATTTTGGATTAAAGTATGGTGGATCATGCAGAATATTTTGAAAAAGAAGATTAAGTTTACTCCGCAGTTCTTTCTACTAGGAATAATTATGGACTATACAGCTATAGAGACTAAATTGATTTTGAACTTAATAACAGTCGCAAGACTTTTGATTGCTCAGTATTGGAAGAAAGAAGAATTACCTACAATCGAAGAATGGACACTCAAAGTATCAAATCTGGCAGAGATGACAAAAATCTCCACTTACTTGAAAGACTATACACTAGAAAAATATTTTGGAATGGAAAATGTGGATTGATTATATTCATAATAAGTATCAGATAAAAAAATATCGAATAGCATATGAGTAAATTTAGGAAATATTTTGTATTAGATATATTTTTGAAGGAGAGGGGAATTGAGAGTGTGACTAAGTGTGGTGTGACTAGAGATTATAATTTAGGAATTATTTTGGATTATGATTGTTAGTTTTGATACCCTGCATTTTGTTCTGGGAAGTCGGGTGGGGGTGGGGGTAAGGGGAGGGAATTGGGGGGTTTGGTAGAGATGGAGTGATGGTTAATGTACAGGGATTATTGAAGAAATATAATTAATGTAGGGTCGGGTCTGCATAGTTACCATTTTAGAACGGTGAGGAGGGGGAAAAGAGAGAGTAGGAGGTAGGAAAGAGGAGAAGAGGAAGGAAGAGGGATAGTAGAGGGAGAAGGAAGGTGTAGGGTGGAGGGAGGAGCGGATGTAGATAAGAGAAGGAGAGGAAGGTTTGGAAAGTAAAAGAAGGTAGAAGAGGGAAGAGTGTTAAAAAGGGGGGTGGTGACTGGGCAAGCCCGACTAATTGTATATAACTGTACATTGGATGAATTATTTGATATGATTGTAAAAATAAAACTTTTTATAAAAAAAAAACAAAAAAAAAACCTGTGATCACAACATCCACTCAGAGGGATTCATTGGCACAGGTCTTGCAGTGACTGTTATGTGAGGGGGGGGGCGAAATATCTCCAGATGACAAGCATGAATTATCACACTCTAGGAGTTATGCCTTTTAGCAAATTAAGGTATTTTTTTCAACTCAGTGAATTCTTGAGATAGACAACCCTGTTAAAAATATGTGCTTGTGGGTGTCACGTGGTCTCAGGAGACAAAACTGAATTCAGATGTATTTAAAAACTGAAATAAATTAAAAAGAAAATAATTCATTATTTTAAATGATGCTGTTGAATTATGTACTATTATTCTGTCAAGAAGTTTAGGGTGACTTATTCAGGCATAGCCTAGAGATAATAAAACCAAGCTTATCCTTTCTCTGTTTCATTTCCTAAAAGTTGTCAGGGAGGGATCAAGTTTGAGATCAGTGGAGAGGTTTGGTAAGAGGTATTTTTTATTATTATTATTTAGCCCAGTGGTTCTCAACCTGTGATCTGAGGGAGGCTGTGATGTCATCACAGGGGGTCCACAAAGGCTTCCAGAAATGTTATATTTAAATCTTGAGTTAAGCCTTGAGGATCCACCGCCATGGTCTGTGGCCACAAAAGGTATTTAAAGGGGATCTGTGGTGAAGCTTGAGAGACACTGATTTATGCTATAAGAATATGGATCTTGTAATCTTCTGGATGATTTCAAATTCCAACTGAAAAAAATAACTGTTCTTTTAACCACTCTTTGAATAATAATATAATAATAATTACCCCACTGTCATGGTGAGATGCCCATCTCAGCAGTTTTTCTCCCCTTCATCTTCCATCTTCTCATTGCCCAATTCCCCCAGTCTAGTAAGCCCCCTACTTATCAGGTTCCAAAAACCAAAAAAGCAGGGGTGAAATCTAAAAATTTTCCCTACCGGTTCTGCTGGTGTAACTTAATTGGTGGGTATGGCTTGGTGGGCAGGTGACTGAATGGGCATGGCCAATAATAATAAATAATAAAAATAATAAAATATACAAAACTTGGGAGCGCACCGGTCTACCTTCTTTAAAAATAGAGGCACTGATCTACTAACTGCCTACAGTGCTGATCAGCTGTAGTGCGGCCCTTTGAAGCGCTTGCAGCTATATCACCACCAAGAGCTTCAGGGACAGAGAAGAGGAACAGCGAGGCATGGGCAGTGAGGGGGGCAGGGATTTTTGCTACTGGTTCTCCAAACTACCCACCCCCATCACTACCAGATCACGTGATCCGGTCTGAACCGGGAGCATTTCACCCCTGCAAAAAAGGTACTTTGAAGTTCCTCTAAGCCAGGGGTCTCCAACCTTGGCAACTTTAAGACTTGTGGACTTCAACTCCCAGAGTTGAAGTCCACAAGTCTTAAAGTTGCCAAGGTTGGAGACCCCTGCCCTAAGTAGTTTACTTTATTGTTCTCATCTGCAGACAGAAATCTTGTCAAACTAAGGCAGACTACTCACACCATTAAATTTATACTCAGAATTGCTAGGGAGGCGCCATCTTAACTCACTTCCTCCCCACAAAGTATATAAATTATGCTATCTCTTGCTTCTCTGGAATACACTCCTTCCCTCCTGGGAATCCAGATTACATTCCACTACACTAGTAGAGTTTCATCTATGAGTAAAAGTTGAATGGCTTTCTCACACTATCCGGCTACAGTAGTATCCAATCCCTATGCTACCTGCAGCTGGAGTTTCACTCTAATACTGGACTTCTCCAGCTTTGGTGCTGGAGTCAAAGTCTAGCAAGACACTCAGGATCCTTAACTGCCATTTTTAGTCCTGAATCGGAAGTACCAAAAATCATGCAATGGAGTTTGGATGTTCTAACCATAAGAATACTAAGTGTCCCAGTGTTCCAATAGATAGAATTTTAAGTTGAGATATCTGTTCCCTCTGATATTTTATTTTATTTATTTATTTATTTTTGTCACAACATTATATACAAGCACATATAATGAAAGAAAACAATAGGACAGGAACGGTAGGCACTTTTGTGCACTTATGCACGCCCCTTATAGTCCTCTTAGGAATGGGGTGAGGTCAATAGTGGACAGTTTTTGGTTGAAGCTTTTGGGAGTTTGAGAAGATTGATAGCTGGAGAGAAAATGGCCATTGAGGTGAAGACCCTGCTGACAGGAGGAAGCTGTCATGGGCAGGCCAATTGGATCAGAAGATTGCTGATTTCTTAATGTGCTCTAGAATATACTTTTCACAGCATAAAATGGAAAACTCTACTTTCCACGCTGGGTGACCTTAGCCTAATTTCAACCTCTCTCAGCATAATCTGGCAATAAAATGAAAATTACCTTATAAAACCATATACTCGAGAATTTGTTACAGGGACATCTTCATGCTGCAAAAAAACAAGACATGCGGATAAACTCCTAAATTTTTGTAATCAGGTGAGTTCTTCTAAATGAGCCTACTGAAGATTTGAAGGACTATTCACAGTAATTTGACAGTCTGGAGGCACCTCAGGAAAAGAGCTATCTTCCAGATGGTTATCTCCATAGAGAAAGCACAGGAGAGATAAATGAAAGTGGAAAAACATCAATGTAATTCTGATACGATTGTATATATTTAAGATTTATATCCTGGTTCCCTTCAAAAGTAAGGTTGTGGGCTTTCTATATTGATTTAAAAGGCTTGTATTTTGTTCATTAGATACAGCTCTTCTGAAACATCAAGAGCATTTCTTTCAAGTGGGAATAATTTTGTAAGGGGAAATCAACTATTTTTTAAATCACAGCATTGTAAAGATATTTTTTAAGATATTCATTTAAGAAAAAGAATCTTTCTGAAGACTGTTTGGTTTGCTTTTTTCCTCTCCTCCCTCTACGAGTTTAATCTCCCAAGGTGGGTCCCAAGTTGCTTGAAAAAAACCCCACAGTGAAGCAACATCATAATTTTGCCTTATAAAACTCATATATTGATTTCTTTATGTTCCTTGGAACCTGATTCAGTTGACAAAGTGAAAGGGGATTTCATATCCTATTATTTTAAATGACAATATCATCAAAATATTACCTACATCAGCAGTTTGAGAGGAAAAATTGTATGACCTGAGCTTTCCTTTTCTATACTTCAAAGCTAAAGAGAGTGAAGAATAAATAAGCTCTTTGAGAGTTCACAGTGGTAGGAAGTTAAAGCTATTCTACTGTTACATCAGCTAAACAGAGAGAGTAATACTTCAACACATGTTGGATTGAAACCAGCCCATAGATACTTCGTGTAACAGAATGGGACAATATATTATTTCAATACAGATAGAAAACAAATGCTATTACATCTTGAATGGAATAGTAGATGGATGGATGGATCAATGGATTGATAGATGGATCAATGAACACCTGTACTAACTCAGTAAATTGGACAGAATTTTTCCAAGTTGCTGGACATTCTACAAGTAAAAATCTCATCATGTGAGAGCTTTGAAATGAAATGAATTCTTTGGTAGTAGACAGTGATTTTGACAATTCACACAGGATATATGTGTGAATGCCAATGAAACACTAGCAGAAGAAAGGATCCCTTTAACTTTTGCATAAAAGGAATATACCTGAAGCATTCTATCAAGTATATTGTGTGTGAACAGCAACCAGGTTTTGATCAGAACTGCTAACTCAATTCAAAGAGATGATTTAATTCATTAAACCAGATTGACAATTCAACTAAAAAACAAAAGTCGGTGTGCCTGTGTTCAAAAGTTCTCTTTGGATTGTTTCAGAGATATCTGATTCAATTCAATAAATTGAATTCAGAGATTCCATTCAAAAGCATGATTTGATGAATCATCTTTGAATCAAAGCTTAAAATATTGCACAACTCAAATATTTATTTAAAGGGGACACATGGGGCTATCAAACACTAGAGATGCAATCCAGAAGCAACCAATACTGATAGAATATAAACAGGAAACTTTTCACATCTATTAATTGGCTATATTACCTGCCCAACAGAGTATATAGTTCTTTCTTTGGCCTGCTTCAATGTTTTGCCCTCCACGGTATTGAAGAGAAGATGTAACACTTCCCTCACTTGCTATCCCATTTGCAAAACAGACTTGAACTTGTGACATGGGGTAACCTCACATTTTAACCCAGATGTTCCCCTCTTTGTGCATTCAGTAACAGTTTGTGCCCTATTTTCCTTGATGTGCTTCCTCAAAGAAGTTTCAGCTGTTCTTGGAATTATTGCATTCTGTTTTACTATCAGACAGGACAATTGCAAAATTTGTTTCAACTACCATTGCTTTATACATAAAACCTTCTTTTAATGATAGTATTTTTTTACTAATTTATGCCATTTTATATTTTCTGTTAACTGTTATTGGTCACTGATCACAATACACACATCTTCTGCATACACCTGCACATATACATATTCTTTTAGATATTTGGTATTTTGGTGTTTGGTTCACAAAGTAGTTCTATAATTTAGAGAATTAGTTTTACAGTATGTATTTAATTTTTTTGTATTCTTCCTTTTGTATTTATAGTATTTCATTTTAGTTTCACCTATGTTATTTATTTCTGTCATTCATATAGAAAATATATATTGTTGCATAATATTATTTACATCATTTCCCGAACTTGAATTCAATATTACATATTCTAGTCAATTAACCAACAGCCTAATTGTTTACTAGCAGTTTGGTTGTATAACTCTGTTACTTAATTGTGTACCCAGTATTAAATGTTAAATTGATGAACTTTGTGGTTACCAATGCTAAACCAATTCCCTAGAAACAGCATATCATATTAATGAGGACAAATGCTTTCCTATGGCCTAAAAATTAGTTGCAGAGTTGTACACCATTTTCACTAGAGTACCCCATAAGGCGTTTCCATGCAGAAATTTCAAATCAACTCAATATGATTCAGTACTTTTTGTAAAAAAAAAAAATGGTTCTCGATTTCTCACTTTTAAACAATAACAACAAAAAAGTTTTGTCAAGCGAATGGATCAAGTTGATGAATGTGTTTTATCAGCAGAATGGATTAGACTGTTTGCATTTTGTCCCCCACAATTTCAATTCATCCTGCCAATAAGACGTGTTTCATCACAGCTCAGGTCTGCCATGCTGACAGAATGTATTCTGTCAACAGCCTAAATCCATCCTGTCAACAAAATCGCTTCAGTGGGGAAATAACTCAATCTCTTCTGTCAACAAAAAGCAGAAAATTGCATTGCATTGTTGGTATTTTTAAAAGATATATATATATAGCTGATGAACAACACCTAAAACCCGAACTAGACACTCTCACTAAAGTACTAACATCCAATGGATTCCAAACAAATAAGATTACCAAGCTAATCCAAAAAGAACCCCCCACTAAAATCCAAGACAGAGAACAAGAAAACGGCACAGCCCTCCTCCCATATATAAAAGGCACCACAGACAGAATCAGCAAGATCCTCCACAAACACAACATCAAGACAGCATTCTGCACAAACAGAAAAATATCCACCATCCTAAGAAACCCCAAAGACAAAATTGAGTTAGAAAATCAAGGAGTATATGAAATCCCATGCACCGCCTGCCCCACCACATACATTGGACAAACCAACAGAAGAATAAGTGCACGCATTGAAGAACACAAGAACTCATTCAAAAAAGAGGAACCAACTTCTTCCCTGGTCCAACACTTTAAAGTCACAGGACATGTTATTGTCTTTAAAAACACCAGAACTATCGCAAAAACTGAACACTTTAACAACAGAATAATCAGAGAAGCCATTGAGATAGAAAAACGCCCACACAGCATGAACAAACGAGATGACACCTCCCACCTACCAGCCATTTGGAAACCCGCCCTTATTGACAAACGAGCCCCTAACACGAGGAATGACACCAGACCCACACTCACAAGGTCCACACAGGATGTCACCACCGCACATCCACCCAGAAAGCAGACCCAAACCCACACTGATCATGAAGCACGACCAAGGACCAGAAGCCAGACCGCAGCTGCAACATTAGCCATTTCAAACCCCTCCAATCCATTCATGCAGCAGACTGACACCCACTATGAAGATGTAGTACGACCACAAAGCCAAACAACAGCTATGCAGCTCACCAGCTCAAATCCCCCTGCAGCACAGACTAGACTGAGCACAACCAAGCCCCCCCCACCCCAGGACACACCCCCCGCCAACCCGAGCACACAAAACCCCATCCAATCAGAGCACAGCCAAGTCCCACCCAATCAGTTCAAACCCCCACTAGCAGTTAAAAGGAAGAAACAGCTGCGATCACACATTGCTCCCAGAAGCACGAAGCTGAAGCCTGAAGATGACGAATGAGACTTCGTCGAAACGTCGCCAAGACACTTCCAATTTTACACGGGAGAAAACCCGAACAACCAAAGACATATATATATATATATATATATATATATATATATATATATATATATATATATATATATATATATATATATATATATATATATAGAGAGAGAGAGAGAGAGAGAGAGAGAGAGAGAGGGAGAGAGAGCACCAACAGCTAAATAGTTCCAGTTTAAGAATAGGTCAGAAATCAGAAGTTTATAAACTGATCCATCATGTTAACTAGGGAGCAACATGACAGAGAATTCAAGGGTTAAGTGGCTGACACAGCATTTGGGTTCTTAACAAATCTGGGATTTTATTTTTCTTGTGAATTTGTCGCTTTCATTTTTCAAACATTGGCATGATGGACTTTGTCTTTTCTGGCAGCATTTGAAAAGCTTTAGGTGAGACAGAAGACACTTTGAAACGAGAACGCGGCTAGGTAAGTGATGAAGGATGCTGAAATTATGTGTGTTGGAAACTGAAATATTAAGACAAATCACTTCTTTAGTGTTAAAGACCTTCAGATGAAATGCCTACAAGGATCCATTTTTCATCACTGAAAGTGGCTGCAAGACAACCCATATATATGTGGGAATAGTTTACTTCACCCTAACTGAGATCATGTTTAAAAAATGCCTCCAACCAGCGATAAAACCTTATGTGTATAGTATTCAAAAGCAAGAACATACAGTCCACAGGTGAAAGAAGCTAACTGATTTGTTTAACCATCATTTGATGAATAAACTAGTTCTTTTGGTTCATACAACATGCTGGATCTTTAATCATGGTTTATGAACCATAGTGACAGTGCTCACTATAATAAGTCAAATTTACACAAACAATGTTTTGGCTTAGGATGGTGAAAAACATAATCACTCACATTAGATATTTTGAGCATTTGATACTTTCTGTTATTGTTTTAAAGCCATGCAAAAATAGTTTCAGTTTGAAACTATTCTTTCTGAAACTGAAATAGTCTGAAACTACTTCAGTTTCAGAAGTAAAGGTAAAGGTTCCCCTCACACAGTGGTGGGATTCAAATAATTTAACAACCGGTTCTCTGCCCTAATGATTTCTTCCAACAACCAGTTCACCAAACTGCTCAGAAAGTTGACAACTGGTTCTCCCAAAGTGGTGCGAACTGGCTGAATCCCACCACTGCCCTCACACATATGTGCTAGTCGTTCTCAACTCTAGGGGGCAGTGCTCATCTCTATTTCAAAGCCGAAGAGACAGAACTGTCCGAAGACATCTCCGTGATCATGTGGCCGGCATGACTAAACACCAAAGGTGCACGGAACACTGTTACCTTCCCACCAAAGATGTCTCTATTTTTCTACTTGCATTTTTTACATGCTTTCGAACTGGTAGGTTGGCAGAAGCTGGGAAAAGTTACGGGAGCTCACCCCATTATGTGGCACTAGGGATTCGAACTGCTGAACTGCCAACCTTTCGATCGGCAGTTCAGCAGTTCAGCATCTTAGCCACTGAGCCACCACTCAGTGAATCCCTCTTTGACTCAGAAGTACATCATCATCATCATCATTAGTGCTCAGTCACTAAGTTGTGTCTGACTCTTCACAACCCCATGGACCATAGCATGTCAGGCTTCTCTATCCTCCACTGTCTCCCAAATTCATGACATCAACCATCTCACCCTCTGCCATCCCCTTCTCCTTTTGCCTTTAGTCTTTCCCAACATCCAATGAGTTCTCTCTTCTCCTTTGATGGCCAAAGTATTTGAACTTCAGGTCAGTATCCATCCTTCCCAAGAACAGCCAGGGTTGATTTTCCTTAGGATTGACTGATAGGTCTGTTCAAAACAAAGCACTTGATCTACTTAACCATATCTGAAGGAATGCAAGATTAATTACTGTATTTTTCGATGCATAAGATGCACCTTTTTACCCCCAAAAGAAGGCGAAAATCTGGGTGCATCTTATATGTCGAATATAGCGAACCGTGGGGCCCGCCTTGTTTGCCGAAGCCACCAGGCAGATTCCCCCACCCCCAGACCGTCCCAAAGAGGCTCATTCCTCAGGCTGGGCCCCGACCCTCGCCACACAGCATGTGAGGAGTCACTTCGGGGAAAGCGAGTAGTCCCTGTGGATTACAGGAGCACCCCGATAAGTTTTCCAGAAAAGAACTTCTCAGTAATCGACACCCTCTTTCCCAGCCGAGTCTCTGAGGCACCTCTTGCTTGCAGGAGGGGGAGGAGGAGGAGGAGGAGGAGGAGGGCAGCGTAAAGCAGCGCCACCTTATGCTGGTAGGCAGAGGTAGAATTCTTTTTTTCTTGTTTTCCTCCTCCAAACTTAAGGTGCGTCTTATACTCCAGTGTGTCTTATACACCAAAAAATACAGTGTTTTAATTCTGTGTTAGTCAGTAATTAAATTTTAAAGTCTGTTCTTTATTTTTACTCCATCTACTTAGCAGATCTGTTTTGTGGATATGATATGCCACTGGCTGATTTCTATAATTGTGAGTTTTTATTAATCATTGTATGAAAAGGTATATACAGTAGGTGCTTTCTGTAAAAATGTCTGGCAAGTTCGTGGAATTTTACCAAGAAGCCTTGAATGTCAAATGCATAGTTATAAATGAATAAATAGTATTGGATAGAATTTATATGTGGCAGGAGGGGAATCATGACATAGAATGTACTTTTACTTATATTTAGATCTGAATATAAAAAACAAAGCTATCAAAGCTTCTACAGAATCAAATAGATGAAATGTCTGCTGTGCAATAAACTTGAGACAAATAATTCAACAATCGAAAAAAGTTGGTTGAAGATGTTGGTCAATATTAAAACCTCATTTTACTGAAATTCACCCCTTCTGCTACATTACATTTCCTGAACAGAAACAAAGGGAATATTTTTGTAAGGAAAACAGATAGCAGGTGATTTTTTTCATTAGTGACATCACCACCTCTTCTAACCTTCTTCCTGCATATCGAGGAATTATTTGAAAATGTACACATTTTCTTTGTGCTTTTTTGATATATATATATATATATATATATATATATATATATATATATATATATATATATATATATATATATATATATATATATATATATATATATATATATATATATATATATATATATATATTCTCAAGACATATTCTGACCTTGGGTTTGTTCTTGTACAAACGCCCTTGCAATGGTAGGACGGTAATCAGGATGAGTGACCAATTACAGCTGATTAACAGCCAGTTGTTTTTTCTGAAGAACTTACAGCATTTATTCAGCAGGATATCTGAAAAGAAATTTGGAGCAGCTTGCCTTCCTTCTGTACCCATCTATCATGTCTTTCCTTGAAACTTGAAATGAAATAAGTTTGGAAAGATTCTTTTACCTCACTCTGGCCAACCCTGACAAAATAATGGAAAGCTGTGCAATTAAAATTAGGCAACAGAGAAGGTATAATTACCTTGCATCACTCAGCGAGTTACCTTAGAGGTAAGCTATTATTAGTTTATGCACAGCTTGACCTACTTAATGAATTTTTCCTGGCACTGTCTGCTTTTATAACATGCTGTGTTAATGGTAGCTCTTGGATGTGGTTAACTGAACAAGAGATATATTTCATGCAGATATAGTTATAGATAGATGGAGCAAGTTCAGGTGCCAGGTTCTGACAGCTATGGAATCAAAAGGAGATCATAAGGGAGGAATCAGCAAGAACTGGGGGAGCTAGAAAAGCATATCTCCCCTCAAAAAATCAGCTCATTAAGAAGCAAGCAATGTGATATCTGTAAATATTCTAAAAATGGTTTAAATACTGTAAATTAGATTTCTCAGAAAAACGAGTAGCATTGCCTAGAACACGGTAAACTCTTGGTGATATAGTAAAATGTGTGTGTCCCAAAGGAATAACAACAGTCTTCCCACAGAGCATCCAGGATTTCTGTGTCTGCCATTTTTGGTTTTTGCATTTTTAAACTTTTTTTTAATTTATCTCCAAAGTTAAAACTCAAAATAGAGAAAAAGAAAGAAGAGGGGAACAACCAACAATAGTATTTTTAAAAATGTGTACAAAAAATAACAAATCTCAGATATATAATTAACATTAATATTAAACATAAAATGCCCATCCTGGTTGAATGCTGAAAAATATATCTAAAATATTTGATATGTCCCTTCCCTTTTTAAAAATAAATAAATAACAGGTTTACAAGCAATTATAAACTTTCATTTTTAAATTAAAACCTGGCCAACATTTTGTAAACTTTCAGGCAAGATGAAATGCTCAGATCTTCTAACCAGAGCATATAAAACATTTGCTAGACCAATTCTTGAATACAGCCCGACTGTCTGGAGCCCATACCTCTTTCAGACATCAATGCAATTGAACGTGTCCAAAAATATTTTACAAGAAGAGTTCTCCACTCCTCTGAATACAACAAAATACCTTATGCCACCAGACTTGAAATTCTGGGTTTAGAAAATTTAGAACTAAACTGCCTTCGACAGGACCTATGTTTAACTCATAGAATCATCTATTACAATGTCCTTCCTGTCGAAGACTACTTCAGCTTCAATCGCAACAATACACGAGCACACAATAGATTTAAGCTTAATGTTAACCACTCCAATCTTGATTGCAGAAAATATGACTTCAGTAACAGAGTTGTTAATAGTTGGAATACACTACCTGACTCTGTGGTCTCTTCCCAAAATTCCCAAAGCTTCAACCAAAAACTGTCTACTATTGACCTCACCCCATTCCTAAGAGGTCTGTAAGGGGCGTGCATAAGAGCACAAGCGTGCCTACCGTTCCTGTTCTATTGTTTCCTTTCATTATATCCAATTAATACAGTTATTACATACTCATGCTTATATATATGCTTATGTATTGTTTAGTTATTTCATGCTTATGCTTATATATACTGTGTGACAAAATAAATAAATTAAATAAATAAATAAATAAAGATTCATGCTCCTTTCATGTGGGTCCCTTGCATGTGTGAATGTATCTCACAATAGCACCGGGAGACTTCAACTGATACAGAATGCGGCTGCGCGGGGGATAGAGGGAGCGTCTCGGAGCTTCCATATAACACCTCTCCTACGCAAGCTGCACTGGTTGCCGGTGGTCTTCCGCGTGTAATTCAAGGTGTGGTGATCACCTTTAAAGCGCTCCATGGCATAGGACCAGGTTACTCACGGGACCGCCTACTGCCTCCAATAGCCTCCCATCGACCTGTGCGCTCCCACAGGGAGGGTCTCCTCGGGGTGCTGTCAGCTAAACAATGTCGGCTGGTGGCCCCCAGGGGAAGAGCCTTCTCTGTAGGGGCACCTACCCTATGGAACGAACTGCCTCTGGGGCTACGCCTTCTTTCCGACCTCTGGGCCTTTAAGCGCGAGCTCAAGACATTTTTGTTTCAACGAGCAGGGTTGGCCTAAGAGTAATTTTTTTTTAAAATTTGCATTTATATCCCGCCCTTTTCCGAAGACTCAGGGCGGCTTACACTATGTCAAGCAATAGTCTTCATCCATTTGTATATTATATACAAAGTCAACTTATTGCCCCCAACAATCTGGGTCCTCATTTTACCTACCTTATAAAGGATGGAAGGCTGAGTCAACCTTGGGCCTGGTGGGACTTGAACCTGCAGTAATTGCAAGCAGGTGCTGTTAATAACAGACTGTCTTAGCAGTCTTATTACTTGTTATTTTAATATTCGGCCTTATGGTTTCAGATTTTTAAATTTCAAATATTGTGTTTTAATTTTTTTATATGTCTTTTTAACTTGGCTGTGAACCGCCCTGAGTCTTTGGAGAAGGGCGGTATAGAAATGTAAATAATAAATAAATAAATAAATAAATAAATAAATAAATAAATAGTAAGTCTCATTCCTACATCTGGTTTAATCCTTTACTCAATGCAGGATTTGCTAAAGCATTTCAGACAGATGACTGTTCAGCATGTTTGGAGATCTCCAGTGAAGGGGAACATGATTCTTCATGAGGCAACCCATTCCGATTGGGTGACAGATCTTACCAGCAGGAAATGTATTTATTTATGTATTTATTTATTTAGCCATTCATCTCATGCTGAAAAGTGACTGTACAGCTTACAGTTAAAACCATAAATATAAAGGATATTAAAAGCATTAAATACAAAGACAAGAAGAAAAAAGGCCAAATCAGTAGCATCTTTTCAGTTAACCCACTAATCACCTCCCATATTGAGTGCCCCCATCAATAATCTAGGCCAAGAGGTGAAGCTAGGTTTAATGCCCTTCTGAAAAGCCAAAAGGATGGGGGCAGATATTCCATATTGCAGGAGCTACTCCAGACCCTCTTTTTCTTGAACCCTCCAGCCAAAATTCATTGACCAACGGGGTGCACAGCATGCCCTTTTTGCCAAACTGAGTAGGCTGGGTTGATACCATTGAATTACATTTTTCAGACCATCCTATTCCAAGTAGTATCTGAACAAGACAGAGTAAAGTAATTAAATTCCAAAGTTGCTCTGCTTTATGTTCCTATTAATAAGCTGTTGAGACTCTAGAAAGTGCAGAGAAGATGCTTAGGGACTGGAGGCTAAAACACATGAAGAACAGTTGCAGGAATTGAGCATGTCTAGTTAAATGAAAAGAAGGACTAGGCGTGATATGATAACAGTGTTCCAATATCTAAGAGTCAGTATTTCATGGTAAAAAGAAATGACTAAACTGGGGCAAAATGTGTTCTTTCTTTCCCCAACCTACTGGCTGGATTCACATAGCATAGTAGGTTGTGGATTGTCCAATCTTGTTTTGCTGAAAAGCAAAACAAAATATTTTTTTGTTTTTTTCCGAGGGGCTGCCACAAAGTTAATTTATTAATGAATTTATTTTCCCAAGCACATGAAGGCAAGATAAGAAGCAATGCATGGAAACTAATCAAGGAGAGAACCAACCTAGAAATAAGGAGAAATTTCCTGACTGAGAAATATTTTACAAGAAGAGTTCTTCACTCCTCTGAAAACAACAAAATATCTTATCCCACCAGACTTGAAATCCTAGGCTTAGAAAACTTAGAACTCCGTCACCTTCGACAAGACCTAAGTTTAACTCATAGAATCATCTATTGTAACGTCCTTCCTGTTAAAGACTACTTCAGCTTTAATTGCAATAATACAAGAACAACCAACAGATTTAAACTTAATGTTAACCGCTTTAATCTAGATTGCAGAAAATATGACTTCTGTAACAGAATCATCAGTGCTTGGAACACTTTACCTGACTCTGTGGTCTCTTCCCATAATCCCAAAAGCTTTAACCAAAAACTTTCTACTATTGACCTCACCCCATTCCTAAGAAGACCATAAGGGGCGTGCATGCATGACTTGCCTCCAGAACATGTGGGTGCTCCAATGCTGGAGGTTTTTAAGAACATATTGGACAACCATTGATCAGGGTGTTGGACTAGAAAACCTCCAAAATCCCTTCCAACTCTGATATTGTGCTAATATATCTCAAAACGGCATTTGCTAGTCAATGAAAGGTTATCATCAACTAAGCCACAAAAAGGAAGCACAGTTAGGAGGACAGCATATACATTGAATCCAGAAAAACAAAACGATTCAATTTAGGCAGAGTTTAGAGCAGAGTTTAGAGCTTGTACAAATAAACAGAATTGTATTGGGATAGCTCTCCTGCTGACAAGCCAAACTTCTTCAGGATACTGAGCTTATTAGTAATGGGAGCTTGATTGCTCCCATTTGAATCCTTCCAGCTAGAATGGCTAAACTCTCCAAGAAAACATTCAGTTGTTTCCCTGAACTGCAAGTTTAGTCAACCCCAAAGAAATCAACAAACAATTGAGATTGCATTAATGGGAGAGCATGTGAAACATTTTGGATGTAGCAGTATAATTTTCCTTGCTGATGACTTCTTTGTTAGCTTATCCACTCTGCATGGCAGGCATGGCTAGGAAGGGACAACTGGCCAATGTCACCAGAATGTCTAACAAATATCTTGCCTCTACGGAGAAGAGTAACAAAGAAGATGAGGGGTTTGGGAGCCAAAGCATAAAATGAACAGTTCAGTAACTATCTAGTCCAACAAAGAGAAGGACTAGTGTTTGACATGATAGCAGCCTTTATTTGAGAGACTTTATTTGAGCGACTGTCCCCAAGAAGAGGGGTTGACCTATTCTCCAAAGCACTTCAGGACAGGACAAGAAGTAACAGTTGGAAGATAATTAAAGAGAGATCCAACCTAGAACTAAGAAGAACTTTTGGAAAATGAGAACAATTAATCAGTTTGCCTCCAGAAGTTGTGGGTGTTCCATCACTGGAGGTTTTCAAGAAGAGATTGGACAGCCATTTGTTTGGGATAGTATAGGGTATAGTATAGGCTCAGGGGCTAGGACGTTGAGCTTGTCTATGGAAAGGTCAGCAGCTCAGCGGTTCGAATCCCTTATGCTGCCGTGTAACAGGGTGAGCTCCCGTTACTTGTCCCAGCTTCTGCCAACTAGCAATTTCGAAAGCACGTAAAAATGCAAGTAGAAAAAATAGGGACCACCTTTGGTGGGAAGGTAACAGCGTGCTGTGCGCCTTTGGCATTGAGTCATGCCAGCCACATGACCACGGAGACGTCTTTGGACAGCGCTGGCTCTTCGGCTTTAAAACGGAGATGAGCACCGCCCCCTAGAGTTTGCAACAACTAGCACATATGTGCGAGGGGAACCTTTACCTTACCTTAGGGTCTCTTCCTTGAGCAGGGGGTTCAACTGGAAAAGCTCCAAGGTCCCTTCCAACTCTGTTATTCTGTATTTGTGAATGTACAAGGAAATAATAGAATCATTTCAAGATAATGGCTGCTGGAAAGCTTTTCTTCATAGGAAAAAAAAAACTGCTTAGAGGTGAAAAGGTAGAAAGAAATAACTTTTAAAAAATCATTACAACTATAGAAAAAAAATAATGTCAATATCAGCCAAGCTTTATCCCATGTTGCAAAAAAAGATGGCACCCTCAATTTTACCAGCTCTTTAAAAAAAAAACCTAATACAATTATCAATTGCTCATATACTGCTACAATTAAATGACAGTCCAAATGATACATTCAGCCACAAATTAAATTCACCTTGGGAAAATGCAGGCAGAAAAAACTGCATTGTTTTATTTAAGCTTCATTTGGGACCTCTTGTGCCTTTATATTTCTAGCGCAGGCTTGCTAGATTTGCATTTTTATTACATCCTTATCAATTCTAATGCTTCCATTTGTCACAGTGCAATTATACAATGCTGGAGATTAAGCTGGTTCCCCACACATTTTGCCATCAAGTGACCTTTCCCTGTAACATTTGCTTGAAGAGGCTGTATTCCAATTTTCCTAAAAAGGAATCGGAGCAGGTGGGGCTGCCAAATTTTCTGCAGATACTCGTGGCAAACAGACAAACACATCGGAGTGTTTAATGCACACTCCATTTGCCTGTTGTAATATGCACACATCGGTATTTGGAAATTTATGAGGTTTCTTCTGGAAAGGGTAAAAGGTTTCACTCTTCTATCTAGACATTTGTTGAATCAGTAGATGTTCAAACTCCAGTAGGATAAGGTCCACCATTACTGTGTGAGTACCACAGAGCTCAAGGATGGTCATTGTGACCATAGCAATCAACTGCAATCCAGTTAGAACTTTGATTTTATTTGAGTCTTCAAGGCAATCCCGTTCAAAGTAGCACTTTGGTTCAAAAAAGTGGCTTTGTTTAGACACTCCAGTTCAAAACATCAAAGCATGCCAACTCAATTTGAGCCAGGGAAAACTGAATGCATGTTCCACACAACCTTAATGGTCATAATTCTAGTCACTAATATCCACCTCCCTATGATATTCTCTGTGGAGTGTGCCTGGTGCAGAGAGGATGCGAAAGCCTTCTATTTTACACAGCAAAACCTTTTCAGTCTCTTTGTCTGCATCTTTTCTTGTCCAGTGCTTGAATTACAGGAAGGAGTCAAGAACTCCTTAACTAATGTTTTTAGAAGGCTACCTGGGAGCTTTACTATGACTATAATTACTTCCGAAAGGCTGAATAAAAAGACATGGGGCTTTGCTATTTCATACCATCTGCTGAGAACTTATTGCTTTTCTCTCCCTACAAATTGACACCAAGCTGGCCGTCATTACATTGGGTTCCCTAAATTATTTTCATCCCCACCGATAGCGATAAATACTACAATTTTAAGAACTGATGCCCAGGCTTGTTTTTTAGATGATGATGACAATAATTTCTATGATTTCCTCCCTCCAAATCTCTTTTCCTTATATAACATGTCTATAAGCCTCTAATGCTGAAGGCGATCTGTCATACCAATGAGATACTGTACCATATTGGAGATAAGAATATCGTGGTTTGAATATCAGAGGAAAATGGGGGTTGAATGCGTGTCAATAGCCTCCTGACAGTGAGATGGGCAGCATCTACATTTTAAAAAATTAAATTAAAAAATTAAATTAAATTAAACTAAATTATTTTTTCCTCTTTTTGAAAAAGCTTTTTATTTTTAAGACATACAAACATAAAAACATCTTCCAACCAAATACAATGTGTCAGTGTGTGAGTTACAGTTTTTTGTGCAAACAACAATTAATTATTATTCATTTGTTTAATCATACATTTTATCATCCAATATATAATCAAATATTTTGAATAATTAATCTTTAAGTCAGCAGTAGTATTTTGTTTTGTGATTTAATAGTCATTTTAAATGGGGAGTCATTTCCTCCCCATTTCCTGGGGAGGAAAGCTATGGCAAATCTAGACAGCGTACTAAAAAGCAGAGACATCACCCTGCCAACAAAAGTGTGTATAGTCAAAGCTATGGTTTTCCCAGTTGCAATGTATGGCTGTGAAGGTTGGACCATAAGGAAGGCCGAGCGCCAAAGAATTGAGGCCTTTGAATTCTGGTGCTGGAGAAGACTCCTGTGAGTCCCTTGGACTGCAAGGCGAACAAACAAGTCAGTCCTAGAGGAGATCAACCCTGATTGCTCTTTAGAAGGCCAGATCCTGAAGATGAAACTGAAATACTTTGGCCACCTAATGAGAAGGAAGGACTCCCTGGAGAAGAGCCTAATGCTGGGAAAGATTGAGGGCAAAAGAAGAAGGGGATGACAGAGAACGAGGTGGCTGGATGGAGTCACTGAAGCAGTAGGCATAAGTTTAAATGGACTCCAGAGGATGGGAGGATAGGAAGGCCTGGAGGAATGTTGTTCATGGGGTCCCGATGGGTCGGACACGACTTCGCAACTAACAACAACAACAAGTCATTTTAAAACAATATTTTATCTTATTATCCTGTTTATTCTGTCATCTTAAAACCTTTATGTCATTCAATAGTTCTTACCTTATTTAAAAAACTCTAAACATCTTTATCATATTTCCCCTCTAAACATTGATAAAATAAGTCCCATATCTTATAATATTGCTTGTCTTCCTGTTCTCTGATTTCAAACGTCAGTTTGCTCATTTCTGCACATTCCATTATAAATTAAATTATTTCTGATCTAGGCCTGGAGAGACCGAGGCTCAAGTCTACAGACAGCTACTTAAATATAATAATAATAATAATAATAATAATAATAATAATAATAATAATAATAATAATAATAATAATAACAACAACAACAACAACAACAACAACAACAACAACAGAGTTGGAAGGGATCTTGGAGGTCTTCTAGTCCAACCCCCTGCCCAGGCAGGAAACCCTACATCACTTCAAACAAATGGTTATCCAACATTTTCTTAAAAATTTCCAGCGTTGGAGTATTCACAACTTCTGGAGGCAAGTTGTTCCACTGATTAATTGTTCTAACTGTCAGGAAATTTCTCCTTAGTTCTAAGTTGCTTCTCTCCTTGATTAGTTTTCACCCATTGCTTCTTGTTCTACCCTCAGTTGCTCTGGAGAATAGTTTGACTCCCTCTTCTTTGTGGCAACCCCTGAGATGTCAGAAATGTGGTGTGGGTTCCAGACAGGCGAGCTGTATTCAAGAATTGGCCTAGCAAATGTTTTATATGCTCTAGTTAGTAGTGTAGTGTTTTTGGAAAAGAAGCTGACATCAATGCAATTGAACGTATCCAGAAATATTTTACAAGAAGAGTTCTCCATTCCTCTGAAAACAACAAAATACCCTATCCCACCAGACTTGAAATCCTAGGCTTAGAAAACTTAGAACTCCGTCGCCTTCGACAAGACCTAAGTTTAACTCATAGAATCATCTATTGTAATGTCCTTCCTGTTAAAGACTACTTCAGCTTTAATTGCAATAATACAAGCGCAACCAATAGATTCAAACTTAATGTTAACCGCTTTAATCTAGATTGCAAAAAATATGACTTCTGTAACAGAGTTATCAGTGCTTGGAACACATTACCTGACTCTGTGGTCTCTTCCCATAGTCCCAAAAGCTTTAACCAAAAACTATCTACTATTGACCTCACCCCATTCCTAAGAGGACCATAAGAGCACAAATGTGCTTACCGTTCCTGTCCTATTGTTTGCTTGTTTTTTCTTCTTATATATATATATGTATATATATGCTTATACTTCCTTATATTACCTCATATATATGTTTATATACTATATATTATTATTATTTATTGAATTTCTTTTTATGTGATGCTTATATATATTGTTGCGACAAAATAAATAAATAAATAAAATAAAATAAATAACTTATTCTCCAAAGCCCCTGAGAGCAGGGCAAGAAGCAATGGGTGGAAGCTAGTTAAAGAGAGAACCAATATAGAACGAAGGAAACATTTCCTGACAGTGAGAACTATTCATCAGCAGAATGGCTTGTCTCTGGAAGTTGTGGGTGTTCCATCACTGGGGTTTTCAAGAAGAAATTGGGCAGCCATTTGTTCAGAATGGTGTAGAGTCTCCCCTGCTTGGGATTGGACTAGAAGACCTTCAAGATCCCTTCCAATGCAATATTCTATGTTCTAAATGCCTAGTTTAAATCAAATTTCTTTGGGTTTGTTCTTAACTCCTTGCAAAATATTTTGGGACAGTGACCTTCCCTTTTCTTACTAAGTAATTAAATACTCAGATTCTCCATTTTCAACTTCTGTTCTGATCCAATTTGGTAAAATTATCTGTGGACTTTCAACTGGGAATTTACTGAGTTGCCTATTATCATACAAATTTTCTTTGCCTCCCCATTTTACTGGAAATCTGCCCATATAAAGGCTAGTGACACCTATTATGGGTTAACTTTTAAAAAACTTCTAATGGAGACCCACAGATATCTTACTGAAGAGCCAAAAGAACAGAAGTTTTTATTTTAATCCTTCAGTTAATTAGGTTTCTTTCCTTTTAAAAAAATCTTCATTTTTATTAATGGCAATATTACCAGAGGAATGCCTAGCTGAAATAACAAAATTAAATTACATTATTAGGAGCATGAGAAAAATCACTGTTTAGAATGACATTCTAGTTCTGCTGAAGAGAAGTGGGCGAACAGAGTCTCATGCATTGTAGACTCTCGATGGCTTGAGAATTATTTTCACATTAAATTGCTCCAACTTCTTATTAATAAAAATTGGAGTGGGTAGGAAATTTCCCAGTTTGCTAAAGAAATAATCAAGTTCCCTGGAGCTCCTGCATTAAGGTAAAGAATTCCTAAATTCAACATAGGAACTAATACTACCAAAAAGAGAATAACTGCACTTCTCGGGCACAATGTTAAGAAATAAAAACAGTTACTAGGAAAAATGGGTGATTTTGCCTCTGACTGATTCAACAAAGAGGTCAGTATTTCGTGGTAGACTCGTGGGGTGATTTGTGTTATTTCTTACAGCTACCTTACCATCGAAGTGGTACCCATTTATCTACTCACATTTGCATGCTTTCAAACTATTAGGTAGGCAGAAGCTGGGATGAGGATGGGAGCTCACTCCATTGTGCAGTTTTGAACCTGGGCTGTCAGCTTTCCAGCTGATAAGTGTCTTTAACCATCACATACACATCCCACCAGTGAAACACAGGAAGGAAGTAAACCTGATCAAGCTACAAATATTTTTAAAATACTTAGCCTAGTATGACAGAAAGGAGAGGTGCCACAGAAAATAGACAACTACTATACAAGTCTATCAATGTATGGCAGCTAGACTGGGCAGGATAATAGCAACTTATTCACTGGACCACCCCTGCATTATTATTACATTGAGATTCTGTGTGGTATGTCAGTTCCTTCAAATTCTTAGATCTGGGTTATAATGAATTAGAATATGGATATACACTGCATTACTCCTGTGCCACTTAGTCTCTTTAAAAGCAGATTCACACTAATTGGTCTTAAGAGAAAGATATTTTTCATGCATGAACACAATGCACCTGTTTGATTTCAGATAGTGTTCAAGAATAAATATTATTAGCATTTTGATTTTTGAAAACTGACGTTGATTTCCTTAAGGGTAATATGTAATAACAAAGTCACAACTGCGGTAGACATGTTCAATTTCCCAAACAAATTCTTGATTTGTAAACCATGACCAGAAATGTAAAGAAAGATATTTCCTAGAATGGAATGACTATCAGTGTTCTGTTTCCAGTATTAGTGATCTCAGCATCCATGACTGATGATGAAGTCATTAGGTGTGCTTTATATAACGCACCTGTCTGCCAAAAACAACTGCCACTATTATATTTTATTATGCTCCCTAGTTCATGTTAACAGAATAATGGAGTTGGAAGGAACCTTGGAGGTCTTCTAATCCAACTCCCTGCTCAGGAAGCCCCCTGCTCAGGAAACCTGCTGTCCCACTGCCATTTCAGACAAATGGTTGTCCAATCTCTTCTTAAAAACCTCCAGTGTTGGAGCATCCAAAACTTCTGGAGGCAATCTGTTCCACTGGCTAATTGTTCTAACTTTCAGGAAATTTCTCCTTGGTTCTAGGTTTTGCAACAGGTGTCCTGTCCTATGTCTCACCCAAACAATGTTACAGGAAGTAGGGTCAAACTCCAACTCAAAATACAGAATTTAGCACATAAGATCGGGATCAAGCTCTGATCCAAGATTCAAGGCAAGAAATTTCACTAAATGTAAGAAGACTCATAGGTCTATCCTGGAAACACGATCCACCTTCTGGAGAAGGTCAGTTTATCCAGATAGTTAAAATGATGATACTGATTCCAAATTCCAATGCCTAGAGCAGCCTACTTCAAGAGGTGACAAATGTTGCATTAATATTTAAATAAACTTAAGCACACACATTGCAAAAGTATATGGTCTCCACCCAAACGTCACTGGTATTATGAAGGCAGTAATTATAATAGATGGGCTACTTGAGAGGAATTGTCTTTCAGGTAGACTATTATTTCCTAATCTGCTCCTGTTCTCAGGGACTTTGTAGCTTTACACAGGTTATCCTTGACTTACAGTCATTCGTTTAGCAACTGTTCAAAGTTACAATAGCACTGAAAAAAGTAAGTGATGACTGATCCTTGCACTCATACCATTGCAGCATCTCCAGTGTCACACGGTCATGTATTTATGATGGTTGCAGGGTCCCAGATGTCCATTTACAACCTTCCCAACTGGCTTCTGACAACCAAAGTCAATGCAGGAAGACAGAGTTGCTTAATGATCACATGATTCATTTAAAACTGCAGTGGTTCGCTTAACAACCATGGCAAAAAGCTCATAAAATTGGGTGTGATTCACTTAACAACCATCTTGCTTAGAAATGGAAATTCTGGGCCCAGTTGTAGTTGTAAGTCAAGGACTACATGTATTTTGTTCCAGAATCTTATACCCCACTGTCTGACTTCTGAAAGATCGTAGTGACTTGCAGTTGATATTCCAGTGGGAGAAGTTGTGTCTCCTCCCTCCTTCCCTCCTTTCCTCCTTCTCCCCTACTCTTTAAACCTGAAATTTAAATTGGAAAGCTTTGTCCAAAGCTCTGGAGAGCTACTATGGCTCAATATCTAAAGTATTGCACTAAACAGAAGGATAGACTAATCATTATAAGACAAGCTATTAAGCTCAAGTTCCATCAGCCCATGAGCAATTGAAGGCCGAATATTCAAGAACAGAGAACTGAAAGAGAGAGGCAGACATAAAATGAGTTTACATATATTATATTTCTGGATCAGCTCACAATTATTCCTACTGCGTTCTGGGTTCAGAAGCACTAAATATTTTTGACATGTGAGATCTGTTGTGTGTGATGAATGTTATGAGTTCCTTTACAGATTCTGATTGAAATGCAGGGCATAAGTCTAATAAACAGATGAATAAACAGTAGAGTCAAACATCTGGTTTGACTGATTTGAGAATGTCCAGCTTTATCCAGGTGGTTTTTATCTTGATCTACTCTGTTTATCATCTGGATGTCTGCCTCACTGCCCCTGCCAAGTGCCTCAGCATTATTTACTGTCTTTCTTTCCCAGTGGCTTGTATAAAGCTTGCTATTATTTCTTGTCCTCTGATTTTTCTCTCTGCTGGCCCATGCTGCTGTTATATTCGTTTATTTTAACTTGCATGGGGCCGCCATGTATGTGGCATTTATCTGCCATCAGAACCAATTTGATACTCCTGCCTATATATGCATAGCTAAGCGAAATAACTTTGCATGCCATCTGTAGAGACATACAGTAGAAGCAGGCGAAAACAGAGTGATGAGACCAGCAATATAGTATTATAATAAAGCCCTCTCTGTTTTGTGCATATGTTGTGTATCATAACCCTATACTAAATGATTAGAGTTTGCAACATAAACAACAAACTCCAAAATAACTTTGCTGTTGGGAACAATTTTGCAGAATGCACACTGGGGTTTCACAACTGGTAGCTTTCCATCAACTGGAATTCCTGCCTCATTCTACCACCTGAGAAATCTCTCCCTTCACATAGTCAAGGTACTGTGGCATCTTATCCCCATTTCTGCACTGTTTTTGACTTTGCCATGCTCCCATACGACGGCTAGCTGTGTGTTATGGTACTGTGTGTGGAAATAACCTTGAGAGACAGGGAGAAGAATCGGAGATAGGCAAGGGTCAGATAAGAGGCAGCTGAGCCCTTGGAAGACAACAGTGCACAACAAACATCTCAGAATGGTTTCCTGGACTGTAACAGTGAATTTTGAGAGATATATTTTCAAGATTCCTTTACAGTAACCTTATAATAAAGACAGAACTAGTACTTCTGGGCATGCTCCTGTTCTGGATTACCTCACAAGAAGGGGTGAAATGCTCCCGGTTCAGACCAGAACGCCTGATCTGGTAGCGATGGCAGCAGCTGGTTTGGAGAACCGGTAGCAAAAATCCCTCTCCCTCCCACCGCCCCCATGCCCAGTTGAGCCACGCGATCGTCAGAGCCTCTTTTTTTAAACTTTTTAAATCATTTTTTCTTCGGCTGAAAAATGTTTTTAAAAATAAAAAAAAAGTCTCTGATGATCACGCAGCTCAGCTGGGATCGTCAGAGACTTTTAAAAGCATTTTTTCTACAACCTTCTTGGCCGAAGAGGTTGTAGAAAAAATGCTTTTAAAAGGCTCCTCTGACGATCACAGCTGAGTTGCCTGATCGTCAGAGGCATTTTTTTTCTTTAAAAGCCAAAAAAAATGCTTTTAAAACAAAAGAAAAGCCTCTGATGATCAGGCAACTCAGCTGGGATCGCCAGAGGAGCCTTTTAAAAGCATTTTTTACAACCTCTTCAGCCGAAGAGGTAGCAGAAAAAATGCTTTTAAAAGTAAAAGAAAAAAGTTGGCCACGCCCTCCCAGTCACATTACCACCACCACCAAGCCAAGGCCCACAGAACCAGTAGTAATAAATTTTACGTTTCACCCCTGCTCACAGATCTAACACCACCACCACCATTACCCTGCTGGGGGATCCTGCGAGTCAGAAGTTCCAGAATTCTAGGAATTGGAAGTTCCAGACAAATACAGTAAAAGAAACGCATACTTAATAATACATGTGTTAACAACGGCCAGAACTGTGTTCGCACAACGTTGGAAGGGCGAGGAGATCCCCACAGAAGAAAAGATAATAACAAAAATTTTAGAATGTGCAGAAATAATAATAATAACAACAACAGCAACAACAGAGTTGGAAGGGACCTTGGAGGTCTTCTAGTCCAAACCTCTGCCCAGGCAGGAAACCCTGCACCATTTCAGACAAACGGTTATCCAACATTTTCTTAAAAATTTACAGTATTGGAGCATTCACAACTTCTGGAGACAAGTCGTTCCACTGGTTAATTATTCTAACTGTCAGGAAATTTCTCCTTAGTTTTAAGTTGCTTCTCTCCTTGATTAGTTTCCACCCATTGCTTCTTGTTCTACCCTCAGGTGCTTTGGAGAATAGCTTGACTCCCTCTTCTTTGTGGCAACCCCTGAGATATTGGAAAACTGCTATCATGTCTCCCCTAGTCCTTCTTTCCATTAAACTAGACATGCCCAGTTCCTGCAACCGTTCTTCAAATGTTTTAGCCTCCAGTCCCTAATCATCTTTGTTGCTCTTCTCTGCACTCTGCACTCTTTCTAGAGTCTCAACATCAAATGAATAAACTAACATTTGAAATTAAAGAAAAGGAAGACACTGAATATTTTGAGGTATGGAATCTGTTCTAGCGATGGTTAAATAAAAGAAACAGGAATAGAATCTCGAAGATTACAAGAGAAAGATTAATCTCACTACTAGGGTTGTTTACTGTAATTTATTAATTTTGACTAATTTTGATTAGTATTACTAATTAATATGTATTAATGTTATGAAGGAAAAGTACTACTATGAAACTACCATTAGAGGATACTATTATTATGACTATGACGAATATTACTCCAAAGAACTGTAAGCAGGCAACACACTGTATATATGGTTTTTGAACATGTTGCTCCCTTTTTAAATAAATAAATAAATATTCCAGAATCCTGGAAGTCTCCCAACTCTTACAGTTTGAAAAAGACCGATTTAAGAAGAAAAGCTCCAGATTAAGTTCTATATGAACATCACACTTCTCTGTTTCTTATTAAAAGCTCTTTGGTTTGTTTTCACGTTTCTGCACAAGTTCGCAAAAGCACACGTTAACTCTTAAAGCAATGCCTTCTTTTGTTTTCCAGCTAGTGCAGAAACCTGCAAAAAAAAGGGGGGGGGAGACAATTAATGAAGAGAAAGGTGCTGCATTTGCCTGAGGTGCTATAAATGCTTGAAGTCCAAAGTATTATTTCTGAATAATTTCCATAGGCAGAAATGACCTATGTAATAGCACTTATACTATTTTAAACAACTGTTATTAGCTGACTCAGTGACTAAATAAACAAAGTGAAAAGGAGGGGGGTGACAGTGCAACTATATTGGGAGCATTTTCTATTCCCTCTTTTCCGCTAAAAACACTTCCCATTTCTAGAATAATTTATATATACACAGGGGGGAACCTTGGAAAATGGCCCAAGGACACTAAAGAAGAAAGGAATGGGGAGGAGAGAGAAAAGTAATAACAGCTAACAATTCTGAAAGTCAAATAATAGATACTTTCAAATCAATAGGTAGCACATACTTTGGTACAATTCCTGTTCTTCTTACAAATGCCGACACACAATACATTACCTGGAATCTTTACAAAAACTACATAATTTCATCTTTTATTGTTCCCAATAGTTCCTCTTTGAAGAAAAGTAGATGTCCTTCCTCTTGATCAGACTAAATTATAAATTTAGATTGGGGAAAGATTTTACAAACTCTGTTTTTGTCAGTAGAAATGCAGAAACAAAGTCAAAAATTTTATGGCATTATAGTTATGCTCAGTGGGTGGGATTCAACCAGTTCTCTGCCCTAATGGCCGGCTGGGTGGGCGTGGCTGGGTGGGCATGGCCAGGGGGCGTGACAGCACTCAGTCTCCTGAGCACTCTGCCAGTCAAAACAGGGCGCGGGAGTTAATTACAAAATGTGGGCTTTGCTTTGTGACATCCAGATCCAGTGAGCAAGGGGTGTGAACTGCACAGAAAATACACTTTTGTTTGGTTATGAAGAAATCAAAGTCAGATGTACACTAGGGCCGTGAAAATATTTACAGATCCCTCACATCCTGGACAGAAACTGTTTCAACTCCTACCCTCAAAATGACGCTATAGAGCACTGCACACTAGAATAACTAGACACAAGAACAGTTTTTTCCCGAATGCCATCACTCTGCTAAACAAATAATTCCCTTAACACTGTCAAACTATTTACTAAATCTGCACTATTAATCTTCTCATCGTTCCCATTACCCATCTCCTTCCACTTATGACTGTATGACTGTAACTTTGTTGCTGGTAATCCTTATGATTTATGTTGATATTGATTGTTTCCTGATTGCTTATTTGTACCCTACGACTATCGTTAAGCGTTCTACCTTAGGATTCTTGAAGAACGTATCTTTTCTTTTATGTACACTGAGAGCATATGCACCAAGACAAATTCCTTGTGTGTCCAATCACACCTGGCCAATAAAAATTCTATTCTATTCTATTCTATTCTAAATGTAGACTGATTTTTAGCTACACATCTTCCCAGCAAACAGCTAATTTTGAAACTCCAGGTAAAGAGGATTCATTTTAGGATGAGTAACCACACTTTGCATGTTGGAGGTTCCTAAAGGAATGCTTGGAAACTCTGTATTTTAAAGCACATTTGAGGGAGGGGTGCAGAATAGCCCTTCTCTGCCTGAGGCTGTAAAGACTTGGCACCAATCAAAACATCATCAACCAATCCATTACCCTCCACCTAGAAACAAACAATCTACTCTCTAATAAACAATTTGGTTTCAGAAAAAAATTATCATGTAACTTACAACTTCTTCACTGCAAAAACATATGGACTACAAATCTTTATCAAGGCAAAACAATAGATGCAATTTACATAGACTTCTGTAAAGCTTTTGTCTCAGTGGTATACGGCAAACTTCTCCTAAAACTAAAATCCTACGGCATCTCTGGACCCCTCCACAATTGGATAACAGCGTTCCTGTCAAACAGACAACAAGGGGTCAAAATAGGCAGTGCCCTATCAAATCCTGTTCCTGTCAATAGTGGCATTCCCCAAGGCAGTGTTCTTGGACCAACACTCTTCCTATTATACATTAATGATCTCTGCAACCATATTAAAAGTAATTGTGTTCTCTTCGCTGATGATGTCAAACTATTTAACACTACCAACAATACAGCTAACCTTCAAAAAGACCTTGAGAATGGTCTAAAACCTGGCAACTCCAAATCTCAACCAGCAAATGCTCTGTCTTACACATTGGAAAAAAGAATCTAAACACTAAATACAAACTCAACAGACATTATCTTACAGATGACCCCCACCCAATCAAAGACCTTGGAGTCTTCATATCCAATGACCTAAGTGCCAAAGCCCACTGCAACTACATCGCGAAAAAGGCATTAAGAGTTGTAAACCTAATCTTACGTAGCTTCTTCTCCAGAAACACTACACTACTAACCAGAGCTTACAAAACATTTGCTAGACCAATTCTTAAATACAGCTCGCCTGTCTGGAACCCATACCACATTTCAGACATCAATACAATTGAACGTGTCCAGAAATATTTTACAAAAAGAGTTCTCCACTCCTCTGATTACAACAAAATACCCTATGCCACCAGACTTGAAATCTTGGGTTTAGAAAACTTAGAACTCCGCCGCCTTCGACAGGACCTATGTTTAACTCATAGAATCATCTATTGCAATGTCCTTCCTGTTGAAGATTACTTCAGCTTCAATCACAACAATACAAGAGCAAACAACAGATTGAAACTCAATGTTAACTGTTTCAATCTTGATTGCAGAAAATATGACTTCTGTAACAGAGTTATTAGTGCTTGGAACACACTACCTGACTCTGTAGTCTCTTCTCAAAATCCCCAAAGCTTTAACCAAAAACTCTCTACTATTGACCTCACCCCATTCCTAAGAGGTCTATAAGGGGCGTGCATAAGAGCACAAACGTGCCTACCGTTCCTGTCCTACTGCTTCCTTTCTTTATATCCAATTTATATAGTCATTACATGCTTATACTCATATATATGCTTATATGTTATATAGTTGCTTCATGCTTATGCTTATGTATGCTGTTATGACAAATAAACAAACAAACAAACAAACAAACTGTTTGTGAAGTAACTGATCAACACTGACACAGTAAGCCACTAGTATATGAAAATAAGAGCAAACTCCACTCCCTTCTACTAGTGATGATGTTACCTAGTTTGGTAATGAAACATCTGCAAGAAAACCATCAAGTTCAGAGAGCACCAAGGACTCCACAACTCAACCCTGAGCTACAAATATTCTCTTCTATTGATAAACACTTTTGGTTAGAGGGACTCAGAGCCTGCCTTATATGAGATGGCTCCCAGTGGATTTCATTCTAAATTTTGATATGATTTCTGTAAATAAGGAATGTAGAATTATAATGGCTGATTATTTGATCCTTCATACATCAAAAAAATACAAAGCTGAGGGATAAACAAATAAAAAACAGATTTGAAAAAAGAAAAGACTTAGGAAAGAAAAAGAGTGAAAATGTAAGAAAGAAAGAGGAAAAGAAGGAAAACCAGAAAAGAATGACTTCCAACTTTCTTTGTTACAAATATAAGTAAAAAATATATCAAAGTCTTACTCTAAGATTAACCTTTGTCTACATTACTTCAATAATCCCATATCTAAGCCTAGATCAACTTTTAATTTCAGTTTCTCACGAAAAGTCTAATAATGGTTCATATTGCTTTAATCACTATTATTAAGGAACCACAACTGATTTATTTAATTGCACCAAACTCTAAATAAAACAGGAATGGAAAATTCTAAGCTCTAGTGTAGACCCATGCTTCTCAACTTTGGCAACTTTAAGGTGCATGGACTTCAACTTCCAGAATTCTCCAGGCAGCATCAAGTTTGCCCATCTTAAACTTGCCAAAACTGAAAAATGCTGATCTACAGGTAGGAATTTTTCCATTCCTCTTTTACTGGTCCTTATTTACTTATAAGCAATCATAATGCAAAATCTTCACTTCCACCCCATCCCAGAGCAACCACCATTCCCTCACCAACCTGCTTTCCAGTTCCATTCTACTGCATGCGAGGCAACAAAAAAAGACCACGTGACCACCAGTTTAAAAAATGTTCAGTCAGACCTTGTAACTTCTCAGGGATCTTGTGAAGTTGGAAGGTCTGACTCAACATTTTTTTAACTGGTAGTCACATGGTTTTCTTTTGTTGCCCCGCATGCTGGAGAATGGAGCTGGAAAGCAGGTTGGTGAGGGAATGGTGGTTGCTGCAGGACTTTGCAGGAGGCTGTCCAGGCCAAAAATGGGCCATGGGAGGGCGGTAGCCTCCCAGCTGATCAGTGTGGCTCCCAGTCATGTCCCTGCAGCCTCCCCATCCTGAATGACAACCCCAGGGGGCAGGGTGGGGTGGGGTGGGGCAGGGCCAGCCATTGGTGGGATCAACCGGTTTGCCAAACTACTCAAAATATTAACAACTGGTTTGCCCGAACCAGCACAAATCCCACCAATGGTTATACTATTGTTTCTCCAGTGATCAAATACATGCAAGGGGCAAGAGGTAAAAGAGAATCTCAAATCAAACTGATCAAAACCCAATGGAAGCAGATCATGTTTAATTAACCAGAAAAACTATCAGGAAAGAACTTTCTCTGATGCATCTCTTATGCTCTGATGCAAAATGATGCAAGGAATCACGATAACGTAGGAGGAATGGGGGAGGTCTATGAATACAATAATGTCTTATCTGACTATTAATGACAAATTAAAGAGGTGCGGAAATGCCTTCCAAATGCTGGCAACAGCATGTAGCTTATTATTTCAGCAATTCTGCAAATCACACCATTATGTTTGTACAGGGCAGAGTTGGAAATGACACAGTGGAGTGATGGGAAAATATATTTATTTCATTCTTGCTTTCATTACGAAAATGCTTCCATTAGTTCCAGGCTGAAACAGATGGAGTACGTAAATTGGCAAGATAAGAGCATCTGCGCCTGGCAACATCTGTAGACAAAGTATAGAACACCGAAAGGGTGACCTCTTCTTCTCTAACAAATCTGTTAGAAAGAGTTCCACTTCTCCTTTCATTTTTACTTCTATTGATCAGGTTTAATGCATATAACCTTATATATATATGTTTTCTGAGGTTTTCGCGGGTGTTTGTATGTAGGTCTTTGGTTATTCGGGTTTTCTCCCGCGTAAAATTTGAAGTGTCTTGTTTCGACGAAATCCCATTCGTCATCATCAGGCTAGGTGCTTACAGCTTCCTATTTGTAGGAGAAAAAATGTATATTGCTCCTAGAAGCACGAAGCTGAAAACAGCAGCTTGAAGATGACGAATGAGACTTCGTCGAAACGTCGCCAAGACACTTCAAATTTTACGCAGGAGAAAACTCGAATAACCAAAGACCTACATACAAACACCCATGAAAACCTCAGAAAACAAATACACACAACACACACACACACACACATATACAGTATATGCACTTCTCACAGTTTTAGAATTTCTTTGGGAGTCTTGTAGTATACCTTGATGTATGACCACAATTGAGCTCAGAATTTCTGTCGCTAAGTGAGACAGCAGTGAAGTGAATTTTGCCCTATTTTACAACCTTTCTTGCCACCGTTGTTAAGTGAATCACTGCAGTTATTTAATTAGTAACATGGTGGTGGTATGAAGCTGCCTTCCCCATTGATTTTGCTTGTCAGAGCACCCCAAAGGGGGATCACGTGATACTGCAACCATCATAAATATAAATCAGTTGCCAGGCATCTGAATTTTGATCTCATGACCAGGGGATGCTGCAACATCATAAGTACGAAAAATGGTCAGAAGTCACTTTTTTCAGTGCTGTTGTAACTTCAAACAGTTACTAAACAAACCGTTGTCAGTCAAGGACTACCAGTATAGCCTATTGCTGCAAAGTTGCTAAGACTTTTACTGCTGAGTCTTTTTTCCCTGGGATGCACATCTCCAAAGACATTTAGAAGCATTTGATTCCATTTGAAAATCTGAATTGCCTTGCTAATTTGAGCTCAATTTAGAAATTTAGTCAAATCATCTTTCCATCAATCCTTGAATATTTGTAGACGCTAATCTTGTATGTAGCTAGACCAAAATATTTAACCTTAATACATAAAATAGCAATAGCACTTAGATTTATATACTGCTTCATAGTGCTTTACAGCAGGGGTCTTCAACTTTTGCAACTTTAAGACTCGTGGACTTCAACTTGCCAAGGTTTGGAGACCCCTGCTTTACAGCTCTCGCTCAGCAGTTTACAGAGTCAGCCTCTTGCCCCCAACAATCTGGGTCCTCATTTTACCGACCTCAGAAGGATAGAAGGCTGAGTCAACCTTGAGCTCTTCAGGATCAAAGTCCTGGCAGTGGAATGCAGAGTTCGCCTGCAATACTGCATTCTAACCACTGCGCCATCATGGCTGTTAACATGAAACAAGCTGAGCAATTTATTTACAGCTATGGAGAGCCCCTGAGGGATTATTTTCTGAAGTCCATCCACAGATGCCAAACTTTCCAAGGAGACTTTGTTATTCCTTTAATTCTAATTGCTCATCAAATAAAGTTGGTAAGCAATATTGTTAGGAGTATTGATTTCATTGTGTGGGTACTATGCCATCCTGTACTATCACTTTATTCTTTCAGGTCTTGAAATAGGGTAGTTGCTGTTTTGCTTTCCATGGGTAATATGTTGTCTTTCAGTAGCCTGTATTTTTCTTTTGATATTTGTTATTTTTCTTTTTAATTATAAGCCAGCAAAGGTTTTTACACCACTGAGAGACAGGAAAATTAAAGTAAATTAAGAAATTGGCTGACTGATATTGTTTTGCTGATCTTAATCTGCAGTAAAAATGATTTTTGTTTAAAAAAACAAACAAACCATATTTTGCCTCAGACAATTTCAAAATAAAACACTGTGTGTCTATAACAGTGATCTTGGAATGAGGTTCTTTACAGATTAACAGAGTTGGAAGAGACCTTGTAGGTCATCTAGTCCAAACACCCACCCAAACAGGAGACCCTACACCATTTCTGACAAATGACAATCCAATCTCTTCTTGAAAGTCTCCAGCAATGAAGCTCCCACAATTTCTGCAGGCAAGCTGGTTGATTGTTCTCACTGTCAGAAAATTTCTCCTTACTTCTAAGTTGAATTTCTTCTTGATCAGTTTCCATCCATTGTTCTTTGTCTGACCTTCAGGTGCCTTGGAAAATAGCTTGACCCCCCTCCTCTCTGTGGCAGCCCCTCAACTATTAGAACACTGCTATCATGTCTCCCCTGGTCCTTCTCTTCATTAGACGAGCCATGCCCAGTTCCTGTAACCGTTATTCATATGTTTTAGTCTCCAGTCCCCTAATCTTCCTGGTTGCTCTTCTCTGCATTTTTTCTAGAGTCTCAATATCTTTTTTATAGTGTGGTGACCAAAAGTGGATGCAGTATCCTAGGTGTGGCAATACTAGGGCTTTACAGAGTGGTATTAGCACCTCCCGTGATCTTGATTGTATCCCTCTCTTAATGCAATTTAGGATTGTGTTGGCTTTTTTGGCTGCTGCTGCACTCTACTGGCTCATATTTAATTGGTTGTCCACTAAGACTCCAAGATCCCTCTCAAGTTACTGCTATTAAGCCTGGTTTCACCCAGTCTATATATGTACTTTTGGTTTTTCTTGTCTAAGTGTAAAACTTTATTTTTCTCTACACTGAATTTCATTTTGTTAGATAGGGCCCAGTGTTCAAGTCTGTAAAGATCCACGTGGATCTTGAGCCAGAGTGTTGGCTATTCTTGCCAGCTTAGTATCATCTGCAAATTTGGTAAATTCTCCATCTAAGTAGTTTATGAAGAATGATATGTATTCCAACAGAAATTTGACAGTGTGCTTCAAAATCTCTGTGCATTTGATAACTGCTGAGCCAATGCTCTCTTTTACACGAAACTAATGTTTTACACAATCACACAATAGAATTTTTGACTACAGAGCAGCAATTTACAATATCTCTCCATACCATCTTTGTTTGAGAAAAAGGCTTGGCATTGGACCAACTTTCTGAATTTTATCTTTATTAGCTGCCTTTTCAGACTCAAGGTCTTTTCATAAATATTTCAGAGAACAGAGATGCCCCTCCTGCTAAAATAGTATTTCAACAGTGTGTCCACTGAACCCCTAACTATTTCTGATATTTTATTTGATGGCTGTGATATCTGGAGAAAAAAAACATCATACAGATGATACATTCAGTAAGGTCAAAGCAAGAAAGAAAAGATGGAAACTTTTCCATTATATAGAAACAAGGACATGTATTAAACAACAGTTTTCATTTAATTAAAATGGCCTCACTTGTGTTTTGATAAAAATAAAAACAGTGTTTGGTTTTACTGTCTGATTATGACGCTGGGCTACACCAGGCCATGCTGGACACCTTCAGACCATTCTGAGATGCTTCTGTGTCCTGATGTGAGGAGATGCTGAAAGTAATAGTAATTGTGAAACTTGTGTGCTCTGAGGAAGATGAGAGCTGTTCAATCAAAGGTTCAACCATACTAGACAGATCTCATCAGGGGACCCATATGAAGAGTGTCTCTCCCATGAACAATATAGAGAGATATAATTTACAGAATTATATCTATTGTTGGAACTGTTGTTGTCCTGGTCAATGTGATAAATCAATGGAGAACAAACCTTGTAACAAATATCATTATTATCTCAAGAGGGTGAATGAACTATGATTTTACTTGCTGTTCTATTGATGGCCTTCCCTAAGAAATCGTCAATTTCTATTACAGTCACAGACCGGCATAAGGAGATGGGGTTAAAATCACAGAAAAGAACCATAAAAGTATAATGAATAAAAAGCATGAAAGGTTATATTAAAGCCACCTAAGAAGTCAGTAAAGAAGCAAAGTAAAATATAAGGAGAGAAAAATAGAAGGAAACTGCAGTTTGAATCAGTAGACTGTGAAGACGTTTTAAAAACTTTGCTTTGTTTTTCTGGTAGTAAATAATATTCGCATTTCAATGGCCTGGATAAATTTTCAGCTTTGGAGTTATCTTCATAAGAAACCTTCATCTGTTCCTTTTCCACAATTATCACCTGGAGGAGAACATTGCCCAACACCAAATCAGCACAATACCTACATCCAACAGAAACTTTTATTATTTGAGTTATAGGTCCAATAATGTGTTGTTTTTCACAACATCACCATCCCTACTGTTAAAGGGTGGGGGGCAACAATTGTGAGTTGTGTATAAAAGCACAGTCTCTCCATGATAGCCCCTTTTATAAATCCTTCATGAGAGGAGACAGATTGCTGTGAATTGTTCCCCAGAATTGTTCAAGGAGGGAAAAAAGCAAGCAAGCTTTTGTAGCACCAGTTGGTATTTTTTACATCTTCTCATAAAACTGCTGTCACTGTTCTATTACATGTCAATTAGTAGCCTAAACAGGTTTATTAAATTAACAAGGCAGTCATTAAACATTACGTTTCTGATTAATTAAAATGGTAAGAATTTTCAAACACTTGAATAACTTGGTTGATTCTTTTGCTATGAAATAGTCTTTGCTTCATTATATATTGTGAATGAATGCCACTTTAAATGATAGGCCCCTAAAATAAACTTGAGATTCAAACAGAAACACAACTAGCATATGGAAACAACTCCTACTCCTACTTGTGCTCCTCCTGTTGTTCCTCCTCCTCTTCCTTCTCCCACTCTCATTCTCACCTATCTTTACCTATGGTTAGTAAAATAAACTAGAATGGGCAGTTTGGCCCCAATATACTTTAAATAATCAATTCAGTTTGGTTTGCCAAGTTCCTTCAGACTGTCAGTTCAATCCAATTCTAACTCTGTTAATTCAGAAATTTGAGTCCAGTCAGTTTGCTGCTTTGCCTCTATTTTATTTTCCAAGGTGATTAAAAAAATGGCTTGTAAAGTCCACTGTAGATTACGATAATGTCCAAATGAAAATACTTGTGCAATAGCATAATCACACAACTATTGTCATTATATATTTGTGTCAGGACATCTCATACAAGTATGTTAAATCTTGGCATTTGGGCAATGTGTGTTATTTGTCATTATTTGTCCTCTCTTGTCCCCTCTAAAAAAATCAAGGTTTTAGACATGCAGAATTATCTGCATGTTCATCTGTTCAAAAAGTTAAATCAAATCAATTGAAATCAGTTTCAAATTAATCTTTGAACTTTAAATTCAGAACAGCCCTGATATATCATAAGTACATAGCACCATAGGATGTCAGATGTGACTGAAGCTTATGTTTGATATTAATTCCAAAAAAAAAACAGATTGGCTGATATACAATGTAAAGAGAAGTGTTTCTTATCTGAATCGTAGTTAGATTGAAAGGAGGGCTGGACACATCATCTCAAATAACAGAAAGGGAAGAGGAAAATTTTCCCTATTCCATTGAATTCTGGTGCAAACAGAAATATAAAGAAGAAAGAATTGTATTTGAGACATAAATCTAAAGAAACAAAGATGCTGGTAGTTATGACTGCAAAATAACTTCCAAAGCAGGTCTGTTCAAAAACATATTGAATAACCAACATGGCAGGAGTCCTAATCAAAGATATTTGCACTTTGGAAACAGGTATATCTAGATAAACTCAACAACCTACATGACATATTTATGGAAGAGACTGAGATACTTGTTTCCTTGAGGATTTTTTCTTTGCCCGACATTGATCCAGGTGACATATTTACAATGGTTCTTTTATCCTTTATGGTTGAAACCTTTCAGAAAGAGATTCAAATACCACAGTTCAGTGCCAAAGGGAGAATAGCGCATTCAGGTTAGTGAATTAGGCTGTCAGATTTGATAACTTTTTCTCTGCCCTCATTATTTGGGCCTTTGAATCAGATCTGCTGATTTCACAGTTTTAGTTGAATTCTGACTGTTCACGCTCAGCTTTCCTGGCTCTTGACCTTTAGCACTATAATCAAGAGAAAGAATTTGATGTATAACAAATTAAACAACTGTCCATCTAGAAGGCAGAGAGCAACCACAATGCTCTCCTGATGTTATTGACGTCAATACCATACTATATCAAGGAATATGTTATGTTGGAAATGCCACAACAAAGAAGGAACATTTTATTACATGTCGTGGTCATGTAAGAACACCTCAAGCATAATGGAACGAACTGCATCAAAATATTCAGAAGTTCTAAAAATAAAAATGAAAATGAAATCACAAATGTTTACGTATAATTCCAGAAAATGCAAAAAAAATATATTACAATTTATTGAGATACATATTGATTGGGTGCAAGGACAATTGAACACAACACTGGAAAAGAGAAACTCTCACAATGATTAAAAAAAATAGGTGTCCAAAATTAGAGAGTATGTGTAACCAAATTTAAGCAGAAAAGGCTCCCTTTATATATTACATATCACACAGCAAAGCAAATTTTGGAAAAAGAGTTTCTAGGAAAAGACTTATGGGATCAGTTAAAAAAAAACTATAGATGAAATGACTAACCCTAACCCTAACCCAAACTCAAGTTTCAATGTAAATATTTATTCGGCAGTTTAGAAAAACAATGGAAGGGGAAGGGGGGAAACATCACTAAAATTGTGTGTGTGTGTGTGTTTGAGTGAGTGAGTGCGCGCACACACATTCTAAAGCTGTTCTTTCATAGTTTATGCTTTGTATATTTGACTTTCTAAAATCTGTTGCAAGTTTAAATTAAAGGATCAGTTTACTAACTAAAACAAATCAAATTAATTTTGTCTTTCCTTTATTCTTATTCTTTTCCTTTTCCTTTTCCTTTTCCTTTTCCTTTTCCTTTTCTTTTCTTTTTGACATATTTTCTTTTGCCTGTATTACATATCTGGCACACTGCAAAAAAATGGCATTTCCTGAAAGAGGAATTATGATTTTCGGCATGGATAGAGAGATGTAGCTTGGTAATCAGCCCAAGGGCTACAGAAATTGCCAGTGATCACACAGGACGTAGTCAGGTTTGGCACTTTCTCAATGGATAATAAAAGCACCAAAACCTCTTCTTTTTATTGATCCTGGATAAAACCAATGCATGCTTTTAATTCTGTTAGAGCTGGGCTAGCAATAAACCAATGTCTTTAATCACTAATGAACTGCAAAAGAAGCAGTAAGCTGAAGTATAAGTCAGAGAGGCATTTTTCCTGATGGAATTATCAGGAATGTCACCCAAGTAGTAAGAAGAGTCATGGGTTAGCCTCTCTTTTAACAAGAACAACTTACCAACTTCAGTTGATTAATTAAGAATATGGCTAAAGGGCAAGGAATGATTGATATGTATATTATTTATTTTGTTGTTAAAGCATTTTCATCATTCTAACCATTGTCTATCCACTGCAGGATGAAGGCCTTTTCCGTATGTTTCCAACCAATTACAGTCCAGAACTTTCTTTTGCCAATTGGCCCCGCAATACTTGCTGATGTCGTCCGTCGTCCGTCCATCTTGTTTTATGTCTCTTTCATGGACACTTGTTATCAAGTGGGATCCATTCTATGACTCCCTTGGTCCACCTGCCATCCGTTCTTCTTGCTATGTGGCCAGCCCATTTCCATTTAAATTCTTTTAGTCTCTTGATGTTATCATGTACTCTCATTTGTTCTCTAATCCATATGCAGATCTTTCTATGTTGTCTTGTGATGCCAAGCATTTATCTTTCCATGGCTCTTTGTGCCACTCGTAACTTTTCTCTTCAGGCATACATAGGTGGAGGTTACAGCATTTTATTACCATAGAAATTGTTTAGGGGGGGGGGTTCTGCTTTGGTAGCCAAAATATTTTGATTGACCTTGAGAACTTTACTTCTCTGCCTTTGTGAAAATCCATCCATGATTGGTCTCACCTACATGATACTGGGCTATTTTGGAATATAGTCCTTGTTTGGAGGGGGGGATAGTTAAGTCACCATATGATTTCAGTTGCAGGTGATATTAGCCTACACAAAGAAAGTTAACAAGATCTTTACTTCAACCCTACTTTGCTCTTACTGACCTCTATAACTTATCCCAAGGCTCTCTCTTGTGCAATGGAGAGACTGTAGAAATCAAGGAAGTTCATTCTCTGATGTGAAGCTATCAAACAGTAGAGCTGCAGTGATTAGCATGGCAGAAATGTTGATGCTGCGGAGTCCCATGAGACAAAACACCCAGGACTACAGAATTAAAGACAATTGAATGGATTATCTTGATTATGTGAAGAAAGGTGTCTACTGGTTGCTCCCAGCAAGTCATGTTAAATGTACATGGGTTAGTGCCACAAGAAGAGTCAACCACTTTCAAACAGTGGCATCTAGTCAAAAATGAAAATGATTGGGCAGGTGATCTTGGCAACAGTTGTTCCTATTCAACATTCCAGTTCAATAAGAGTTTTACTATGAAAAGAGAGGGTAACAGGGTTTAGAAATCTGATTTGTATCAAGGATGAAAGAAATACCAGCAAGGGGAAAACAACCTCAAAAGCTCAAAAATGAGCCTGAAGGACTTTCAGGTTGGAATGAAAGGCTCAAAATTCAGAGCAGGCAAAATTCCTACTGAGTCCAGTGGAAGTTTTCTTTTTTGTAAAGTTTGCATGCGGGTGGCCTCTTCATACTCCAAATATAATTTCACACTTTATTGCTTCTGGTAATGGATTCTTATGGTTTGAACATGTAGATGACTAAACAAAACAAAAAAAAGCAATATGGGCCAGAGGGGAGGAAGAGAAGCAAAGCATTATCAACATACAAAAATGCCCTAAAATATCTGGCATAAGGATGCTGGTGTTATGGATCTCAGGCTGAAATTTTATCCCAATCATGTTTTAGCCAAGAATTTTTCACTGATGGTACAAGTAGACAGTAAGATGCTCTTTGATAAATATAAATTCTAGGGAACATTTCAACACAGAGGATTTGTTGTTGTTATTTCGACTTAGCACATTGTGTGAACGCAGTCTTGACAGTCTGTAAACCCTGGTTTATGACTTATCCTACTGTGTAAATCCAGCCAACTATGACTTAATAAAACACTATTAGGAAAGCTGTGGCTTAATGTGATTGATGAAGCCAGTGATTGTACTTGAAGGTCAGCTTAAAGAGGGGACAAAATTTAAGCAGTGAAAAAATGACGGGGATAAAAATCTCACCATCTCTTATAAGTTGAAACCACCTTTCTCATTCTCAACTTCATTTCCTGGACACAAATGTCAGGGAGAAATGTCACTCTTTCCTGGAGAAAAAAAGAATATAAGAGAAGATTACCTGAATTGTCATGAAACTGACTAATATTAAATTCCTAACTGCATTGGGATTATATTTCTTCATGACAGCAAAATTCCAAGAAATGTTTTGGAGACACAGAACAAGTGTTTGCGTTTTCCCATAGAAATGTCTTTGGGTCACTGCTATGAAACCATGAAATACCTATCTTTGCTTATCATATTGAACTGCAAACTAGCATGCAGGGCAAATTCAGCCTTGATCCTTAGCTTCAAGGTGTTGTGTGAATCCCGAAAGTGTCACTGTAACAAACCCTGGGAATATAATAAACATTGACATTCAAGCCAGCAGTTGCATATTGCTGAGCTTCTGAAATCCAACTAATTCTTCCTTCTGAGAGAAGAAAGCTGAGACAAGCATTCAGCATTTTGAAATTGTATTGATTTATGTATTGACTTTGGCCTCCATCATTCAGTCAAAAAATATTGGGTGCAAGGTAGTGTAGAGTAATGATACAAAGAGAGAGATTAGATGTTTGAAAGCATATCTAAACATTATGAGAAACAAATTGATAGAACACTATAGCACTACAACTTAGCAGCCAAACATCACTGCCACTGGACTAAAATAGAACAAAACAAAATAACCTGGAGAATAAGTTGATATATACAAGGTCACATAGAACATGTACAGACAAATCTTGGAGGCAAAGTTTGGAGGCAAAGCTTGGAGCCTTGAGTGATTAGGAATTGCTGTTATCTTCACTCAGTAGCCTTTAACCAAGAGCCAGTTTGGTGTAGTAGATAAGGCACCAGGCTAGAAACTGGAAGACCATGAATCCTAGCCATGTCTTAAGCACAAAGCCAGCTGAGTGATTTGGACCAGTCACTCTTTCTTAGCCTTAGGAAGGTAGCAATGGCAAACCACTTTTCTATGAAAATACCTTTGACACCAACAAAGAGCAACATCCCAGGTCTTTGGGAAGAACTCGACAGGTGGATAAAAATGCCAAATCCAGTCTAATCATCTGGCTGACTGTGCAACAAACTATAGTAATAAAAATAGCCTCCAGCATGTAAAGCTGTTCTGACTACAGTAGCTTTAGAAATACAGCAACAACAAAACAACATTAATATTGTATGCAACAGCTGAAACTGGAACACAGGTTTCCAAGAAACCCACGAGGGAAATCGCCACATCTTTCCAGTTTAGGGAGTTACCTCTGTGTTGTGTGCTTTCGGTTGTGAATTATTTAGCACCTGAAGTTTATTTAAAATCCAGCAGGAGAGAAGAAATGAAGATATCTTCCTGGTTAATATATTTCAAAGGCAGTATGACTAGTTAGAGACCATAATTCACTTAGGACAAAATACTCCATATGGAACAACCTATTCTCCAAAGCAGGGATCTCCAACCTTGGTCCCTTTAAGACTTGTGGAGTTGAAGTCCACAAGTCTTAAAGGGACCAAGATTGGAGACCCCTGCTCCAAAGCACCTGAGGACAGGACAAGAAGCAATGGATGGAAACTAATCAAGGAGAGAACCAATCTAGGAATAAGGAGAAAGTTCTTGACAGAACAATTGATTAGCTTGCCTCGTTGTGTGTGTTCCAACACTGGATATTTTTAAAAAGAGGTTTGGCAGCCATTTGTCTGAAATGGTATAGGGTTTCCTACTTGAGCAGGGTTGAATAGAACACCTTCAAGGTCCTTCCCACCTCTGTTATTCTGAATGTCATTCTGAAATATTTTTGATAGGTTGTTCTCCAACAAGGGGAACTAAGTGCAATACTTGGATTCTGACTTTTCACGTTAACACCATAAATATAGGAGGAATGACAGTCCATGTTGAGTGTTGCCCATCTTTCAACCTTTAAAATTTGTCCAAAGGAATAATAGTTTTTGAAGTGTTAAAATATGGTGTAGGTGGACTGCAAAGTGTTTGCTTTTGCAACATCCCTTATTTGCTATACAAATATTTGATTGTCCTCTTGGCCAATTGTCTATATTCAAAATGCTTGATTTGTCTATAAATAAATAGGAAATATTCTTTTGGGTCTTTAATATGGGAAGACTCTGACAGGCAAGATTGGGGGGACAATATTCCATTCATTTTCAGTATTAAAATTTCATTCATTTTAATCTCCATTTATTAAAAAACCATGTTATTCTAGTTACTCTAATTCATTTTCTTTCCAGTATTTTTCACTCACGTTTGTCTCTTTCTGCTACTCTGCTAACTGACCCCAGAAATTTTCTGAAAGTTTCAATGACGAAGCTTTCTGGGAAAATTAATTGGCAGATGCCAGGAGACAACTGCCAAATTTAGTTTTATGGCTGCCACAAGTAAAATAAATAAAGAAATAAATTTAATTGGCTGCACAAAAAAGCGAAAGCTTCCCCATTCCTTCATCCCACATAAATTCCAAATGGTCTCGATTCATATACAAATGAGTCCACACATTCACATTCATTATTTATTATTTATGGCTGCTTTCTGCCATTCATGGTTGGTTTTCTACTATCAGAGCCTGTTTAATTCAATATTACAACACTGGTAGTTCAAAAATATAGTCCCATGATTAAGAGATTTGGTACTTTATCTACTTCATCTTCATTTATAAACTGCTGATATGAGTAGGAAATTATCAGTTATTCAAGCCAAGAATTCATCATTATCCTCCAGGATTGGTCAGTCTAGTGAGAACAGAAAACAATTGGCCTACTATTATCACAAAAAGCACCCTCTTTTACTCCTATTGTTTAGAACACATTTGGGGATAATTTAGTATGAGAGCCGCAATGGGAAAAATACTGTAACCAGAAAAACCATTTCATAACCAGAAAAAAAGGCAAATCAACTTTACATTAAAAAAACCTAATAAACCTGAAACAATACCTTTAAAATAATAATAATAGTTGTCAATAAGAAAGACAAAAAAGACTGGATAGTGGATATGGCAGTGCCTGGAGACAGCAGAATAAAAAAGAAAGATCTGGAGAAGATAACAAAATACAATGACCTACAAATAGAAATAGAATGACTGTGGCAAAGGGAAGCAAGGGTAGTACCAATAGTAATAGGTGGCTTGGGTGCAATTCCAAAACAACTGAAGCATCACTTGAACACCATTGGCATTGACAAATTTGCCATCAGTCAATTGCAGAAGGCAGCTTTACTTGGAATAGCTTCCATCCTGTGACGATATCTGTAATACCATCAAAGATCCTGATTTGCCCATCCCAGGTCCTTGGTAAGGACTCAGTAAGTAGACAAAAATGCCAAATCTGAACATCTGGCTGACTGTGCAATGAATTATTATTATTATTATTATTATTATTATTATTATTATTATTATTATTATTATTATTATTATTATTATTATTATTATTATTATTAAAAGGAAATGATAAGTAGAACAAAAATGAAATTATAAAAAATCAGCTGCTCATTGACAAAATGGTACTAAAAAATGTAAAATGAAGAAAAACAATTTTAAATATAGCATGGATATATTACAAGGAGGCATTTGACTCACTACCCACAGCTGGATTAACACCTCTCTGGAAAACTTTGGAATCAGCAAAACTATTTGTACATTTTTGAAAGCAAATATGCAAAAATGGAAAACAGTTCTAACAGCAAACGGGGAGAACATTGGTGAAGTTAACATCAGATGAGGAATCTTCTAGGGAGACTCACTTTCGCCACTACTGTTCAACATCATATTAATTCCACTGACAATAATCGTATGAAATACAAAACTGGGATACCAAATCTCAAGCAAACATGTCAAGATAAATCATCTACTATACATGGATAACTTTAAAATGTATGCGAAAAGCCCCACTGAACTTAAATCAATACTCAATACAGTTCAACTCTTCAGCAGTGACATCAAAATGAACTTCGGACTTGAAAAATGTGCTATATTATCCATGCAGCAAGGAAAAATAAAAAAATAGAAGAAATGGAACTGGGAAATGAAAGCATAGTGAAAGCATTAGCAAAGGATGATGGTTACAAATACTTAGGCATATTAAAAGCAGGTAACATCTTGAATGGAAAAGTCAGAGTCAACACAAAAGGAAATACATAAGGAGGGTCCGCAAAATATTAAAATCAAAGCTGAATGCTGGAAACATAATTAAAGATATTAATACATGGCAGTTCCAGTGATACGCTACTCAGCTGGAATCATCAACTGGACTTTGGCTGAACTGGAAAATTTGGACCGGAAAACGCACAAACTTTTGAATATGTACCACACTTTACATCCACAAAGTGACATCAACAGGTTATACCTGCCAAGAAGAATAGGGGGCAGACTTCCAGTTGATGTTGCAGCGGGAACAGACTGAAAAATAGTGGTCTCTGATGAGCTGCATGAAATCCAGCTGGATGAACCGCTGGCAGGAGGCTTTCGAGCCACAGCCGTCTTGCAGGGATGATGAAGAAAGGAGAGGCATTTCATGGACTGTGAGGAATTGGCAATTTCCTCTCTGGAACAGAAACAGCTCTCCCAAAGTGGCAGCAGAGGTGGCGACCATCTTATGGTGATCGTCTTTAAGCTGGGACAACCAGACTGAAGAATTGTGCAGGAGTGGCAATTGGATGGAGTGCTAGAACTGGGTGAGATAGATGCCAATTTATACTAAAAAAAAAAGTGGAAATTGAAGTTTTAAAAGCTTTTCCAAGCATAGACTAGTGGCTATCGGGCTTTTTTGGGGGGGGGACACACACATACACACACGGAAGAAAGAGGAGGCATGGATTGTGATATAAAGAAGCTAAGAGAAAGTTTTGGATTTGGAAAATTGGGAAAAGCAAAGATTGTTAAAAGGAAAGAATATGATTTTCAGAAGAAAATAAAAATTCATAAGAGAACTTTGGAAAAATTATTGGACATTTTGATAAACAAATGAATAAAAGAGTCAGCTTTGTAATGGAGTAGAAACAGAGAATGCCATCTGCTGGAGGAAAGAAAAAGTTTTGTAACATTCTATTCAAATAGACAAAACAGAAGAAATAACAGCTGGAAATTTCGACCTTGGCAGTATAGAAGAAGAATTGAATGCCATGAGAAAAATTAAGGAGTGACTGTGTTTTACATCTGGGTGGTTGTTTTACTTTCCTTCTCTTCTGGAAGATAGTTTTATATTTGGATTTGACTGTTGCTGAACTGGGATAATAATTAATAATTGAGAAGAACATTCTGACCTTAAAGAATAAAGGAATAATTAGAGCAGAAAAGAAGAAGAGGAAAAATAAGAAAATTGCATAGATTTAAAATTTGGACTAAGCGTATAGAGATATAATTGGAGGAGGTATTAGTAATCTTTTAAATTGTTATAAAATGGAGTTGCAGATGTATGAAGAGTTATTTTTGATGATCAAAAACATGCATGAATCTCTAATAGGCAAAAAAGAAATGGAAAATTCACCTAAATATATAGAAAAAGAAAATGAAGAGAAGCTGGAAGAGGGAAATTTGAATGAGAAACAAGAAACTAATAATGGTGAAAAGAAAATATTAAAAAATAGAAATCAGACAGTGAGCATGATAGAAATGGTTGAGAATATAAAAAGAGTAGAGAGGAAAGAGGGGAAACTCTTCCTAAAAAAGAAACAGGAAAAAGGAAAGAAGGGGAACATCTGGAAGAGACAAGGGAAAGCTTTGGGGAGGGACGTTCAAACAACACAACAAAAAAAAGATAAACGGAAGCCAGAAGATGAAATGTATTGTAGTTTAAAAAATAAAAAAGAGAATTGAGAAGTTAGAGTGAGATAAAGGGTCATGCAAAAAATTAATAGAAACGAGGATGCTAAAAAGATTTAGAGATGATGGTTAAAGATGAAGAATGATGGGGTAAAAATAGGCAAATATAAATGAGGTAGGTTAATAAATGGGAAGGGGAAAGTAGACAATATAATAATAATAGTATTTTTGATAGTTTTTTAAAATTAGAATGGAATTTTAATTGTTATAGTAGGATAAAAGAGAAGAATTTTAGGATATATTGTGACATTGGTTAAAGGAAAGCATTGGAAATGAAATGAAATGATAAAAAAGATGTAAGTTTTTAAAATTAGAATGGAATTTTAATAGTTATAGTAATGGTAAGACAGAAGAATTTTAGGATATACTGTGATATTAACTAGATAAAAGCATTGAAAATGAAATTATAAAAAATATGTAAGAATAATATGGTAGAAGTGGAAAAAATAAGATATGGTGGAAAAGGATTATAAGTGAATATATAAATATGGGTGGAATTTGTCTACATTAAATTTTAATATATAGAAATGTGAAAATAAGTAATTTGACAATATTATTAATTATGATATCAATGTAAAAATGTTAATTGTAAAAGAAAAAAAAGGCTGAAATCATGAAAGTGACTATTTATGCAAAAAAGAAGGAATAGAAGCTGTTTGTGACAAACCACAGAAGATGGAAAGGTGAAAATAAGTAATATAAGAATATTATTAATTATGATAATAATGTAAATTAAGATGAATATTTTATTGTTCATGATTGGGAAGGGAATTAGAGAGATATTTCTGGAAATAAAGGAAGAATGTAATGCTTATATATAAGCTGTGACCTGGTCAGCACTCTGTTCATAAAATATCTATGATGAAAAGAAAAAAATTTCAATAAAACTTGTCAAAAAAAAAAAGAATAGGGGGCAGAGGGCTATTGCAAATCCATCAAACTGTAGAAGAAGAAAAACAAAGTTTGAATGACTATGTGAATCAAAGTACAGAAAAATTGCTACAGGCTGTGAAAACAGAGAACATTATAAAAACAACAGAAACAAAGGAAAAACAGCTGGATGACAGATTAAATGGATAGAAAACCAAAGCTTTACAAGGACAGCACTTGAAAAACATTGAAGGAAAATGTGATAACAACTTGACATGGGCATGGCTTAACATGGGAACTATCAAGAAAGAAATGGAAGGTTTAATACTTGCTGCTCAAGAACAAGCACTACAAACTAATGGCATGAAAGCGAAGATACAAAAATCCACTGACAATCCAAACTGCCGACTTTGCAATGACAAAGTTGAAACTGTTTCACATTTAATATGTGAGTGCAGCAAAATCGCACAAACTGATTACAAAGCTAGACAAGAACGAGTTGCTAAATTAATCCACTGGTCATTAATGTAAAAAATATGACTTATCTGTATCCAAAAAATCATGGGAACATAAAGTGGAAAAAGTTGTCAAAAATGAGAAGGTGAAGATCTTGTGGGACTTTCAAATACAAGCGGATCGTCATCTGGAATGCAACACGCCAGATATCACAGTTGTTAAAAACTGAAGCATATAATTTATTGGTATCGCTTTACCAGGAGACGCCAAAGTTGAAGAAAAGAAACTGGAAAAAATCACAAAATATCATGATCTAGCCATTGAAACTATTTGATTATGGATGAAACATGTAACAGTGATACCCATTGTCATTGGGGCACTTGGCACCATGTCCAAGAATTATACAAAATACATCAATAAATTGCAGCTTCCTTGCAATAACACCAGCAGAACTGCAAAAAACGGCGCTATTCGGAACAACGTACATCTTAAGAAGATACTTGGTTGATACCTAGGACGCTAGCAGCAACCCATATCAACCATTAGCACCAGTCAATAATATTTGTAATACATTTTTAAATGTTCAGCTGACTGAATTTCATGTTTAATGAATAAAAGTTTATAATAATAATATAACATCTTCCTACTGCAGGTTTTTGGGAGAGAATAAGTGGGGGGGAAATGCCAAATCCAGCCTAAACATCTGTCTGCCCACATAATAATAGATACAATATAGTGTATTATATAGTAATATACAATATAATAATATACAACACAATACAAATTAAAAATGAATAAGCACGTACCTGGAACTAAAGCAAGATAAAGGACTGGTTTTAAATCTTCCAGGCTTCTTATCAAGAACAAATCTGAAGCAGGCCAAAAGGAAGTTGAGATGGGTGAGCTCTTCACCCAACATTTTTGTATACTTCACTGCTTTCAGATGTATTCATTTTGTCTGCTATATCTGGGGTTTATAGAGTGGTGGCTCCTGCTATGAGATGTAAGGAAGCATTTAATAGCAATTCAGCTGTTTATTTTGTACAGTCAATAAAAGCATAAGTGTTCTCCCAGAGCAATGCAATAATAGATGTACAGAACAGGACCTGGCTACATATATACAGTAGGTCATTGACCAATGCTTCCTAACTAGAATTCCTTTGGTTTTATTCCCATCCATTTATTCTCCAAAGGAAACAGGTAAGAACACTGTTTCTGGTAGGTCAATTTGTTTTGCTTTTTTCTTTCTTACAGTTCTATGTAACTGTTAGCCATCTAAGATGCGCTAACTGCAAAAGAAATAAAAGAGAACAAGAATTTTGAGCCGATGGTTGTGAAATTGAATGATTCATTGATGATAATGGACATTGCCGACTGGGCATTAATACAATAGTAGGAATGGATAGGTGATGTACAGTTATTGGGGCTATTTAAATTGGAGTTTAAAGCACAATTATTTCCCCTGATATGAAGAGGAACATAGCATTTATCTCAGTAAAACTCCACACTGGTTACCTTTGATAAACACAAAATCAGTAAGACTCCTTAAGTTCTCCACTCAAAAGAAGGAGACAGGATTCTTACCTTAGAGGGGGGGAAACTGATAACCAGGACCTAATCTGGACTGAAGCCCCACCAAGGGAATATGCACTGAGTGGACTTTAAGATTAAATTATGTGGTGTGGCTGAATAAATAAGCTAGATTGATAAATCTGGATTGGGCTGTTGATTAAGAATAGGGAAACCCAAATTCAATTCCCCACTAGGGCATGATGCTTTCTTTGCTATCTTGGACCAATAACTCTTTGGCACTGTTAGAATGACATTCTCAACTGAGACCAGGGGTTAGATTTAGGGTGGGATAAACAGGTTGTCTAAGTTCTCTCACCAGTTTTTTCTAGACCATGGAGGGTAGATTTTGCCATAAAGAGACCCACATCTGTTTGGATTTAAACTCATGTTCAACTAGCTCCTCCTATATAATGAAAACTACGTACCAAAATGTTAATTATTGCCTCTCACTCTGATGGCATCTTAGAGTGGCTATGTGCAAAAGGGCCTCTCTTGGTTCTCTCATCTTAGTTTCTTTCATATTCTCCCCACCTTGCAGATGCATTGGTGAAAAAAATATATACTTTTATTTCATCCAGATCAAAGCTAGATTCAAAAGTTACACCACAGTTATCCATCAGGAATGCTCATTTCCCATGCCAACGATCACACAAGTGTTGAGAAGTCAGACTGTGTACCTTGTTCCGTACTTCACAGGATCAGAGCCTGTAATGAAATTTGATTACTTGGGAGAGCATTGATGCAACAAATGCAATCCATAAATTGTGGTAGCTTCATGCTCAGAGACACCATGCCATTCAATATCAGCTGCAACATTTGGGAAATTATAGTTGCCTTCACATTCTATTTATGGGCTTCTAGGAAGCAAAATGCTGAACTATGCATACCTGAGTTTTGACCCAGATGAGTTCTTCTCTTTATTTTTTTTTTAAATTGCATGATAAGATTTAAACCCCACCTTTCAAGGCAGATACCCTTAAAAGTATCAACAATCAATAGAAGCAATCCATAAAAAGCAATGAAATACAATAAAACATGAATGGACCCCTTGAAAACACATAGCAATAGCCCCCACAAGGTTAATAACACCATAACCAGCAGATTAAGAAGTCCAGCTTTTTTTAAAAGAGGCATTAAAAGGATCTTAAATAATACCTGGACAACCACAAGAGAAAGCCTTGAAGACAATTTCTTTTTTGCCTGACTTCAAGCCTATAAACATTTACCGGGATAATTACCATTGATCACTGTGGGACTAACTTCTGGTCCATGCTGTCAAATCCATTTTGCTGGAGATACGAAATGGCCTAGAAAGTTGATAGGTGTGTATTCGCATGCATTCAGAGGAGGGAGAAACAGTTCTCCATGGTGTCTTTTTAAAAAAGCAAAACAAAATAAAAGTGAAACAAAAACCTAGTGGGCATAAAAATAGATAATTACGGTTATAATATTTCCTCTCTTTTTGTTTAGGACATTCAGATTCTATGGCCACCCAAGACAATTCTGCCAGCCTAAACTGTGCAATCCAAGTCAGGGAGTGACAATCTTCCTTACAATTTTTCCCAATTCATCTATAAAATGCATTTACTTTTTTTTTTCTTCATCCAATGTTTCTCCAGCTGGCCTTCTGTAATGAATCAAGTTTACATCCTGGAATGGAAAATTGTGCCAAATGACATTATAAAGTTTTGAAATCAAAGTTGAACTATTTTTTACTAACTGTAAGCATTGGTGTTGAATATTGAATACATACAAAATATGCTTAATAGATAGGTAATGAGAAGTTTACACTTCCAAACGTATATAACATGGCAGCTTTCCATATAATTCTCTTATGTTAGTCAAGTGCAACAAACTTAAAGACTCGAGGTCCATCCCACCACTAAAAGGATCTAACAGCAAAGAATATAATGATGAAACAGTTAAAGCAAACCTCTTTAACACATTCTTCGGTTCAGTCTTTGTTAACAGTAATGGCTCATACCCAACATTCCCCAGTCGTACCAACAATGAGTACAATGACCTAACACAAATAGATTTCACAGAAGATAATGTTGAAAAGGCCCTTCGCAAACTGAAACCATCTCTATCTATTGGACCTGATGGTCTATGTGCATACTACTTGAAAAAGCTTTCCACTAATATAGCAGAACCCCTAAGCATAATCTTTGAAAAAACTTTCATGACCAGCTCCCTTCCCAAACTTTGGTCACTAGCCATGGTCATCCCTGTCTTCAAAAAAGGAGATCCCAGCCTAGTTGAAAATTACAGGCCAATTTCTTTATGCTGCATCACCTGCAAAGTAATGGAATCAATCATCAACCAATCTATTACCCTCCACCTGGAAACAAAAAACCTACTCTCTAATAAACAATTTGGTTTCAGAAAAAAAATTATCCTATAATTTACAACTATCTTCACTGCAAAAACATATGGACTACAAATCTTGATCAGGGCAAAGCAATAGATGCAATTTACATAGACTGCTGTAAAGCTTTTGACTCAGTAATACATGACAAACTTCTAAAACTAAAATCCTACAGCATCTCCGGACCCCTCCACAATTGGATAACAGTGTTCCTGTCAAACAGACAAGAAGTTGTCAACTGCTGCTACCACACGCCTCCCACCGACCCGTACACTCCCATAGAGAGGGACTTCTCAGGGTGCCGTCCGCCAAACAATGCCGGCTGGCGGCCCCCAGGGGAAGGGCCTTCTCTGTGGGGGCGCCCACACTCTGGAATGAGCTTCCCCCGGGTCTACGTCAAATACCTGACCTTCGGACATTTCGTCGCGAACTAAAAACACATCTCTTTATCCGCGCGGGGCTGGCTTAAATTAGTTTTAAGGGGAAATTTTATTAATTTTAAATGGGGTTTTTTAGTAAGGAAATTTTTAATCTCAGGCTAATTTAAATAAGTTTTTTAAGTGGTATTTTAATCTGTATATTGTATTGTTTTATTTTTGCCTGTACACCGCCCTGAGTCCTTCGGGAGAAGGGCGGTATAAAAATCAAATAAATAAATAAAATAAATAAATAAAATAGGCAATGCCCTATCAAATCCTGTTCCTGTCAATAGCGGTATTCCCCAAGGCAGCGTTCTAGGACCAACACTCTTCATATTATACATTAATGATCTCTGTGACCATATTATAAGTAATTGTGTTCTCTTTGCTGACAATGTTAAACTATTTAACACTACCAACAATACAAATATCCTTCAAAAAGACCCTGACTTTGTATCAGAATGGTCAAAAACTTGGCAACTCCAAATCTCAACCAGCAAATGCTCTGTCTTATACATTGGAAAAAAGAATCTGAACACTAAATACAAGCTCGATGAACATTATCTTGTAGATGACCTGCACCCCGTTAAAGACTTTGAAGTTTTCATATCAAATGATCTAAGTGCCAAAGTGCCAAGTGCCAAAGCCCACTGCAACTACATTGCAAAAAAGGCTTTAAGAATTGTAAACTTAATCTTGTGTAGCTTATTCTCCAGAAACACTACACTACTAACCAGAGCATATAAAACATTTGCTAGACCAATTCTCGAATACAGCTCACCTGCCTGGAACTCACACCTCATTTCGGACATTAATACAATTGAGCGTGTCCAGAAATATTTTACAAGAAGAGTTCTCCATTCCTCTGATTACAACAAAATACCTTATGCCACCAGACTTGAAATCCTGGGTTTAGAAAATTTAGAACTCCGCTGCCTTCGACATGACCTGAGTTTAATTCATAGAATCATCTGTTACAATGTCCTTCCTGTTGAAGACTACTTCAGCTTCAATCACAACAATACACGAGCACACAATAGATTTAAGCTTAATGTGAACCGCTCCAATCTTGATTGCAGAAAATATGACTTCAGTAACAGAGTTGTTAATGCCTGGAATGCACTACTAGACTCTGTGGTCTCTTCCCAAAATCCCCAAAGCTTTAACCAAAAACTATCTACTATTGACCTCACCCCATTCCTAAGAGGTCTGTAAGGGGCATGCATAAGAGCACCAACATGCCTACCATTCCTGTCCTAATGTTCCCTTGATTGTATCCAATTTTGTATAGTTATTGCATACTTATGCTTATATATATATGCTTATATATCGTATAGTAATTTCATGCTTATGCTTATATATACTGTTGTGACAAATAGATAAAATAAATAAATAAAAATACTAACAGCTATATCAGAAAGGGGTTAACTACCCCTTTCTGCTTCCAAAATACAATTGAAACTGGTACAGGTAGTACTTGACTTAGAAGCTCAATTGAACCCAACATTTCCATTGCTAAGCAAGACAGTTGTTAAGTGAGTTTTGCCACAATTGTTATGTGAATCACTGCAGTTACATTATTAACATGGTTGCAAGTGAATCTGGTTTCCTCATTGACTTTGCCTGCCACATGACGCTGCAGCCATCATAGGTAAAGGTAAAGGTTCCCCTCGCACATACGTGCTAGTCATTGCCGACTCTAGGGGGCGGTGCTCATCTCCGTTTCAAAGCCGAAGAGCCAGCGCTGTCCGAAGACGTGTCCGTGGTCATGTGGCCGGCATGACTCAATGCCAAAGACGCATGGAACACTGTTACCTTCCCACCAAAAGTGGTCCCTATTTTTTCTACTTGCATTTTTACGTGCTTTGGAAACTGCTAGGTCGGCAGAAGCTGGGACAAGTAACGGGAGCTCACCCCGTTACACAGCAGCACTAGGGATTTGAACCGCTGAGCTGCTGACCTTTCGATCGACAAGCTCAACGTCCTAGCCCCTGAGCCACCGCGTCCTTTGCAGCCATCATAAATACATGCCAATTGCCAAGCATCTGAATTTTGACTCTGTGACCATAGGGATGCTGCAATGGTCATAAGCGTGAAGAACAGTCGTAAGTCACTTTTTCCAGTGCTGTGGTAACTTCAAAATCATTCACAAAATTACTAGAATCAGTACCTGTATTCTACTGAAAAAGGAACTCAATCAAAGACCCCATTTTAGCTTTCACAACCTTCATAGCTATGGCAGGCAGAAACAGGTAATGCTGGGTGTCTCTTTTATGATATCCACAAGACCATATACACCTCAATTGACCACTGTTGTTTAATTCTGTTTCCAGAGACGAAAGAAAATCCCAAACTGGAAAATGATAGCCTCGTAACCTTCTTTAGGCTGGGAGGACTTAAACATAATTTTTGCCTGGGTGACTAGCTCACCAAAAATCATCCATTTGGTGAATGGAGGTGAGCAGGTTAACTAAGAGAATGGCTGATTGGATTGATGATTCAGGACCATGGTCAGCAACACAGAAGCAGCAGTATGTGTAGGCTGTAGCTTTGCTTCATTTTATAGAGCAGCACTTGCTTTGATTGAGAGTTAAAGCAGGGCCATTGACATTATGATACTTCTCTAACAAGAGTTTTGCTGCATGTGCAGAAACCTCGATTACCAATCAAGCTGAACACACTATTTCAAGTGAAGAGGAGCAAAGGGCCATTTCACTCCAGAGCTTCTCTTCAAAGCAGCACTTCAGTTGAAGTTTCTGGGAAACAGTGTCCCTTCAAAGATATGTAAGCTTCCATATACATGCAAAATCTAGGAACAATAAGAGTATCTTATGATCCCTGCAGTGATTTGAATAATTCATTCATTCATTCATCCATCCATCCATCCATCCACCATTCAATTTGTTGAGACCGCCCATTTCAAGAAGTATTTCTGGACAGTGGAGAAAATTAAAATATTGCAATAATTACAATAAAATGCAATACAAAATACATAGCAGCTGTCAACATATCATATCCCATTATCATTAATACAACCAAGAATGGGTCACTGCATACATCCAGGAGCCCAGCCCTGGGCGGAGAACCAGGTCTTTAGGTTCTTATGAAAGATCAGCAAGATTCTGGCCATCCTGATTTCTGGAGGGACAATGTTCCATAGGGCAGACACTATAGCAGAAAAGCCAAGTCAACCCAAAGGCCCAGCCAACCAGCATTCCTTAGCCAACAGGTCCAGAAGCATGTCCATCCTGCCTGATCAGACTGGATAGGTACAAACAACTATCTATTGAGACATTGCCTCAAATAACACATTTGTTGTCCACAATATTTTAATCAGTTTCATATCAAGTTCTTACAAGTACAGTGTTTAGTGCTGTAATCTTTCTGTTCTTTTTCAGATCTTATGGGGAATGGCTCCAAAATCTTCTTGGGTATTGGGTTAATCAGAAGCATCTCTTTTAGTTGGAAGGGTCAGCTTCATCAGTGAAACTGTAGATTCCAGATGATCCACTACTCTCCTTGGATCCGAGATTGATCCCATCTCTTCCTGACAGTTTATCCCATTAATCTCAGAAAGTGTTTAATGCTGGATGTGCATTGGGATAGAGTGGATGTGGCTGAAAAGAGTGGAAAGTGAGAATCTGGGTTTGTCATATCAGATTAGGCTGCCTCTACATCAAATGTTTTCTTTTTGTACGAATTTCATTGTAAATACTTTATTATGATGTAACTCTCCTCTGACTTAGGTTCAAACCTAAATCAATTGAATCAAAGGAAGGGAAACAAGAACTGCATACTGATACATCACATTAGTATTCCTGTAGAATATCAAAACCAACATTTCAGTAGAGGCTGGTTAATGTACCATATAGCATTGCTAGGAAAATGTCAGACTCAATTAAGACATAGACTCACTAACTACACCAAAACATTTTCTTGCCAAAAAACACACAAGTGATTGTAACAGAAAGAGGAATCTTTTTTCCCCCTCTGAAATTAATAGTACATTTTTTGACTCACAGTAGATATTTCTAGGACAATAAAAGCTAATATTTACCAGCCATGAACTTAATTTACAATAGAAGTCTTTCGTCCAACTAATGTCCACTGATTTGATGGCCATTCATTATCATTATCAATATGTTTTGCAGAGGAATATTTCTTCAAAAACGTCTTTGCATTGAACAGTATATAGAGTTACTGTGCCCCCTAATGTTCAAAAAGGAAACACATTATTATATCTAAATATTGCATGCTCCAATTTGTTCTCCTGAAAAACAACTTTGTTGCATCTGTGCTTGGTGACTGCAGATTCTTTTGACTGTTGCTGGGACTTTGCCCCCACTTTAGCACTAAGCTCATGGAAAGGGACAATTTAACCCTGTTCAGTATAATGGAGGTGAAAAATTTAATGGAGGTATAAAAGTGGAAAGGGAATTATTTATATAAAAAATTATGCTTCCTCAAATTAAAAAAAAAAATCTGCCTTGATCTTATGTACCTGAACTCATGGGAATGGGAGTGGTTTGGACTCAATAAAGAATCGTTAAAGGGGAATATTTGTAGCTCAGGGTTGAAATGAGATTTCCTTTGTGTTCTCTGAGCTTGCTTGTTTTCTTGCAGTCATTTCATTATCCAAACTGGTAACATCATCAGTGCTCATGCTAATGGTGTTACCTAGTACTAGCACTGATGATGTTATCTAACGTGGATAATAAAATGTCTTCAAGTAAACAAGCAAGCTCAGAGAGCACCAAGGAGTGTGTGTGTTTGTGTGTGTGTGTGTGTGTGTGTGTGTGTGTGAAACGCTCAAAAAAGTCCTTTGCTGATCTTATGAACCTGAATTTATGAGAATGGGGTGTGCTTTGGATTCAGAAGATAACTCCTCTAAAAATAACTCCTGCTCCTTTTCCTATTCTTGATAGGAATATTGTAGGATATTTGTTTTAGTTCTTGTTTTAAATTTATTATAAAATTATTACTAAATAATTTATAAATTATTTAAATTTATATGTTATCCATCTCACTGCCAAGTGACTTTTGGTGGCTTCTGGGGGACATTATTCTGCCTTCAGGAGGGAATGCCAAAGAAAACTTCTCTGTATGTTGTTGTTTCCACCTCAAACCTCAATGTATGTTGTTTACATCTCAAACTCTGAAGCCTAGGATGAAGAAACACAGGTCAAGAGAATGGAAGCTGCAGGTATTTTTAAAAATTCCATCTTTGGCACAGAGGTTTGAAGTAGACTCTATACATACACTACTCCTTCTTTGGATTGTAAAAAATTTTCACTAGCTGTGACCCCAAAGGAGCATTAATGCCACAATGTGGAGCCATTGAATTGAGGAATGGTCTCCACAGGTCTGAATTAAATTACATGATGACTGATTGAAGAAGAGAAATTGGATCATTGATAAAACTAAATGGCAGATTTAGACTTCTGCTGTGATCAATGCTGCAAAGGTCCGTAACCACATTTCACTTTTTAAGAAGCAATCTCATTGATTTTTACAAGATAAACCAAGGGAGAGACATCACTCCTTTGATTTTTGCTGGAGGTTCAGTGCAGTGCAATGTTAGTAATTTTGAGAGTTTCTCTGGATTGCATAGAACAATTGTATCTCCATTCATGAAGCAAATATTATTTCTTAATTTTGTCCTCCTACAATTGATGCACTGGGGAGGCCTGGAGTCCTAGATATAATGGCTGTTTTTAAACACTGTCATAATAATTGAAATGGAGCAAAGTTAGTGATAATATTCAGACATTTGTGTAGAACATATAACTGTGCCAAAATCTGTTCTGCGGTTTCTTGAAACACATTTTTCCTCGTTTTCTTCTCTTCTGAGTTCTGTTTTTCTACCTGACCTTCAAGATGGCTTGACCTTCTTTAGAAAATCTATTGTGCACAGATGGAAGTTCCTAAGATTTTCAATTTACACCTTGGTCTCTATTCTATAGTCAACTTGGCTGTCCCTGCTTCTTAATATATGAAAGCCCCATAGGAGGAGTTTGTGATATGCAAGGGAATTTTTGCTTGTTCCCCAGACTTTTTCCTCATTATCCCCAAGTGAACCTGGAATCCTTTAATTAAACAAGTAGATTTTGACAAATGATGGCGCCAACTTAAAATAATGCATGTATATGTGTTTTTTATCAAAATTGTGGAAATTGGAGAAAATTGGAAAAATGCTAAGTTAGAGCTGATTTAAAGAATGCTGACTTAATTATGTCCAATGTGAATAATCAAAGAAAGGAGGGACCAGGTTAATATTTTGGTGGTAGATCCCTAAAAATGTCAGGATGGAGACTAGAATAGACTGGGAAATTAAAAACCGTCTTAAAAAAAAACCTTGTATAACTGCCTCTATGCTGTTTTAAAGAAACCTCCATGGAAGAGTCATTTAGAGACAAATCTGGTACAAGGACATCTTTATCAGTACCTTGAGGATGGAGAAAAGAGGAGTTCTGCAAATAAGCCATACCAATTTGAACATATTTCCATTCATGAATTTTTGATCTGATTTATAATAGTGACCAACTACAGTGGGGGGCTATATTAAATCTAATAATAAATAAAATTACATCCACAAGAATTGAGCTGTGTTTGGAAAATACGATTGAAAAGGCTGTTTCTACAATAGCCAGCAGGAAGATAATAATCCTTTTTTGCATAATTACTTAAAAATAGAGCCAGTAATACTTGAAATAGTTTATTGTAAAATAAAGTATGCTGAACATTGCAAGTTAAGGGTCTTAGAAGTCCTTGCTCTTTATTATACTTTGCTTTGTTTTATATGGCAATCTTTATAGAAGGGAGAAATATAAAATAAATAGTCAGAATAAAAGTAATGAATACAGATATGAAATAGTCTAAATTATAAGTGAAGTCAGAAATTAATACATAATTAAATTAAAAGCAAAAATAATAGACATCCTGTTCATTTCTAATTAAACAATTAGACAATGTCTAATTACATGAGGAAAGAAGATATCTTTTTACATCCACAGCATTCACTCTACGCGGTGGCTCAGGGGCTAGGATGTTGAGCTTGTCGATCAAAAGGTCGGCAGCTCAGCAGTTCGAATCCCTAGTGCTGCCGTGTAATGGGGTCATTGAGTCATGCCAGCCACATGACCACAGAGACGTCTTCGGACAGCGCTGGCTCTTCGGCTTTGAAACGGAGACGACTAGCATGTATATGTGAGGGGTACCTTTACCGTTACCTTTTATCTTTGCAAACTTTTGTGTTTCCACCATTTAAACACTGTTTCATACATTACTGTTTGTTCTTTAAAAATTATCTTTTTGAGAATCTCATTAATTCCATCCAACTGTGACTTCCTCAGTCTTTCCCTGCCTCTCAGTCTTCCTTCATAAGTTTGCTTTGTGATTTGATCCACTTTCATTCTGTCTAAACAGCCAAACCATCTCAACATATTTATTTTATACCAGCCACTCACTTTTGTCTTCAATACATATTCATTCAGTACAATCCATTCTTTTCTTGCTTCAACCATTGGAGCGTGATTCTTCGACTCGCAAGTATACTTCCCATATTTCCGATGGTCTTAGGCGACCCCTGGCAAATTGTCATTAGACCCCCAACGGAGTCCCGACCCACAGGTTGAGAACCGCTGGTATAGGGGCTCCTGTTTGAGCATAGAGTTGGACCTCGAAGGTCCCTTCCAACTCTGTTATTCTAAAACTGAGCAATGTGTCTGTCTCAACCCAAAATGTCTGTTTCTATCTATATCTATCCATCTATGCTTGTTTGTCTGTCTGTCTGCCTATCTATCTACCTACCTACCTACTACCTACCCATCTATCATCTCATCTGAATAGCAGCCAATCTCACATAGTGATTCTGGGCAGCGTATATAATAATCTACTCCAAATATATAAAAACTATTAAAAAGCAAACCAATTTAAATGTTAAAGATAAAAAATTCTAAATATTCTAAATACTACTACTCTTGACATATCCTATTCTTATTCTGATATACATAACAAAGAGGGCAGCAGCATGTTTTATAAACAGCATTTTTTCAACATTAACATTTCTTCAGCCATTCCCTCATCTTTCCTAAAGTGAACTAGGCAAGGTCATCTACCTTTGATCTTTCTCCTTTTTTTCCCTATAAAAGCTAATTTCCTTGTTACTTTGATTCAAACATTAATTTTCACATCCATGCTCCTGATTTAAGTTCTCAGCCAACAATACTGCATTTTCTGTATACAAAAGTGTAGCCACAACTCATGTCCACAACCAACTTATCTCTGACATTACAAGAAGCATTCCTTATTCTTTTATCAATAAATATAATAAACAGCCAATGAGATATTCACACATACTTCTTTTCCTCCTATTCTGCAATCAATCATTTCCTGGGCATTCTATTTAATCTCTCACATTCTTTACTTCCATCTACACTAATCTTAGTACCTTCAGAACCAATCTTTCACCCTTATTCCATACTAAGTCTATTCCCTTTATATATGGCCAAACAGATTGGGTCCAACTCTGTAAAAGAATAAGACAAGGTTGCACGCTCTCACCTCATTTTATTCAGCCTATATACTGAATATACCGTAATTGAGTGAAGTAGACTTGGAAGAAGATGAGTGTTGTTTTAAAACTGGAGGAAGAAACATCAATAACTTCCACTAAGTTGTTGTAATTGCTCTAGTAACTGAAAATGCAAATGATTCTCAAGCTCCAGGAATGAAGTCAAAAGACACTGTGAAATACTAGAACTAAGATTAAACATAAAGAAGACCAGAGTAATGACAATAGGTACAGCAATCAATTCTAGAACTGAGAATGAAGATATTGAAATGATGGATACCTTCTCCCTTATGGGTTCAATTATCAACAGCAAAGGAACAAGCAGTCAAAAAATACACCATAGATTAGCAATTGGTGGAGTAGGCGAGACCTTGGAAAACAAAGTTGGAGAACCCACTCAAGGTGTATTTTACTATGCTAAATAGATATTCCTTTTGAAATTATGCACATAAATGATGAATCCTTGCTCTATGCTACCCACTCTGAACCAGTGACATCACACCATGGCTGAATTCACTAAAAATGTCTAATGCTAACTCCAGGATACCAAAATAATGTCTACAGTCATATAGTATGTACTGCACCAACAAATAAAACCATTCTTATGGGTTTGTGTGACTTGATTCTGCCAATGTGACAAGATAGGACTTAGTGTTCCATGATTATATAAAGTACTTATCCATATTTTAGCCCAACGTGGTATGTTGTGTGAACCATACTAATTATCATGCAAAGTCCACTTGATAGTTGCAAATCAATGTCCATAAATAATGTATAATTGGAACATGGGACATTTTCAATCAGGACACCTCCCACATTCAAGTATTACTGACTAAATAGCAAGTCACCAAGCAATATGTGAATCATTCTTCTAGCCACCAACGACAAGAAGAAAAACATCTCTGCCTCAGCTCTAGCTGTTATATAGATTATGGAAATCACTATGTGGGAGTCAGGAATGCAATGACCTGTTTTGAAAAGTAAGTACAAATAATTCTAGGAATTTTACTTCCACCTAGTTTTACTTTCAAATAGCAAATTCTACAGTGCTGTTCAGTGAGGGGATGCTGCCGGTTTAACAACCAGTTCAGTGATCGCGTGCTTGGCTGCGCATGCATGCGCACTTTTCCAAATACTAACCTTCTGTGTTACCACTTGGGAGTAAGAAAGCTGAGGCATGGCAATCCACTCTGCCACGCCAATCAGCTGAGAAGATAGAGGTAAGTAAAGTACATGGGCAGGTGGGCGGGCCAACCTGATCGTTGGAGTGAACTGGTTTGCTCCCAGCTGATCATCAGACCTACCGGTTCATCCGAATCAGTCTGAACCGGTAGAAATCAGGGGTGAAATGCTCCCAGTTCGGACCAGATCACCTGACCCAGTAGCAATGGCGGTGGGTGGTTCGGAGAACCAGTAGCAAAAATCCCTGGCTCCACCCCCTACCCCAGCTGAGCCACACGATAATCAGAGATATTTTTTTTTACTTTTAAAAGCATCTTTTCTTCGGCTGAAAAAATGCTTTTAAAAGTTAAAAAAAGCCTTTGATGATCACGTGGCTCAGCTGGGATCCTCAGAACCCTTTAAAACCCTTTTTTAACAACCTCTTTGGCCAAAGAGGTTGTAAAAAAAAAAAAGCTTTGAAAAGGGTCTTCTGGTGATCCCAGGTGAGTTGCCTGATTGCCAGAACCTTTAAAAGGCATGTTTTCTACAAGCTCTTCAGCTAAAGAGGTTGTTTAAAAAATCCTTTTAAGAGGTTCTGGCGATCAGGCAACTTCAGCGGGGATCGTCAGAGGAGCCTTTTAAAAGCTTTTTTTCCCCCTGGTGATCCCAGCTGAGTTGCCTGATCATCACAGGCTTTTAAAAGCATTTTTTACAACCTCTTACAACAGCACCTATGCATGCAATTGCCCGGTCCCCACTTGCCTAATTGCTGCTTCTTTTGGGCTCGCTAAGCCTTGCTTCGGCTGATGCAATCAATTGCATCAGCTAGCAACTGAATCTGCCTGCCTGCAATCCATCTCATCGGTGAGCAACTCAATCTGCCTGCCTCCAATTGGGTAAGTAACTGGGAGGGGGAAGCTTTAAAAAATAGTTAATTGGGTTTTTTTAAGGAGTTTTTTTTTAGACAGCAATTTAAAGTTAAGGGAGTTTTAAATTTAGCTGCTTTTATCTAAAAAATATAAATAAAATAAAATAATAAAATAAAATAAAATATTTGTGCAGCTTTCTGAGATTTGGTGTGTTTCTGTAGTGTTTCACTCTAACTATACAAACATACAAAATCTCACAAAGCTGTATGTGGCATTCTGTGTGTTTGTGTGTGTGAGAGAGTCAGTTGTGTTGAGTTGTGGTGTGTGTGTGTAAAGTGTGAAAGTTGGTTTTTGGTACCTCTTATTGTTTTGTGTTCTTTGTTTATTATTTTTATTATTTACTGTTATTGGCCACGCCCACCCAGTCACCTGACCACCAAGCCACGCCCACCAATTAAGCCATGCCCACAGAACCGGTAGGGAAAATTTTTAGATTTCACCCCTGGTAGAATCTCACCCTTGGTTCTGTTAAAGTAAGACTTCTTTTTTCTCTCTGTGTTGCAACAGAAAACTTCCTGGTATGGGCCTACATATATCATCAGCCCATAGAGTTTTATTTATAATACAATGACTCTCAGAAATCCAGAACAATTAGGGACTGAAAATCTTGCTTAATTGTGCAGTAACATCTCAGTAATACTTGCCAATGGAAAGATTGACTAAAGACCAAACGAGTGAATAGAATAGAATAGAATAGAATTTTTATTGGCCAAGTGTGATTGGACACACTAGGAATTTGTTTTGGTGCATATGCTCTCAGTGTACATAAAAGAAAAGATATGTAAAAAAGAAGATACATAAAAGAAAAGAAGATGGTACAGGTGTAAAGCTACGTTTTCATATTCAGTGATGATGATAAATCTAGACTATGGCTGATCATGTTCAACCAGGTATCATCCTTCAGGTCAGGAGGTCAATGAAAAATAAAAAAGAATTATATAGAGTAGATAGACACTAGTAACACTTACCTAAGGATATTCTAAAAAGCATACTTTATGATGCCTTAGAAATTGCACTCTTCTTGGAAGATATTTCTGTTTTCTTTCCTTAGTTTACTTAAGAAATCCTTTTGAATTTATCCTGGTTGTCCTTTATGAAGGGGGTTGCAGCTGATGCGACTGTTTAGCATTACATTTTTTTTTATTCCAAAGCAACCTTGACTGCCCATATTTCCAAATTTGAAAAGATCCCATGTGAGGACTTCACGCTGATATCATTCCATGGAAAAGATGTCTGTACAATGAAAGACAAGACAATTCACAAACTCTCTTAACTATCTCTTAACTAAACACAACTCCAAGGACTTTAGGTGGCATATAAGTGTAAAATAGAATCGATTCCCCAATGGCCAATTTGAAAATCAACTATTCTTATCACAGATCTCTCAGTTTCCATTAAATTCATTCTGAATCTTGAATCGTTCATGAAAAAGAAGACATCAATATATAAGGATGGATTAAGATAAATAATGATGATCATATATGTTTAACATATAACATATTTGTGCATATTTGGAGAATTATTTTACTCTTAAAGTGTTACATGCTGCTACTGTATATAGTAGGAATCCTCACACACACAATGCCCAGTGTAGCTGCTTCCATTTTTGTATGTGAGTACTGTAATATAAAATATGGAAAATATGTTTCTTTGAGACAGCTACAGTTATTGCTTTGTAAATGTGATTAATGTTGTTTACTTTTTTTTCAAGAAAAGACTTTTGCTAAGTCATGATTCTTGTTTCCTATGCTAAAGATCTTTAATCACTACTAGCAAACTAGCCAATAAATCTGGAAGTTATTCTCCTTGTAGCTACTTTGGAATTTATATCTATGTAGCCGTGGACTCCCCTTAATCATTTACAGTTATTACAGTGCTGCTGATTGTATACCAGTTGTATTAGCAATCTTGTCATGGGCTTTGTTATATTTTCCCATTTGCTTGAAATGAAATTTCACACTTTAGTCCTAAGCGTACTTTTCTGGTTAGTAGTTGCCTTGAACACAGTACGACATAATTTTCCATTGTGTATACATCTGATCGCTTTATAAATTTAATTTTCCTACCTCATTTTCATATGTTTTAGGCAAACAACCTAACCAACCAAGATATCTAACTGAAACTGGAGCCATAATTCAATAGTGGACAGGGCAAAAAGCTCCTAAGAGACCTTCCCTAGTTTCTCCAGATGTAAAGGAGATGGGGAGAGAATTCAGGCTTGCAAGATTGATGTCAGCCTTGTTAGGTAGACCAGACAGAAAACATGAACAGCTGAGCTAATGCTACTTTATGGTAAAACTAGATTAGGAATTAGTCTCTAATGGTTAACATCTTATCAATAAAGTCACTATTTCACGCAAGGGGTTTTGTAACAGCATTCTTCTACATATCCTAGTCCCAAAATCTTATCCTCTTGGCATCCTCTGACATTTACACTGACCATAAATAAAATTACTTCTAAATCCAAATAATCAAGCATACCTGAAGCTTCACTCTTAGGATATCTAGGAATTCAAAAGATCCTTCGTATTTCCCAAAGTTCTTTCTAAGAAAGGTTTTCAAGAACTTTTAAGAAGAACACAGCTAATAAATATGCAGTTCATCTCTTCTGCCCATACTTTGAAACTCCTTTGTCTTGAGGTCTAGGAGACTCTCAAGAGTTGCAGTAGACCCTCAAATATACAATCACTATTTCCTCTCTAAGAGATCCTACTGTGCCTGCTTCACAATGAGGTCAGTTCAAAGGTCAGGTATGTCAGGGGCTTGGGAAAGTCAGCTTGGTTGCTTTGCTAAAGGAAAACTTCCCCTTCCCTTCTCATGGTTTATGCTCAAGGGGAGGCAGTTTCTAATCTTCCCAGCTAAATGGCATGCAGGTACGGTATATGTGCTTGCGCCAATAAAAGTAGTTGCAGAATTACAGTTATTGTGTAATTATGCTAATCTTCAGCTTTATCTCCCCCACTAAGAGACTTTTTTGGGAAGAGAGAGATTCAGCATGGTGGCATTTTTATTAGCGTGTGGGCTACAAGCAGAGTTCTTAAGGACTGTCAATTATTTTGTTTGGAACAATTTTCAAAGTGGTGGAAGAAATAAAAGAAGCAGGACAGCTTTGCTTCAGATGGGGCCAGACTAGTCCCCTATTGCAATAATCACTGTTATTTTGTGCTGATTTGCTAAGAGATGTGTGTGTAATCATTGTAATCCATACGGACATCTGAAATCTCTTTTAATACACTGATAAATTTCATCCCCAATGGGGAAAGATCTTCTGTTCTTCCACCCTAAATTCTGTGTAATTTCTATTTTAAATTTATTTTGGTGATATTTTTCAGTGTAAGTTATTATTGCAATGTAGGAGAGGAGGTTAAAGTTGATTTTATTACATTGTGTTTTTAATATTTTAAATGTTTATGGCCACTATTCTCATATGCATGAATCCAGGCAGCTGAAAGCTAAACCCAGATTTAAAACATAGTAAAACAATCAAAATTAAACACAACAGAGATAACATAATCCCATAACACATCTCTCTATCCTTCTGCAGCCTCTCTCATCTGCAAAATTTTTAAAGGATCTCCCTCAAAATGATTTCCTTGAGAAGCCAGGGAGGGTGCAGACCACTGAAGGGAGACAATGAAAAAACGTATCTTCACATACCTAGTCCTATTTAATTCTGAATTTAAAGAGTTAAGGGAGGGATGGGAGGGAGAACCTCATTCTTGATGCTCTCCATTGGGTTCAGATGGAAGTGTGAGAAGCCAGAAGGTTTAAGGCTGCATCAGCGAGGACATTCCCATTATGCCCTGGTCAGTAGTATTCAAGTAAGAAAGCCAACAAAATTTAAAAGGGATCTTGGAGTCCTAGTGGACAACCGTTTAGATATGAGCCAGCAGTGTGCAGCAGCTGCCAAAAAGCCAACACAGTTCTGGGCTGCATAAACAGAGGGATAGAATCAAGATCACGTGAAGTGTTAATACCACTTTCTAATGCCTTGGTAAGGCCACACTTGGAATATTGCATCCAGTTTTGGTCGCCACAATGTAAAAAGGATGTTGAGACCCTAGAAAGAATGCAGAGAAGAGCAACAAAGATGATTAGGGAACTGGAGGCTAAAACATTTGAAGAACGGCTGCAGGAACTCGTTATGCCTAGTTTAATGAAAAGAAGGACTAGGGGAGACATGATAGCAGTGTTCCAATATCTCAGGGGTTGCCACAAAGAAGAGGGAGTCAAACTATTCTCCAATGCACCTGAGAGTAGAACAAGAAGCAATGGGTGGAAACCAGTGGTGGGATTCAAGTAATTTAACAACCGGTTCTCTGCCCTAATGATTTCTTCCAACAAACAGTTTGCCAAACTGCTCAGCAGGTTAACAACCGGTTCTCCCGAAGTGCTGCGAACTGGCTGAATCCCACCACTGGTGGAAACTAATCAAGGAAAGAAGCAACCTAGAACTAAGGAGAAATTTCCTGACAGTTAGAACAATTAATCAGTGGAACAACTTGCCTGCAGAAGTTGTAAATGCTCCAACACTGGAAATTTTTAAGAAAATGCTGGATAGCCATTTGTCTGAAATGGTGTAGGGTTTCCTGCCTGGGCAGGGGGTTGGACTAGAAGACCTCCAAGGTCCCTTCCAACTCTGTTGTTGTTGTTGTTGTTGTTGTTGTTGTTGTTGTTGTTATTATTATTATTATTATTATTATTATTATTATTAAAAGTTATTGGAAATATGTGCATGCAGTAGGAAAGAAGAAAACTGTACAGTGGTATAGTGATTAGGTCACTGTCTAGAAACCAGAAGACCATGAGTTCTAATGACCATGAGTCCTTAGGTGCAAAGCCAACAGGTGATCCCTCTCTGTCTGGCCTAGTAACAGGGTAACAGTAAGTCTCTTATAAACATCTTACCAAAGAAAACTCAGGGAATGTTCCAGGTAGTCATTCGATGTCAACCTTACCTGGAAGGCACAAAAAGAGACAGAGAAGGAAGTCATTAAAACGCACATATTTTGACCTGCATGAACAACATACACATGAAAAAGTTTATCAAGATTTTCTTCATTTCTGAAAAGAACTTTATCTTTCAATATATGGAATGAGAAGTGGTTGGGGGCGGTCTGCACAAAAAAAAATCATTGCCATGTCATGAAACATGCCTCTATAATGTGGAAATTGACATACAAAACTCTCTCAGATTTCACCACTTGGATTCCTGATATGGAAATAGAAAGCCATACCATGCAAATAGTGTAAGGCAGCGGTCACCAACTGGTGGTCCATGAGAAAATTTCGGTGGTCCCCAGAAAAATTATTTGCATTTTTTATATTGCACTAAATCAGGGGTCCTCAAACTACGGCCCCTGGGACAGATATGTGCAATGAACGTTTGTGTTGCTGCAAAGAGTCTCCTCCTTTGGGGTCTTCTTGTGTGGGTCGGAGGGGCAGAAATTCTGACTTCAGGTCTGCTTCAGCCTCCTGGTGCGGGGCTTTGGGCAAAGGCTGGAGGGAAGTGCCGCTGGTGGCAAAGAGCTGGAGGGCCTTGTTCCAGTGGGACTGCATCATGGCCTGGTACTGGCTGACCATCTCAGCCCTCTGAGCCTCCAGGCACTGGTACCTGGCCTTGCACTCCCGCAGGTTTTCCCTCTGCTTGGAAAGCCTATGCTTGTAGTCCTCAGTGAGGTGCTTCTGTTGAGCCTCCTTCTCAGTCAGATCCAATTTGAACTGAGCCAGCTGTTTTGTCAACTCTTTCTCATGGTGGCTGCTTAGCTCCAACAACTGCTTCCTGTTGGGGCCCTAAGGAACCCAGGCAGGGAGGCGAGGAGTGGCGAGTAGAGGCTGGAGGTGCCCCTTGATGTGAGTGACATTGAGTTGGCCACGCCCACCCATTCACATGACCACCTTGCCAGGCCCACCCAGCCAGTCATTAGGCAGATCATATTAGTGGTCCGTGGGATTTAAAATTATGTATTTAGTGGTCCCTGAGGTCCGAAAGGTTGGTGACCCCTGGTGTAAGGTATAGTTACAAAAACAGATATCATAGGAAAATAGGGAAAATATTTAGCCTTGCTTTTAATTATGTGCATTGAAGAACACATTTGTTTTATTCAATTTGATGCTGTAATCTTGCTTCAATAACAATTGTACCAATAAAGTAACATTCAAGGCTTGGTTGCAAGCACAGCAACAATTGATTCTTCCAAGCCTTCTGTCAATAAAACATTTTCACTCTATGTGTTCTTATACAAAGAAGGGATAATTTAATAAAAGACTGAAATGCTGCTTAAGTCACTGGCCTGTTCCCAGCAATCTGACAACCAAGTAACCAAGGCAAAAGAAATTGTTTTCTATCTGCAAAATAAAAACAGAGGACATATTGTAATTTACCCATCACCAGCCAATCATTCTTAAGACATAGGATTTATTTTAGTTATTTCTCTATAATTTTTGACTATTTCTAAAGCATCCACCCTGATTACACTTGATTTTTTTTTCCTGTTTACTATCTGCCATTCAAATGAATTAATATCCAGGAAGGGGGTTTTTTTGGCCCATTTGTGTGTGACATCTACTTTGAGGATATGCAATATTACAGGAACTTCATAACCAATTGAACTGGCAGAGTTCCATACTACAACCTGGAGGTTCATATCAACAGTGCTATGTTTTATTAGGTTTGCAGAAAGATAATGCACAGATGAACTGCTATGTACCACAAGCTATGCAAAATAAAACATTTTACACCAAAACTGATCTTTGGATTGAGGACCTATTGCCACTTCTGATATGGAATATTGATTGTAAAAATTATCAGTTCAAGCAACCCCGGATTAAGGAAAACAAGCACAAATTTAGGGCACAAAAAAAGGGGGGCACCACAGAGTCCCCCCCCCAGCCCTTAATTCTTTCATTGTCACATGTCTTGGGAAAGATAGATCAAGTGAATGAAATTACTCTTAGTAACTTCATGGCCAAAGTCATATCATGGCTTTGTTCACAACATGGAAGAACTTTGACATTGTATTTTGGAACTGGGTTCAATTGGTAGATCCCAGAATGATTTGCAATAGATCAGGAGACACAAGTCTCACTGTTCAATGCTGTAAGCAGAGATGGGCTGCTGTTGGTTTGGACTGGTTCAGGTGAACCCGTTGTTACGATTCTGCACAGTTCGGCGAACTGGCAAATCCCACTACTGGCGGGCCCCACCCACTCCAACCTGCACTCTGCACTACTGCGCTCTGCCCCACCCTGCCCTATCTCACCTCACCTGCCTTGGCCGGTGGCAAGAGTCATTCCTGCAGCCAGCTACTCTCTGGCTCACTCGCCCAGACCATGCAGCTCAACTTGCTTGCCTGCCTTCACCATGGCTTATCATGCCAGCCATGCAGCCCAGATTGTCTCCACACTTCACCCAATCTGCTCACCGTGGCTGCCTGTGAAGGTAAAGTGCTCAGCCGAAGGGCCACCTCAGGGTGGACACAGCAAGGCTCGGTCACCTTTCAGGCCTGGCTTTCGCCATCCTTCCACCTGCATGCTGTTCACTCACCCTTTGCCTTGGGTCAGGTCCCAGGTGATGTGCCAGTCCCTGGTTCTGGCTTTTCCCAGGGCCTCCGTCTCCATGCAGGGCCACCACTGTAAGAACAGTGTGAGCCCCATGGGCCAGAAAGTAAGGCTGATGGTGGGAAAGGAAGATCCGCTCTCGGCTTGCTGCACTCAGCCAAAGGACCACCTTGGGTGGCGGGGGGACACATAGTGAGGCTCAGCCGCCTTTTGGGCCCAGCTTCAGTTTCTTCAGGGCCTTCCGGGTGAGAGGCCTGAGAGAAAACGCCTCCCCCGAGGGCCACCCACTCATCCATTCACTGGCCAGGCTGACCTGGAAGCAGCACATCCCTTTGTCGCAGACTGGACTGGAGGCTGCTGCAGGCTTCTTGTGATGAAAAATAGGTGGCTGCTGCAGGCTTCTCATGCTGAAAAAGTCCAGCAGCTGCAACAGAGGTGGGTTTCAAAACCCGTCGCTACTGGTTCACTTGTAAGCGTGCATGTGCTCGTGTGCACGTGCAACACTTTTGTGCATGCGCTGAAGCATCGGGGTGGGATGGGCAGAGCCTCCCACCAACAATGCTACTGGTTCATCTGATCCAAGGCGAATCAGTAGCAGCTCACCACTGGACTTTAGGCCAGTGTCTCAGGGGTGGGGTCGTGTGCCCAGCTGCACCAACAAAGGCCAGAAGTAGCCACCCAGCATTTCCTGCTGCAAAAACCTTTTTAAAAACGCTGACTGTTGGGCAGCAAGACCCAGCAAGAGATGGGGCGTCAGAGAATCACTGTTGCTGCTGCTGCACAAAGGTAAGTCTAAGTGTTGTGTCTGCAAGCCCTGAGCCGGACCTCCTGCCAGAAAGTGACTTGGAGCCAGGCCTCCTGCCAGAAAGTGACTTGGAAAGTGAGGGGGAAGGACTGTCAGGACTTACCTTGGGAGCACCGGCTTCCCTGGCTCAGCTCCAGGAGCCAGAGGCAGGCCAGGTGGAAGAGATAACGAGGCCTCCGTCCCCTGACTCTTTCCCCCCCCAGGCCACGCCTTCAGACCCAGCTGATGGCAATCAGGCTTGGTTGGACCCTAGGTTTCATAGGCAGGAGAGGAGGGAACAACAGAAGCAGGGGTGGGGCAGGCCTAGGAAGTGCTGAGTCATGGAGCCACACCCCACAGGATATAAAAGGCAGCCAGAGCTGCTGTGCCTCTTCGTAGCAGGCAAATCAACTGAGTAACTAAGAGCTGAAGTTTGTTCCTGGGTGACTCATCGGCATTGAGGGAGATAACAGAGACACTTGGCAGACGCTCGCTATTTTGCTGCCAGAGCTGATAGTGCTGGCTAATTAAGCCATCACTCGGACGGAGGCGAAGGAGGACAGAACACTAAGGCTCCAGCCACTGCTGCTGTCAGGCCTGGGAACCATACTAGACTTTAGGGTTCCAGACGCTGCCACATTTTTCCCCTGAGGGGAGGAAGGGGGGCTGAGGGGTATGGTAACATTCTTCAAGTGGTCAAGGTTGGATGGTGTTCACATCTGCAGGAAGAGTGGCGAGAAGATATTCGAATGAACTGGGAGAACGTGGGACCATGTGACCATCAAAGGGGTCAGGGGGGTGGGACTCTTGGGGTTTGACAGTTGCTTCAGCCCGCCTGTGCTGCCCCACTTTGCTGTGAGTGACATCGAATTGGCAATGCCCACTCAGTCACATGACACCCACAGCTACACCCACCCAATCTTTAGGATGAACCAGTTGTTAAATTAGTTAGATCTGACCACTGGCTGTGAGTAAACCAAAGTCAAGAATATTCTCAGTCAAGGTTGGCTTGCTCAAATCACCTGTGTCAACTGCAGTGCTCAAATTTATAAATTGGCATACTAATAATTTCTTCTTATGAGCAAAGTAAGCTTATAGTGGATCTGGAGAATTTCCATGTTTAATTTTTGGTGGGGTTGCCTTCCTTCAAGCAAAGCTAGTGTGCAGTTTGAGGGACCTTCTAGAATTCCAGCTCCTGCTCAAGGAGCAAGTGACAGCAATGGCTAGGGGTTCCTTTGTTCAAATTGATCCTGTGTGCCAATTGCAACTGTTCCTAACCCAGGAGGCTTTTGTCACCTCCTGTTTGGACACTTGCAATGTACTGCTACAATGACCTTGAAATCGATACAGAATGACCTCGACCTTGAAATCGATACAGATACAAATGATACAGAAATCCAGGATGCAGCAATGCGTGAAGTTCTGGGTACTCCACGGGGAGTCCATATTACACTACTGCGGAGTGAACTTCACTGGCTTCCAAACACTTCCTTCCTCCCAATAAACACACACACACACACACACAAATTAATTCTAGCTTTGAAGCATAGGTGTGTATTTCAACCAGAGATATCTTTAGCATTTTCTTAAGCTCACTAAAAGATGACAAGATCCTGTACTGTTACAGATTCATCCTTATTTGGCTTTGAATGCAGGATTTCATTCTGGAATAAGGTCACTAAAAAGTGAGGTGGATGGAAGGGGACGCCTGGGTCTCTGAGGCAGGTGCAAAAGGCTGAGTTTTCATTTCCCCCCTTTTAGAGCCTCAAAGATCAATTTTTGGAATGAGTTTCATTTCCTTCCTTTAATTAAAGTTTTCAAAGTGTGCTGAGAGGTCACGCAGAAAAACCCAACGAAAGGGGAATTGGCCAGCTGTAGTTAAAATGGATCTTTGTAGAAGGGGGAATATGCTCTCAGCAGCCAGAAGCATTTCTCCAAAGGGTCACACAGCTAGAAGAAAAATAATTTGCGCTTATAAAAAGAGTTCCAAAAAAAAATTGTTTTCTTCCCAAAATGCAACAAAAATGATTGCCAGCCATGTTGCTTTGCGGGGGCTAAATTTAGCCTGTCTGATTCTACTGTGGGGTCCAATGACTCCGTGAGATTAGATCTAACATGCCCCATTTAAAAGTCCACACCGTCCATTAAAGCAATCGATTGGATTGTTCTCCTATGTTTAAAATGACCATCTATAACTTTAATTACTCTTGTCTCCATTGCTTAAGATATGAATAAGGAGCTCTCAAGCTAGGAGATTCTGTATGTGACTGGATGTACCAAAAGTGCTTTTCCAAGAGGCCAAGAAAGTCCAGTTGCCTTTTGGAAAAGTACCTTTGAAACAGCCATGACCTGGATGATTGAGCATCTCCATAGACATGTGATCAGATGCTCTAGAACAGGGGTCACCAACCTTTCAGACCTCAGGGACCACTAAATTCATAATTTTAAATCCTGTGGACCACTAATATGATCTGCCTAATGACCGGCTGGGTGGACCTGGCTAGGTGGTCATGTGAATGGGTGGGCGTGGCCAACTCAATGTCACTCACATCAAGGGGCATCTTGCCAGCCTCTACTCGCCACTCCTCGCCTCCCTGCCTGGGTTCCTTAGGGCCCCAACAGGAAGCAGTTGTTGGAGCTAAGCAGCCACCATGAGAAAGAGTTGACAAAACAGCTGGCTCAGTTCAAATTGGATCTGACTGAGAAGGAGGCTCAACAGAAGCACTTCACTGAGGACTACAAGCATAGGCTTTCCAAGCAGAGGGAAAACCTGTGGGAGTGCAAGGCCAGGTACCAGCGCCTGGAGGCTCAGAGGGCTGAGATGGTCAGCCAGTTCCAGGCCATGATGCAGTCCCACTGAAACAAGGCCCTCCAGCTCTTTGCCAGCAGTGGCACTTCCCTCCAGCTTTCGCCCAAAGCCCCACACCAGGAGGCTGCAGCAGACCCCCGAGTCAAAATTTCTGCCCCCCTCCAACCCACACAAAAAAAACTCTGAAGGGGACCCTCTTTGCAGCAACACAAACGTTCATTGCACATATCTGTCCCAGGGGCCGTAGTTTGAGGACCCTTGATTTAGTGAAATATAAAAACTGCAAATAATTTTTTCTGGGGACCACCAAAATTTTCACATGGACCACCAGTGGTCCATGGACCACCAGTTGGTGACCACTGCTCTAGAACGTCATCTAATGTAGCAACATGACCTTCAGTATGCTGTGAGAAAGGTCATAAACTTAGGTGTGTCTCTTACCATCAACCACAAGGTTAACAGGAAGGGTCACTCTTACAGCAATAGGATAAGGTTGCCTATACAGCAAGGGTTCCCAGCCTGATACTGGGCTGCTGCCTGTTGGGAACTGGGCCACACAAGCAGTGGGAAAGCGCATGAGGGCACAAAGCTTTATTTGCACAAGCAGCAGTCACACACATACACATAAAACCATCCCCCTCCCTCCACACCACTGCTGCCACTGCCACTGCTGCCAGTCCACAGAGCTGGAAAGGTTGGGAACCGTTGCTATAGTATATAGCATTCTTTTTAAAATAATATTCCTCTCAACCCAATTATAGTTCAAGGGAAAATATTATTATTTCTGCTTTTACTCCTAGAGTAAATTGTTCAGTGGAAGCCTTTCCTCTGGGACTTCAGTTCAAGAACTTGAATGATTGAAGATGACAAAGATATTTTCACCACCTTATAATTCTGCCTTCATTACATTTTTTTAATGTGGCTTTTTTTAAATTTCTGATTCTTACTCCCTCGGAGGGTTACTCATTAATGAGCAGATGAAAACTCAGCCCCATAAACCAGGGCTCTCCAACCTTGGCAACTTTAAGCCTGGAGGACTCCAGTGCCCAGAATTGCCCAGCCAGCTTTGCTGGCTGGGAAATTCTGGGAGTTGAAGTCCTCCAGGCTTAAAGTTGCCAAGGTTGGAGACCTCTGCCACAAAAAAAGGGATGGACTGGAAAAAGGGGAAGGAGAATTAGTTTGCATTTCTGCCAGAGTTTTTCTTTTAACTTTCCAAACACAGACTAACAGAACACATCCAAACTTCAGAAGTATTGCCGTCCGTTTCCACTGCAGCCTATAACTTCACTTCCACGACACTGTTTGACTGCATAGAGATCTGCTGGGGTGCCAATTCCACAGATCACTTTTCAAATTAAGCTTAAAAGTCCCAAGAAACAAAAGAAGCAAAATATTTTACCCTGCCTCACGATAGCAATTTACATGCTGGGGATGTTCCAGATGACAACCCACACAATTGTGCTGTAATTCACAATGCGCTGTTGCCATAGAAATTTCTAGCTGTTCTATGCGATGCAGTCTATTCTTAGAGGCAACCCACGCGCTTCACTTATGATGGGTTCAACTAAACTCTGAATGCATGATATCTTGCTTACTGAATGTAAAGAACAGATGGGCGACATATTGTGCTATAAACTGATTTTAACAGTATTCAGAAGTCACCACTGAAACTAAGGTATGGAACTAAGGTATGGGTGAACTATTCAGATCTGTGACATTCTGAATTACCAAGTAATAGAAGGCTACTAGCTCTGCATATCAGATTACCATCCCAAAACAGAGAGCTGAGGTTGAATTAAATCCATTTGTAGCTTTTTACTGATTAGGTATTGTTTTAATCTTCAGTTCAACTTTTTTTTTAAGCAGATATTGTTACCTATTTATTGTTTATTTATTGTTACCAACCCAACAAGAAAAACACAGACTTCAGAGGATAATTAGAACTGCAGAAAAAATAATTGCTACCAACTTGCCTTCCATTGAGGACCTGTATACTGCACGAATCAAGAACAGGGCCGTGAAAATATTTACAGATCCCTCGCATCCTGGACATAAACTGTTTCAACTCCTACCCTCAAAACGACGCTATAGAGCACTGCACACCAGAACAACTAGACACAAGAACAGTTTTTCCCCGAAGGCCATCACTCTGCTAAACAAATAATTCCCTCAACACTGTCAGACTATTTACTGAATCTGCACTACTATTAATCGTTTCATAGTTCCCATCACCAATCTCTTTCCACTTATGACTGTATGACTATAACTTGTTGCTGGCAATCCTTATGATTTATATTGATATATTGATCATCAATTGTGTTGTAAATGTTGTACCTTGATGAACGTATCTTTTCTTTTATGTACACTGAGAGCATATGCACCAAGACAAATTCCTTGTGTGTCCAATCACACTTGGCCAATAAAATTCTATTCTATTCTATTCTATTCTATTCTATTCTATTCTATTTGTACCAGTCACTGACTGAATACAGGTAGCCCTCGACTTATGACCACAATTGAGCCCAAAACCTCTGTTGCTAAGTGAGACATTCGTTAAGTGAATTTTGCCTCATTTTATGAGCTTTCTTGCCAGAGTTGTTAAGTGAATCACTACAGTTGTTAAATCAGTAACACAGTTGTTAAGTGAATCTGGCTTCCCCATTGACTTTGCTTGTCAGAAGGTTGCAAAATGGGATCACATGACCCCGGGACGTTGCAACCGTCATTAAATGTGAGTCAGTTGCCAAGTGTCTGAATTTTGTTCAGGTGACCATGGGGATGTTGCAACGGTCATAAGTGTGCAAAATGGTCATGAGACACTTTTTCCGCGATGTTGTAACTTTGAACGGTCGCTAAATGAATTGTTGTAAGTGGAGGACTACCTGTACATTGTTTGTTCATCTTCCACAGGCTGAAGGTCCCTCCCAGCCAGCCAATAGGAACCTGTCTCCTCTTTGATTATGACATCATCACCCAGGGGCTGCAAACTCCCTGGCTTTCCCACCTTTCCATTCTGTTGGAAAAGAGGTTTGGTTTTTGGTGGGGTGCAGGAAACCACAACAGCACTTACACTTCCCACCACTGACATTGTCAAATCACCATAGCACACTGAAAAATTTGAAGATGTTCTCAAGCACTCTTGAGACTAAGGTAAAAAAAGGATGTTGAGACTCTAGAAAGAGTGCAGAGAAGAGCAACAAAGATGATTAGGGGACTGGAGGCTAAAACATATGAAGAACGGTTGCAGGAACTGGGTATGTCTAGTTTAATGAAAAGAAGGACTAGGGGAGACATGATAGCAGTGTTCCAATATCTCAAAGGCTGCCACAAAGAAGAGGGACTCAAACTATTCTCCAAAGCACTTGAAGGCAGGACAAGAAGCAATGGGTGGAAACTAATCAAGGAGAGAAGCAACTTAAAACTAAGGAGAAATTTCCTAACAGAACAATTAATAAGTGGAACAACTTGCCTGCAGAAGTTGTGAATGCTCCAACACTGGAAATTTTTAAGAAAATATTGGATAACCATTTGTCTGAAATGGTATAGGGTTTCCTGCCTGGGCAGGGGGTTGGACTAGAAGACCTCCAAGGTACCTTCCAACTCTGTTCTTATCTTATCTTATCTTATCTTATCTTATCTTATCTTACGTTTTTATGTTATGTTAAGGGAAAACAAAATAAGACCCTCCATGATAGGAAGAGAAAATAATGGAGAACCTGCAAGGCAGTTAAAACAAGCTGGTAGCTTGCTGCTTGTCTTGAATAGAGTGTTTTCCTGACACCTGACGAGAGCATGGAAGAATGCAAAATCGACCAAAACACCATCCCTGTGGCCAGATTCCTTCATGAATAGAGCTGACAATGAGGCCACCGTGCTGAACTCTCTATTGTTTAGGGCAATCAGATGGACTGATGCTTTTCATTCATGGGATATAATTCTGATCATTCTTTCCAAAATGTTGGACTCCTGCCAAACTCGTGTTTACTGGCCATTGGTGTTTAGTAAACAAGAATCGGTGAGAAGAAAGCTTACACTGACATGGAATTGAATAGATGGGGGAGGGGGGGAAATTAAACATTTTCTCTCCAGGACTATTCAACTTTTCAAAAAGTCCTGTCTGTAAAGCAACAGCGTGTAAATCAATGGATTCCAGTCCCATTCGGCAGTAATTGACATCAATTCTTTCCCCCATAAAATGTAGGTGACAAGATCATATTGTGAAATATTTGAAGGCATGAAATACTCTAACCTTGTGCATGCCCATCTGTTTACATAAAATCAATAACTGCAGCAATAATGGCTCAATTTCTGACTTTGAAATATTTCTTGGATACATTATTTATAAATTCCTCTTTTTCCACATTTTCCACCAGGAGAAAACGGTACTCAAATTACAATGCCTCTATGTTGGACAAATTAGCTATTCTCAACAAGAAGATTTTATTAAAAGATACTCACTAAACATAATACAACAATAATTTGGATCAGTATTTTTTTTTAATGTGCATCTTGACTAGGCAAACTCATAACAAATTTGTTTGTCTTCAGGATATTCTGTTTGTGTGTATTGAAAAGAGCATTGTTTTTTATTTCATCTCACCCACCTTATGGTTCATTCCTAACAATTAACAAAACATTTTCCTGGTTTATAAGCCCAAAAGTAACCATTATATTTATTATAGCATCACAATTAATTTGAGGTGGGGAAGATTTCCCTCAAAAAAAGTATTTTCTGCCATCTTAATATACAAGTATTCCTCGAAGGGACGCGGTGCTTCAGGGGCTAGGATGTTGAGCTTGTCGATCGAAAGGTCGGCAGCTCAGCGGTTCAAATCCCTAGTGCTGCCATGTAACGGGGTGAGCTCCCGTTACTTGTCCCAGCTTCTGCCAGCCTAGCAATTTCGAAAGTACGTAAAAATGCAAGTAGAAAAAATAGGGACCACCTTTGGTGGGAAGGTAACAGCGTTCTGTGTGCCTTTGGTGTTGAGTCATGCCGGCCACATGACCATGGAGACGTCCTCGGACAGTGCTGGCTCTTCGGCTTTGAAACGGAGATGAGCACCGCCCCCTAGAGTCGGGAACAACTAGCGCGTATGTGCGGGGGAACCTTTACCTTTACCTTATTTCTTAAATTGCAGCAGCTCATTTAGTGACCATTCGGAGCATTAAAAAAAGTGACTTATGGCTGTTTTTCACACTTAGGGCCATTGCAGCATTTGACCATGTGATCAAAATTCAGATGCTTGGAAATTGACTCATAGTTATGACAGTTGAAGTGTCCTGGGGACATGTGATCCCCTTTTGGGACCTTTGACAAGGAAAATCAATAGAGAAACCAGATTCACTTAACAACCATGTTACTAACTTAACAACTTAACAGCTGTGGCGAGAGAGGTCATAAAATGAGGCAAAACTCACTTCACAAATGTTTCACTTAACAACCAAGGTTTTGGGCTCAACTGTGGTCGTAAGTCAAGAACTACCTGCAGTCAAGAAAAAGCTGCAATACAAGCCATACAATAGTCATACGGTTAAGACATAAACATGCATGTCTATAATAGCATCTGGCTATTAAAACACTCCTTTATGGCAGCTTCAACCCCAGGCATGTCAGCCCCATTAAGAATGGCTCATCTTTCATTCTGATGCCAACTGGGCTGTAATTGGCCTTGAAGTTAAGCAATCTATTGGCTTCCAAATGATTGCATTTCTGCTATCATTTCTGGGGAAATCTCTTCCCCAAAAGGGAAAACTCAAAATTAGTGTTGAAATAGAGTTTGGGGCATTTTAGTGAATGCTTAAATATTTGCTTTAGCCCCTCCATGGTTAGAAGGGGTGGTGGCTCTACAGACTAATGCAGTCTGTTATTAACACAGCTGCCTGCAATTACTGCAGGTTCAAGTCCCACCAGGCCCAAGGTTGACTCAGCCTTCCATCCTTTATAAGGTAGGTAAAATGAGGACCCAGATTGTTGGGGGCAATAAGTTGACTTTGTATATAATATACAAATGGATGAAGACTATTGCTTAACATAGTGTAAGCCGCCCTGAGTCTTCAGAGAAGGGCGGGATATAAATGCAAATTTAAAAAAAATTAGGAGATGGACAGGTGAAAAAAAAAATCAGCAGAGCTGTATTAAGGAGTAAGGTACTCAGAAAGAGATGGAAAGGAGGGTGGAGAAAGGGAGGGAGATTGTGCTTGGGCTGTAATTTCAAAACCCCTTTTGACCAGAGTCTCCTTTTTGAAATTCTTACAAAATAGTTTCCATTGACCACAGGGTGAAGGAAGCCCTTGATGGGCTAAATCAACCAGTACCGTCATAGAAAATGAAATACACCCAATGGACAAGAGGTTGGGGGAACCCATGCTTATGATTCACTCTGGAGATGAAAAGCCATTGATGTAAACAAATTGTTTATGGTCTGTTAAAGGATATCCAAACCAATGGAGGGAAGCAGATGTAATTCCAGACTAGCTCTCAATCTTGCAGAAAAACCTCTGCTAGGTCTCATTCTGTACCGCTCATCAATTATTCATTGCAGGAAAGACACAGGAATCGGCAGTCCTTCTAACCTTGCAATTTCTTGGAAATTCTATACAGAGATGAGAAGGTCTAAAAGCAATAGCATATTTCTTATCCCTGTAGCATGTGTGTGTGTGTGTGTGTGTGTGTGTGTGTGTGTGTGTGTGTGTGTGTGTTTGTGTGCACGCATGTGCATGCACGTGTGTTGGGCAGAAATTGCTTTCAAAAACATTGACTTTGGTTAAATGATATCATCTTTTAAGATGATGGATCAAAACATAACTTCTTGGATTAGCCCAGAACTTCTACTACTGTTTATTTTCTTGCTGTTTTCCCTTTTTCAAAACGAACATTTAATGTTACAATTTTGTAAAGCATATTCAATCAAGTGTATGAAACTGATATCAGGCGGATGTATTTTAATTGCCTTCATATTTTTAAATCTGTGTTTGAATCTGATTGTTGTTGTTATTTCTTGTTTTTTAAATGGTATGTTTAATTGAAAGAATAGAAGGATAACATTGTCAGGGTAGGACTTCAAAACAGAATCTAAGACTCTACTCATCAACATAAGTAAGAAAATCCTTAAACATATCATGATTGGCTTGTCACTTATTCAAGTAAGTGAACTAATATACATCACTATCTTAAGATAATTAAAGATACTGCTAAGAGATTAATAAACTAAATAAGAGAATCTGCAAAACCGACCTCTATAATATGAGAAATGTGGGAGCCAGCCACAATTCAATGTGAATTTGCAATTTGATTCTGAATCAATTTAAGTTAGAGTGTTGATTTAGTTCAAACATGCCATACAAATTATCCAATCAATTTGATTCAAAGCAATTTGTTCTAGCATTCCAGATTTTTTTCCAGTATGATTCTCTTCTGGTAAATATTTATCTATTCTTAAAAAAGAAAACACCTTGTGAAAAAATGCCATACACAGAACAGGTCCTATCAATGCAAGGAACCGGAAAAAAATGGCTGGAATTCTTCACATCTCTACTCCCAAATAGGCTTCTAATATCATGAGTAATGAAGTCTGGAATTACTTTTAACAGCTAACTAGCTAAGATTAAATTTCAATATGAACAGAAGCAAGAGAAATCAAATTGGGGCCGGGATAGCTCAGGCAGTAGAGAAGCCTGTTATTAGAACACAGAGCCTGCAATTACTGCAGGTTCAAGCCCGGCCCAAGGATGACTCAGCCTTCCACCCTTTATAAGGTAGGTAAAATGAGGACCCAGATTGTTGGGGGGGCAATAAGTTGACTTTGTAAAAAATATACAAATAGAATGAGACTATTGCCTTATACATTGTAAGCCACCCTGAGTCTTCGGAGAAGGGCGGGGTATAAATGTAAACAAAACAAAAAAAATCTCTATATGCTTAAGGCTGAAATTTGCAGCACAGTCTCTGATACTTTTATTGTATAAAACATGACCGCTTTTATTTTTGCATTCAGTAACCCATTTGCTGTTCTGGTTGAAAGAATCCATTTGATGTCCTTAGCCATAAGATGTCCTTGAGTTGACATCAACCCCTGATGATTACAAGGACATGGTCATTATCAGTGGTGGGATTCAGCCAGTTCGCAACACTTTGGGAGAACCAGTTGTTAACTTTCTGAGCAGTTTGGCAAACTGGTTTTTGGAAGAAATTTTTAGGGCAGAGAACCGGTTGTTAAATTACTTGAATCCCACCACTGGTCATTATGGTATCTTCTCAGCAGCAGTACAGAACAGCTTTGGCTTTGCACTTTTTCTGAAATGTCTTCTCAACTTCCTAGTCTACTCTACAACTCTGGGATTCCTTAGTTGGTCTCCCACCCAAATAAAGACTGGCTCCAAAATTCATGAGCTACTTCTGATACCATTTTGCTGATACATTATACAGGATTTTGCCTGAATGTTTCTTTGTTTTTAGCTTCTGGAGCACTTTTCTCTTACAAATTAGGTTGGCATCTGGAAATATGTCCTTGAGAAATTTTGTATAAAACAGAAAAAAAATGAACTTATAATTTACGGCTTTGATGATTAGACAGGATAGATTTTAGTAGCAGTCACCAACTGGTGGTCCATGGACACTGGTGATCTGTGAGAAAATTTTGGTGGTCCGTAGAAAAATTATTTTCATTTTTTATATTGCACTAAATCAGAGGTCCTCAAACTACAGCCCCTGGGCCTGATACGTGCAATGAACGTTTGTGTTGCTGCAGAGAGTCTCCCCCTTTGGGATCTTTTTGTGTGGGTCAGAGGGGGATAGAAATTCCTACCTGGGGTCTGCTGCAGCCTTCTGATGCAAGGCTTTGGATGAAGGCTGGAGGGAAGTGCCGCTGGTGGTGAAGAGCTGGAGGGCCTCATTCCAGTGGGACTGCATCATGGCCTGGAACTGACTGACCATCTCAGCCCACTGAGCCTCCAGGCGTCTGTACCTGGCTTTGCACTCCTGCAGGTCTTCCCTCTGCTTGGAAAGCCTATGCTCCTAGTCCTCAGTGAGGTGCTTCTACTGAGCCTCCTTCTTGGTCAGATCCAATTTGAACTGAGTTGTTTTGCCAACTCACAGTTCAACTCACAGATTTTCTGGATAAACATTTAAACTGAACAGTGGGGACAGAGAATTAAATATAAAATATAAAAATTTAAATAAATAAATAAAATAAATAAATAAATTAACTGATACAGAAAATTTCTGTCCCCAGCAATCGAAAACTAAAAGGGTTATCAGTGCATGTAACATAGATGTCTGTATGGGTAAAACTATCAGCCCTGCTATCAAGCAAAACCAAGCATTTAACAGTGAGTGCCTTACCATGTGCACTAAACCAACAGGTGGCAAGAAAGTAGGGGCAGTCAACACAGGTTATGTAGACAGTAAACACAAGGTCAATCCAAATGGACTCAAATGTCTTTACACCAATGCACAGAGTATGAGGAATAAACAGGGTGAATTAGAAATTCAAGTAAATGAGGGCAGATATGATATTGTTGCCATTACGGAAACTTGGTGGGATGAAACTGACAAATGGAACATACAGCTAGAGGGATATAAATTATTTAAAAGAAATAGACCAAATAAAAGAGGAGGTGGAGTTGCACTATATATAAGAAATAACTACATCTCTACAGAAATAGAGCACAACAATGATGAAAATCATCTTGAATGTATCTGGGTCAATATAAAAGGGGTGAAAAACGATATTGCCATAGGACTATACTATAGGCCACCCAACCAAACAGAGGAAGTAGATGAACTTTTTGCTAGTCAGCTAACTAAGGTATGTAGGAAGCACATCACAGTAGTAATGGGGGATTTTAACTACCCTGACATCAACTGGGAAACAAACTCTGCACCAAATGGAAGATCCAACAGGTTCCTAACAAACCTAGCAGACAACTTTGTTTCCCAAAAAATAGAGAAGGCGACAAGGGGATCAGCCATACTGGACTTAATTCTCACTAACAGAGATGAAATGATAGAAGGTGTTGAAGCTACAGGAACCTTAAGGGCAAGTGACCACACAATATTGGAATTCGACATTAAGCAAATACAAGTAGTAGAACAAAGTCAAACTAGAGTCTTGGACTTTAAGAGAGCTAATTTCAATAAACTTAGAGAGAGCTTGAGAAGGATTCAATGGATGAGAATCCTCAGGGGGAAAACAACTCAAGAAGCTTGGGAAATTTTGAAAAGTGAGATTATAAAAGCGCAGTCTAACACAATACCAATGAAGAAGAAAAATAATAGATCTCAAAAGAAACCAGCATGGATGCATAAAGAACTATCTGACAAATTGAAAGACAAAAAGGACAAATATAAAAAGTGGAAAGAGGGCAAATAACTAAGGCAGAATATCAGCAACAGCCCGAGCCTGTAAAGATGAAGTGAGGAAAGCTAAGGCTCACAATGAACAAAGGCTAGCGACAAAAGTAAAAATAACAAAAAGCTTCTTCCAACATGTTAAAAACAAGAAAAAGTCAAGGAAACAATTGGCCCATTGCTGGGAGAAAGTGGCAAGAAGATGACAAGCAACAGGGAGAAAGCAGATCTACTTAACTCATATTTTGCATCTGTCTTTACACAAAAGGAAAAACAATCCAACCTATCAAAACAGCACTACAAAAACAGATTAGAAACACAAGTTAAAATAGGGAAGAAAATGGTAAGTGAACACCTGTCTACCCTAGACGAGTTCAAATCACCAGGACCGGATGGATTACACCCCAAGGTTCTGAAGGAACTGGCAGACGTGATCTCAGAACCACTGAACTATATCTTTCAAAGATCCTGGAGCACAGGGGAGCTGCCAGAGGACTGGAAAAGAGCTGATGTAGTTCCCATCTTCAAAAAAGGGAAACAGATCCAGGAAACTACAGACCTATCAGCCTGACCTCAATACCGGGGAAGATTCTGGAAAAGATAATCAAGCAACGAATCACCGAACACCTAGAAGCAAACAAAGTAATAACCAAAAGCCAACATGGGTTTGTCAAAAACAGATCATGCCAGACTAATCTTATCGCATTCTTTGACAAAATGACAAAATTAGTAGACCAGAGGAATGCTGTCGATATAATTTACTTGGACTTCAGTAAAGCATTTGATAAAGTAGACCATAACCTACTACTAGATAAAGTAGAAAAATGTGGGTTAGACAGCACCACCACCAGATGGATTCGTAATTGGCTGACCAACCGCACTCAACGTGTAGTCCTCAACGGAACTACATCCACATGGAGGGAAGTATGCAGCGGAGTACCCCAAGGCTCTGTTTTAGGCCCAGTACTCTTCAACATCTTCATCAATGACTTGGACGAGGGGATAGATGGGGAACTCATCAAATTTGCAGATGATACCAAGCTGGCAGGAATAGCCAACACTCCAGAAGATAGGCTCAAGTTACAGAAAGATCTTGACAGACTTGAACATTGGGCGCTATCTAACAAAATGAAATTCAACAGTGAAAAAAGTAAGGTTCTACATTTAGGCCAAAAAAACAAAATGCACCGGTACCGTATATGTGAGCTCATATACCGTCATGAGCTCAAAACACACCTATTTATTCAAGCGGGACTGGCATAATAGTGTCAAATTTTAATTTGGGGTTTTATTAATATTTTTAAAATTTTAAAACTAAATTTTAATATTCAGCCTTTTTGTAATTTGCTAGGTTTTAAATGTTTTAACTTGTATATATTTCGTGTTTTATCTTGGCTGTACACCGCCCTGAGTCCTTCGGGAGAAGGGCGGTATAAAAATTTAATAAAATAAATAATAAAATAAATAAATAAATAAATAAATGTGATACCTTGCTCAATAGTAGTACCTGTGAGAGGGATCTTGGAGTCCTAGTAGATAACCATTTAGATATGAGCCAGCAGTGTGCAGCTGCTGCTAAAAAAGCCAACACAGTTCTGGGCTGCATAAACAGAGGGATAGAATCAAGATCATGTGAAGTGTTAGTACCACTTCATAATGCCTTGGTAAGGCCACACTTGGAATATTGCATCCAGTTTTGGTCGCCACGATGTAAAAAAGATGTTGAGACTCTAGAAAGAGTGCAGAGAAGAGCAACAAAGATGATTAGGGGACTGGAGGCTAAAACATATGAAGAACGTTTCCAGGAACTGGGTATGTCTAGTTTAATAAAAAGAAGGACTAGGGGAGACATGATAGCTGTGTTCCAATATCTCAGGGATTGCCACAAAGAAGAGGGAGTCAGGCTGTTATCCAAAGCACCTGAGGGTAGAACAAGAAGCAATGGGTGGAAACTGATCAAAGAAAGAAGCAACTTAGAACTAAGGAGAAATTTCCTAACAGTTAGAACAATTAATAAGTGGAACGACTTGCCTGCAGAAGTTGTGAATGCTCCAACACTGGAAATTTTTAAGAAAATGTTGGATAACCATCTGACTGAGATGGTGTAGGGTTTCCTGCCTGGGCAGTGGGTTGGACTAGAAGGCCTCCAAGGTCCCTTCCAACTCTGTTGTTATGTTATGTTATGTTAAATGGTGGCTGCTTAGCTCCAACAACTGCTTCCTGTTGGGGCCCTAAGGAGCCCGGGCGGGCAGGCAAGGAGTAGCGGGGAGGGGAGTGGCGAGTAGAGGCTGGTGAGGTGCCCTTCCACATGAGTGACATTGTTGGCCACACCCACCCAGTCACATGACCACCTAGCCAGGTCCACCCAGATGGTCATTAGGCAGATCATATTAGTGATCCGTGGGATTTAGAAGTATGAATTTAGTGGTCCCTGAAGTCTGAAAGTTTGGGGACCCCTGGATTATAGAATGAAGAGCATTATGTTGTAACTATAAAATAAGAGAGAAATTTATAATTGTACTTATAAAAGATGATCAGAAGCCCCCTTTTGTATCTTTTCTCTTTATTTTTAATTTTTCTTCTACTTTCTTGGACTTAGTATCATCTCCCACATTAGTCCTTGTTGATCTGGTCAATGACCTATCCAGTACAGTTTTTGTAAATTATGTTTCACCATGTTGCTTATTAGAGAGACACTCCGTCTGGCTCCTCTGATAATTCCTCAACAATGTGGCTGAATCTCTGGCATAGTTTTCATTCTCCTAGGAGCATGGAAGCTCTACAAACAAGTCAAAGTAGTCCCACACTGGGAATTTATTATTATCCAAGATTCTTGCCTTGGCTTCGAGCACAACATTAAGCTGACATGGTCCTTTCTTAATGGGACTCACCATTTTCAAAACTTCAGTTTTATTTTATATTAAACAGGAAACTTAAGGTGGAATAGCATTTGCCAAAAAATAACCTCTTGTTTACATCCCTTGCAAGGGGTGGAATAAAAGCCTGTAAGTAACTCAGGAGGCAATCCAAGGGTCTGATACAAAGTCCATTTCTGTGAGCACATAATGCTTCAGAGTAGGCAGCTGGCAAGCACCCCTATGAATGCATTTGTATTTTAAAACCATCCCTAACCATTTAAAAGCTTCGCATCTGCAGAATTGTAGCACCTGTCAGCTGGCTGAGGAAAGATTTTAATTATTCCATAGAGAAAAATGAGGTTTAAACTGGATGCAAAATCCACATGGATATCTCACAAACTATTTTAGCAACAACAGCAGGAGGCGGGAAATGTCCTTTTGCAGAATCTTTCTGGGAGAAAAAAAAAAGGTTAGATTTTGTGATTCAAGGTAATATGTCCCCATTTTCTATTTTTCCCTGGAGGAGGAAAAGATATGTGCGCACATGTTTGCAATACGAGAATTGGTCCCAAACTGGCACTAGATTTCTTCAGAACTAATTCAATGGTCACTTACATTGAAGAAATCCTGATTACTTTATTTATTTCACTTAAATGCAGAGCTGAACGCCAGTTAAATATGATTCCCAACTGATGTTCTATCTAAACAATTTTCATGGTTAAATCTGTTTGCCACAAAGGAGAACGCCCAATAAAGCATCTGAAAAACATTATTTGTGAGGAACAAAGTAGTTGGCCTATTTAACTTGCAAAAGAGAAAATGAGGGGAAATAGGAACTATGAATATCAAAAAAACAGGAGAAGATAAAACAATTTTCTTCGAACACTGAGACCAGGCAATGAACCAGGAAGCAGTAGACTAACAATATGTCAGCTTTGCACACCCAGAAGAACTAGGTCTACCTTCATTGTAAGGTTACATTAATAGAATCTTGTAATTTAGAAAGTACATCATTCAACCCTTGCCTTTACAGTCCAAGAAATCAGAGTCCTTTCAGAGGCATTTGCCATGCCTCCATTCCTTTTGCCAATTCAGCTGCCATTTGTCTGATCCTTGTGTAGTCTGCAGCTTTCCTCCTATCTCCTGTCAGGAGCTGCGGTAGCACAGTGGTTAGAATGCAGTACTGCAGGATACTTCTACTGCCTGAAGCTGCCTGCAATTTGGCAGTTCGACTCTCACCAGGCTCAAGGTTGATTCAGCCTTCCATCCTTCTGAAGTGGGTAAAATGAGGACATAGATTGTTGGGGTGCTATTCAGCCAGTTTGGACCAGTTCGGGCGAACCCGTAACAGCAATTTTAACTGGCTTGCTGAATTGGCAAATACCACCTCTGGCTGGCCCACCCACCTTCCCACCCACCCACTGCTTGCTCCACCCACGCCGCCTATATATGTTGCTTTCGCCACACAGCCCAACTAATCGCCTCATCAGTCACCTCCTCATCTCACCCGGTCTGCAAGCTTCTCACCTGCTGCATCTTTGCCAGCCAGAACCGAGCCAGCAGTAGCAGCTGGCTGGAGGCTTGTTGTGCTGAAAAAGAGATGGCAACTGGAGGCTTCTTGCACCAAAAACTACCGGCCTCTGCTTCTTGAACGTGCTGAAAAAGAGTTCAATCCCATGACCATCGCCGCCATGTTTTTTCCACCGGCTGTGAACGCGCACCCAATTGCCTGCTTTTATCACTCACAGCAAGGTGCTGCCCCACCAAGCCACATCCACCAAGCCATTATCACAGAAACATAGTAGAACAATTTGAATCCCACCACTGGTCAATATGCTGACTCTGTAAACTGCTCAGAGAGGGCTGTAAAAGCACATATAAGTGCTACTGCTATTGCTATCTCACAAGGTTATTCTCACACACCATTACATAATATAAGAAAGGAGATTCAGATAACGAGTCAATAATCTCCTAATAGTAAGAGCTTTCCTACCTCTGTTTTGCACTACCACTACTGACACGGATAACTGTTCAATGGAACACAAACTGGGATCTATCATATGCAAAGAGAAGTCTAAATATTTTGTTAAACATTTGTTCAGATCTAACTGGTCAGACCAAATTCAAATCAAATCAAATCAACAGACACATGCAAAGAAGCTCAGGATGTGTTATTTTTAATGGGACTCAACATTAAAATACACATTTTAAATAGAGCATCCTCCACCCCAAAGTTTTTGAAATGCAGGTTAACAATGGTAACTTACTCTGAATTCTTTAGATTTTCTATATTCTATATACATTCATAATAGGAGGGCTCTACAGAATCTGAATTAATACTTACATTGGATCAGGGGGATTTACAGCATGGAGAGAAGTGATTAAAAGGGTAGTGAAAATGATCTATAGAGAGGGGAGAAAAAAGTGTGGATATTACAAAATCTTTCATTAGAGATCACGCTTCCTACCTGGAGACTTGTTGGGCATTCATGCCCTCTTAATGTTCTTTCATATCTATCTCACCTGTTATCTTCATTCTCAAATATATAAGAATAAGAAAATTTCCCATTAGAACTAGCCTTTTGGGGGAGTGGGTGGAACGAGTGTTATTCAAGGAAAAGGATTTAATATCTGGGAAAAAACTTGGTGCTAATTAGACAGAAGTTGTACATTCAAGTTAACACTTGTGCTATGCAGGGCCCTTAGCTTTGTTCTTTTTCTTTTCTTTTCTTTTCTTTTTTTTTTCTGTACGTTCAATGTTTGATCTCATATGTTGGATTGAAATGTTGGATTTCTCTTTAATTGAGGGGCAGCCAGCTGAGACAGCTATGCTTTCAGATCCCTGTTTTGCATTTTCAATAGAACTTTTTCAGTCCAATGGCCCTGACTTCTTTTAACTTCAAATGAAATATCTGATGCAGTTTCTTTGTTTGCTCAGGTGGGTATTTTACTTTAACTATGAAGTCCAATTAAATTGGTTCTCTTCCCTGAATTCTAAAGGGAAGCCTTAAATTAAGATATTTTCCACTATTCTTCCAAATATTTTAATGTGGCTTTTTGACTAAAAGGTTAAGGTGAACTGTTTTTATTGATAGTGAATAAAATGAAAGCCTTATAGAAGTAAGGCAAAAATGAGTAAATTGCACTATACAGAAAGGATGTGTTTGTTTGTTTAATTTGTATCCCCGTCTTTGTTATTTTTACAAATAATTCAAGGTGGCGAACATATCCAACATATCTCCCTCCTCCTATTTTCCCCACAACAAGAACCTTGTGAGGTAGGCTGGAGAGTGACTGGCTCAAAGTCACCCAATTGACTTTCATGGCTAAGACAGGACTTGAATTCAAGGTCTCCTGCTTTCTAACCTGATACCTTAACCATTAGACTACTTAGAAAACTTTTGGGTGAGGGAGGCTGAGATTGACCACATTCTTCACAAATATTTGATAGTTTGCTACTGCAATACTATAGTGGAATTTCTCTCTGGAGGGTCAGTTTGATGTGTGGTTAAAAGTGCTGGACTAGTAATGGGGAAACCTGTGTTCCTGTCTTCCCTTAGTCATGAAAGCCAACCAGATGACCCTGGACCTTGAGTTATGCTCTCAGATTGCTTTTTGAGAAGATATTAGTAGACCAATTCCAAAAATGTTGCTAAGGTAATTCATGGATTGTTCATGTTATCCATGTTGTCATCAGAAGTCAGAATTGACTCAGAATCCAACATAGCATGGCATGGCATTACTTCTGATTTTTTGGGTTAGAACATTCATAGTTTGGTAACCAATTCTGCCAAAGATCCTCTTCACACACACACATACACACACACACACACACATACAGAAAGAAAGAAATATACCAGTCTGCAAATTCTGTTGTTTATGTGACACCATTATCTTGGTCCCTGCAGTCCATAGCTATTGAAAAAATAATAATTAAATTGAAGCTCTCTATGGTGAAAACCAGGCACACGGTGGCTCAGGGGCTAGGACGTTGAGACTTGTCGATCGAAAGGTCGGCAGCTCGGCGGTTCGAATCCCTAGTGCTGCCGTGTAAAGGGGTGAACTCCCGTTACTTGTCCCAGCTTCTGCCAACCTAGCAGTTTCGAAAGCATGTAAAAATGCAAGTAGAAAAAATAGGGACCACCTTTGGTGGGAAGGTAACAGCATTCCGTACGCCTTTGGCATTGAGTCATGCTGGCCACATGACCACGGAGACGTCTTCGGACAGCGCTGGCTCTTCAGCTTTGAAACGGAGATGAGCACTGCCCCCTAGAGTCGGCAACGACTAGCACGTATGTGCGAGGGGAACCTTTACCTTTATATGGTGAAAAACAGGCTCATCCCCATCTAGAACCCAGTCTAGAGCCCGGAGACTTAAAAATGGGGTGTTTTTAGGTGATATATTGATATCTCCATGATAGCTTCTTGTTCCTATCTAAATCAAATTTCAAAGGAAGAAAACGAGCTTAGAGATATTTTCTTGCTATATTTTCCTATAGATGAGCTTTATTGATTTATAGTCATGTAGTTACACAGTGATGGGATATTGACAGGCAGAATTCATCCAAAGCATTTTGCAAAAGAAGAATTTGTAAGAATTTGTTGTGGTGTACAAATGCAGCCAGATGGAGAAGAATACTATTACACCAAAGCCTAGCATCTGAATAGTCTTCCTCAGTGGCATAGCTAGCACTGGACCAAGCCAAGTCTTCCTTTGGCCTCTGCTCAAGCCATGTCATTTAGAAATGTGCAAGGTGGAGATAATTAAGCATCCTATAGCCTAGTTTTTAACTGTTTAGGGTTGAATTTCAGGGGTAGTTGAATATAGCGCTAATGCCCTCCAGTGATTCAGAGTAGTTTTAATAGTCTTTTAATTGCTCCTATGCTTTTTCCATTCTATTCTGGAAGATAGCCTCGGATTTCAGTGCTGCCAGATATATTGGAACAAGAATGAAGTCTTCAGCTCTGAAACCTGTAATGAGCAGATGGTAGAAATGCTTCCTTTATTTGCTCCACAAATTAAGTCAATTCCAAAGGAGACAAATTTTCTGGCTACAGGTTTTCAGCTTGCGTCATCCTTCACTCACCACCAAATATGGACATGTAATAATTGAAGGGCTTCAATGTGAGCATAGAAAGCCGGGAGTTTCTCAGGTATTGTCAGATTAGGTGTCAATCCTTCTAGAATGTCAATAAACTGATGAATTTAATTAGCATCCACACATAAAGCTTCACCAAAATGGATGGAGACTGGCAACCATAAATTGGTGTAGAACAAATGCTACCATTCTCAGCCCAAAACTTTACACAAAATTGTATAGTTAGGAAAGAGTTATTCTCCCCAAGTGCAAATGAAAACTGTATTCAAAAAGAATATTGAATAGGGATAGTTTAATTTTGAACGACTTAAGGATCGTAATGCATATAAAAATCCATATTATGCATAGTTGGGAAAAAACAAATGCAAAATTTCCAGCAGGTTCATTTTAATCACATAAAGAATTGAAAGTTGTGATCTCATAGACAAGACTAGACTAGACTTCATTATCAAGTCTACTTTCAAACAATCCCAGGAAATGTATCTGATGGAAGCCCTTCTGTTTGTTATTTATAAGATCATCCTAGGTCTTATTTTCATAGCCATCCATCCTGTCCTTCAACATCTAAGAGGACAACAACCCTGCTCAAAGAAGGTCACCTAAGATGTCTCATTGGCAAATAGCTGGGCTTCGAAAGATGGCAATTCCTTGGACTACAGAACAGGCATGAGCAATTCTAAACCCTTGGCATGGACCAGATACATCATAACAGGATGTTAAAATTCATTATTCAATGCCACCAAAGAGAGGTAACACGCTGAAGTGACAATTTATACTGTATTTACCTTCACTTTGGGAACCTGCTATTAATATAGTCTTGTCAGATTGAGAAATATGGCTTGCCAGGGAACAAGCCTCAGAGGTGAGATTGCTAAACCATTCAATTTGGTTGCCAGAGTCCCTATTACTTATCATAGCCAGCCACTTAAAGAATCCAATTAAAGTTCTTCATTTGCATATTTTTGAATACACACACAGTGATCCCACAGATTCCCACTGCAATTGTTTGTAATTGGCTGTGGTAGAATCCAATGTTAGTGCTGGTGCTTGGTTGGTTATTTCAGTTTGTCTTTCAACTGGACTTGTATTTTTTAACTTTTTTAAACTGAAAAAAGTTTATTTTTGGATTAATCCTAGGAAAAGCAAGGACACAAATTGTTGAGGCAGTCAAATAAAAGCCCACACATTTCAGATAGCTTTGAACTAGAGAGTCAACCCAATTTAAGAAATCACACAGCATTATCTTATAGGTGTTTATTCAAAAATAAGTGGCATTGAGGGAAATGAGGCTGAGTTCAACAGGTGTCCAAAGGCTTGCATTCCTACTTCATTGGTTGCATGAGATTGTAATGGTGTGTGGGAATGATCTTGAGGGACAAAGATTCACAGCCAGGAGAACAATCAGATAAGAGGCAGCTTAGCCTGTAGAAGGAATGTGGGCATTGCAAACATCTACAAAGGGACTCTTGTTAGTTTCTTGGGATATAAAGGCAATGGGAGGGAACTGTATTTTCAGGCTTGGAAGATTGATGCCAGTCTTGCTTGCAAGAGAGTCCAGACAGGACGCATGTCCAGATGAACTAATTCTACTTTATTGTAAGGTTACATTAACAAAATCTTAATGTAATTCCTGGAGCTGTCTGTTTTCATAACTGTAACATGTTAACTTAATAGAAGGAGCTGTCTTACAGGGCTCAGAACAAATTGATATGGAATCAAAAATAAATTGTATTAACAAAGGAAAGCGAGAAAAGCAAATGTTTTCCAAAAACAAAACAAAGCCTTCCTAAAAGCCATCAAAGTGCTCTACTTTCCCTATCCCTAAAAAGGGAAAGTTGAATTTGTTTTAGAAGTAAGAACCACAGTGATCAAAATGAGTTAGAGCAGGGGCCTCCAACCTTGGCAACTTTAAGACTTGTGGACTCCAACTCCCAGAGTTGCAGTCCACAAGTCTTAAAGTTGCCAAGGTTGGAGACCCCTGAGTTAGAGAACTGAATTTCAAATGGGTTTACATAACCCTGATTAAACAATCTATAGCACATCAAGACATAAACTGTGGTTCATACAACCTGCTAAGCCAAAATCAAGAAAGCTTCATTATGGTTCATTATGATGGGTAAAACTTAACCATTTCTACATCACGTGGAGTTTCAGGAATAGGTCTTTCTAATGCCTCTACTGCATTAACTTGGATAAGGAAGTTTAATTGGCCAAAAGTGGATGAGACATCATGGAATTCAAAATTACTGAACTCAATTATCCTCCCCATAAAAAATTAAGTCTCAATATGACCGCAAAATACTTAATCCCAATAAGAATAGAAATGCGGCTGGCAAAGTAAAATTAGCTGCTCTGTCATGCCATGTAGAAAGTGAAGAGGAACTAAAAAGCCTCTTGATGCGGATGAAGAAGGAGAGTTCAAAAGTTGGCTTGAAACTCAACATTAAGAAAATGAAGATCATGGCATCCAGCCCTCTCAATTCTTGGCAAATAGATGGGGAAGAAATTGAGGTAGTGACAGATTTTATTTTCTTGGGCTCCAAGATCACTGCAGATGGGGACTGCAGCCAAGAAATTAAAAGACGCTTGCTCCTGGGGAGGAAAGCTATGGCAAATCTAGATAGCTTTCTAAAAAGCAGAGACATCATTCTGCCAACAAAAGTGCATATAGTCAAGGCTATGGTTTTCCCAGTTGCAATGTATGGCTGTGAAAGCTGGACCATAAGAAAGGCTGAGCGCCAAAGAACTGAGGCCTTTGAACTATGATGCTCGAGAAGACTCCGGCAACTCCCTTGGACTGCAAGGCAATCAAACTGGTCAGTCCTAGAGGAGATCAACCCTGACTGCTCTTTAGAAGGTCATATCCTTCTTTTTTTTTTTATTGAAAAAGTTTTAAAAAACAAAAAACAACATTTCCCCCCCCCCCTTTTCCCCCCTCCCTTCCCCCCCCCCCGGCTTCCCGGGTCAATCACAAGGTATTGTTATACATAAGGTCATATCCTTTTAAACTCAAATACTTTGGCCACGTAAAGAGAAGGAAGGACTCATTGGAGAAGAACCTAATGCTGGGAAAGATTGAGGGCAAAAGAAGAAGGGGATGACAGAGAACGAGGTGGCTGGATGGAGTCACTGAAGCAGTCTGCGTGAGCTTAAATGGACTCTGGGGGATGGTAGAGGACAGGAAGGCCTGGAGGAATGTTGCCATGGGGTCGCGATGGGTGGGACACAACTTTGCAACTAACAACAACAAATCATGCCAAGTAAACACAGCAGATCGCATCGCACTCATGTCAAAAGCACCATCCAGGTTGAAAGGATTAGTTGGTAACATCACCGTTGCCCGAGGGATGCCCAGTTGGGTGCTCCTTTCATGTTGTCAGCAGGAGCTGTAGCAAAGCATAGGAGCTCGTCTTGCCCCATGGCAACACTTGGGTGTTATGACACAGATGGTCACAGTTAGACAAGCCTCCAGAGGGATCTTTATTTCTTTTGGGAATGGTTAAACAAATGACCTTCCATCAACCAGTAAGGCCCCACCCCAGTAGTGGATTTCAATTTCAGCCACTACTGGTTCTCTCGTGGCCGCCTGCACGCGTGTGTGTGCAACACTTCTGCACATGCACAGAAGCTTCTGTGTATGTGCAGAGATGTCCGGGCAGGTGGGCGGAATCTTCCGCCATTGCTACTGGTTCGCCTGATCTGGGGCGAACCAGCAGCAACCCACCACTGCCCCACTCGCAGTCCCCCAAACAACAGTTCATAAATTGCCCAGCTAGGCCACAAGGCAAAAATCCAGGCATAAGATAAGGGCAATTTTGAAGGCAAAGTCTTCAAGGCTAGGACAAGACAAGAACAGTCCTCAAAGCAAAGCAAAAGCAGTCTTCCTAGCAAGACAAAAGGTCTGAGTCAAAGCTGGGAGAGTGTAATCTGAAAACAAACACTTGTTCCTGGCAAAAGCCTCTCCTCACGGCATATCCCTAAATACTATTTCCCAGGTGAGCTTTGGGAAGAGGGATGGGGTGCCCTCCACCTGAGTAGTAAGGCCGCCCAACTCCGACTTCTCCCCATTCTCCACTCTCAGAAATCAGGCAGGGGAGGCAGTTGCTTATCTCCAGAGGTCCGTCACTCCTCTGCTCCACTGTTGAGTCTTGCCTGCCCTTTCCCTCTCCCCACACCCCCTTTGCTAGGTGATCTTATGCCCTTTCTTCATCCCTGCCTATTCTTCCAAGGCCCAAGGGACCCAGGACTGCCTTGACCTCCACTCCAATGCTCTGTCGGCCCCAGCTCCATCTCCCACTTCTCCTCGAAACCGGACTCTGATGGGGCCATGACATCGGGTCTCAAACGCAAGCTTGCTAACCTCCAACCTAGTGTTCTAACCACACAAGCCACTGTGCTCAACATATCAGATTGGACAACAGCTTACAAGAGGCAGAAAAAGCAAGGTCAAGATTATAATTATGAAATGATCAGATAATGAAATGTGGGTAGGGTAATGTTGGAAAAAAATGTTCACCAACATTTAAAGTACATTCAGCTAATTCCCCTTTTTAGTGTATCTATTTAATGATGCTTCAAAAAAAATGTTTTTCTTTATTCTTTTGGCTCTCTCTTAAAGAATAACCAAATTTAACATATAAGATCGAAATCCAATCTTGAAGAAAATGTGCTTCAATCCATGTCAAGACTTAGGTATATAATATTTGAGCATTTTGAGGATTTACTGTACTTGAAACATGTTTTTCCCTTGCAACATGGTCTCTGGAAGCCAAGCAAATAACTGCAGAGAACAAATAGATTCAATGCTATTTCTCCCTCTCTCTCCCTCCCTCCCTGTCATTCAACAAAATGACTTTCACACAACATGAAAAGCTATGCTGGATGTCATAAAAAATTAATTTACAATTTACAATTTAGGGCCGTGGTGGCTCAGGCTGTAAGATAGCCTTATTAAAACACAGCAGCCTGCAATTACTGCAGGCTCGAGTCCCACCAGGCCCAAGGTTGACTCAACCTTCCAACCTTTATAAGGTAGGTAAAATGAGGACCCAGATTGTTGGGGGGGGCAATAAGTTGACTTTGTAAATATACAAATAGAATGAGACTATTGCCTTTCACACTGTAAGCTGCCCTGAGTCTTCGGAGAAGGGCGGGATATAAATGTAAATTAAAAAAAAAAAAAAGCTCACAATTTAGTTAAATCATTTGTATTTCAGCTGCATCGTATCTTCTGTCCATTTAGTTCCTTCCCACTCTGGTATATCCTAAAATATAACTCAAACAGGGTTCGAGTTATTTATTTTAATATAATTCAGATATGTTCTACAGCACTATTGGAACAATAGTAATTACACTGCTACACTGCCATCTGCTGATGAAAAGCAATATTTTATATACATTAAATTTTTGGAACTCTCTGGTAGGAATATTTTTTTTAAAAAAAATTCATCCTAGAAAAACAATTAAACATGGTAATAATATTGGTTGTTCATATAATTTAATTCCTTTCCTCATCCAAATATGTTCAACAGAGGAAAATAATAGGCTGAAGCAAGTGCTAAAAACAAAAAAAACTATCAAAATGAACCAGGGACAGTTTAGTAAGGAAGAAGATGCTGAAATGGGAGAGAATTAGATGGGGAAGAAATCTGATATAATATAAAACCAGTGGTGCCATCATAATAGGACTGACAGGCTGAAATCTACCATCCAATTCCAGCCTCAACATTTTCTGCTTTTTATGAAAGAAGTAGACTTGTGTTCTTCATTTTCTACTAAATTCCAGAAATGGTGAGGATAGAAGAAAGAGAAGTTGGAAGACTCCTCTCTCTTTCCCTTCATCTACCCCTCCCTCCTTTAGAAGAAAGGGGAGAAAATGAAGCTTTCAACATCAGAATTACCTCCTTCACTTTCTTTTCTGATGATTACCTGAAGGGTCAAGAAAGAAAAATGAAGTGTTTTGCTAGGTTTTGTTTTGTTTTTTTAAAAAATAGATTACGGGTAGTCCTTGACTTAGGAAACTGACCCTGGAATTATGGTTATAAATCATATTGGTCATTAAACAAATTAAGATAAATCTGGGATGCATAGGAAAAAAAAGATATAGAAGACGCAAAAACAAAAAACCTACTAAAGCTAAATAAAAAGCTGTGTACTGTGTATGTACAAATTGACATTATATAAATACACAAACATACACACAAACCTATATACACATACACACATACAAATATGCACACAAATATGCATAAAGCCATGTATTGTACATGAACAAATTGATACTATATAAATATACACACACACACAGAGACACACAAATATGAACACATATACATACAGTGTATGTATGAAGTATTATCGTGTTGTGGTCTATTGCTTTTGAGGTAAACCATAAAATCCTTCCAAATTTGATCGAATTGTGGTTCCCATTTCTGATGTCTCATTATTGGAAATCTTTGATCAGGGGTGTCAAACTCACGGCCCATGGGCCACACCCATCCCCGGTTTAGCAAAGGGGGGAAAGTTGTGATATGTCAGGTGATGATGATGTGACAATGCGAGTTTGACATCCCTGTCTTTGATCATCCATGAAAGAAGTCATCTTAACTCTGAGTCCACTTCAGGTCCTTACACTGAAAATTAAAATGGCAGTTATCTCCCAATCTTCACTATATTGCTATTGCTATGCATGGAGAAGATTTTCAGGTGAATATCACTTGTCCAGGACCCATAATTATCTTGCAAGGAAAGAGAGAGTAATAAGTGATAACACATACATGACAATGTCATCATACAAATACCACAGCTTAAATATACTTGTGCCAGACATAAGGGCAGGATTTGCATAATGTTATCATGTGTGCATATAGTTATTTGAACATCAGAGAGTAGTTCAAATGATAAACCCATTCAATTCACACAAACAGAAAGTTTAAGGCTTTTTTTTTTCTCCCTCCCTTTTTTCCTCAACAATAGAAATTCTCATTTTATGATGTTTTTACATAATGCTCCAGATTCTCAGGAGACAAATTAGCTGTCATGTATCAGATTGTACACTGCATGCCTAATTTGAGCACAGTCAGGGAAATGTTAGTTCCCCAGATTTTTTTTAAAAAAAAACAAGTTTTGGTTTCTTCAACGGAGATAAAAGGTTTTTTTTTTTTTTTTTTGTTTACATTTATACCCCGCCCTTCTCCGAAGACTCAGGGCGGCTTACAATGTATAGGGCAATAGTCTCATTCTATTTGTATATATTTACAAAGTCAACTTATTGCCCCCCCAACAATCTGGGTCCTCATTTTACCTACCTTATAAAGGATGGAAGGCTGAGTCAACCTTGGGCCGGGCTCGAACCTGCAGTAATTGCAGGCTTTGTGTTCTTAATAACAGGCCTTACCAGGCAGAGCTAAACCGGTTTCATGAACTGCCATTTTATCTTGATTTTTTTTCCCTGCTGAAACATTTTGCTCAGTTTGCAAGGGCACTTCTCAGTAGCAAAGGAAAGGGAAGAGTAATGTTGGGATTTTCTGGCAGAACTAATTTGTGGTTTTACAAATTCATTTACAAAAATGAAAAGACCGAGTGGTTTATTGTTTGTTTATTAAGAGACAGATTAATTTCTCTCATTCTGTTATGTGTTTAATCTGGAGAAGTTCTTCATTGCTGCTGTCTTATGTGTACATGTCCATATATTCAAGTGCACGCACAGAGAGCACACATGATGTAATTTGCCTTTTTTTCAGGGGTGAAATGCTCCCGGTTTGGACTGGATCGCACGATCCAGTAGCGATGGGAGCAGGTAGTTCGGAGAACCGGTAGCAAAAATCCCTGCCCTCCTCCACTGCCCACACCTTCTCTGTCCCTGAAGCGCTTGGTGGTGATATAGCTGCAAATGGCCTTAAATGACTGCCGTGGCACTTCAAAGGGCCGCACTACAACTGATCAGCGCTGTAGGCAGCTAGTAGACCGGTGCCTCTATTTTTAAAGAGGGTAGACTGGTGCCTGCCAAAAAAAGGCACTTGGTAGACTGGTGCCTCTCAGTAAAACGCAATTGGTAGACCAGGGCCTCTATTTTTAAAGAAGGTAGACTGGTGCCTCATTAAAAGGCAACTGGTAGACTGGTGCCTCTATTTTTAAAGAAGGTAGACTGGTGCCTGCCAAAAAAAGGCATTTGGTAAACCGGTGCCTCTCAGTAAAACGCAACTGGTAGACTGAAGCCTCTATTTTTAAAGAAGATAGACCGGTGCCTCCCAAGTTTTGTATACTTTATTATTTTTATTATTTATTATTATTGACCATATCCATTCAGTCACCTGACCACCAAACCACACCCACCAATTAAGCCACACCCACAGAACCAGTAGGGAAAATTTTTAGATTTCACCCCTGCTTTTTTAATACCATCTATGGATACAAATATATGATATGAAACTTAAATGGAAATAAGCAAACAAGGCTATCAGCATCTTTTGCCCTCATTCCTGGATTTTTTTTTAAAAAGACACTTTTACAAAGATCATAAAGAATACATAAATGAAAGCATTTGAAGAGGCTAAAGTAGTACAACATTTCATGAGTTGTCTTCCTTCCTTCCATCCTTCCTTCCTTCCTTCCTTCCTTTTTCAGGTTCATCTTTCTTGAAAAGAAGGAGTGGGTCGGTGGCCTAGAGATGGAGCTCTCACCTCACAATCAGGAGGCTCTGAGTTCAATCCTAGGTAGAGGCAGATATTTCTCTCTCTGGGCACAATGAGAATATATCTGCTAACAAAAACTCCACATTGGCGACAGGAAGGGCATCCGGCCATTAACCACTCTGCTAGCTCCATTCAGTTGCCCAGACTCCACTCCGCAAGGGATTATGGGATCGTTAAAAGATGATGATGATCTTTCTTGAAAAGGAGCCATCTCAGATTTTGAGTCACATTCCAATTTAAAGGCAATTTTAAAAAATTGGATTAACAATTATTTATTCCAGATTAAAAGTGCACAGAATTTGAAACGTAATTTTCTCTAGCTTTCAAAAATCAAAGTGGGATTTCCTTATTTTCATTCCAGATATTGACTTCTCTTAATGTAATCCTGGATATATATTTAGTTTTCTGGTGCCAATATTGAAGAACTAGTGTATGGATGGAAGGGATTATCAATTAATTTAATTCCATTAAAGTATCGTGAGTTTATATGAGGAGTGTTATGAACCAGGAACAAGATTGGAAATTTAGACTGGAATTTTTCAAAGAATCTGTAGAAGGAAAACATACAGTTGCTTCTATTGAGTATCATTAAATGGAATGTCTTTCTTAGTTAATGGCCCTTGCCAAATTGTGATGCTAACCACAACCAACATATAGAAATGTCTCTGTGTTTCATTTCCTGGTATTTTCAGTTAGGCTGCTGATCTTCAAATAATTACAAAAGAAAAATTGCGCTCTCGCTCTCTCTCTCTCTCTCTCTCTCACACACACACACACAAACACACACCCTTCCTATTTTTCTGAGAGTTGATGAATTTCAGAAGAAAAGCTGTTTAATTCCTTTAAATGCAACCCAAGGGAGAGAGATGGCAGGTTATATTCGGTGTTTTCACAAATATAGTAGTACTGCATAGGTGTGGATTATAGCGAGGCAGTCAGCTTGGGTTACCTGATTCCCAATATAAGTATTCAATGTATAATAGCTCTATTAAGCTACAAAGAAAAATAGGAAAGAAAACTGCCATTTCAAGCCAAAAAATGATATTTATGACATAGAACAATAAATAAGAAATAATCCATAGCAAACAGAAACAAATAAAGCCTAACCTAACTGCACTCTAATTAACCAAAGGGGGATTGGAATATGTAATTCTTTAAAACAGCCTGAAGATCAAAAAAGGAAAAAGCATATTGCTATCCTAGGAAAGAAAAGAGAGAGGCTAACAAAGAAAATGTCTCTTTCTTTTTATGTGAAGAGAATGTCTCTTGGGTGAAGTAAATCTCTAGTCTAAGGGTATATGAGCTTTCTCAGGTATGAACCCTAAAACTTTTCATCATGAGGAATTGATTTTATAATCGATGATGAAAGCAACATTTCTAATTAAAAGAGAGAAGCAAGAGATGGAGAACTGAGTGAGAAAGCAGCCCGAGAAGCAAGAACAATACATAAAGTGACTTCTTTATTGTTCTTGGCCTATAGACAGAATCTTGCCAAACTAATGCAACTATCTGTATAACAATGGATGTACTCTGGGAATTGTTGGGGAGGAGCCATTTTAGCCCTCTTTCTGCCCACTAAATTTTCCAAGTTCTGCATTCTCTTTGCCCTTTGGGTTCAGACCAGGGGTCTCCAACCTTGGTTCCTTTATGACTTGTGGACTTCAACTCCCAGAGTCCCTCAACCAGAAAAGCTGGCTGAGGAACTCTGGGAGTTGAAGTCCACAAGTCTTAAAGCAAAGCTGACTGAGGAGCTGTGGGAGTTGAAGTCCACAAGTCTTAAAGGGACCAAGGTTGGAGACCCCTGGTTCAGACTACATTCCAACAGAAAAAGCTTCTTTCATCAGATACACAGAGCATATCTGAGGAGCATTTTTACACCAAAGCATTATAATTTTATTTAACTGTAATTGTTTAATTTCCCAGGCTTCAGGGAAACATTTAAACCCTTATAGATTTTTTTAAGGGCATGATTTCATTTGTTGTAAATGGACTTGAAAGTATAATTGTTTTAATTTTGAATTACATTTAGTGTTATGTTTTCCTGTGAACAATGTAAAAATACTGTAACTACAATAGGATTCTACTGATAAGGTTTTTTGTTCCTTAATTTTATTTATTTATTTATTTTATTTATTTTGTCACAACAATATATATAAGTGTCATACAAAAAAATTATATAGTATATAAACATATATATGAGTAAATATTAGGGGGTATAAGCATATATATATATATAGGAAGAAGAAAAGAAAAACAATAGGACAGGAACGGTAGGCACGTTTGTGCTCTTATGCACGCCTGATTTTTTTTTAAAAAAACTGATATTTTTTTCATCTCCATCTAAAACATTTACAAAGTAAAAGTTGCAAAATCTTCAGCCTGATGAATCATCATGGAAGCAAGTGGACTTTTAGTGTTTCTGTTTCAAAATTAATAATGTTTTCCAACATCTTTACATTTAGAGGAGATACACTGTAATTCCAGGGTTTTACATTTCCTTGCTGGCCATTTTTCATGTGAAGAAGAGTAGCTTTGCTTTGATTGCTCTGACAATGAAATGTGAGACACAAACCATTCTTTGTAACATGTAGAATTGTGCCATTCCATTTTAGTATTATTAGCTTTTAGCACATTTGGTCTGCAATCCAACAACTTTCTCCGTAAACTTGTCAATCTGTCTGACACAATCCAATCAATTTGTAGTCATCTACAAACATCATAATTATGCTGAAATACAAGCAGGGGTGAAAGGCTCCCGGTTCGCACCGGCTCTCCCGATTAGGTAGTGATGGCAGCTGCTGGTTCAGAGGACCGGTAGCAAAAATCCCTGGCCCCGCCCCCCTGTCCCTGCTGAGCCGCACCATCAGCAGAGGGTTGTTTTTTTTTACTTTTAAAAGTTTTTCTTCAGCTGAAACACGCTTTTAAAAATAAAAGGAAAAAACCTCTGATGATCGCGGGGCTGAGCAGAGATCATCAGAACACTTTAAAAGTTTTTTTTAAAAAAAACCTCTTCAGCCGAAGGGGAAAAAAAGGAAAGGGGGGGGGCTTTAAAAGGCTCCTCTGGCCATCCCAGCTGAGTTCCTCATCACCAGAACCTTAAAAAACATGTTTTCTAGATGTTAAAACAATTATTTTAAGAGGTTCTGGGCTGCTACGAGGGAACTTCAGCTGAGATCGTCAGAGGAGCTGACTTTAAAACTTTTTTTCCTCTGGTGATCCCAGAGAAGTTTCCTGATCCTAGCAGGCTTTTAAACTCACTTTTTAACAGCCCCCACTTACAAGAGCCCCCACCCATGCCCACCCAATGCCCCCTCCTCACTTACCTAGAATTACTGCATACTGCTCCTTTCGGGCTGGCAACGCAATGCTTACTCCAGCTACTGATTACAGCCTGCTTTGACTTCCTGCTTTGCTGAATGAGGAACTTTGGGATTTGAAGTCCACAAACCTAAAGCTACTAAAGTTGGAGACCGCCTGATCTAAAAAAATAAATAAAAATAATAAAATAAAATATTTGTGCAGCTTTCTGAAATTTGGTGTGTTTCTGTAGTGTTTCACTCTAACTACACAAACACACAAAATCTCACAAAGCTGTATGTGGCATTTTATGTGTGTGTGAGTCAGTTGTGTTTTGTGTGTGTAAAGTGTGAAAGTGTGAGGTTCCTGCTTGTTGCAGGGGCCATTCTGGGTGAAGTGCAGCTGCTTTTACATTGTGTGTGAGTCAGTTGTGTTGCGTTGTATTGTGTTGTGTTGTGTGTGTAAAGTGTGAAAGTTGGTTTTTGGTACCTCTTATAGTTTTGTATACTTTGTTTATTATTTTTATTATTTATTGTTATTGGCCACGCCCACCTAGTCATCTGACCACCAAGCCATGCCCACCAACTAAGCCACGCCCACAGAACCGGTAGGGAAAATTTTTAGATTTCACCCCTGAATACAAGCCAATATATTTTGGTCATTCTTGAAGAATCTGTGTTAAGCTACTTAGGTGTTAAATCCCAAGACACTAAATTGATAGTTGAATGTACAATTCAAGAGAATTTCTACTCATATATGCCTCAGTCATTTCCTAACTAAGCCAAAAGTAAAAGCAAAAGCAACTTCTTTTGCATATTGATAATGGTAAAAAAAATCAAAATAATTTTTGGAACATCACCAAATCAAGCTACTACATGTAGCTAATTTTGTTGATACTTCATTAAAAAGAATGCACAGTGTGTTATAACTTCCTATACAAGAGAAGGCTGTTACTGAAATAACAGGTACCTGGTGTTATTTTAAAAAACTGTTGCCATCAAGCAATCTGAAGAATTAATGCTAATCACAGAACTAGGAAGCAATAAATTAAAGCATGAATATTTTAAGGGTAAGACAATTTTGAACATGACCGAAATTTAATAAATTAGATAACAATCCAGCTACAAACAAAAGTGCCTTAAAGATGACTTATTCATTCTGTGGAGGATATTGTGTTGAAAAAGTAGGAGGAGAACGGAAGAATCAGAAAGTGAAGCAAACATTGGCATTCCTAAAAAGGAGAGACAAGTATGAGAAGCCCAGAATTCGTGACCCAAAATACAACTCAAAACCAATTATTTTTCAGCAATAATCTGCAAAAAAAGTGGTCATGATTTAAAATGGGGAAATCAATTGGCCATGTATCTTTTAACCAGCTCATGATGAAATACATTGAAACTGTATTCTCTTTTGAAAGAAATGCCCCAAACTCATTTTTCTTTCCCTTTCATGTTGAAGAGTGTTTTCATTAAAAATTGAAAAATTTTGATTTAGCATTACATGCTTTTTTTCCCCATATCAGTTATACCAATGACACAAATGCTTAATGCCTAATATGTCTAATTTAATGAAAAGAAGGACTAGGGGTGACATGCTAGCAATGTTGCAATATCTAAGAGGCTGCTACAAAGAAGAGGGTGTCAAGCTATTCTCCAAAGCACCTGAAGCCAGAACAAGAAACAATGGATGGAGACTAATCAAGGAGAGAACCAACCTAGAACTAAGGAGAAATTTCCTAACAGTGAGAACAATCAACCAGTGGAACGACGTGGCTCCAGAAGTTGTGAATGCTCCAACAACATTGGAAGTTTTTAAAAAGGAGTTTTTTAAGAAGGTATTGGATATCCATTTTTCTGAAATGGTATAGGGTTTCCTACCTAAGCAGGGGGTTGGACTAGAACAGTGGTCACCAACTGGTGGTCCGTGGCCACTGGTGGTCCACGAGAAAAGTTTGGTGGTCCACAGAAAAATTATTTCCATTTTTTATATTGCACTAAATCAGGAGTCCTCAAACTACAGCCCCTGGGTCAGATATATGCAATGAACGCTTTTGTTGCTGCGGAGAGTCTCCCCCTTTGGGGTCTTTTTGTGCAGGTCAAAGGGGGCCAGAAATTCCAACTTGGGGTATGCTTCAGCCTCCTGATGCAGAGTTTTGGGTGAGGACTGGAAGGAAGTGCCATTGGTGGCAAAGAGCCGGAGGGACTTGTTCCAGTGGGACTGTATCATGGCCTGGAACTGGCTGAACATCTCAGCCCACTGAGCCTCCATGTGCCGGTACCTGGCCTTACACTCCCGCAGGTCTTCCCTCTGCTTGGAAAGCCTATGCTTCTAGTCCTCAGTGAAGTGCTTCTGCTGAGCCTCCTTCTTGGTCAGATCCAATTTGAACTGAGCTGTTTTGCCAACTCTTTCTTGTGGTGGCTGCTTAGCTTCAACAACTGCTTCCTGTTGGGGTTCTAAGGAGCCTGGGTGGGCAGGTGAGGAGTAGCGAGTAGAGCTACCAAGGCACCCCTCGATGTGAGTGACATTGAGTTGGCCACGCCCACCCAGTCACATGACCATCTAGCCATGCCCAACGGTCATTAGGCAGATCATATTAGTGGTCCACAGGTTTTAAAATTATGAATTTAGTGGTCCCTGAGGTCCGAAAGGTTGGTGACCCCAGGACCAAAAGACCTCCAACTCTGTCATTCCATTCATCTTAATGCATTAACATCTTCAGAAGAAATCTCTCCTGCACCACTGACAGTGATAGGATTTACTATTTTCAAATGACTCTTGAAACTCAGTGTCTATTTAATTGTCATCACAGATCGATGAGCAGTGGAAAGCCAAATGGCCAATTTAGAATATGTACCATCCAAGCCAATATACAAACTCGGGATTTGTTGGGATAACTGGAAAAATAAATAAAAATCAGCTAAACAAGAGGCAAACTAGTCCTTTTGCCTTCCAAACATGACTGCACATCAATTTTCTCTGAGCATTCTCTATAACAAAATTCTGCCAGCTGGGCTGACAACCCTGGGCAAGCTTTTGAATTCCTAACATAAAATTAGAGTCCAAATTATCTGATTACAAAGAGTCTGGAAGACAAGTTGTAGGCATCACTCTTTGTTTTTTTTAAAAAACAGTTAAGGGATTGGATCGTATTGTTTCATTTGATTTAGACTTAATTACTTGCTCCTTCATCAAGATGTTTAAGGCTTTACAATGGTGTTTTAAAGCTGCGTAGGGTGTTATTAAAAGGAGTGTTTCAAAGAAATCTTGACACTAGACACAATCTTCAAATACTTAAGTAGTTTATCACTTTGTGGTTTGCATGTACACAGAGCACTTATGCACTGGAGAGACATTCCTTGTGTGTCCAATCATCTTTGGCCAATAAAAAATATTCTAATTCTAAAAATTCTAATTCTAGTCATACTTCAAGTGGTTTAGCCACAGCATTCATCAAGGTTAATAAGGCAATGTGTGCCATCATCAAGTGATCATGAGTTCTGAGGGAAGCCATGTGCCACTCACAATTGTGTGCAGACATTTTTTAAGGCAGCAATGAGTGAAGGTAATTCAGTTTCCTTACAGTAAAAGTTCCCTAAAATACTGGGGTCCATCATGATCAATTATTCCCAAATGCTTCACAGTTTTTTTACAGTTACTGATAACTCCATGAATCCTTTTCTCCCAGTTGAAAAATCTTGATAGTTAGATATGGGAGTCTGTGAAAATTCAATTCAAAAATTTAGTTAGAAGAAATTTAATTGAATCACCCTTCAGATCATCAAATTGATCTAACACATCAAATCAAATTGTGCCTCTTCATCTATATGATAATTTGTGCATGTTCTTGCATGCCCAAGCATACTTCTTTCCAAATTGAATCAACTATTCACACTGAATCAATTTTATTTTGTCAAATTGATTTGACTGTTTGAATTAATTAACGAGAATGGAATGGACATGTACAATAGGATTTTAAGTGAATCCCACATCCCAGATAATATTGTTTTAGCCATGTGTTATATAACACCAAGGATTCATTCTCTTCCATTGTTATTATCTATTAATTGACCGCTGCTTTCTGGAACCTTCATCTGAATATTGCGTGTGGCTCACTGAATTTTTTGGGTTGAGAGATTATTGCTGAAGGAGATGGTCTTTATACTAAAGTAACAGTTGATGACATGTTTAGAAGACCACAGACATGTCATTGAGGCTATGTGTCAGAACTTGCCTCCTCCACACCTCCTCCACACCTGCACTCTGTTTTGGTACCAGTCTGCCAGGAACCCTGGGGGCAGCAGGAGAGGGAGGGGGCGTGGTTGGGGGAGGGAAGTGAAAGTTAAGGACGTGAAGGTGCCTGCCCAAGAGACTGTTTCAATAATGAGAAGAATTATAGCTGCAAGCCAGCCTACAATCAAAGTAGCCTTTTCTAAAACATTTTCTTCGAAATTGATTGGAGAGTAGGGGACCTGCAGTGGGAAGTGCCTAAGCGAAGAAATGTTTTCACTTGTGGTTTTGGCATGCAAACTTCAGTTCCGTCTTTATACTATTGTATTTCACTTGGCTTCTAGTAAACTATATTTTTCTCAACCTGATGGTGTTAAGGATTGTTCTTATTTAGAAGCACAAGCTGAGGCATGTCCGGCATTATGCATTATATGACTTTTCTAACAGAGTTGTTAACGCTTGGAACTCACTACCTGACTCTATAGTCTCTACTAAAAACCCCAAAAGCTTCAACCAAAAACTGTCTACTATTGACCTCACCCCATTCCTAAGAGGACTATAAGGGGCGTGCATAAGACCACAAAAGTGCCTACCGTTCCTGTCCTATTGTTCTCTTCATTATAGTATTATATGCATACTTTTACTTATACTTTTACTTATATATACTTTTTCTCTCATGATGAGTTATTGTTTATCTTGATGATTATATATACTGTTGTGACAAAATAAAATAAAATTTAAAAAAACTATGTAAAGTGACCAAAACAAAGGAAAGACAAAGAGTTGGTACCAGCCAGTATATCTATATACTTAAGCTTCAGAGAAGGATTCCTAATGAGAAAAGCACTACAGGACATGATTAAAAATTCACAGAGTTCACAAATGGGCAAATCACTGCCCTGGGACTTGTTATTTCCTCAAATAGCTGGTGAACTCAAATGATTAAAGACCATTTAATGATTAGATTAAGGAGACAAATTGCCCAGTTCTGCAACACATTGCATAGGTAAAATAAAGTATGTTTCGGGCAATCTATGCCATTACAAATAGGACAAAAATGTGGCTCTAAGTAACCTGCCTCTGACATTAAATATTATGATTACACAGTTCTGGATGATAGGGAATTTAAAAATTCTATAAGAAGAAGAAACCAATGAGATGCTTAAAAATAACTTCAAATGTTCTAAGTGCCAAATCTACAAATATTTACAATCTCTGTGTTTATGTGGAGGGAAAGAAATACCCAAATTACTCACCAGAGATATACAAACACAGACATTGTGGAATTAATTCCAAAAGATGGTGAAGTCCGAATTATGCACTGCATCCAATAAATCAGGAAAGCAAAAAGCAATATTGTTTCAATTATGAACAGATAAATTGTCTTTTGTTTCTTGTTTCTGGGAAATAGGATATATCTGAAACACTTAGGCATCTCAGATCTTTTACACTTAGTTTCTGTTTCTAAATATATTGTACTGTCTGAGTTTTGCTAATATCACCCAATTCAATTCAAATCTTTATCGTCAGAGTACAACATGTGTACTATGAGATTGGCTGAGCCTTCCTTTGTGTATATACACCCAACACAATACAACTCACAGTGAAAAACAAAACAAAAAAATCCCAATCCCAGTGAATCCTGCTAACAAGCACCCAATCCTGTTGCGCCATGTGAACTTATTGCACGTCGCGCCAGCCCTGCAAGTTAATCGTACTATGTTGTTGTAGTTATTTTTCATTCAGGAGTCTGACAGCCCATGGATAAAAACTGTTCTTCAGCCTGTTTGTGTGGCTCCCTATGCTCCTATATCTCCTTCCCAACGGCAGGAGAATAAAGAAGTGCTGACCAGGGTATGATTCGTCCCTGAGGATTTTCCTCACTCTTCTAAGGCAGCGAGCCCTAGCAATCTCATCTAGTGGTATCAGGATGTTTTGCGCTGTGCTGACGACCCTCTGTAATGTTTTTTTATCCGCGGCTGTCAAGTAATGCACTGAGTGAAAACGCTTTCTATTGTGGAACGGTAAAAGGTGGTCATCAGTTGTTGTTCCACTTTGTTTTTTCGCAAGACTCTAAGGAAGTGGAGTCTCTGTTGGGCCTTTCTGGCCACCTGGGTTGTGTTGATCTTCCAGGTGAGGTCTTCGCTGAAATAGACTCCCAGGAATTTAAAGGAGGAAACTCTCTCCACACAGCCCCCACACCATGTAAAGTGGGGCAGGTTCTTCCCTCTTCTTCCAGAAGTCTAACACCATCTCTTTTGTCTTGCTGATGTTCAGGTGCAGGTTGTTTTCTAAGCACCATGTGGATAGTTTTCTCCCCACCCCCGTATGCTGTTTCATCTCCACCTATAATAAGACCCAGTATTGTGGTATCATCTGTGAACTTAATAATCACAGTGGATGGGTCAGATGATACACAATCATGTGTATACAGTGAATACAGGTAGGACTGAGCACACAGCCTTGTGGGGAGCCAGTGCTAAGTTTCAGGGAGGTGGATATGACAGACCCAACCTGTTGTGACCCAGGTCCCCGGACTCAGACTCCTGGAGGAGGAGGATTCAGAGAGTGAGGAGGAGGAGCTGGCAAGGCCTGCTTCCCCTGGGCCCTCTTCCTCCCTGGCACCGATTCAGGAGGAGGAGGAGGGGCTGGCAAGGCCTGATTCCCCCGGGCCTTCTTCTGATTTGGCAACACCCCAAGACCAATCTTGGCTCGATGCAAGACTGTGAAGACGTGACCGGCACGCGCAGCAGAGAAAACATTGGGGCAGGGCCAGGGAATGATGAGTCACAGAGCAACACCCACAGGGGATAAAAGCAGGAGGAGGAGTTTCTTCGCTTTTGTGTTGGACAAAGCTGGGAATTTGCGTGGGCAAACTGTTTCATGGATGAAAGAATCTATTTGTGAGTGACTCTTGCTTTATTTGTAATTTTCTAGTTATCTCGATAACAAACCGTTTCAGAGATTTTGGGAGGCGTGTGGGGAGACGTGGCCAGAACATCTCTGTGCCAAAAGGAATCCAGCCAAGTGTAAATAAACTGTTGGCAGAAGGCCTTTGACTGATTGGGAGTGTTGGGGGGGGGAAACAGAACACAACCCTCACTGTGTGGCTAGTTCCTCAGAAAGTCTTCGATCCAGTCGCAGATGGAAGAGGGAAAATCCAAGCCAATCAGCTTTCCGATAAGGATGCTTGGCAGAATGGTATTCAAGGCCAAGCTGTAATTTATGAAAAGCATCCTGACATAGTTTCTGGCTCGCTACAGAATGTAAAGCAGTAGCAATGGAATTGTCTGTTGACCTATTCCCTCTGTAGGCAAACTGGTGTTTGTCAAAGTCCAGTGGGATGGCATGACCTAAGGTGTTGGAGGACCAATCTCTTGAAGCATTTCATCACTACAGATGTTAGCGCAATAGGTCTGTAGTCATCTAGGCAGGTAATTGCTGCTTTCTTTGGGACTGGGACAATAATGGCTGCTTTCAAGCATGATGGAACATTAGCCATTTGCAGGGAGATGCTAAAGAGCCTTGTCAGGATCCCTGCTAATTGGTCGGCACAGGTCTTTACCATTATCCCCAGCGCCCCATCTGGACCTGCAGCTTTGCTGGGATTCACAGCCTTCAATATAGCTCTCACTTGGTGTTCATATAGGGTGAGTGGCTGGGAATCAGAAAGCCAGTGGACAGAGGCTACAGGGTCTGGTCTTTTCACCTCGTAGTGGGTGAAGAAGGTGTTCAACTCCTCTACCAATGAGGCAGCATCATTGACCATGTTCCTCGTGTAGCCCTTATAATTAGTTAGGTGCTGCAGTCCCTGCTACACTTACTTTGGGTTGTTGTCTGCTAGATTATGCCTTCGCTGACTTTTGGGGGTGAAGTATTGGCCCCCGGGGGGTGCGCAACTTGGGCATTCTCCTGGATGATCGTCTGTCCTTAGAAGACCATTTGACGGCCGTCGCCAGGGGAGCATTTTATCAGGTTCGCCTGATTCACCAGTTGTGCCCTTTCCTTGACCGGGACTCCTTACGCACAGTCACTCACACCCTCATTACGTCCCGCCTGGACTATTGCAATGCTCTCTACCTGGGGCTCCCCTTGAAGAGCACCAGGCAGCTCCAGCTAGTCCAGAATGCGGCCGCGCAGGTGATAGAGGGAGCACCGCGCTGCTCCCATATAACAGCCATCCTGTGCGGTCTGCACTGGTTGCCGGTAGCCTTCCAGGTGCACTTCAAGGTGTTAGTGACCACCTTTAAAGCGCTCCATGGCTTAGGACCGGGATATTTACGAGACCGCCTTCTGCCACCTATAGCCTCCCAACGTCCTGTGCGTTCCCACAGAGTGGGCCTTCTCAGGGTGCCGTCGACCAAACAATGTCGGTTGGCGGCCCCCAGGGGGAGAGCCTTCTCTGTGGCAGCACCGGCCCTTTGGAACGAGTTGCCTCCGGGTTTACGCCAACTTCCCGACCTCTGGACCTTCAAGCGGGAATTGAAGACGTTACTATTTCATCGGGCAGGACTAGCCTAAGTATATTTTAATGTGTATTTTAACTGTATTTTAAGGGTCTTTGACCGTTTTAGTTGATGGCCTTGTTAATATTTGTTTTTAAATTGTTTTAAATTTGCTATTTATCTGTTGTATTTTAAGATGGCTGTATACCGCCCTGAGTCCTTCGGGAGAAAGGCGGTATACAAGTTTAATTATAAATAAAAAATAAATAAATAAATAGATGGTTCTCCACCTTATGTTTGTATTGTTACAGTTATAGAGGTGCAAATGACAGACTCAATAATTCCTCTGTAGAACTGAATCAGCAGCTTCTTGGGCAGTTTGAGCTTACTGAGTTGGCACAGAAAGAACATTCTTTGTTGTCCTTTTTTAATGATGTTTTTGATGTTAGCTGTCCATTTTAGATCTTGCGATATGATTGAACCTAGAAATTTGAAGGTTTCTACTGTTAATACTGTGTTGTCAAGTATTGTGAGAGGTGGAAGTATGGAAGGGTTTCTCCTAAAGTCTACCACCATTTCTACGATTTTGAGTGTGTTCAGTTCCAGATTGTTTTGGTTGCACCACAAGGCTAGTCGTTCAACCTCTCGTCTATATGCAGATTCGTCATTGTCTCGAATGAGACCAATCACTGTTGTGTCATCTGCGAACTTCAGTAGCTTAACAGATGGATCATTGGAGATTCAGTCATTGGTATACAGAGAGAAGAGAAGTGGGGAGAGCACATAGCCTTGGGGGCCCCCTGTGCTAATTGTACAGGTATTTGATGTGATCTTGCTTAGCTTCACCTGCTGCTTCCTGTTTGTTAGGAATTGAGGAATGAAAATAAAGAGTTAAGGGAGCTAACACAATTATGTACACCCCTTAAAAAAGAAGCGAAAAGTAGTATTAAGGTCATTTTAGTAAGATCTTGAACATTTTAAATTCAAAATACATGTTATATTTTAATCAAATGAGTCCTATACCTGCCCTCTTGGAGTTGTTTGCTTTCTGGTTATGCCATGGGGGCAATTAGAGCTGCCCTGGGGCCCTCTAATATAATAACAATGCAAAAATCATTTTGCATTATTCATGTTAATTATGCTGAACCAGGCAGCAAAAATATATTTGCCACTGAACTAACTGGACTGACAGAGATGTTTAAAATTGATTTTTCCATATTTCTTTCTTTTTTAAGATTAGACCTTGAAGCCAGAACACTATCAAAAATGCAAAGGGTACGGCAAAGGAGATATGTTTTCCATCCAATGCGAAGTTCATTTTATCATTTTGGCTGGATGGGGTTAATGCAGCATACAAATACATTCATTTGTTGTACTTACGGGACCGCCTGCTGTTACCTCATGCCTCCCACCGACCTGTGCGCTCTCACAGAGAGGGACTTCTCAGGGTGCCGTCCGCCAAGCAATGTCGGCTGGCGGCCCCCAGGGGAAGATCCTTCTCTGTGGGGGCTCCCACCCTCTGGAATGAACTTCCCCCGGGTTTACGCCAAATACCTGACCTTCGGACCTTCCGAAAACACATCTATTTATTCGCGCGGGGCTGGCCTAAATTTTATTGGTTTTAACTTTATTACTAATTTTAATGGGGTTTTTAGTCTTATATATTTTTAAAGTTTTTAGGCCAACTATATAATAAGTTTTTTAATTTGTATTTTAATTGTATATTTTTGTACCGTTTTGTTTTATCTTGGCTGTACACCACCCTGAGTCCTTCGGGAGAAGGGCGGTATAAAAATTGAATACATTAATAATAATAATAATAATAATAATAATAATAATAATAATAATAATAATAATAATAATAATAATAATAATAATAATTTGTCTGTCCACAATAAATTCAAAGAAAGATGACGCACATGGTCATTACATGGCCTGTCATTTGAGGAAGCAAATGCCAAGCAAATAATCTATCATTCTTTAAAGTGGCCTAGATTAAGCATACGTTCCTGGAACTCAACTTGAAGATGAAGATGAATTATTTTTATTGATATAATTCTGGACTTTCCTTGAAGCAAAAGATAGTTGCTTTCTAATAAGAAGTAATTGTTATTTCAGGATGTTAAGACACAACCATTCTTCACTTGTCTTATTGCTTTTAAATTGCCAATTGGGCAACATTAAGAGCTAATGGACCTCTTAAGTTGCCAGCTGGGCCTATGATTTCATGGGCAAAACACATTGTACAGTGGAAATTAGTTCTTTCATGAAAAGCAAGGGGAAAGAATGATACCGAAACATTTGAGGCACTTGATTACAAGAAGGAAAGCAGTTCTAAATCTCAGTGTTCTCACGAAAACAACAGTAATGGAGAGTTGGATTGATTTGTTTGTGGCATAGCTGCTGCATGTAGTAGAAACCACTTTAAAGCACTGTGGATTTTCTTTCCTTGAGAGATTGTGAGTTCAGTTTCTCACTGAAGGAAATTCTTGCCTTAACCATCTTTCTGAGTCCTGTTTCATTTCCTGCAATGGGCATGGTAACATGATGGCTCTACAGCTCTCCCCTCAACAGACCAAAGAAAATGAGCAAAAGAGTTAGTTTCTTCTTTCTTTTCAGTTCTAGAAGAATTGGCCCATAAAGCAAGAGGTTTTTTTCCCCAGCCAATACCTTCCCCTCAGTATCTTATAGCTCTTTTACATGGAGTAGTAGAGGTAAGACTATATTACTCACTAACGGATCTGTAGTTCAAAGTAGAACAAAAATCTTTGCTCCTGGTTTCAAGCAAATAGTTACAATGAAATAGCTAATATTTGAGGTTTGGAGAGATGTGAGACTTATTCTGTGTAAAGTTTTGAAAATCAGAGGTTAATTTGATTTCAGCTTCCCATCAGAGCAGATTCTGATTACTATTTTTTAAATCACCTAAAAGGATTTTTAATCATTTTTGTAATCAACTAAAAAAAAAGGATTCAATCATGAAAATATATATAAAAAAAACAATAATTTAATTAAAAAAATAAAAACTGAGCACTATTGAACAATTCATATATCATCTATTTTAGCCCTGCTGTGCCATTTCTCATTGGTTTTGTAATTAATTTCCCACAGGTATCAGTGGCATAATAATTACTCCAAGGTCTGACTGCATCTTTTCCTGGACTAATAACTAATAAGGTTAGATGGCCCCATATCTTATATGGACTTAAGACATATATGACTTGGAATTGTAGTCAAAAGCATATCAATAATCAGCACAGGAGCCAAACCACTGAAGTGACTCACATCCACCAACAAGTGAGCCCATAAGTTCTACATCCTGTGAAGTTTCCAGGTTGCTTCAAGTCTCAACCACAGAACTTATCATCATCATCATCATCATCATCATCATCATCTTTGGAAGAGACCTTGGAGGTGTCTAACCTCTTTTGTATTTAGGTAGACACATAATTTTGAGGCTGTGGTTAAATGCTTTGTTCACCTGATCAGGTGGAAAGGGAGATACAGATTTAATAAGACTAATGCAATGAGTCCAGTAGCAACAGATTCCATATCTCCAGGTTTGGTAAATGAATAAAAGCTAGTTACCATTCCATCTCCTTCAATGTCTATTCTCCCCCTTTGAAACGTTTCCCCTTGAATTTGGGGAGACACTGAAGGACAGTTGATTGTCATCCCCAACTGGGCCTCTAACGTCCATTTATGCCATTTAAAATCTCCCTCTAACTCTTTTCTATTAATGCTAAGTAATAATGGATAGACTGGGCTCAACTGTAAATCAGTCTCCAGCTGCTGATGGGATTATAAACTTCAAGCAGGCATTTGCAATATTATTAGTACCCAGAGAGACTGATTTATCAGTTAACTGGCAAAAACATCTATCTTGGCTCATTATGCTTTCTATAAATCTCTTCTGTAAAGCTTATCTGCATATTAGTTTTCCCCAAAGGTATTGTTCATTCTTTTCATGTTTCATTCTCTTGATTATGGACAGATAACTGCAGTCTTATGGCTGAGACCATTTCTGAAAATCTGCTTTAAAACATTGAAATAGTTTTTGGAGGATAGGATAATTAGAGAATTTTAGGAAACCTAGACCCCTTTTTTCCCCATTAACCTGTCCCCAAAGAACAATCTAGACTGAAATTGTGGATCCATAAATCAGTTATGTTCATTTATTTCACTGACTAAAACAAAAAAATTGTCCAATATTGGACAACATATTTTGAAATGTGAAACAGCTTTAAAATTGCCAATCAAAAATATTCCTGTTTAGTGGAGAAGAGTGCCACTTTTAAATAAGAAACTTTATGCATATTTAAAGTGTTAGCATGATACACACTTCAAAGGTTTTAGGCTTTTTAACTTTAGAAACAATTGCTATTAAAGGAGATTCAAACTAAGCTCCAATCAAGAGTGAAGTTATTCATAAATGCCTCTTGGTGGTCAATTTAAACCATTTGTTTAAACCGTTTATTAGATGGTGGCACAATGATTAGAATGCAATATTGCAGGCTGACTCTGCCCACAGCCAGGAGTTTGATCCTGACCAACTAGAGATTGACTCAGCCTTCCATCCTTCCAAAATGGGGACCCAGATTGGTAAAATGAGGACCCAGATTGTTAGTGGCATAATGCTATCATTATAAACCACCCAGAGAGTTCTGTAAAGCACTATGGATTGGCATATAAGTCTAAGTACTATTGCTATTAAAATACATTATACCCTTAGAGCTTTCCAAAAATCTACATAGCTATATGAGTCTAGGCTGTTGCTACTATACTAAAAATGCATGTAAGGAGAGAGGACCAAACTGCAGGAATCTTATCAAAAATATCCCTTTGAGTAAGTAGTTAAGAAGGAATCAAGTTGTTAAGGGGGGAAATGTCATCTGATCTATACAAATGAAATTGGGCCTAAGTCCCATCAACAGCTATCAGACATCTAAATTAATAAGACAAGAACAGCAGCCAGACTTGTAGATCCACCAAACAAGGATTTGGGGGGATAAAAGAGATCCTGAAGCCTGCCCACTCTTTAAGTGTTCTTTGGACCCATACTTCATGACTTCTGTCCCTCTAGCTGGTGCCTGGCAGCCTAGTTAAAAAGAACATTGGTATGTATGGATGAGCATGAGAAAGAGTAGATGTACATTGTTATCAGTAAGATTTGCTGTTACCTTAATTTCAGTGGGTCTCTATGTATTCCAAAATAGGGGTTGTGCCTCAATGCTTGGCTCAAAACAATTTATATGGGCTTCTAATCATTTCTTATTGACCAGGGCTGTGTGTTGTCTTCTCTAGCTACAACTAGAAAATCCAGGTAGAAACCAAGGGGACCTTACAAGGTCTGTATGCCTCATCAGACTGAGTGAGTAACCATAAACTGTACTTGGGAATGCGTGTAACAGCCGGTAGTTGTGTACAACCTAAATCAGCTAGTCTCCAATTGCTATTAGAGATGTATAGCAGGTAATGGCAAACCACTTCCACACTGTTGACAAAAGAACAACACAGTTATGTGCATGAAGTCAACAGGAGTTAAAATTGACTTTAATATTTTTCTTTCCTCAGAATTGATGAAAACTGTAAAGGAGTATGATCATTTCCATTCCCTGAAGATGCAAAAGGATTGCAATGATGAAAGAACTAGCATGGAAAAGTACCATTTCTGTACCTCTGTATTAATGGTATTAAGGTGGTTTGCAAGATATTTTTAGTATTTTTCTCACCTGGAGCCAAATATTCATCTCCTCTTTCATAAATCTGATAAATTTGAATCTGGATTATGCTAATTCAGTCTTAACTAGCAACCTAAATTGTCAAAGACATGGATTCTGCAATTTTCTCTCCATATTGATGCACAAGAATTTCCTGAATGCAGACCGGGAGGTTATTCCGTAAACTGGGGAGGCCATGCCATGGCACCTGCGCACTTCATGTGGAACCTTCACAGCATTTAAAGACAAGGCCAAGTTTTTAATACAACAGTTGGGAAGCTGTGAACTTCCAGTTGTTGTTAAAATATTCCTCCAGATGCTAAGTGCAGGAATCTCAAAAATGGAGTCAATCGTGAGGCACGCTGGGAATGTATTTCAGCAATTGCTGAAAAGCTATTGGCTCCCCATTACTTCTTTAATGGAATCTAATTCAGCATCATTTATTCTATTTATTTAAACACTAAACTGACCTCTTCAATTTCAACATTTTTTCCCAGATAACTTCTATCTGCTGCATTGATATTTCCATTAAGCATTGCATTAACATCAGCTAGTAGGGATGCGGGGCTCAGTGGTTAAGACTCTGAGCTTGTCGATGGAAAGGTCAGCAATTCAACAGTTCAAATCCCTAGTGCCGCATAATGGGGTGAGCTCCCATTACTTGTCTACCTTCTGCCAACCTAGCATTTCGAAAGCATGTGAAAAATGCAAGTAGAAAAATAGGGACCACTTTTGGTGGGAAGGTAACAGCATTCCGTGCACCTTTGGCATTTAGTCATGCCAGCCACTTGATCATGGAGACATCTTTGGACAGCACTGGCTCTTCGGCTTTGAAACGGAGATGAGCACCGCCCACTATCGTCGGGAACGACTAGTACATATGTGCAAGGGGAACCTTTACCTTTAACATCAACTAATGTAGCACAGGGGTGAAATCTAAAAATTTTCCCTACTGGTTCTGTGGGTGTGGCTTAATTGGTGGGCGTGGCTTGGTGGTCAGATGACTGGGTGGGCATGGCCAATAACAATAAATAATAAAAATAATAAAGAAAGTATAAAAAAACAATAAGAGGTACCAAAAACCAACTTTCACACTTTACACACACACAACACAACACAACTGACTCACACACAATGTAAAAGCAGCTGCACTTCACACTTCACACAGCCACAAAAAGCTCAAAAACCAACTTTCACACTTTACACACACAACACAACACAACTGACTCACATACAATGTAAAAGCAGCTGCACTTCACACTTCACACAGCCACAAAAAGCTCAAAAACCAACTTTCACACTTTACATACACACAACTGACACACACACACACACACACACATACAAAATACCACATACAGCTTTCTGAGATTTTGTGTGTTTGGGTAGTTAGAGTGAAACACTACAGAAACACACCAAATCTCAGAAAGCTGCACAAATATTTTATTTTATTTTATTGTGGACTTCAATTCCCAGAGTTCCTCAGCCAGACAGCATTAATCACTCAGTGATGAAATAGATTAGCTAAATTAGATTAGTTCTGTCTGGTGCTGAAAATGAAACTTGGGGCTTTCCGGCTGAGAAAAAAGCCATGAGGTTGATCAGTAATCAGGTAAGTGTCTTAGACTCTTTTAAAAGGAGTTTAAAAGGTTCTGCTGATGAGGAACTCAGGTGAGATCCCCAGAGTAGCCTTTAATTTATTTATTTTTTTAAGTTTAAAGGCTCTGCTGATCTCAGCTGAGGGGCGGGATCCTCAAAGGCTTTTTTTTTTTACTTTTAAAGGCATGTTTCGGCTGAAGCAAAACCTTCTTTTCAAGGTTAAAAAAAACCCCTCTGCTAATGGTGCGGCTCAGCAGAGGCAGGGAGGCGGGGCCAGGAATTTTTGCTACTGGTCCTCTGAACCAGCAGCTGCCATCGCTACCGGATCGGGCGAGCCGGTCCGATCCGGGAGCATTTCACCCCTGATGTAGCAGTTGTGTTTTCTGTTGCTAGCGCTTTCCACATCCACTATCAGTGTCTTCCTGTTACATGACCTGTCATTAGTTCAAATCTAAATGGGCATATAACATTTCAATTAAATTGAATTTTTTCATGTCTTAGGGCATTAGACACTTGGTAGAATTTGCTGATAATAGATAGATAGATAGATAGATAGATAGATAGATAGATAGATAGATAGATAGATAGATAGATAGATAGATAGATAGATATGATAGACAGACAGACAGACAGATGATAGATTGAGGGGGAGAGAGAGAGAGAGAGAGAGAGAGAGAGAGAGAGAGAGAGAGAGAGAGAGAGAGAGAGATGATAGATGGATGATGATGGATGGACAGACATATATAGATGATAGACAGAAAGGAGACAGGCAGAGATGATAGAGGTAGAGATATAGATGATAGATAGATAGATAGATAGATAGATAGATAGATAGATAGATAGATAGATAGATAGATAGATAGATAGATAGATAGATAGACAGACAGAGAGGGAGAGAGAGAGAGATGATATACAGACAGATGATAGATTGAGGTAGAGATAGATAGATAGATAGTTAGATAGATAGATAGATAGATAGATAGATAGATAGATAGATAGATAGATAGATAGATAGATAGATGATAGATAGATAGATAGATAGATAGATAGATAGATAGATAGATAGATAGATAAACAGATGATAGACATATATAGATGATAGACAGAAAGGAGACAGGCAGAGATGATAGAGGTAGAGATATAGATGATAGATAGATAGATAGATAGATAGATAGATAGATAGATAGATAGATAGATAGATAGATAGATAGATAGATGATAGATGGATGATGATCGATGGACAGACATATATAGATGATAGACAGAAAGGAGACAGGCAGAGATGATAAAGGTAGAGATATAGATGATAGATAGATAGATAGATAGATAGATAGATAGATAGATAGATAGATAGATAGACAGACAGACAGACAGACAGACAGACAGACAGACAGACAGACAGATAGAGATGGATGGATGGATGGATGGATGGATGGATGGATGGATGGATGGATGATAGGGAATAGATGTGTGTGTGTGAGAGAGAGAGAGAAAGAGAGAGAGAACCAAGATAGTTCTTATCTTGCACAATCTGAATTTATAGCTTATTTTAGGTGTGCAGGTACTCACTGTCAGTGATTGGGGAGCCCTCATAAATCTGAATAAACTCAGAGAAAGTGGATTTTGAAAGCAAACATCTCTCTTGTCAGCTCTGTGTTCTCTGGGAACAGCCAGGAGAGCATTTAGCTGGAAAATTTATCTTCAGAAAGTGAATGATAGATGAATTCATGGAAGAAACAGCCCGAAAGATTCTGCTGAGGGCTCCAATATAAGCAAAGTGGAACGATAAAAGAGAGAGGGTGGGAAAGAAAAAGAACACCTGTAGAAGATTGCATTAAACTATCAAGCTCATCAGTAACAAAGAACACTTCCTTTTGTTCTCTCCTAGTGAAAGAGCAATCCATTTTTTTGTTCAATAAATGTGCATTTCCATCCTTATTATCTATAAATTCTCTTCCTCAGTGCCCATATGTTCTCATTCTCCAGAAGTTGAAGACTATGACTATCAAAGACATGCAATTTCTGGTAAGGGCTAATACAGTGCCTCAATTTATCCTCCCTTTTCCCAAAGAATTTCTTTCCCGGTAAAAGAAGTTTCTGGCTTTCAACTTAATTCACCTGCCTATTACTGCCTGTGCTGTGCATTTGGACCAACTTCTGAGTGGTCTTCAAGGGGAGCCCTATCTAGAGCAAATTACAATAGTCAAGCTATGAAGTGAATAAAGCATGCTGGCTTATAGTTCGAAAATATTCTACATGTCAGTGTGTGAGAGTTCATGAATTGGGATAGACATGGTAACAGGTCAGCCAATGGGAACTGTTTGGTGACCCATATGGCTCGGAGCCTGGGCGTGGCTTAGGTTCACTGATCTGTATATATATGAGTGCCTCTGTATTATATAGCTTCTGTGATTCTATAGCTTCTGTGATTTCTGGTTCTGACTTCTGCTTCTTGTCCTTGTACTTCTTCCACATTGCAAGAGCTGCATGGGTATTGTATACATGCACCATGCTTTATATTATTGTATATAAACAAGTTTCTTCTATAAATGAATCCTGCTGAATTATTTACTTGTGTGCTGGTTGGATTGCTGCAAACTCTAACACTACTGTATTCAGTTTTGGTCGCCGCGATGTAAAAAAGATGCTGAGACTCTAGAAAGAGTGCAGAGAAGAGCAACAAAGATGATTAGGGGACTGAGGCTAAAACATATGAAGAATGGTTGCAGGAACTCGGTATGTCTAGTTTAATGAAAAGAAGGACCAGGGGAGACATGATAGCAGTGTTCCAATATCTCAGGGGCTGCCACAAAGAAGAGGGAGTCAAACTATTCTCCAAAGCACCTGAGGGCAGGACAAGAAACAATGGGTGGAAACTGATCAAGGAGAGAAGCAACTTAGAACTAAGGAGAAATTTCCTGACAGTTAGAACAATTAAAAAGTGGAACAACTTGCCTGCAGAAGTTGTGAATGCTCCAACACTGGAAATTTTTAAGAAAATGTTGGATAACCATCTATCTGAGATGGTGTAGGGTTTCCTGCCTGGGCAGGGGGTTGGACTAGAAGGCCTCCAAGGTCCCTTCCAACTCTGTTGTTATTATTATACTACAATATTTTACAATAAAAACAATAAAAACATTTTAAAACAATAAAAACAATAAATCCCTCCACAATAAATATACACAGCAGCCAAGATGCTTCACCCCTTAACAATAAAGCCAGGAATGGTGGACCTTTACATATTCAGCATAGGATCTGTGTTCATGTCACTAAAATGTCATCATTTGGGCATCACTGCAGTTTTCTGCAAAAACCCACCATTTTCATATTTGCCTAATTCATGATTGCAAATAAGAAGGATTATTTAAATAGAAGGACTTGAAACCACCTAAGCCCTTATTAAAGCCTCATTTTATCTTGCTATTTTTGCCATGCGATTAGATAAAATGTTTACTCTGATTTTATTATCTGGGTGAAAAATTCAACATTACACAATGTGAACTAGCATCATAATAAAGGCCCATCTCAAGGCCTTGCGAAGGTTTGGCTTCACAGCCGCTCCATTGGCTGTAACGATGCTTTTTCCACTCTGCAATTCTGTGGCATCTTGTTAAGAGGAATCTGGCAATAATGGGGTGTCACCACTGGACACAATATCTGCTTTCTTCCTCTAATAGGCTCTGAACAGGTTAGCAGAGCCCTTTGTGGGAGCCATTCAGCAGTGCCAGTCAATTCAATAGGTTCACATTAGGCTTCTTCTGAAATCAGTGAACTCAAGTGAACTGGCACAAAATCCCTTTTTTTTTTGCCCCTGGACTTTTTAACACAACCTTTGCCAAAGCCTATTCGGAGTAAGCTCATTAAAACTGATTAACATTTAATTAGTATCAACAGACATTTAAGACTGTCAGTCACCTTCATTACAATGCTGAACTGTTACTGGTCCCTCTTCTTCCTAAGCTTGCATTGTGAAGGCTGCTGTTAATTAAAAATCTGTTTTGGTTTCAATGATCTCAGGAAGTATTAATTTGTATCTTGAAGAATAACTATTGCTGGCTAGCTCAATTAACAGCCGGGCTTCCTAAATGGATTATGTACAGTAGCTTCTCCAAAACATACAAACTTCTATGTCTTTCCTCATGGGAAAATATTAGCCAAAAAAGCTACATTATCTCCTCTGCAGAGAGAAACAACTTTGGAAACAACTGGTTTAGGAGACCTGATTTGATTTAAAAGTTAGGTCCTTCTTCCCTTGGACAGCATCACTCTGATTTGAGTAAATGCAATAGCTAATATTCGGTTTTTTAATATTAAAAGGGATCACAAGTTGGAATCACAAAATAATCACATTAATTTAACATTTTAAATTATTCCAGTTTAATATTGGAAATTATTCCTCTTCTATGAGTAAGAGTTGTTACAATTCTTTCAATTACAATTATAATATAAATATTAATGCAATGCAATGCAATGCAATGCAATGCAATGCAATGCAATGCAATGCAATGCAATACAATACAATACAATACAATACAATACTTAATTAAAAGGTCTTCAAGCTAAGTTTGTCTTTTATTTGGGAAATCTCTTGAAGTTTTCTCCGAGGATGTAGATTGAATTTCCATCTGTTTTAGAGACCTGGTATTCCCTGTCCAATCTAATTACTAATCTGGGTCAACCATGCTTAACTCAAGTTCAAATAAGTTCAGCCAGATAGCAGATGAGGATGCATGCATAAGAAGACATTTCTCTATATCATGCTTCCTTGAGCTAGTGTTTCACAGAATAATTACCCTAATCAAGGCCTAGCTTGCTTTTTGTTTCTTTGTTTGCTTCCTCTGTCCTCACTTTTCTTCTTTTGGCATGTGTTTTGGAAATTAAAGCAGCAGAGACAGAAATTGTAGTATGCTTTAAATAAACAAGGAATTTAGGAATCATCCCATCCATAACTTCCTTCATACCAGACTACCAGGGCAAGCAGAAAGTAGAACTGACAACTATTTAGCCTCCGTTGAAATAATGCCAAGAAAAAAGAATCCATCAGGCAGGACATGTCTGCCTGCCACTTCATTTCGTTACAACCTTGATGTGTAAGAAGGAAGGAACCACAGAGTCTGTTTCACTTCTATATTTACATTTCTGTTCTTCTGTCCTCTACTTCTATGAGCCAGGAAACGCTCGAAAGATTTGTAAGTGTCACAGGATAAAGTTATGATGCATTTTCTGTCTCAGAGGTTCATTTGCAATTTTTAAAGGGATCAAATCAAGCTCACATTCACCTAACACTGCTTACTTAACTATTTCTTATTTTCTGTATGATGTTGGGATGATAGTTTTCCTGATATATTGCTCAATTCTGGCCTCGGTTTACAACCATTTTCTTGTTTAAAACCCTGATGTGTTTGTGCCTGTGTTGTTCTTTCACCTTGACAGTCAGCATGGCTTTTATTTTCTTCCAATCTACTGAACACAAACAATTTTTGGTAAAAAAAAAAAACAAACCAAAAACCTGCTCAAATATCTCTGGCAGAAATGGAGATTTTTACATGACAGAGGCTGGGAGATGATAGAAACTTTTCAGGTTTTCTATCATCAGGATTAAATTATAAATTGTCTCTATCCTTCTACCTCTACTTTGATAAAATTAGAGATGAAACTTTTGCTTCAAAACAAACTTCTTTTGTGGCATCTTTTGAAGATATGTATTTAAGAAGACAAGGTTCATTTGCTGTCTTTTGTAAATTGGATTTTGTACTCCTTCAGTTAATTCCATTCTTTGTTTTGCATCCTATAGAGCGGGGAAAATATTCTACAGATTGAATCACTACGAATGCTACAAAGGGATTTGTACTTAACTAAATGTTAGCAGGTTTCTCTTTGTATGTGCAAAGCTCCAGTTTCTCTTAGACTTGACACACAAGCCGACTTGCCTCTCACATGTGTACTGAATGTGTTCAGAGTGATCTTCTGTCACAGTGCATGTTGGCTTGTGAAGTGCATAAAAGAGGAAATTTTATTGTCTGTATGTTAACATTCCAGAATTTGAAGAATGGTTGTTTCATCCTTAAACACATATAGCAGAGAACATTTCCTTTTCAGAATCTATGACTAGGGGAAAAAAAAATAAACAAATGTTTTGAAGCAAAAGTTTCATCTCTAATTTTATCAAAGTAGAGGTAGAAGGATAGAGACAATTTATAATTTAATCCTGATGATAGAAAACCTGAAAAGTTTCTATCATCTCCCAGCCTCTGTCATGTAAAAATCTCCATTTCTGCCAGAGATATTTGAGCAGGTTTTTGGTTTGTTTGTTTTTTTTTACCAAAAATTGTTTGTGTTTAGTAGATTGGAAGAAAATAAAAGCCATGCTGACTGTCAAGGTGAAAGAACAACACAGGCAAAAACACATCAGGGTTTTAAACAAGAAAATGGTTGTAAACCGAGGCCAGAATTGAGCAATATATCAGGAAAACTATCATCCCAACATCATACAGAAAATAAGAAATAGTTAAGTAAGCAGTGTTAGGTGAATGTGAGCTTGATTTGATCCCTTTAAAAATTGCAAATGAACCTCTGAGACAGAAAATGCATCATAACTTCATCCTGTGACACTTACAAATCTTTCGAGCATTTCCTGGCTCATAGAAGTAGAGGACAGAAGAACAGAAATGTAAATATAGAAGTGAAACAGACTCTGTGGTTCCTTCCTTCTTACACATCAAGGTTGTAACGAAATGAAGTGGCAGGCAGACATGTCCTGCCTGATGGATTCTTTTTTCTTGGCATTATTTCAATGGAGGCTAAATAGTTGTCAGTTCTACTTTCTGCTTGCCCTGGTAGTCTGGTATGAAGGAAGTTATGGATGGGATGATTCCTAAGTTCCTTGTTTATTTAAAGCATACTACAATTTCTGTCTCTGCTGCTTTAATTTCCAAAACACATGCCAAAAGAAGAAAAGTGAGGACAGAGGAAGCAAACAAAGAAACAAAAAGCAAGCTAGGCCTTGATTAGGGTAATTATTCTGTGAAACACTAGCTCAAGGAAGCATGATATAGAGAAATGTCTTCTTATGCATGCATCCTCATCTGCTATCTGGCTGAACTTATTTGAACTTGAGTTAAGCATGGTTGACCCAGATTAGTAATTAGATTGGACAGGGAATACCAGGTCTCTAAAACAGATGGAAATTCAATCTACATCCTCGGAGAAAACTTCAAGAGATTTCCCAAATAAAAGACAAACTTAGCTTGAAGACCTTTTAATTAAGTATTGTATTGTATTGTATTGTATTGTATTGCATTGCATTGCATTGCATTGCATTGCATTGCATTGCATTAATATTTATATTATAATTGTAATTGAAAGAATTGTAACAACTCTTACTCATAGAAGAGGAATAATTTCCAATATTAAACTGGAATAATTTAAAATGCTAAATTAATGTGATTATTTTGTGATTCCAACTTGTGATCCCTTTTAATATTAAAAAACCGAATATTAGCTATTGCATTTACTCAAATCAGAGTGATGCTGTCCAAGGGAAGAAGGACCTAACTTTTAAATCAAATCAGGTCTCCTAAACCAGTTGTTTCCAAAGTTGTTTCTCTCTGCAGAGGAGATAATGTAGCTTTTTTGGCTAATATTTTCCCATGAGGAAAGACATAGAAGTTTGTATGTTTTGGAGAAGCTACTGTACATAATCCATTTAGGAAGCCCGGCTGTTAATTGAGCTAGCCAGCAATAGTTATTCTTCAAGATACAAATTAATACTTCCTGAGATCATGGAAACCAAAACAGATTTTTAATTAAAAGCAGCCTTCACAATGCAAGCTTAGGAAGAAGAGGGACCAGTAACAGTTCAGCATCGTAATGAAGGTGACTGACAGTCTTAAATGTCTGTTGATACTAATTAAATGTTAATCAGTTTTAATGAGCTTACTCCGAATAGGCTTTGGCAAAGGTTGTGTTAAAAAGTCCAGGGGCAAAAAAAAAGGGATTTTGTGCCAGTTCACTTGAGTTCACTGATTTCAGAAGAAGCCTAATGTGAACCTATTGAATTGACTGGCACTGCTGAATAGCTCCCACAAAGGGCTCTGCTAACCTGTTCAGAGCCTATTAGAGGAAGAAAGCAGATATTGTGTTCAGTGGTGACACCCCATTATTGCCAGATTCCTCTTAACAAGATGCCACAGAATTGCAGAGTGGAAAAAGCATCGTTACAGCCAATGGAGTGGCTGTGAAGCCAAACCTTCGCAAGGCCTTGAGATGAGCCTTTATTATGATGCTAGTTCACATTGTGTAATGTTGAATTTTTCACCCAGATAATAAAATCAGAGTAAACATTTTATCTAATCGCATGGCAAAAATAGCAAGATAAAATGAGGCTTTAATGGGGGCTTAGGTGGTTTCAAGTCCTTCTATTTAAATAATGCTTCTTATTTGCAATCATGAATTAGGCAAATATGAAAATGGTGGGTTTTTGCAGAAAACTGCAGTGATGCCCAAATGATGACATTTTAGTGACATGAACACAGATCCTATGCTGAATATGTAAAGGTCCACCATTCCTGGCTTTATTGTTAAGGGGTGAAGCATCTTGGCTGCTATGTATATTTATTGTGCATGGCTTTATTGTTTTTATTGTTTTAAAATGTTGGATTGTTTTAATTGTAAAATATTGTAGTATAATAATAACAATAGAGTTGGAAGGGACCTTGGAGGCCTTCTAGTCTAACCCCCTTCCCAGGCAGGAAACCCTACACCATTTCAGACAAATGGCTATCCAACATTTTCTTAAAAATTTCCAGTGTTGGAGCATTTACAACTTCTGCAGGCAAGTTGTTCCACTTATTAATTGTTCTCACTGTCAAGAATTTTCTCCTTAGTTCTAAGTTGCTTCTTTCCTTGATAGGTTTCCACCCATTGCTTCTTGTTCTACCCTCAGGTGCTTTGGAAAACAGCCCGACTCCTTCTTCTTTGTGGCAACCCCTGAGATATTGGAACACTGCTATCATGTCTCCCCTAGTCCTTCTTTTCATTAAACTAGACATACCCATTTCCTGCAACCGTTCTTCATATATTCTAGCTTCCAGTCCCCTAATCATCTTTGTTGCTCTTCCCTGCACTCTTTCTAGAGTCTCAGCATCTTTTTTACATCGTGGTGACCAAAACTGAATACAGTAGTGTTAGAGTTTGCAACAATCCATCCAGCACACAAGTAAATAATTCAGCAGGATTCTGTTGTGTCTCGTCCGCTTTCACCGCAGCCGGGGCCTTCTTATCTGCTTCCGAACGCTGAGGAATGTCCTAGTATGCCTCCCGGCCCCAGCCCTGGCTCCATGCCCAGACAGGCTGAGGAGGAAGAAGTACCTCCAGCCCCCAGCTCTGGCTCCATGCCCAGGAAAATGGAGCAACTAGACCCCTCCCCCTCCCCCACAGCATGTGAGCCTGAGGGAGGTCAATTACCAACAGCTGCAGACTGGAGTGACCCTCGCTTCAGAAGAATTGATCATCATCACTGAGTGTGTGTGTGTGTGTGTGTGTGTGTGTGTATGTGAGTATGTGTTTATGTATGTGTGTGCATGCATATGTATCTCCATCTCTTAATTTGGGGTAGAGTTGGGACAAATGGATGGAGTTTACTGGTCGGATGCCCTTCCTGACACCTATGCAAAGTTCACAGCAGATATTTTTTCTTTGCATCCTAAGAGAGAAATATCTGCCACTACCCAAGATTGAACTCTAAACCTTTACTGAGTGAGAAGAGAGCCTCTTCACCACTAGGATACCACACTACTTATTTATTTACACATGTGCGCTCACACAAATACACACACACACACACTCTTGAGTCTTATGTTGATTAGCTTACACAAAATAGATCAAATCAGTTTATTATAGTCATAAAGCCATATACTTGTTGCCTACACAAAAGAAGATGAGTGAAGTTCCAAGGAAACTCAGCAGATGTCCAAATTGATGTACATTTCCAAATACTGTTTGGATCTTCCAGTATAGAGGTAAGGAAATAATCCCTGTATGACAATTCCCAGCATTTTTTAGCAATGCTGATATTGTATGAACTGTTGCATATTTTACCTTCCCATGATTTCATTCTCCGGCTGTATCTATTTAATATATTATTTCTACACATTTTTACTTAGACCTTTGTTGAATAGCAGAAAAGGCTTTTGAATGATTTGTTCCTGCAGATTCAAATGTCAAATGAGTAATACTGCATGAAGCTCCTTTGGCAAAGTTAGGAAATTTTACCACTGATTGTCAGAAACAAGAAAGAAAAGGGTACCCATCAGTAGTTCTATTTCCTGCCCACTGGGATTTTGTCCTGAATTAACCTCAATGAAGACCTTGGTTGAATTACTTTGGAAATATTCTCCCTTTTCGCAGAAGAAAAAACAGACAGAAAGAGATATATTAGAGCAAGTGAAGTTAGAACCAAAAGCAAATGAAATGTTTCATCTAGAGTAATATGGATGACCCATTGCTTAGCCAGTAAAGTCATTGCTCTAGAAACTAGAGTTATGGCAGAGTACAATGAATTCATTTCAACTTTCACTATACTAGCAACTGCAGGTGTGCAATTAACAAGATAATTGCTATTGTGAATAGTTGGCTAACATTTACAGTCACCCTAAATGTCAATCAGGGGTGAAATGCTCCCAGTTCGGACCGGATCGGCCAATCCGATACCAATGGCGGCAGGTGGTTCGGAGAACCGATAGCAAAAATCCCTGCCCCCCCCCACCCATGCCCATCCAATGCCTGGTCGCCCGCTTCCCCGCTTGCCGCTTCTTTAAAAAAATGATTTTAAAAGGTTAAAAAAAAGGCTCTGACAATCACAGCTGAGCCGCGCAATCGGCTGAGCCTTTTTTTTTTACTTTTAAAAGCATTTTTTTACAATTTATTCAGCTGAATAGGTTGTAAAAATGCTTTTAAAAGGTTAAATAAAAGGCTCTGACGATCCCAACTGAGCTGCCTGATCATCAGAGCCTTTTTTTTAATTTTTAAAAACATTTTTTACAAGCTATTTGGCCCAATAGCTTGTAGAAAAAAAGGCTTTTAAAAGTAAAACAAAAAAGATCACGCGCCACAGCTGATAACCCCCCATTCCCACGTGCTCTTCTACTTACCCCATGCCTCCTTTTGGCATGCACTGCGTGCATGCATACCTTGCATTTTTCATGTGGTGCGCACTGCACATGTGCGTGCACAGCGTGCATGCGCAGCCAGCAAACCAGTAGTAAACCGGTTCAGATTTCACCACTGATGTCAATCAATATCTGAGTTTGAATCCATAATCACTCTTGGATATGGAGGTATGGCAACAGGAGATTCCTTCAACCTCTTCCCTTCTAGATAAGAAAAGGGTTCCTTCTGTTGAGACAAAAGGAGAAATTGAACAGATAAGAAATATGAAGCTGATATAGCTGAACCGGGGTAACAAGGGAGCACATCATTTCCCTAGGCATTTTTTTTCTTTTTATGACCCTTGTAATCCTTGCTTCAGAATGGGGTCAGGGCGACTGAGTGGAGCTCAGCATTTACTGGCCTGATGCCCTTCCTGACGTTTATGTGGAGTTCACAGCAAATATTTTCTCTTTGCATCCTGATAGAGAAGCATTTGTCGCTGCCTAGTATTGAATTCTCAACGTTCTGAATGTGTCGTGTCCCATTCCTCCACTGACGGCCGGGTCGGGGAAGTCTGTATCAAGCGTGCTTCTGCAGCTCTTCCAAAGTCCTATCAGAGTCCTCAGGGCAGGCAGGAATCCAAGGTGTGACTTCAGCAATCCAAATTAGACTTTGCCTGACTCAGAGAATGCCAGAAAGCAGATCCTTTATATAGGCCATGGGGTGTGGCTCCATGACTCAGCACTTATCCAGGCCTGCCCCTCCCTTTCTTTTGCTGACGTCGCTTCTCCATTCTCCGGAAGCGTGGATCTCTCCAGCCTCCAGCTGTTGGTAATACCATCTCATGACTGGCTTCATATTCCTCAGGCTCACATGCTGTGGGGGAGGGGTTTAGTTGCTCTGTTTGACCGGGCATGGTGCCAGGACTGGGGGCTGGAGGCATGCCAGGACATTCTCCTGTACTATCAGTGTCTGGCAGGAGATGAGAAGGGCCCAGCTGCGGTGAGGGGGGCGAGCGAGGCACAACAGAATGGGAGGTGAGCATCTTCACTTCTAGGCCACCATGCTGTTCTCCCCAACCATTACTATAAATATTAGAATTATCCCAACAAGTTACTATAAGTATAGGAAAAAGAAGCAGAAATCTTTGCTTCATGATTCAGGTTGTTTTTATAGAAATATGTAAAAAATTTAGCTAGGAATCTGTGTTGGACATTGGATTTTATTTCATTTTATTTTGTTGTTAGTTGCAAAGTCATGTCTGACCCATCGCGACCCCATGGACAACGTTCCTCTAGGCCAGGGGTGTCCAAACTTGGTCCCTTTAAGACTTTTGGACTTCAACTCCCAGAGCTGGCTGGAGAATTCTGGGAGTTGAAGTCCACAAGTCTTAAAGCTGCCAAGTTTGAAGACCTCTGTCTTAGAGGGAAACTAACCCAGTACATCAAATCTTCATATTTGATACTGATTGTCAATCTAGCTGAGAACGGTCCTCATGGGAAGTGCTTTTGGGTGGAAGCGCTTGCATTTTCCTCCAACCCTACGTCAACTGAGCTACCATCATACCCCAGGTGAACCTTGGGAAATATTTATTTTATTTTGCTTTTGAACAAGGTCACTTGTCTCGTTAGGGTTTTCCCTTCCTGCCTCACTTTTATGACTGCCAGTTTAATTTGGCATCTCTTTCTCAATTGACTGAAATTAAACATGCCAAGCGTCAGAGCTACGGCTGCTCACCAACTACATGCCTTTCCCCCTCAGAGGCCAATTTTTTGTTGCACAAAGGAGGCATCTTAATGGAGAGACTGATTACTTATCTTGGGCAAATCTAGAGCTATAATTAAAACTTGCATGGGAGATAGGTGGGTGGCATTTGACTCCCGCTGCTCCCTTTAATATACTACTCCTGTCTCTCTAATGGGGAAAAATGTACTTTAAAAAAAAAACCCTGCAAGCTTGTTTCTTCCCCTCCAGGATCTCGGTAGGGAATGGCTGCTAATTGGTGATTAACAAGATTCTCCCTAATTGCGTGCACTAGGAAGGGGTGTGATTGCCACCCCAATGGTTGCAAACAGGAAAAAAAGGATGCATGTTATAAATCACTAACAGCTTTGCTTTCTGCTGCTAGAAGAAGGACCATTTAACCAGCTGATGGAAGGTGACTGAGCAGGAGCCGCTTAATCCTTACTCTAGTCTTATAAATTAATCAGATCGGGAAGTTGTGCAATTGGCAGAGAATTTGCTGTTGCAATAAAGCATCGGAATTTCTAGACCTGAAGACATTCAAAGAATTAAACAATTCTTGTTGAACAAAGAAAACGCTGTCTCTCCCCTCCACCCATAGAATACCAAGGGAGGAACAATCAGTAATTCTTAGACAATAAATAATTCTTGCTGTGAATAAGTGATGGCTTTGGAAAAGATTACAGGAATTTATTTTAGGTATATCTAAACGTAACCTGTAGATAAGTTTATCTATCCTTAGACGCCAAGCCAAGTTAAGCCTGATCAGAATTTGAATGGATGACACATAATAAATATAAGGACTGGAGGGTAGACTGGAATATTAACATCTAGGTGAAGGAATGTCAAATCATTTCCATATTATTGGTGAGGAAAGAGTGACGTGGTCTATTGGTGAAGATGCTCATCTCCCACTCAGAAGATTGAGAGTTCAATCCTAGGTAGCGGCAGATATTTCTCTCCTAGGGCAGAAAGAAAAAATATCCGCTGTGAACTTTGCATGGTGTCAGGAAGGGCATCCATCCAGTAAACGCTCAGCTGCATCCAGTCGCCCCCAACTCCACCTCAAATTAAGAAATTACAGTGTCATATAAAAAGGCAGTATTGTTGGTGAGAAAACTTCATGGGCATGGGAATAAAATAAAATATAAATCACTAAAAGATGGTTGAATCAGAGGAACGTGCCAATTATTTTATTTATTTATTTATTTATTTTATTTGATTTTTATACCGCCCTTCTCCCGAAGGACTCAGGGCGGTGTACAGGCATAATAAAACCAACAATACAATATACAAATTTAAAATACGATTTAAAAAACTTATTTTAAATTAGCCCAATGATTAAAATTTAAAATTTTAATTTAAAATTATCATGGGATAATCTTTCAAACTGAAACCAATTTCAGAAGAGGATTGAATAACCAAGTCAGAGGTGATGCCAAGATTTTTGTTAATGGATTTAATAGAATTTTTTTCCTAACATCTTTTGAGCATTTTTAAAAATTCTATCATTAGGAAAGTGACATCCTTCCCCAGATATGTTTAAGGTGACTTGTCCCTTTCCAGTCCCCACGAATAATTAAATCAATGGGGTGAAAATCAAATAGATAAAAAGCAAGCCATTCCGTCAGTGTCAGAGAGGAAAGGCTTCTTAATGGTAGTGGGACATTTATTCTATTTCATTATATTCAAAAACATGTTAAAGATGCCAGTTTGATGTAGTGGTCAGAGTTTTGCTTCTATCAAATCACAAGACCAAAATCTTGTGATTTTGTGTTTTCTCTGGGTGGAAAGTATTCCCAACCAGGGAATCTTCAGAATGACAAATGCATGCCAAAAAGCAACAATATCGGTCAACATCTAAGGAGATTCTCCATCATCTAGGTCAAGAGTCTCCAATCTTGGCAACTTTAAGACTTGTGGACTTCAACTCCCAGAGTTCCTCAGCCAGCAAAGCTGGCTGATGAGCTCTGGGAGTTGAAGTCCACAAGTCTTAAAGTTGCCAAGATTGGAGACCCCTGATCTAGGTCATCATTTTCCCAAAGATGCTTTCCCAAAAGGCCTTTCTTTCGTTTTTTCTTTGATAATGTTTTGCTTCTCATCCAAGAATTGATTGATTTGCAGGGAATAGAAGGATTTATATTTGCAATAATCTGTTCATAAACACTCTGAGGGTTGGTTTTAGCTCTCGTTCCATTCCCCACCAGTCAGTTAGAACTGAAGAAGCTTCTTAGATGAGAAGCAATATGTTTTCAAGGGAAAAAAAACAAGAAAAGGTGCTCAGTTGCTTTTCGGTAAAGCACCTTTTTGTACCGGTCAATGCATCCTCCCAACAGTAAATAAGCAAGCTTCCAAATTCTTCCAAGATTAATTTTTTTAAAAAAATATTGAAACACACAGGAACAAAATGGAAGTTCTTTGCTTAGTCCTTGGCCACCACCAGGCACCACGTGACTGGTTTAAGCCTTTAATGGGATTCTTCAGACATGGGAAGCCAAGTGTTACTCTAGGGGGTTCAGACCCTCTACTGAGAATCAAAGTCACAGATTTATGCCCTTTAGCTGGCTATATTCAGTGCCTTAACTTTAGCAAATCCCAGTGTTCAGTGATTGCAGGAAGAGACATCTACAAGCTGTCAGAATAGTAGAAACTGTGAAGTAGGTTTCGGTACAAGTTTCTTTTCTGTTAAATGAAATGAAACGTTCTAGGGGGAAAATGCAGGATTTTTCTGCACAGCACTAGTTTAAACTGTACGGTATTAATTACAATTTGGTTCTTCCTGGAAAATAAGCTAAAGTCTCCTCTAATTGTACCCTGCCCCAACACCTACCCAGAGAGTCATTAGCTAGATCATTTCTACACAGGGTGCAGCCAGCTCATTAAGGAATGTTCCTGATTTTGCTCAAGGGCATCGGGGAAGGCATGTTTTCTGCCAGAGTAAGAATCATTTATAGGAGAAGGAAGTAAACAAAGAATCAAGTCTGCTGGTTCGGAATGAAAGAGCAAAAAATGTTTTCCCTGACTTGGAACCTTAAGCATGTGAAATGGGTGTGCATTTTTCAGATTTACGGCACAGAGCCATTTCAGAACAGCTAGGCGAGCAATCATTTAGATGTGCACAGCCATGAAGAGTGCTAAATCTGAGTCCAACTCACTAAGAGTTTCACACTTGTTGAACAAATTAGGAAGCAGCCAGATGTTAAATTCAGCAGGGATCATTGCTCAGGCCTGCTAAAAGCCCCCTCAGATGTGGCAAGCTTGTCATACTTGAGCCATGTTTTTAAAGAAATTAAAGCAAATCGTTATGCAAGTGGAGGATAGAGCTTTCTCGATTGTACTGAGGTCTCCAGAGCCCCCTTGATCTAGCTTCTAAAAACAAATACCACCTCCCCTTAGGAACCATCTTAAATGCACAACATCAGAGCTGCTGTTTGGTGTCAGTTCAGCCCTTTGCTGGACATCTACACGGAGAAGAAGATATTTATGTCAACTTGGGTAAAGACATCCATCTCCCTGTTTTTTTTACTAGGGGCACCAGGGCTGTATCTCAGAGCCAATCACCCCAGCTATAAGTGGTGGTAGCTACACAAAGCAAGTAGGGTCATTAGGAACCCTGGTGTCACAGTGGTTAGAATGCAGTGGTTAGGAGGCAAACTGCCCACCCTCTGGAGTTCGATTCTGATGGGACTCAGACTTCCATCCTTCCAAGATCGGTTAAATCAGGACTCAGCTTGTTTGGGGCAATATGCTGATCTTGTAAACCTCCCAGAGAGTGCTGTAAAGCACTGTGGGTGGTATATAAATCCAAGTGCTATTGTTATTGCTATTTGAAAGCAAGAGAGTGTTGCCTGGTGTCAGACAAGATTCCTTGGGGTGGCAAAACTATAAACGCTCACAGTCTAGAAGAGAAACACAAGTCCATGAGCAAGACCAGTGGTGAGATTCAAGTAATTTAACAACCGGTTCTCTGCTCTTATGATTTCTTCCAACAACCTGTTTGCCAAACCGCTCAGAAAGTTAACAACCGGTTCTCCCGAAGTAGTGCAAACTGGCTGAATCCCACCACTGAGCAAGACTGAAGAGAAGATGGACAAAACTAAAACAAGCGCCATTTGGCTTAACTCCTCCTAAATGTGTGACTTTAAGTAATTTTGAAAGCCAGCTCCTGAGTCTTAAATGCAGAATTTGCCACCAGTCTTGAGAGTTTTTGGAGGGTTTAGGTTTTTGAGACAACTTACAATATGGCATCTTGGAGACTCGACTCTTCACTTTCAGAGATGCAGGGGTTTTGGTTTCATGGTTGTCCTCATGAGTGACAAAAAAAAGCCAAGTTGCCAGCTACAACAGTGCAATCACAGTGTGTGTTATATTGAATTTCGTTTGCTTTTTCTCTCAACGTGATTATTTTCAGGATTGTCTTCAGCCACCAGTTCCGTGAAAAAAAAAATTTTTTCTTCAGCCACCAGTTCTGTGAAAAAATATATTTTATTTCTGTTTTCAGATTCCCCACAAATATATACACATCTCACTGGATAAGTTTCAGTTCATTCTTTCCACACTAAAAATACTCCACACTTTCTTCCCAAAGAAAACAATTATCCCACGGCCTATAGATTACACTTTCCTTAACAAATGAAGTTGGGGGGGGGGGGAGTAAATTGAACAGCTGGCCCCTTAGTGCCATCTAGTGCTGAAAAATAGCTTTCCAGTTTCCTTTGTCATGAACTGTAGGGGCAATGCGGAAGGCCATTGTATTTGATACATGAATGATATCAGGGGGATGATAGGTAGGAAGGAAGGAAGAAGGGAGGGAGGGAGGGAGGGAGGGAGGGAGGGAGGGAGGGAGGGAGGAAAGGAAGGAAGGAAGGAAGGAGGGAGGGAGGGAGGGAGGGAGGGAGGGAGGGAGGGAGGGAAGGAATAGCAATATAGCAATATCCACCCTTCAATCTAGTACCTTCTCTCAGGATCTAAATTATATGGAAACATGTTTTCCAACAAAGCCACCAGAGGCACTAAGACATATGCAGTTCTATATCTGCATATAAAGAAATTATTATAAAATGGAATGATGGTTCATCACACAGTCATCCAGATATTCAGAATGTATTTGGCATTTTATTGTTGTTGTTGTTGTTGTTGTTGTTGTTGTTATCATCAATCATCATCATCATTATTTGCCACTCATCTCTTGGTTCAAGGGGACTCAGCTGTTCACTGCAAGATAAACTCACAAATGGTATAATTAATTCAAACTATTCCATTTTTCCAGAATTATGCTTTCTGCTCTTTTCTCTACGAAAGTTCACCATACCTAGGAATAGTGTAAAATGGATGGATACCAGTTTGTGTTAGAAAAAGAGGCTTACAGTATGGTTCTTTTCCTTACTATTTTCTGATGGTTCGAAATTCTTTTAAGAAAATTCCCCCAGGAACAGGGAAGTTCAGCTGACTTTTTCAGAAGAGGTAGAGGCAGAGAGTGCTGCTGCTGCTGCTACTTCCCTTGTTCTCCCTAAAAACAGAGAATACAATCGTGTATTATTCTTTTTGAAATTCTTATTTTAAGCTTTCTGGAGTAGCTTGCAGCTCTGCAATTTCCTGATAGTTTCCCTTTCAAGCACTAAAAAGATGTAGCTCAGATTCTCCAAAGCAAGCACCAATTTGGCTGAAACTTCCTAAAGACTTATCCAGCTAGGAACTAAATCTTGATCGTAATTCAGAAATAGTGGCCACTATTTGACAGTCACTGATCAGAGCAAGCCTAATTCCTCCTAATTAAAAGACAGGACCCTCTTTTCTCTAATCTTCCCTCTGTAATGGACTTGCTGTCTTCCACATCTCTCACATGGTCATTAAGTTGAAGCTTCAGACTTACATGACTTACATTTTCAACATTACTTTCCTGAGAATCTCTTGCCGCTAATGGAATCCTATCACTCCAGAAGGCAGGCTGGGGCAGGCTATGAAATGTGCTTGTTTTGTAATTAGATCAATTACCGTCCAGATTACTGTGTTCCCATTGCCTTCGGGAAGCTCCACAATAAAGTCCATTGCAATCTCCTCCCAGGTTGATGGCAGGGGATGGAGACTCTCTCCATATTCCAGAGTGGGAATGAAGAATCCCGGTACTTGCCTTTGCATGGCAACAGCATTCCGCCTTCATCGTGGTTCATTTGCACTCAAGGCAGCCTTCATCTCCCCCGCTTCAGTCTCGGAGAGGTAAGCCGCTTCGGGCTCAGAGCTGTTGCCACCTCCATGGCCTGCCCACTGCTCTAGCAGCACCTTGTGCAGCACCTTGAAATTTAGCACCTTTCACAATGGGGGAGATGGGGTCCCCTCCTCCTCCTGGAGCCCATTATGACACAGAGCCACAATGCAACCAGTGGTGGGATTCAGCCAGTTCGCACCTATTCAGGAGAACCAGTTGTTAACTTTCTAAGCAGTTCAGAGAACCGGGTGTTGGAAGAAATCTTATTTTGTTTTTTTCCACTTTACAGGGCTAATCCTATAAAGAAGGCAGGAAGGAAACATTCTGGTGTTGTTTCTAGCCTAATCTTTATTGCCCTGCTTACAGAAACTGCCTCTCTGGTTAACCCTTATTACATTGTAACAGCTAAGGTGAAGGACGCATCGATGTGAGTGATGTTGAGTTGGCCACACCCACATGGTCACATGACCACCAAGCCACACCTACTCAGCTGGTCATTAGGGCAGAGAACCGGTTGTTAAATTATTTGAATCCCACCACTGAATGCAACCCTGCCCCATCCACCCCGGCAACAGCAGTGGCATCAGAGAGAGAGAGAGAAGAGACAGAGAGAGACAGAGACAGAGACAGAGACAGAGACAGAGACAGAGACAGAGACAGAGACAGAGACAGAGAGAGAAAAGGTGAACAACACACCCGAGACCAGGTGTGGCAAGTGGTGGCTGGGAGGGGAAGGGTGAGGCAGGGCCAGGCATGGCAAAAAATTAAACAACTGGTTCTCTGCCCTAATGACTGGCTGGGTAGGCATGGCTGGTGGGATCATGTGACTGGGTGGGAGTGAGTGATGTCAAGTTGGCCATGCCCACCCAGTCACATGGGTTTTAAATTACTGGTTGCCAGTGTTTACTTTTCTGTGGGAAACGGGTCCAAATGGCTCTTTGAGATTTTAAGGTTGCAGATCCCTGACCTAAATCATACTGTATCAATGTAAAAGCATTACAATTGTTTAATTCTTTGTCATCACCATCATCATTTTAGCCATTGTCTATCCACTGCAGGATGAAGACTTCTTCCACATGTTTCCAACCTATATGGTCCTAAACTTTCTTTTGCCAATTGGGCGCACAATGCTTACTGATGTCTTCCAAAGTCCAAAGGCAGCCTGATCTAACCTGATGATTCTTAGCACCCTCTGCCTTCGAGCAGGTTTCCTGTTGCCATGAGTAGTTGCTCTAAGGCCTATGGGGAATGAGGTGGTATTGTTGTGGTCCGCCAGCAGCCTGCGGAGCTGGCAACCGAGTCAGACAGCGATGAGGCTGAGGAAGAACATGGGCCAGTCTTGGAGGCTGGGGAAGGCCTGGATGAGGGCTCTGCATCAGAGGCAGAGGAGGAGCCAGGGCCATTGGGGAGTGATGTGCGGACTCCAGAGCCTCCAGAGGTTGACAGTAGTGAGGCAGAGGAGCAGGAGGAGCCTGTTCCTAATAAACACATGAGAAGAGCTGGCAGAAGGCAAGAGCAGCTAAAGCAAAGAGGATGACTCAGGAGTAGGGCCAAGAGATGATTGGCCCCTCCCATAAGGCTTAAAAGACCAACAACGGTGTTTGGGCTCTTTGTCAGAAAACAACATTGATAGCTTTGTCTTGCTGCATTTCTTGTCGGCATCTTCTGCTTTTGAACTTTTGCCAAGAAAAGCCTTTGGCAGTTTGCCTAATTAGACCAAGGTTGGTGATAAGATGGAAGAATTGTGTTAGGAAGAATTTGCTTTGATTTAATTTTGACCACACTGAGAATGAGTAATTAACTGAGTAATTAACTCAGCTGTTCTAATAAAGTTTGTTTGTTTTTAAACTGATTTACTACTACCTACTTGGGGCTGGGTCACAACAGGTATTAGCATCTGGAAGGAATAGACCATAATCTGCCACATTGGTCCAATGCAGATTTGGCAGACATGATCAGTGTTAGTCTGTTTACCTCGGAGACCTTTGTGGACATATACATGTCTGATGACTTAGCCCACGATTTCATTTACAATCCCCTTCGCCAGGCTCACCCAGTCACATTACCTCTCAAGTCACGCCCACAGAAGCGGTAGTAACAAAATTTACATTTCACCACTGCCACCCACCCTTTCTATAACCTTGTCATTTTAAAATGAGTTGGTGATGGACAGCCCATAATGATCTATTGGAAATGAAAGTAAAAATAACTACTAGCTGAAGTATTCACAGATAAACTTTGGATAGCTTATTAACTGAAGTTTCTCCAAATAGAAACAGCAAGGAACATAGCCGTTCTGGAGCCTTTTGTAATGTGGCTAATGGGTTATTGATCTTTCTAGAATTGAAAACAACATCGGAATGGCAAGAGAGAGGAACTCAGGTTGAATCGGGACATTTTAAATCAAAGTGCATGTAATGCAGGGTGGAGAAACCGAAAGAGTCCATCTGTTGCCATAGAAAGTAGAATTAAATGGATCCACAGTCTCTCCCTTTTGTATGAACTGTTGTATTTTTTCAGGGAAGGAGGGCGATTATAGACACATCAGCGCACAACATGATTCTTCCCCTGGGAAACAGGTTGTTTTGATCTTTGGGGGAACAAAACATAATAAGATGTGACTTTGAATGTTGGTCACTAGAGGGAACCAGAAGACACTAAAGTTATAATTAAAGAAGAATCCCCAGGTTTGACATGCTAGTGCAAACGTTTTATGGAGATTTGTGAATTTTGGACTCAGAAATTCATTTTAAGACTGTTTAGCTTATAAGTATTGCTTGGTTACGTACATAAAGGAGAATCTTAATCAGTAGCATAATCTTTTCAGGTGCAATTCAAGGAAGATTCTCTTCTTTTAAATTAGGAGTAGGCAATCTTACATAACAGAATAACAGAGTATACCATGGGGAAGGTTCCTCTCTATGAACCAACTTTATACTTCATATTTCAAGATTAACAGAGAATGTATTTAGGATTTGGAAGTGAAATCTTTGAAGTTTGAGTTCTCTCTTAACTACTAGCCTTCTGAAATGTTCTACATTTGAAAAGAAACTTATTCATAAACAGGACGTTTCTTAATTTTTGTCATGTGCCAGCTTCTTCACCAATTTGCTTGGATTTGCTCTCCCTACTTTCCCTGAATTTTGTGATGATCTACCTGTTGCTTCTGTATCAGACAGGCACATCTCTTCAGGCTAAGAGAACGGATCTTAGGGTGTTTCTTAAGAAACTAAAGTTATTCCTTACCATTCCCGTATTGCATTAAACAAGCCACAATACTATTGGTTTGGTTTTTATTTAGCTTTATTTATTTTATTTATTTATGGGAATCAAGCTAACTATGACTGTTCAACTGGAAGTAACAGTTATGTTGTCTGGTCATGTGAAATCAAATACACATACCATATTTTTCAGAGTATAAGACACACGTTAGTTTTTGGGGAGGAAAATAAGAAAAAAGCCAATTGGCAGGTAGATTGGCCTCCAGGAATACCCCCAATCAGCTGTTCCCAGAGGTGAATTTTAGCAACAGGTTCCTTGGTTATGAGCTCTGTGCCTTGCTTTTTTTTGCTTTTTTTTCTGCCTCTGAAATTCCGTTCCAGAAAAAACTTTTTTCTGCCTCTGAAAGCCTCTGAAGCTCTGTTTGGGAGCTTCTTTTCTGAAGCTCTGAAGTTCTTTTGGGGCTTTTTTTCTGAAGCTCCGTTTGGAGCTTTTTTTCTAAGCTCCGTGAAGCTCCGTTTGGGGCTTTTTTTCTGAAGCTCAGTTTTTGATGCTTTTTTCAGCCTTCGAAAGCTCTGTTTGAGAAGCAGGATGGGGCTACATTTGGAGTATAAGACGCACCCAAATTTTCACCCTCTTTTTTGGGGGGAAAGGGTGTATCTTATACTCCGAAAAATATGGTAAACAAGAAAAATTTGGGGACAGACATTGGAATTATCCACAGAAAGGAATTCAATACATCTATTTTAAAAAAAAAACCTCTGAATTAATTTGTTGGTAGGGCAGATATTTAATGTATGCACAATAGAAGTTGAATAAACAACAAATTAACACCGAATCTGTCAGAGCTAAAATAATAACAAATTACTGTTTTCAGGATTCAGTCTTGCTTCCTAAAGCTCCTTTGTTCAGCTCTAATTGAAAAAATATATTGTTTTAAACCTAATGAGATAAAACAGAAGCATTTATACAATCTAACATATTAACCATGTTGAGAAGTTCATTATAAGTTTTATCAAACTGCAACAACACCAGCAACATTTTTTACGACTCAGAGGTATCTTTCCTTGGCAATTAGGTCAAGAAGCCTAATTGAAAATTAATTCATTGTTCAAATAACCATAAAAGGCTTTTAAAAACACCTCTCAGCTATTAAAACACAGTAACAGCTGGCATATTTTTCTTCTATCTTTGAAAACATAGATGAAATCTCTTGTAAAATAATTAGATTTTAAATAACTTAGAATTAGTTTTTCTGTTTCCTTCAAGATTTTCCAGTTGCTAACAAAGAGATAATGGCAAGTTTGGAAACAGATTTCAAAGTTAGGAGCAGGGAAATGTGGGAGAGACAGTCCTAGATCTTCTCAAGTGTGGTGTGGAGAATGGTCTGCATGAAAATTATCTTCTGTGTCCTTTTGCTTCTAGTTGCTTGGAAGCATCCCAATGAATTTAGCAAGAAGATCTGCAAGGAATTTTGAGCACTCAAGGTCTTTCAGAACAACAGGAAAATTGGGATCATGGACAAAGCTGCTAGTTTATCATTTTGTAAAGCACATACATGTGTGCAAGCATGTACTAAATATGTCACTTTAGTCCCTCCAAGACAACACTGCCTTTAGCACTGCTTTCTGCTCTGGGTGATGCCCAGTGGTGAGTTTCAATTTTTTTTACTACCGGTTCTGTGGGTGTGGCTTGGTGGGCGTGGCATGACTTGGTGGGTGTGGCTTGGTGGGTGTGGCAGGGGAAGGATACCGTAAAATCTCCTTCCTTCCCCAATCTAGGGGAAGGTTACTGCAAAATCCCCATTTCCTCCCAATCAGCTGGGACTTGAGAGGCAGAGAATAGATGGGAGTGGGGCCACTCAGAATTTTTACTACCGGTTCTCCGAACTACTCAAAATTTCTGCTACCGGTTCTCCAGAACTGGTCAGAACCTGCTGAAACCCACCTCTGGTGATGCCTTATGGACCAATTGACTGGGTGCAGACTAAGGTTCCTGCCACCTAGAGGGGTCACTCCTTTGAACTTGCTTGAAATGATGGAAAAGATGGAAATTTCTCCCCACAATGTAATTTCAACTTTATTTCTCATATGAGATTTTGAGATTCTTCTCCATCCTCATCATTCTTCTGTAGATGCTCTCCAGTATCTCAATATCTTTCTTGAAATTTGGTACCAAGAACTGGACAAAAAAGGATAATAGAAGGTTTGAACAGCTGTGTCACATTGATTCATGTTCAGTTTGTGATCCACTTGAGTCAAAATTCCTAGATTTTATACAAGTATGTTACTTTTTGTACCTTGCAACAGATATAAGTTTCTATATTAGTTTTGTTGAAGTTCATTTTACTTACAGAAGAAAATATTTGGATTGAATTGTGGGGTATTTGATGCTTTCTGAGTGTGATTGTTTTCTTGCAGATGTTTTATTATCTGACTAGGTTACATCTAGCGCACTAATGATGTTACCTAGTTGGGTAATGAAACATCTGCAAGAAAACAACCAAGCTCAGAGAGCATCCAAGGCCCCACAATTTCATCTTAGTTTTAGACTAGTGCTCTCACCTGTAAACAGTTCTTTGTGCCATTATTCTGTTTTCTATGCAATTAACTTATTGCACCTTGACAAGATAGATTTTGCAAAGATGAATAGTTTCTGAAAGCCATCCAACAGGCGGTAATTTGAATCTAAATTTCTCATATTTGGTTTCATCATACTATGTATAATACTGAACTAAGGAAATTTTGAAGAATTCCTCTTCGTCTCTCTCATTTTTTTTCTATTAATTCTATTTAATTAACCTGAATAGCCCTCAATTTAACCACTAGATCCTGCGCAATAAAATAGAAAAAAACTAATGCCAAAATACAATTTACTTGACTGTTACACCCTTTCAAAGATTTCTTTGCAAGTTCAGATAAACATTCAGAGTCAGTTTATTAAGGTTATCAAACCAAATGTTCAAATGATTAAAAGGCCACATTTTGAGCATTAATATTTATGAGACACTAGTCAAGTGAGATTATAATTAACTCAAAATTAAAGGTGCAATAAAAATGTAATTACACTCCTCACCATCGATTAACATGCCAACTTTATATTTAGGCATTAAAGCAAACACAAAGGCACCTGTGGCAGGTTAATAGGAAATCAATTAGCTGGAAGTGGGTTAATTCTCCTACCTGTCTAGTTTCATATTAGTTAAATTCAATTCCTGGAAGGTAACTCTTTTTGAACAAACAATTTTAATATATTGACAGTTGTGTCAATGGGCAAATTGACAATTGTTCATATGCAAATAGAGAAACTCTCAATGGGTTCTGTCCCTGCGAGGTGGCACCTGAGCTAATTTCCATGTAAAATTCTTATCTTGTTTTCTTCTCCCCATGTAACATGGGAATCTTAATGTAAGGTTCCTTTATCAATAATTATGCCAGCTGATCCATAACATAAGGCCAAGCTTTACAATTGCTAATAGTTTGAACTCCCTTTTTATGACCCTATAATCTCTTAACCTGGGCTACTGTCAGGGCTACTGGATGGAGCTGAGCATTTACTGGCTGGGTGCCCTTCCTGATGCCACATGGAGTTCACAGTAAATATTTTTTCTTTGAGCCCTAGGAGAGAAACATTTGCTTCTACTTAGGATTGAACTCTCAACTTTCCAAGTGGGAGCCAAGAGTCTTCACCAGTAGGCCACCACACTGCTCCATTAATAGTTTGAATATTGGTACAAATTTTCTCAAAGATCTCCCTCTTGGTACCCCCAAGCTTCTTATCTATTTTTTAATCTGATTTTTTTAATTAAATTTTCTTTTAAAAAGGTAAGAGATAAATTTATAACTGTACCTAAAACTGCTATAAAGTAGATTGGAAGCTAATTCTTTAGATGTTTTTTTATTATTTTCTATTTTTCTTTCACCTTCCTTCCCCTTTCTTGCACTTTTAGCTTTCTCTTTCATTTCTTTCTTTTTCTTAGTTATTTATCAAATTTTGAACTACCTTTCTTTCACACAGGGGGGCTCTTACTTACTTATTTATACTAGTTTGCGTTAGTTTTTACTTTTTAAAAAGATATTAATAAAAAAGTATTTAAACAGTTTGTTGTTTTTTTTATTCAAAAAGTTTTACAGAAAAAAAGTTTTCCCCCTTTCCCCCAACCTCCCCTCCCCCCTCCCTTCACAACCCCCCTCTCCCCCCGACTTCCCGGAACGAGCACAAGGTATAGTTAAAAATAAAACAAACATATGCTAAAAAAATTTCATCCCAACTTAATTATACCCCTACATTCAATTCCTAACTTCTCCCGAAAACAATCAAAAATAATACATCATAATCATTTAAAATCAGTCTGATAACTCTTAGTCTGATATCTACTTTGAATATAGTCAATCCATTTTTCCCATTCCTTTAAGTATCTTTCTTGAGTATTGTCTTTCAAAAAGGCTGATATCTTCACCATCTCAGCCAAATTGGCAACTTTCAATATCCATTCTTCTATTGTAGGTACTTCTTTTTTCTTCCAGTATTGTCCGATTAGTAATCTTGCTGCTGTTATTAGATTTAAAATCAATTTAGTCTCAATTACTGTACAGTCCGTAATAATTCCCAACAAAAAAAATTGCGGCAGGAACTTTATCTTCTTTTTCAAAACATTTTGTAAAATCCACCAAATTTTTATCCAAAAGGCCTTTATATCCTTACAAGTCCACCAAATATGAAAATATGTAGCATCATCACAATTACATCTCCAACATTTTGCTTGCATATCTGGGTACATACACGATAATTTCTTAGGATCTAAGTGCCATCTATAAAACATTTTATAAAAATTTTCCCTCAGATTCTGTGCTCATGAATTTAACATTTCTAACCCAAATTTTTTCCCAAGTTTCCAATAATATTGGCTCCTGAAAATTTTGTGCCCACTTTATCATACAGTCCTTTACCAAGTCCCTTTCAGAATCTATTTCAAGTAACACATTATACAATCTCTTTATATGCTCCTGAGACTGATTTCTAATTTGCTTTACCAAATTTCCCTCGTTCTGCTCTATACCAATTTTCTGATCTTCCTTCCATCTGGCACGTAATTGCTCATATTGAAACCAAGTATAATTTTTCCCTTCTTCTTTTAGTACGTGGAGAGATTTTAATTGCAAATTACCTCTTTCAGTATACAAAAGATCTTTATATGTAATCATTTCCTGATTCTGTTCTATATTTATATTCTCTATTGTATGTCTAGGACTTGCCCATATAGGAACCTTATAATTTAGTTTATAAGAGTATTTTTTCCAAACACGCAGAAGAGCAGTTCTTAACACATGATTTTTAAAGGCCTTATCCACTTTTTTGTCATAAATTAAATATGCATGCCATCCATATAGCAAGTCATAACCTTCTATATTCAAAATTCTTTCCTCCGTTAAATTAAACCAATCACTTATTGCAGAGAGAGCAGCTGCTTCATAGTATAATTTAAAATTGGGCATTTTTAAACCTCCCCTTTCCCGAGAATCTTGAATTATTTTCATTTTAACCCTAGCTTTTTTACCTTCCCATATAAATTTATTAATTCCCTTCTGCCATTCCTCAATATTCTTATCTTTCTTAATTATTGGTATCATCTGAAAGAGGAATAAAAATCTAGGTAAAACATTCATTTTAATAGCAGCTATTCTCCCCAGCAAGGATAATTGCAATTTTTTCCAAACAATCAACTCCTTCTGAACTTTTTGCCATAAAACCTCATAGTTATTCTTATACAATTTCACATTTGACGATGTAATATAGATCCCTAAGTATTTAACCTTCTTTACAATTTCAAATCCTGTTATTTCCTCTAGTTTTTCTTTCTGTTGTCTGGCCATATTTTTTATTATCACTTTTGTCTTTTTCTGATTTACCTTAAACCCTGAAACCTTCCCATATCGATCAATTATTTCCAACAAAGATATACTAGAATTTATAGGGTTTGTTAAAGTAATCACCAGGTCATCTGCAAAAGCTCTCAGCTTATATTCATGTTGTCTAACTTTAATTCCCTCTATCTCCTTTACTTCTTGTATTTTATCCAATAATGGTTCTAGAGTTAAAATAAACAGTAATGGTGATAAAGGACATCCCTGTCTTGTTCCTTTCACAATCTTAAAAGGTTCTCTTAAGCTACCATTAATTATAATCTGTGCTGTTTGCTCTCCATAAATTGCCCTAATTATTCTTGTAAAACCATCTCCAAATTGCATCTTTTCTATTAGTTTAAATAAAAAATCCCAATGCAATCGATCAAAAGCTTTCTCTGCATCAAGAAAAATAAATGTGCTGGAATAAAATTTTTCTTTTCTAAATGCTCCAGTAAATTAACAATCTGCCTAACATTATTCCTCATCTGTCTCCCTTTTATAAATCCAGATTGATCATTATGAATTCTTCGCTGCAAAATCAACATTAATCTGTTAGCTATTATTTTAACAAAAAACTTATAATCATTATTTAAAAGTGAGATTGGCCTATAATTCCCAGGTTTAGAACAATCCTGTTCCTCTTTTGGTATCAATGAAATAAAAGAGGTTCTTTTTTAATTTTATCCTGTTGGTATCTTTCTTTACCTTTATATTCTATTGTATGTCTAGGACTTGCCCATATAGGAACCTTATAATTTAGTTTGTAAGAGTATTTTTTCCAAACACGCAGAAGAGCAGTTCTTAACACATGATTTTTAAAGGCCTTATCCACTTTTTTGTCATAAATTAAATATGCATGCCGTCCATATAGCAAATCATAACCTTCTATATTCAAAATTCTTTCCTCCGTTAAATTAAACCAAACACTTATTGCAGAGAGCAGCTGCTTCATAGTATAATTTAAAATTGGGCATTTTTAAACCTCCCCTTTCCCGGGAATCTTGAATTATTTTCATTTTAACCCTAGCTTTTTTACCTTCCCATATAAATTTATTAATTCCCTTCTGCCATTCCTCAAGATTCTTATCTTTCTTAATTATTGGTATCATCTGAAAGAGGAATAAAAATCTAGGTAAAACATTCATTTTAATAGCAGCTATTCTCCCCAGCAAGGATAATTGCAATTTTTTCCAAACAATCAACTCCTTCTGAACTTTTTGCCATAAAACCTCATAGTTATTCTTATATAATTTCACATTTGACGATGTAATATAGACCCCTAAGTATTTAACCTTCTTTACAATTTCAAATCCTGTTATTTCCTCTAGTTTTTCTTTCTGTTGTCTGGCCATATTTTTTATTATCACTTTTGTCTTTTTCTGATTTACCTTAAACCCTGAAACCTTCCCATATTGATCAATTATTTCCAACAAAGATTTACTAGAGTTTATAGGGTTTGTTAAAGTAATCACCAGGTCATCTGCAAAAGCTCTCAGCTTATATTCATGTTGTCTAACTTTAATTCCCTCTATCTCCTTTACTTCTTGTATTTTATCCAATAATGGTTCTAGAGTTAGAATAAACAATAATGATGATAAAGGACATCCCTGTCTTGTTCCTTTCACAATCTTAAAAGGTTCTGTTAAGCTACCATTAATTATAATCTGTGCTGTTTGCTCTCCATAAATTGCCCTAATTATTCTTGTAAAACCATCTCCAAATTGCATCTTTTCTATTAATTTAAATAAAAAATCCCAATGCAATCGATCAAAAGCTTTCTCTGCATCAAGAAAAATAAATGCTGCTGGAATAAAATTTTTCTTTTCTAAATACTCCAGTAAATTAACAATCTGCCTAACATTATTCTTCATCTGTCTCCCCTTTACAAATCTAGATTGATCATTATGAATTCTTCGCTGCAAAATCAACATTAATCTATTAGCTATTATTTTAACAAAAATCTTATAATCATTATTTAAAAGCGAGATTGGCCTATAGTTCCCAGGTTTGGAACAATCCTGTTCCTCTTTTGGTATCAATGAAATAAAAGAGGTTCTTTTTTAATTTTATCCTGTTGGTATCTTTCTTTACCTTTATATTCTATTTTTTCTATAGTACGTTGTTTTTGTCTTTTCCTTAAGGTGTATGCTAACCACCTACCAGGTCTATTTGCATTACAAAAAGTATTATGTTTGGCATATTGTATATTTGTTGCCACCTGATCAGCTAGTATCATATTAAATTGATTCTGTAATAACTTTATTGCATCTTTAAGTTTTTGATCATGCGGGTTATGTATTAATAATTGTTGTTTCTTATAAATTTCCTCTTCTAGATACCTAAGCTGTCTTTGTTGCTTATTTCTCTGTCTATTATTTATATTAATACACCTCTCATAAAAGCTTTACTGGCATCCCAAACCATTTCTATCGATGTTTCGTTATTCAAATTATGATCAAAAAATTCTTTCATCTGTTTTTTACATTGATTTACATTATCCTGATATCTAAACAAATTTTCATTTAATCTCCAAGTTCTTCTACTTTCTTTTCCATATTGCAATTCCATCCAAACAGGACTATGATCAGACAAACATCTTGGAAATATCTTAGTTTTCTTCACCTTAAAAAGCAAATTATTAGAAATTAAAATAAAATCAATACGTGAGAAGGATTGATGCCTATCAGAGAAAAAAGTATAGTCTCTTTCCTCCAAATTCTGCAGTCTCCATACATCTCTCAACTTAAAATCTTCTATCATGTCAAAAAAGGATTTAGGCAGCTTTGCATGTGCAGGTATCTTCTTAGATAAAGTTCTCTTGTCCTTTCGTGTATCTATTACTCCATTCCAATCTCCCAATATAATACACGATTTATAATCCCATAGAATCAACTTATCATACAACATTCTATAAAATTTTTCTTGTTGCTGATTGGGTGCATATATACCAAACAAAAGGGTCTTTTTTGTTTCTATTGTAAGTTCAATAGCAATATATCTTCCGTGAATATCTGCCTCTATTAACTTGGCTGGTATATCTTTTCTCAAATAAACCACTATGCCATGTTTTTTGTCCAAAGCAGAGGCAATAAAATGTTTACCTAACTTTGAGTTTATTAAGTACTTTTGATCTGATAGTTTAATATGCGTTTCTTGTAAGCAAATTATATCATTTCTAAATTGTTTCAAATAATGAAATATTTTTCTTCTCTTCTGAGCTGAATTCAAACCATTGACATTCCAGGTCAAGATTTTATTTGCCATTACTGGCCTGCTGAAGCTTTTGAGCGATCAGCTGAAGATCGTCCTCCGTATCTTGACGTGCTCCTCCCACCGCTTCTGTAGCAGAATCCTGAACTTTACTTTGAGTTTGTTGCTCCTTTTCTTTACGCTTAAGGGCTCCCCTCATCAGTCTTTGTTCTTGTGGTTGTTCCTCAGATGGTAACATCACTGGAATCACCTCAGCTTCCACACCCATTTGAGTCTCTTGAATTCTTTTTTCTATTATTTCTACTTCAAGTTTCAGCACGGTGGAAAGAAAATCTTTGGCCTTAAGCACTGTATCAATACGATATCTCCTTCCTTGATAATACACTGTCAAACCAACTGGAACCTCCCATCTAAATTGAATCTGGTATTTCTTAAGTTCTTGTGTAAAAAATGTAAAGTCCTTTCTATCCCTTAACATCTTGGGAGGAATCTCTTTCAAAACCTTCAGCTCCTGTTCTCCTATTTTCAAGTTTTTCTGAAATGCAACTTGCAAAATTTGATTTCTCACTGTTCTTTTCAAAAAATAAACCACAATGTCTCTAGGAAGTTTCTTTTGCCTAGCAATCCAGGAATTAACTCTATAAATTTTGTCAATTTGATAAGCAATCTCTTGTGGATCAAGTTCAATAAATTCAGCCAGAGCTTCTGATAAAAAATTTTTTTAATCTTCCCCTTTCTCCTCATTCAAGCCCCTAATTCTCAGAGCTCCTTACATCATTCTGTACTGCATCACCACCACTTGATCTTCATTTTTGTCCAATTTAATTTGCATTCCCCCCATTCTATTTTCTATTTGCTGATTTGACTGAGCAATTTCTTGCACCTCCTCCTCCACCACCTCCAGTCTTTTTGCCAAACCTTGGAAAGCCATCAAAATATCTTCTCTTATTTTTTTATTATTCTCTTTTATTTCTTCTCTTATTTTCTCATTATTATCCATCATCTCCTTAAACTTTTCTTCAGAAACTTTCCCTTGTTCTTTAATCAAATCTTCTAAAGCTGGTTCAGAACCCCTTCTACCCCCAGTCTTAGGTGGTTTAGTAGCCATTTCAGTTTTTAAGATTCACAAAATATAAGTCTAGAAACTTCTCTTTTCCCCTTTAAGTATAGGAGAGCTCACTTCACTTCATTAGAATCCACACATAACATTTCTTAGCTTCTTAGTTACACAGGCTGTTTAGAATTCCATTCTTCACTTTCATTCCCTTTCAGGCGCCATCTTAAAGAGTCAGTTGAAACAAAGAAAAAAAGTTTCTCTTTTTAAAAGGGTAGAAGTCAGGAAATCAAAAATACTTGCAATCCAGTAGTTGTTCACTCGTGCTCATTCCGTCTGCTTATAGAAATCCATAAAGATAAGACAATTAGCAGAGATGGACACTTTCTTCTTTTCCTGCTTTTGCAGGCGCGCACTGAAGGTCGGAGCTTGGCAGGATTATTTATGGGACTCGACCCTCAGGGCTCTGCTTAATAAAAAACAAAGCCCCTGGGGATGTCTACCATACCCCCGCAGCTCTTATCTTTCCCTTTCATCCAGGGAAGGAGATTAAAGCCGGCGTTTTCCTGGCTTTTACGAAGTTCAGTACGGAGCTCCTTAATTAGGAACTCAGCGAAGAAGGTGGCACCACCGGAAGTCCTAAACAGGTTTTTTTAGGTTTTTTTTAAAAAAATATTAAATAGGAAGCTGGCAGGTTGCAAAACCTTATCCCAAAACATTTTTTTTAATATATAAAGGTGGCAGATGGCTAGGTCTACGTGACTGATTTCAAAATCTGCCCATAAAAATAGACAAATAAAAGTTAAGATGCTACAGAGCTGGGATGAGATGTGGATAAGAAGTGGCAGGGGGTTAAGTCACCAGTTTTTCTTCAGTAAAGGATCATTTTGTGATTAGACATGGCAGTGAGAATGAGCAAAGCTGTTGACAAACCACAATGATGCCAACGTTATCAGCTGTGAACAATGAAATGGACATACAAAGTGCTGTACTGATAAACAGCATCTGAAAGGCGTAGCTAATTCATAGCATTGCATGATGATGTTGTTGTAAACATGTCATCTCTGCCCCTCCCATCTTCAGATGTGATGGGCAGGACCCTTCACAGTGACAGTGGCATTTTTCAAGAGTCCTGATGTCATGCTTTCAAAATTCAGATGTACCCTTAGAACTAGAGCTTCCATACCTAGAAAGACACTTCATAGCATATCAGAATGGAAAAGATGGGAAGGGGCTAGTTGGGACCCCACACACAACCACCTATTCATATATGATTTTTTAAATGCAACTAAATGTCTTGTACAAGGTATTTTTTGGCAATGTACATCCAACCTAGAAGTAATGATAAATTTTCTGTTAGTGAGAACAATTAATCAATAGAATGGATTGTCTCCCAGAGCTGCGAGTGCTCCATCGCTGGAGGTTTTTAAAAAATTGACTAGACAACCATTTGACTGGGATGGTATAAGGTCTCCTGCCTTGAGCCAGGGGTTGGACTAGAAGATCTCTGAGATTTCTACCAACCCTAAATTCTATATTCTAATGCTGTCTTTTCCTTTTCCCACCCCCAACACACAATCAACTATCTAGTGAATTTGTTTAGAAGGAGAGAATGACTGATCTAAAATCACCTAATCAATGTGATAGAAGGGCTAGAATCTGGTCTCCCTACTTCTGATCCAACACCATTATCAGTAGATCACATTACCGGTTATATCAAAGTAACCCTAACCAGTTTGGAACTCTTCGCCTGGTTCCATTTGTGTAGGATGAGTGATGGATGAGAGAAGAATTGGATTCTAAATTCAGGAGAAGAAATAGAAGAATGCTATATAGGAACCAACCATCAAAGGCCTCCTTCATTCTAGGTGGCTGCAAAAAGGATACAATCAAAGGGAACATTAGGACAGGAACGGTAGGCACGTTGGTGCTCTTATGCATGCCCCTTACAGACCTCTTAGAAATGGGGTGAGGTCAATAGTAGATAGTTTTTGGTTAAAGCTTTGGGGATTTGGGGAAGAGACAACAGAGTCTGGTAGTGCATTCCAGGCATTAACAATTCTGTTACTGAAGTCATATTTTCTGCAATCAAAATTGGAGCAGTTCACATTAAGCTTAAATCTATTGTGTGCTCGTGTATTGCTGTGATTGAAGGTGAAGTAGTCTTCAACAGGAAGGACGTTGTAACAGATGATTCTATGAGTTAAACTCAGGTCATGTCGAAGGCGGCGGAGTTCTAAATTTTCTAAACCCAGGATTTCAAATCTGGTGGTGTAAGGTGTTTTGTTGTAATCAGAGGAGTGGAGAACTCTTCTTGTAAAATATTTCTGGACATGCTCAGTTGTATCAATGTCCAAAATGAGGTATGGGTTCCAGACAGGTGAGCTGTATTCAAGAATTGGTCTAGCAAATGTTTTATATGCTCTGGTTAGTAATCTGATGTTTCTGGAGAAGAAGCTATGCAAGATTAAGTTTACAACTCTTAAAGCCTTTTTTGTGATGTAGTTGCAGTGAGCTTTGGCACTTAGATCATTTGATATGAAAACTCCAAGGTCTTTGACGGGGTGGGGATCATCTACAAGGTAATGTCCATCAAGCTTGTATTTAGTGTTCAGATTCTTTTTTCCAATGTGTTAAGACAGAGCATTTGCTGGTTGAGATTTGGAGTTGCCAATTTTTTGACCATTCTGACACAAAGTCAAGGTTTTTTTTGAAGGGTAGCTGTATTTTTGGTAGTGTTAAATAGTTTAACATCATCAGCGAAGATAACACAATTACTTATAATATAATATCTCGAATGCAGCTGACCTAACCAAGGACATTAGCAACTAGGCCTGTGTGAGACATTTGCTCCTCCTTCTTTTGAGAGGCTTTACATCATGGATACAACATAGTTTGCTTATCTGAGTTGCAATGACGATGTAGTCCACCTTATCAGGATGCTTCAAAACCTTTATTGGTTGGTTGCCAGGAGGAGACAAGTGATGAGGGTTGTTCCTTTGTGGAGCAGCATCTAAGGAGTGCTTTGTGTGAAGCGTGATTGATACAAAGCACTGATTTGAAGCTTTGCACAGCCCTATTACTTCATAGACAGTGATACCAAAATAATAGATTTCTGCAGCTTTTTACCCTATCTTTCATTCACCCAAGAGGGCCATCTGGAGCAAGTCCCTTTGACACCTACTACATCCTTCACAAACTCCTGCCTTCTATAGCATGGGGTATTTTCTCCCACCTAAGAAATCAATGACATCTGAAGGCAATGATGAATGGAGAATGGTCAAATCCCCTGCTCATAGCAAATCAAAGGTTCTCCTTGGTAAAAGCATGACCAGGAGAAGCTGTCAGTAACACAAGAAATGTAAAATCTCCATGGAAAGTGGAATTATTGATTAGAACACAGTAAATCCACAAAGCTTTAATTGCTATAGAGCCAGATGGCATTTGGTGGGTCTCCAGGTAGCTACACTTAAGATCACCAGTCACAATTGTGCTGAAAGTTCCATTTGTCAAGCCTTCTTCCACTTTGCAGAGGAAAATGGGGACGTGGACGATTTTGAAGTAAGAAACATAGGAACTGAAAGGATAAGCAACTGCTGTGCCCTTTGGTCTTTGCATTGGGTTAATCAAAAGGCTCTTAGCTCTTCAATGTTCAGCTCATTCCCCAATTTTGAAGCAAAACTTTCCTTAGTTTAGGAAAAGAACAACAAGAACGATTAGGGGGCTGGAGGCTAAAACATGCAAAGAATGGTCACAAGAATTGGGTATATCTAACCTAATGCAAAGAAGGGCTAGGAAAGACATGAAAGCAGTGTTACAATATTTGAGGGGCTCCTACAAAGACCAGGAGGTCAAACTATTTTTCTAAACACCGAAAGGCAAAATGAGAAACAATGGATGGAAACTAATCACGGAGAGAAGCAACCTAAAACTAAGGAGAAATTTCCTAACAGTGAGAGCAATCTACCAGTGGAACAGCTTGTCTTCAGAAGTTGTGGGTGCTCCATCACTGGAGGCTTTCAAAAAGAGACCGGACAACCATTTATCTGAAATGGTCGCCTGTTCAAGCAGGGGGTTGGACTTGAAGACCTCCAAGGTCCCTTCCAACTCTATTCTTCTATGAAAAGAGGACGTCCCTCTTTTCTTCCTCCCTTCCTTCTTTTAAATAGCTAAAGGTAAAACATGATATATTCCAATTTGTGTTACACAAGGATAATCACCAAGATCTTTGCAGCTACTGTGTGTTCCCGCTTCAGTATCTGCCGATGAGAATAACAAAATAAGATGGGCATTTTTTTCCCTTTTCTGGTAAGTCAGTTTCTGAAGTTAGTGACGGTAATGCTAAGATGGGGAAAAAAATAACAGAGTGACCTCCTTCGTTCCCAGCCAGATGCAATCTGTGTGAATCCAAATTAATTTTGCTCATCCATTCCTCTTATCCGAAGTTACGTGACATTTGGGAACACAATCTGGATGCCTAGATTCTTTCTCCCCTGGCTTTCCCTTAGTTAAATCTGCCAGCAGTTTAATCAGCGCAGTGGCTAGAGATGCTCTTATCGGACTGATGTGTAATCAAATATTGGCACTATAAAAATTGTTTGGCTGCTGTTCCCTTCCCAAGCCCGCAGGAGGGCTCAACCCTCAGAAGTTATGCCAGAATGGGGTTTCAGAACTGCCATCCCACTGAGCTCTGAAAGTCAGGCAGGAGATGGAGGTCTTTTCTTTTGAGAATCGCAGCAATGGCTCATCTGCATGACATCTCTGCATTCTGGGTACCAGAACATTTGCAGAATGTGTCAAATTAACCATATCTCGTGCCAGGATACAGATTACTTAAGGGGATGAAAATCACAGACTGCAAGATCTCCTTAGCACTCAGACATTCTTTAAGACATGTTGTTATAATTTGAAAAACTAAGGTAACAGAAGCATCTGAAACAGGTCAATAAAAGTGGGGGGTTAGATTTGTATTCTACTTTTTTAAAATATATACTTCAAAGTAACTTTTATTTTTTGGTTATTAGAGGTGAAGGACTGCCTTGCTCTTTCATCTTCCTCTAGCCTTCATTGATCTCCATTCATCTCCATAGAGTTGGAAGGGGTCTTGGGGGTCTTTTAGTTCAACCCTCTGTTCAAGCAGGAGACTCTATATTATTCTGTATAAATAGCTATCCAATCTCTTCTTGAAAACCTCCAGTGACGGAATACCCACAACTTTCAGAGGCATGCCATTCCACTGATTAATTGTTCTCACTGTCAGGAAATTTCTCCTTAAATCAAGGTTGGAGCTTTCTTTAATAAGCTTCTACCCATTACTTCGTGTCCTGCCATCAGGTACTTTAGAGAATGGGTTGACCATACGATGAGAACGGTTGCAGGAACTGGGCATGGCTAGTCTAGTGAAGAGAAGGACCAGGGGAGACATGATAGCAGTGTTCCAATATTTGAGGGGCTACCAAAGCGAGGAGGGAGGTCAAGCTATTTTCGAAGGCACGTGAAGGTCAGACAAGGAATAATGGATGGAAACTGATCACAGAGAGATTCAACCTGGAAATAAGGAGGAATTTTCTGACAGTGAGAGCAATAAACCAATGGAACAGAAGTTGCCTTCAGAAGTTGTGGGAACTTCATCACTGGAGGCTTTCAAGAAGAGATTGGACTGCCACTTTTCAGAAATGATGTAAGGTTTCCTGCTTGGGTGGGGGTTGGACTAGATCAGGGGTCTCCAACCTTAGTCCCTTTAAGACTTGTGGACTTCAACTCCCAGAGTTCCTCAGTTTTGCTGGCTGAGGAACTCTGGGAGTTGAAGTCCACAAGTCTTAAAGGGACCAAGGTTGGAGACCCCTGGACTAGATGACCTACAAGGTCCCTTCCAACTCTGTTAATCCTCTGTGACAGCCCCTCAAGTACAGGAAGAGTTCTACCCTATCCCTTCTAGTCTTTATTGGGATGGGGATTGCAGAAAGAGTAACAGAGAAATATCCATGCAATGAGACCGAATCATTTTTCTCTAAGCAGTGTTAAATCAGAGAACTAGACTGCAGCTAGTTGCGCTTCAGAAGACTCTAATGATCCAAAATGTTCACAGCCTTTATTAAAACTCCCTTAGATTTATTTAACACAGAATCAAGCAAAAGTGTGAAAATAAATGCCAGCAGAACTGGCAGCAATACATACCAAGATGAGCATAATAAGCATAACTAGGCATATGGCCTGAATCGTCATTAATAATTAAGTATAGTCTTGAAGGAAACCGTCAACTATCCCATTTGGCACATTCAGAAAAGAAACTCCTGGCATGTAGGAACTACCAAGAATAAAACTTTATTAAAAGATCCAGTTAGGCATAGCGGAAGCAAAGTCAGCTCTGAGGTTTTCTCGCGAAAACCCACGTAGGTAAAAACCCCTTTTCACCCCGGGCGACCCACAGTTCATTGTCCACCAATTACACTCAGTACTTTTGTTTTGGGAAAACAGTTTGCACTTGCTGGCAGCTCTGAGAATTTGGTGGGTATAACCTCTCTGGCTGCAGAAAGCTCTCATGCATTCCTTAGTCCTCCCCCGCCCTAGGAATTTACCAACTCCTCCTCCCACTTGTATTTGGCAACCTGCAAACTGGAAGTGGATGCAGGCAATGATGGAAGTGAGTCAGCTTTGACCAAAACTTTGAGACCTCATGTGACTGTGCCCAATTATCTGACCTTTATTGCAGCAGTCATTAAGTGAATGCCAAGGTCATAAACGCCATGGTCATTAAGCGATCATGGCAGATGTTAAGCAAACCCATTGCACCCAATGGGCATTTTTCCTAAACTGGAAGTAAACATCAGATTCCAGGAAAAAAGAATCATACATCACAATCATGTGACTGCAGGTCACTGCAAATGGCCATAAATGAGGGTCAGTTGTCAAAAAGACAAAATGCATTCATGTGAATAGGGGAATGATTGATTCTCAGATATTCAAATCTGGCTCGTAAGTACTAGAATTCACAATTCTATTATTCTTCTTGTTATCTATTTTGTTATTAATATAACATACAGAAGACAGGTCAATAATTTGCAAAGGTTTAGTAGCTTAAAAATTTTTGGACAGCCTGTTTCACAAAGGGTGGAAACAAATGTTATATATATATATATATATATATATATATATATATATATATATATATATATATATATATATATATATATATATATATATGTCATATATAACCTCAGAAAACATATATATATATATATATATATATATATATATATATATATATATATGTATATGTATATGTATATGTGTATATATATATATATATATATGTGTATATATATATATATATAGAATAGAATTATTTTTTTATTGGCCAAGTGTGATTGGACACACAAGGAATTTGTCTTGGTGCATATGCTCTCAGTGTACATAAAAGAAAAGATACGTTCATCAAGGTACAACATTTACAACACAATTGATGATCAATATATCAATATAAATCATAAGGATTGCCAGCAACAAGTTATAGTTATACAGTCATAAGTGGAAAGAGATTGGTGATGGGAACGATGAGAAGATTAATAGTAGTGCAGAACTAGAGGGGATAATATGTGCATAACATTGTTGCCTTGATGAACCTTTTTTAATATTTTGATTGTTTTGTGTTGTTCTGTCTCTTTTGTTTTCTATGGGATATTTTGTTTGAAGTTTTGTATTTTAACCTTGTCTTGGATAAAATAAAAATATAGATTAAAAAAGAAAAGCTTGGTTGTAAGTAATTCTAGGGAGGCTTTTCGTAACTTTGAACAGTCACTGAGCTCATAAGCCAATGATTATCTATAGTTTAGTTAGTGGTTTTATTTAATTTTTAACTTAAGTAATTAATTTTAATAATAACTTTTGTTCCCTGTATAATTTTGGAACTTTAGCATTAAGATTAGTAATTTTAGAACTAACCTAGAATTAAGGAGAAATTTCCTAACAGTGAGAATCATTAATCAGTGGAACAGCTTTCTTCTGGAAGTTGTGGGTTCTCTATCATTGGAGGTTTTTAAGAAGAGATTGGACAGCCACTTGTCTGAAATGGTATAGAGCAGGGGTCTCCAACCTTGGCAACTTTAAGCCTGGAGGACTTCAACTCCCAGAATACCCCAGCCAGCTTTGCTGGCTGGGGGATTCTGGGAGTTGAAGTCCTCCAGGCTTAAAGTTGCCAAGGTTGGAGACCCCTGGTATAGAGTCTCCTGCTTGAACAGGGGGTTAGACTGGAAGACCTCCAAGGTTTCTTCCAACTTTGCTAGTTTGCATTCTGTAAGATTAGTTGGTATTTTAGAGTCTGGAATCTAACAGCTTTGGACACCTGCTGATCATGCAAGTCAGCAATGGCCACAAGACAGAAACAAAAAAGCATTCAAAGAGAAAGAACAAAGGGGAAGAACAGATGTAAGATGTTGCTAAGAGAAAAATCCAAGCATTTCAAACACTACGAGGCTACAGAAACCTCCAGGAGGCAATTGACTTTTTGAGTGTAGTTTCCAACGGTTTGATATTGATACCTGCTGACTGGAATTCTTCAGTGACTTAAAGCATCACTAAAGGAGAAAGGAACCACAAGAGAACCATTCACAGACTTTGTAATTAAGCAATGGGATACATCTTCGGCATAAGAAAGTGTGAAAATAAATGTTGGGGATACTCCCCAAAACACTTGCCATTATTATTATTTTAAACAACCACGTACTATGAGAGTGCAAAAATATCAGTGAAATCACACAGCATCTAAAGCGGCCATGCTTAGCACACAGGAAAAGGCAGGGCTGGGTGAGTAAAAAAGTAGAAGGCATTAGGAAGGATATTAAGGTTCAGTGCACAAATTAATTGAAAAATTTAGCCATGGCAGTCAACACATGTGGAAGTGAATGGATGGAAAAGCAAAAACTTGGACTTAGCTGATTGTGAGGCAAAACTACCAGCAGAAACTATTTTTGCTGGTTTCAGGGAGGGAGGAGGGAGGGAGAGCGAGATTGGCCCAAAGTCACCCAACCGATTTATATGCCTATAAATGGGACTAGAACACACAGACTCCTGGTTTCTAGCCTGGTGCCTTCACCCCTAGACCAAATTAGATACGTTGTGATACCTTCCTATAGGAGCAATTGGGGCAAATTATACGATTGCAAAAATGCAATCCTTCTATTTGAAGCATGCAATTACGATTGCAAAGTATGCAATCCTCCTATTTGAAGCATGAAGAATAGAATAAACATATTTAGGTTTGAGAAAATGAGAATTACAAGCTGAGCAAACATTGACTTCGGTAGAGAATTGTTCTTTAACTGTATTATTCCTAGCAAAGTGCAAGAACTTAGAACAGCAACTGCTAAAGTAGATTAGTGAAGTGTCCATTGCAATTTGTATTTTAATTGCAATGAGCGGAAAGGAGTGATAAACCAAATATTTGAGCATTGTTCTAGTTTATAACATAAACTAAAATTAAATGGAAAGTTTGTTTGCCAGTAGAACCAGAATGTCAGGTTGCCATTTATTCAAAAGACATTCTTGGTTAGACAAACATTATAATACTTATTTCCAATAAGAATATCATGAAAAGAATACTTATTTATAATACTTATTTCCAATGAGAATATCATGAAAAGAAATCTCAAACTCATTTTTTACTGCATAGAGCTAACAAATATTTGGACATGTCTGATAGTTATTCCTGGATGAGAGAAGTTTTTAAATGAAAGCCAAACATCCGCAGAAAGGTCATAAAATACCTCTAAGAAATTCAGATTCCATTCTGAAGGTTCAGCACAAATTTAGTGTCAAGTTTAGTTGCATTTTGCACGTTGTCTTCTGGTCATTTTGCCAGAAAATGGTTTCCAGATTTGTATCTGCTGCTGAAATGCCTATAGGGAAAAGGATTGGATATGCATCAAAATTATGACATTATAATAATATTTAGTTTAACCAAATCCAAAAGAGACTTGGGCTGTGTAATGTATTTGAATTTTAGGAGGGAAATTTGGGCGGGAAAATGCACGTTGCTGATTGGCTGATGCCTCAGCCAAAATACTATTTAAAGAGGGTTTTTTGCCTGTTGGCTTTTGCTGGGATCAAAATAAACCAAAGAGCTGTTGTCACTTGTATCGTCTCCTGCCTCTTCATTGCCCGAACTTAACATTGGCGACGAGGATGGGATATTGAAGGCAGTGAGACTAGGAAAAGAGCTGAAGGAGCAACGTAATTTCAAACCCAGCCAGTATCAAGAGCGGATACATAGCGATGTCTAGCTATACGCCGCCAGCGCCATTCGACCCAGCCAAGGAGAAATGGGGGTCGTACATGGCTCGTTTCGAGTGTTTCCTCGAAGCTAACGAACTGCAAGGAATATCGGATAATCGGAAGCGCGCTTACTTCCTGAGCCACTGTGGGCCAGAAGTCTTCGATACCGCCAAATTGCTGTCGGAACCAACACCGGTACAGTCGGTGCCATGGCAAACGCTACAGACGAAGCTACGAGTACACTACGCGCCGGTGCCATCGAAGTTTGTACAACGGTCCGAGTTGAGGCAAAGAGTTCAGTGAGAGGACGAATCGATAAGCGTGTACATGGCCGCATTAAGGAAAGCCGCAAACCACTGTGAGTATAGAGACTTGGAGGACTCTTTATTAGAACAACTCATTTGTGGGGTCAGAGACATCCGACTACAGAGGTGGCTGCTGTCGAAAAGCAACCTAACCCTGGCGATAGCCCTGGATGAGGCCAGGGCACACGAGATGTCCACCAAAGCGGCGGAAACCTTACAAAAGCCGAACACGCCGAATGCCGCGACGAAAGCAACGCCAGTCCACAGCAAAGAAATCCAGGCCGAATCGGACGGTGAAGAAGAGGAAGAGGTTTTCCACACCGGGAGGCCAGAGAGAGGCAACCGGGATGAGTGCGTGAGTTGCGGAGGCCAACACCAACGACAGAATTGCAGGTTCAAAGACGCGATTTGTCGGCGGTGTGAAAAGAAAGAACACATAGCTCAGGCTGTCGAGCCTCCCAAGCCTTCCCGCCAAAGATTCAAACCGACCAATCAACAGGGCGCCGGTTCAGCGAAGCGGCCAGGGATTGGCCAGTTCAAAAAAGGCGTGAAGTCGAATCACACCACTGTGCGAGTGGGCCATGCATCAACACGACTAGAAAAGAAAATATTCACTAAGACCTACATCGAAGGAGTGCAGTGTAAAATGGAGGTGGATACCGGCTCATCAATCACGATTATGTCCTGGGACACGGTCACACGGGACCTGCCAGAAGTCGCAAAATGACAGCTGCAACCCCAAAAGCTGAGAGTGCAAGACTACCAGGGAAACTGGATCCCCGTTAAAGGAGCCACAACGGTCAGAGTAAGATATGGACAATTCAAGAAAACCCTGCCGGTCACCATCGTTGACGTAAACCTGCCCAGTTTACTGGGACTGTACTGGTTTCGAGCCCTAGGAATGGGCATAACTGGGATCCACAGCAATGGAGTCAACCTGAAGGACGAATTGTTGAAGGAATTCGAGGACGTTTTTCAAGACAGCCTGGGCAAGTACGTGGGGACCCCCATTTCATTCAATTTGGACCCCCAGATGGCTCCCATTAGATTAAAAGCTAGGAGGGTCCCGTTCGCCCTCAAACCCAAGATTGACAGGGAACTAGTAAGCCAGGGAATACTAGTCCCCATCGACCATGCAAAATGGGAGACACCAATAGTGACCCCAGTCAAACTGGACGGATCAGTCCGGATTTGCACTGACTATAAGGCAACGCTTAACAAAGCATTGCAAAAGAGTGCTTATCCCATTCCTGTAGTGCAACATTTGTTGCACTCGTTAGGGCAGGGACAGGTTTTTGCCAAACTAGACCTGGCTCAAGCCTACCAACAATTACCGGTTGACAACGGAACGGCCGAAGCACAGATGATTGTCACACATCGGGGCGCTTTTAAATGCACTCGACTTCAGTTCGGAGTTAGTGTAGCCCCCGGGTTATTCCAAAACCTAATGGAATGACTCCTACAGGGTCTATCGGGAGTAGTTTCATATTTTGACGATGTACTGGTATCAGCAGAAAACTTGAAAGAATTAGGGGTAAAATTGCGGAAGGTTTTGGGCGTTTTCAGGTCTGCGGGGCTTAAGGTTAAACTCAACAAATCTGTAGAATCCTTGGGTTACCAGATAGATAAGGAAGGCATCCACCCAACTGAGAGCAAAGTGCGAGCCATTAGAAAGGCTCCAACCCCAAAAAACAAAACAGAATTACAAACATTTTGGGGGCTTGTAAACTTCTATGTGGTATTTTTAAAAAATAAGGCAACAGTAGCTGAACCGCTACATAAACTGCTAGCGAAAAAATCTGTTTGGACTTGGGGCAGGGTTGAGGCTAAAGCATTTGAAGGCATTAAGAATCTCTTGTCCAGCGATAGCCTTCTAATTCAGTACAATGGGACGTTGCCACTAGTACTAGTTTGTGATGCATCACCCCACAGGTTACCAAACGGTTCAGAAGCTCCTATCGCATATTTTTCCCGCATGATGTCCGCAGCGGAAAGGAACTATAGCCAACTGGACCGGGAAGCCCTGGCTATAGTTTCTGGGGTTAAAAAATTCCACGAGTACCTGTTTGGGCGGCAATTTGAAATAGTCACAGACCACAGACCTTTATTGGGACTCTTGGCAGGGGACCATCCAACACCGGTTGCATTATCACCCAGGCTGACCCGTTGGACTATTTTCCTGGCAGCATATTCCTACAAACTGTCTCACCGACCGGGCAAGGACTTGGGACATGCGGACGCTTTAAGTAGATGCCCGTTGCCAGAGACTATTGAAGACCCGACCCCAGGGATGCCCGTCTTGTTAATTGACTTTTTGGACTCTGGCCCAGTCACATCTACGGAAGTGACTAGGGCATCTTACAAAGACATTGTCGTAAGAACTGTGATCGGTTGGGTGCAGAGGGGATGGCCCGCTGCACTGGGGGATCGTTTCAAAGAGTTTACAAAAAAGCGTTCGGAACTGTCGGTACAAGGGGGTTGTCTGTTATGGGAGGATAGAGTGGTTATTCTGGGCAAATTACGAGGGCATGTGTTGGAACTATTGCATGTGGGCCACCCGGGGATTGTGAGGATGAAAAGCCTAGCGAGAAGTTACATGTGGTGGCCATAAATGGATAAAGACATTAGCGACCAGGTAGGGAAATGCCAAGCATGTCAAGAATCAAGGCCACTACCCCCAACAGCCCCCATAAGGGATTGGGAGAAACCCCAGGGTCCTTGGTCCAGGATCCACATAGATTTTGCATGGGCAAACCTTCTTAATTGTGGTAGATGCCTACTCGAAGTGGTTAGAAATTTTACTCATGAAAACCACAACAGCGGAAGCTGTAATCACAGTCTTGAGGCATCTATTTGTGACAAATGGGTTGCCCGACACTCTAGTGTCCGATAACGGCCCACAGTTCACGGCCACCCAGTTTGAGGGGTACTTGGCAGAAGAGGGCATCCGACATGTCCTCTCGGCACCTTTCCACCCGGCGACGAACGGACTTGCAGAACGTTTCGTTCGCAGTGCCAAGGAAGCGCTATTTAGAATTAGCCCAGGAGATTGGCAATCCAAAATTGATACCTTCCTGGCAGTCCAACATAGAACCCCCTGTGTGACCACCGGCCGCAGCCCAGCGGAGTTATTAATGGGTAGAAGACTCCGGTGCCCCCTAGATCGGTTAAACCCAACATACTCCCCTGATGGGTACCAAAGCATAAAGGGAAGAACCAGAACAATGACAACAGGTGACCCGGTATGGGCACATAACTATAGTGAGGGCCAGCGTGGCTAAAGGGAATAATTGTAGGGGTGACGGGCCCAAAGTCATACATAGTGGACATGGGGGACGGCTGAGTGTGGAGACGCCACATAGATCAATTACGAAAAAGAATACAAAACAATCCAGAAACCAAACAGCCAGACCCTGACTACACAATAGTTGAACCAACAGCTAACTCAACCCCGAGGCGATCGGAGGACTTAGCTGAGTCTGAAGAAGTCCAGCGATGCCAACCGGCTCCTCCGGAGGACAGCAGGGACGACTCTGCCAATAATCCAGGGCCGGATGGCTCAGAGGAGGAGCTGGGAGAAACAAACAGTCCCTCTGACCAGCTCGACTCACTCCCAGGGAATGAATTGCGCAGATCAGAAAGAGTTAGGAGACACCCTGTCTACCTGCGTGACTACGTGGAAAAATAACATGCAAATGTTATGCAAAAACTATGTAAATATGGTAAAAAGTGTTCTGGGAGGGGAGGAGTGTAATGTATTTGAATTTTAGGAGGGAAATTTGGGCGGGAAAATGCACGTTGCTGATTGGCTGATGCCTCAGCCAAAATACTATTTAAAGAGGGGTTTTTGCCTGTTGGCTTTTGCTGGGATCACAATAAACCAAAGAGCTGTTGTCACTTGTATTGTCTCCTGCCTCTTCATTGCCCGAACTTAACAGGCTGAATTCATTAGATGTCTCTTTATACCAAGATAGACAACTGGATCACATGCAGATGTTAAATCCATTTGTGTAACTCCATGAACATTTCTTAATGAACAAACACCCAAATAACTAACCATCTACTTTTTGCAACACTCATTCTTAATAATAATTAACTGAATGTCATGGTCCCTCTCATTCTCACCAATTTATCTGTTGCAGCCCAGAAAGATGAAAAAGTTATCTATATTTTGCAGTATTATAATAATATTTACAGGGACGCAGTGGCTCAAGGGCTAGGACATTGAGCTTGTTGATCGAAAGGTCAGCAGCTCGGCAGTTTGAATCCCTAGTGCTGCCATGTAATGGGGTGAGCTCCCGTTACTTGTCCCAGCTTCTGCCAACCTAGCAGTTTTGAAAGTACATGAAAATGCAAGTAGAAAAAATAGGGACCACCTCTGGTGGGAAGGTAACAGCGTTCCGTGCGCCTTTGGCATTGAGTCATGCTGGCCACATGACCACGGAGACGTCTTTGGACAGCGCTGGCTCTTCAGCTTTGAAACGGAGATGAGCACCGCCCCCTAGAGTCGGCAACAACTAGCACGTATGTACGAGGGGAACCTTTACCTTTAGTAATATTTGTCCATTGGATAGGAATACAGTAAACAATTGCAGAGTTTACCTTTAGGAAGGTCAGCCAAAAGTACATTAAAAGTTATGCTAGTTTTTGAATTCTCCAGAACTCCTAATCAAACAAGGTACAATTAAAAGTAAACAACCTCACAATGGCTCAGCAGTTAAAGAAAAGCTGAAAAACTGACAACCCAGGTTTAAAACCCGAGTGCTGCATGATGGAGTGAGTTCCCATTCTTGCCCCAGCTTCTGTCCACCTAGCAGTTTGAAAACATGCCAATACAAGCAGTGATGAAATCTGAACCGGTTTCGCTACTGGGTTTGCTGGCTGCACATGCTCAGTATGCACCATGCACCAAATGCTAGATGTGTACATGCGTGTGCGCAGTGCATGCCAAAAAGAGGCATGGGATAAGTAGAACAGTGCACCGCGAGTGGGTGATCGGCCGAATAGGTTCTAAAAAATGCTTTTAAAAGTTTTTTAAAAAGGCTCTGACGATCATGCAGCTCAGCTGTGATTGTCAGAGACTCTTTTTTTTACCTTTTAAAACCTATTCCTACCATTCAGGCAGGAAAAACGAGCGAGCCGGAAAGAAGCGGCAAGCCGGCAAGCAGGTGACCGGTCAATTGGGTGGGCATGGGTGGGGGACAGGGATTTTTGCTATTGGTTCTCTGAATCACCCACTGCCATCACTACTGGATCAACAGATCCAGTCCGATCCAGTAGCATTTCACCCCTGAATGCAAGTAGATGAATAGGTACCACTTCTGTGGGAAGGTAAGAGCATTCTGTGAGTCTCAGCATATAGTCATTCTGGCCACATGACCACAGGAATGTCTTCGGGCGATGCTGGCTCCCTCGGCTAAGAAATGAGATGAGCACCGCCCCGGAGAGTTGGACATGACTGGACAGGGCAAACCTTTTCTTTTACAATAAAAAGCAGGGAATAAATAAACCTGGGGAAGTCTGGGAGTTGAAGTCTGCACATCTTAAGGTCATCAAGATTTAACCATGACTTTGGCAGTTCAAAATCAATACAAAAAAGGGATGCATTCGTTAAGGAACAGATTAGGCAATGGTAATATTATCAGGGTCAGCTTGAATCAAATATTAAAGGACAAACAAAACAGTTTGAAAAGCACAAAAACTGTAATTTCCCAATCTCTCTCCTGACGTAGGTTGTAGGCTTCAGAATGACAGATGTCGAAATATTACAATGAGGGGCCCTTGGTGCTCTCTGAGCATGCTTGTTTTCTTGCAGATGTTTTGTTATCCAAACCAGGTAACATCATCAGTGCCTTGTGCTAGCACTGATGATATTACCTAGTTTGGGTAACGAAACATCTGCAAGAAAACAAGCACGCTCAGAGAGCACCAAGGGCCCCTCATGTCAACCCTGAGCTATATATATATATATATATATATATATATATATATATATATATATATATATATATTCTCCTTTAAATATTACAATCTTTATTCCAGTAAAGCTCAGGGGCTAAGACAGCTGAGCTTGTTGATCGAAAGATCGGCAGCTCAGCGGTTCGAATCCGTAGTGCTGCCGTGTAACGGGGTGAGCTCCCGTTACTTGTCCCAGCTTCTGCCAACCTAGCAGTTTCGAAAGCACGTAAAAATGCAAGTAGAAAAAATAGGGACCACCTTTGGTGGGAAGGTAACAGCATTCCATGTGCCTTTGGCATTGAGTCATGCCGGCCACATGACCACGGAGACGTCTTCTGACAGCGCTGGCTCTTCAGCTTTGAAACGGAAATGAGCACCGCCCCCTAGAGTCGGCAACTACTAGCACGTATGTACGAGGGGAACCTTTACCTTTACCTAATGTAAGGTAAAAAGTCAAGGAAGCCAAATGTATTGCCCAGTGACTCTCAGTGATAGAGGCCCAGTGATAGAGTGACTCTCTATCTTTCACCCATGGCATTAATGCAAACTCCAGTGACAAGAACTTTGCCTCTGCCCTGCCATTTAATTCTAGCCAAAGCATTGGAAACCCATTGCTCTGGAGCTGAGAATCCAGCTAGCACTGTAAAAGAAAATGTTATTTAAGAAACACCTGCTGAGAATGTGCATGCCTTTGTTCATTGAGCTAAAGAGAGGAAGAGGAGGGGGTTGTTTTGTTATTGTTTTTGCCGCTATAGATCCCTGATCACACTCACAGCAGCAGTAAAAGAATTCGTTCTTTCCGGTTTAAGCAGCAGAGACGTTCACTTTGAACAAATTGCTTGCATATGAAACAGGTCCTTTGGTTTCTATTGACATTTTGCAGGCAAGATGTGGGTGGTGCTTGTGACACTTTTTCCCCCCCCAAGCTTCTTAGTGTCAACATACTTTGCCCAATCATGAAACGTGATCATGCCAAGAGGGGGGTATAGGGAATGGCAGCAGAGCATCTCTGGATTTTAAATTCCTTGCTTTAGAAGTTGTATACATGGCATGTTAATTAATTATATGCTTGTATTTTTTCTTTCTATAACTATTGTCTATCTATATCTATCTATCTATCTATCTATCTATCTATCTATCTATCTATCTATCTATCTATCTATCTATCTATCATCTACCTCTATCTATTATCTCTCTGTCTGTCTACCTATCTATCAACTACCTCTATCTATCATCTTTCTGTCTATATATCATCTGTTTGTCTGTCAATCTATCATCTATCCATCCTCTCTCTATCGTCTGTCTGACTGTCTATCGTCTGTCTATATCATCTGTCTATCTAGCTATTGATCTATCAATCATCTAGCTATTCATCTAATCTCTCTTAGAGAAAAATGGAGGACAAAAAGCTATTGATGCTTTTTTGAGCTCTTCAGAAAAGGTAGACTAGAACAGGGGTCTCCAACCTTGGTTTGCTGGCTGAGGGACTCTGGGAGTTGAAATGACTTAAAGGGACCAAGGTTGGAGACCCCTGGACTAGAAAGCAAAAAATATAAAGGATTCTTGAAAGTTCATAAGTTTACTGAAGGCACTTGAAGTTGCCCTCAAGCTGAGCTACACAAGCATGCACATATATTGGCAACAATGCAAAAGTGACTTGTTTGCACCTTCTTCCAGATTGATTGATTGATTCCCCTCTCTAGTTCAAAGCTTGGTATTTCCTGAAGATCTCCTGTGAATTATTAACCAAGTGTAATACTATAAAGCTTCCAAGCCCAAAAGTCAGTCAGACACTGACCACCTCCGGAAACTGCTCCAGAATTGTAAACCCATGCTGATCATCCCAACACAGAAATGGTAGAGGTAGGCTTAGAATTGATTTATCAGCCAATGGTTTTAATGGTGGTGGATCTGAGAACACTGATCTCAAACCTGATCCTGAAACAGTATTCTCGATTTTATCCTACATGCTTGCAGAACCAGGGGGAAAAAAGCACCTTGTGTTTTCAATCATATATTATATTCTTTTCTGTTTTTTAAAGCAGGAGTCTCCAACCTTGGTCCCTTGGGATAGATGGGGAACTCATCAAATTTGCAGAGGACACCAAGCTGGCAGGAATAGCCAACACTCCAGAAGATAGGCTCAAGTTACAGAAAGATCTTGACAGACTCGAACATTGGGCACTATCTAACAAAATGAAATTCAACAGTGAAAAAAGTAAGGTTCTACATTTAGGCAAAAAAAAACCAAAATGCACAGGTACCATATATGTGGTACCTTGCTCAATAGTAGTACCTGTGAGAGGGATCTCGGAGTCCTAGTGGATAACCATTTAGATATGAGCCAGCAGTGTGCAGCAGCTGCCAAAAAAGCCAACACAGTTCTGGGCTGCATAAACAGAGGGATAGAATCTAAATCATGTGAAGTGTTAATACCACTTTATAATGCCTTGGTAAGGCCACACTTGGAATATTGCATTCAGTTTTGGTCACCACGATTTAAAAAGGATGTTGAGACTCTAGAAAGAGTGCAGAGAAGAGCAACAAAGATGATTAGGGGACTGGAGACTAAAACACATGAAGAACGGTTGCAGGAACTGGGTATGTCTAGTTTAATGAAAAGAAGGACTGGGGAGACATGATAACAGTGTTCCAATATCTCAGGGGTTGCAACAAAGAAGAGGGAGTCGGGTTGTTCTCCAAAGCACCTGAGGGTAGAACAAGAAGCAATGGGTGGAAACTGATCAAGGAAAGAAGCAACTTAGAACTAAGGAGAAATTTCCTGACAGTTAGAACAATTAATAAGTGGAACGACTTGCCTGCAGAAGTTGTGAATGCTCCAACACTGGAAATTTTTAAGAAAATGTTGGATAACCATCTGTTTGAGATGGTGTAGGGTTTCCTGCCAGGGCAGGGGGTTGTTGTTGTTGTTGTTGTTGTTGTTGTTGTTGTTGTTGTTATTTGTGGACTTCAACTCCCAAAGTCCGTCAGCCAGCAAAGCTGGCTGAGGAACTCTGGGAGTTGAAGTCCACAAGCCTTAAAGGGACCAAGGTTGGAGACCCCTGTTTTAAAGCATCTACAACATCTCTCAGCATGTATCATCCAAAGATTAGCTATCTGATGTGCTGCTTAAGTTTATCAGGATGATTCAATTTCTGCCCTTCTCTCCTGATTTTTTGTTTTTGGGATTTTTTTTGACTGGGTTCTTGAAATCCAAGGCAACAGTGACATCTATAGGCTACCCCACTTCTATTTTTTATTTGATTTTATTAATTGTGTTGCCTCTTGTGTGACATACACAAACACAGTGCTGCTGAGAAAGGTAAAAGTAAAGGTTCCCCTCGCACATACGTGCTAGTCGTTGCTGACTCTAGGGGGCGGTGCTCATCTCCGTTTCAAAGCCGAAGAGCCAGTGCTGTCCGAAGACATCTCCATGGTCATGTGGCCAGCATGACTCAATGCCAAAGGCGCACGGAACGCTGTTACCTTCCCACCAAAGGTGGTCCCTGTTTTTTCTACTTGCATTTTTACGTGCTTTCGAAACTGCTAGGTTGGCAGAAGCTGGGACAAGTAACGGGAGCTCACCCCATTACACGACAGCACTAGGGATTCGAACCGCTGAGCTGCCGACCTTTCAATCAACAAGCTCAACGTCCTAGCCCCTGAGCCACTGCGTCCCTCTGCTGCTGAGAAGGATGGGGCTTTTCTAAAATTTTCATTCAAAGAGATCCTGACATTCTGCTCATAGGATGACCACAATACTTTAGAAATAAGGAATGGAAATTACATGAAAAAAAGTCCATTTAGGACTTAATATTTCTTCCATAGACAGCTAGTAAAATAATGTAGTAGTAGTAGTAGTAGTAGTAGTAGTAGTAGTAGTAGTAGTAGTAGTAGAGGTTGTCTTGATTTACAATGGTTGCTTAGTGACCATCAAACTTACAACAGTTCCCCCTCAAAACTACTAATGACCTAGATTTAAAGTTCTGACATTCAGCTCTACTGAGTATACTTAATGACCACCACAAAAAAGGTCATAAAATGAGGCATTGTCACATGGTGATCCTCTTTTACAATTGTGATGGTCCTAAAGAGGACTGGGCTCAATTATAGTTTTGAGGAGAGGCATAACAGTGTGATTCTAACAACGGCCACATTTCATATTATCAGCAGTTTTCTTCTCCAAACTAAACTGGGAAGGGAAAATATGCTTGAAGCAAAGACATTGGAAGAATCCCCAGCATGTACATTCTCTCTGCGTCATCAAAGACATAAGGAGCGTTGGAGCTCATTTCAGCCTCAAATCTAGGAAAGAAGAATGCAATTGGAAATTCCTAGATTTGTCTACAGATGTCACTATTGCAACAGAATTGAATCTGAAAATGTCTTTGAAGGGTAATGTGTGCTTTCTAAATTGTCTGTCCAATAAGGCTCTACTTCAGATGCTAATGGAAAAAATGGCATCAGAGCCTATAGGAGAATTCATGTTGGATCTGTCCTCAACTTCTTACACAATTCTTTCCTGGAAAAAACATGTGCTTTGTTTGAAAATTATTGATCATGTACAGGTAGTGCTCAATTTACAACTGTAATGGATCCTGCCCAGTGCAGTTCAAGTCATGTTAAGCGTGGTGCCTACATGACTGCCACACTTAATGATCCCAATCCCTTCTCTCCTTAATGCAGTCATTAAGTAGAGCATGGGGTCCCTCTGGGGAGGGCAAGGCCCTGGGGTGTCTTGTGCAGGCCCAGACCCAGATTGCAGCATCTCCCCAGCTCACCCATGGCCTCCCCTGGGCCTCCCAGGACCTACCTACCCCCTGAAGCACCCATCCTCCACTTCCCACCATGCTTCAGGTGGGGGTCATAAGCAGGGGTGGGATCCTTCCGGCTGAACAACTGGTTTGCTAAGTGCGCGCTTCGCGCACATGCACAGTTTTCATAAAATTGAACTTCCATGATGCAAACAAGGAAAGGAGCAAGGAAAACAGCTGAGGAGGGCCAATTCAATCTGCCGCCCCTGATCAGCTGGGCTTCAAAAGCAGAAATAAAGGTCAATATAACCTGGGGGCAGGTGGGTGGGCGGGCAGCCCCACTTTCACAGCAACAGAGAACTGGTTCATTCTCAGCAGGAAGTGGGAATTACCGGTTCGGCCGAACCGGTCCGAACTGGTAGAATCCCACCACTTGTCGTACTTCCTTTCATTTAGTGCCATTGTAATTTTGAATGGTTGCTGAACAAACAGTCGTATGCCTATATTACATATGCACCCCTGCATCCCTGAAGCACTTGCTTATCTTTGAACCCAAAGCGCTGCACATTTAGGAGCATAAAAGCATAGAAGACTGATAGCAGAAAAAGACCCAGAGGTCCATCGAGTCTGCTTTTTGAAGTTTTTGCTTATTTTTGTTTATTTTTTATTTATTTCTTCATTTATTATTATTTTATTTATTTATTACTTCAAACTAAAAAATTCTGGTTCTGGAAAACCCCGTTCCAACTTTATTGGAAAATATTTGAATGCTGTTCTGCCCATTGAACTCCAGCTCAAACTGCCCCATTCCAACTTCAAAAGGCATCTTTCAAACGTGAAACAGATGTTTGGAGCTCCAGATGGGTCCAAAAAGCATCAGAATATTTCCAGTAAGTATCTGGAACGATTGTTTCAAACTGAGAGCATTTCACAGTTAGAAACTTTGGCACCACACCAGCTCAAACACCAGAAGTAGCTGTTACTGGATTATGCGTTCAATATAGTCAATTAAATTGCCATTAGGGTTTGCATTAAGAGAAAGATAAAATGCTCCATAAACACTTGGTGCATACCTTCATTGTACAACTCTATCTCTTTTCCCCTTGACCACATGGTTTATTAAAATGCTCCGAACAGTTTTCTCAGAGAGGAAAAATGCCATCCCCTTGGTCATTTTTCTGGATCTTCTCCAAATCTATATTTTATTTATTTGCAGGACTTACATGGCAGTCTATCTCAAATTATGACTCTAGGTGGCTCACAACAATCCATTAAAAACATAGGTACCCTTCCTGCCAGGTGCTCTAAATGTTCCCTTCCACTAGTTCTCAGACCAAACATACCTGCAACTGAACCTCAACACTAGCCCAATGTTTGTGGGGAAGAACCAGTTCTTCACAGCCCTCCAGAAGGCTAAGAGGTAGTGATCTCTTGGAACTCAAGTGGGAGGTGGTTCCAAAGAGCTGGGACAATAATCAAGAAGTTGTACCTCCAAGATAACATGACAACATTTAAGGAAGGGGACCTGGAGCATCCACATCTTATCTAACCTAGTAGGAGAGGCAGGTACCTCAGCGTACATTATATACTGTGTGCCAATTGTCCATTCAATGTCTTCTGAGACATGGTGAATTGGCAAGTGCAATTAATCAGGACCATTCATAAGATTACAGCATAGAAGATTTATTCAAGCCCATACACAAGAATCTGGTCAAGTAAAGTTCAACATCAATTTGGCACCAAATAAGGATCAAAACTGATGACGTGCTTAACTCCACCCACCCACCACCCACCCCCAGCTCTGCCTATTCTTCTCCTACTTGAATATCTGAACCACTTCACGGAATTCTAGTGGAGGACATCCCTCCTAGAATTATAGACATAGTAGTAATCTGTTCATCAACAACCGCAAAGAGCATAATTGTCCCTTTTTTTACATTTCCAGAATGATCATATGTGAATGAATTTCAAGGTTGCATTCAGGGTCTTGGGCTATTTATTGTATAGATAGAGATAGATAGGTGATAGATAGATTATGATGATGAATAGATGATCGATGACAAATAGCACTAGCAATAGCACTTAGATTTATATACTGCTTTATGGTGCTTTACAGCCCTCTCTAAGCAGTTTATAGAGTCAGCATCTTACCCCCAATAATCTGGGTCCTCATTTCACCGACCTCGGAAGCCTGGTGATATTTGAACTGCCAAATTGCAGGCAGGCAGCAGGCAGCAGAAGTAGCCTGCAGTAACGTACTCTAACCACTGTGCCACCGTGGAGAGAGAGAGAGAGAGAGAGAGAAAGAGAGAGAGAGATGAATACTTTATTGGCAGAGTGTGTAGACACACAAATAATTTGCAATAGTTTTTTTCTGTAGTCCTAACTATCCATTGAAATCCATACCTGTTCTGTTTAGTTGCTTTACCTTCAATTTGTTTTTAAGCAAAATAGATAGATAGATAGATAGATAGATAGATAGATAGATAGATAGATAGATAGATAGATAGATAGATAGATAGATAGATAGATAGATAGATAGACAGACAGACAGACAGACAGACTGACTGACTGACTGACTGACTGACTGACTGACTGACTCTCCCTGCCTTTTTGTGTGAGTTCATATCACAATTCTGTTTGTGACACCCTGACAATAAACGGCTTGCTTACTGTTAGGTTTGGGTATTGACGAGGCAGGAGACCAGGTTAGTGACAACAGCTCTTTAATAACGGGTGACCCAGCAAAACTCTGGAGAAAAACCTCTCCTTATATACACTTCAGCCTGAGGCTGCATCCAATCAGAGACGAGATATTTCCCGCCTAAAACTCCCGCCAAAACTTACAGTAATACATTACACTCCTTCCCTCCCAGAAGGCACTTTGCCAATATTTGCATATTATTTCTCTACGTAGTCCTGCAGGTACGTGGGGCGTCTCCTGACTCTCCCGGACCTGCGCAGTTCACTCTCTGGAGTTGAGTCGAGCCTGCCGGAGGGACTTTTCGTTCCTCTGAGCTCCTCCTCCCGGCCATCCGGCCCTGGATTATTCGCCCGCTCGGACCTGCTGTCCTCTAGAGGGACCGGAGGGTGTCGCTGGACCTCGCCTGACTCAGATAAGTCTCTGTTTGGTTCTTTGCTTACGCTTTCTGTTTGTTCTCGGCTCCAGTCAGCTGTGGGGTTAATTAAATCATAGTCAGGGCTGGTCTCGCCTAATTCTGCCTTATCGCTCAATCTGTTTCTTAATTGATCTATGTGGCGCCTCCAGACTCTGCCACCGTGTAGTTCCACTAGATAAGATTTGGGGCCCGTTTTGTCTATGACTATCCCCCTCTTCCAGTGAGGGCCGTCGCTGTAATTATGTGCCCACACCGAGTCTCCTATGTTTAACTCTCGGATTCTATCTGGTTTTGTTTTGAACCCGTCCTGTACGTAGTTCGGGTGTAGCCGGTCTAGCGGGCACCGTAGCTTCCGCCCCATTAATAGCTCGGCTGGGCTGCGGCGGGTGGCCACACAGGGGTCCTGTGTTGGACGGTTAGGAATGCGTCGATTTGTGTCTGCCAATCGCCGGGCCGCTTCGTGATAGCGCTTCTTCGCACTCGAACAAATCGTTCAGCAAGGCCGTTCGACGCAGGGTGGAACGGCGCTGAGAGGCATGTCGGATGCCCTCTTCAGCCAGGTACCCTTCAAATAATGCTGCGGTGAACTGTGGGCGTTATCGGACACGAGGGTGTCCGGTAGCCGTGCGTGGCGAAAAGGTGTTTTAGTGCTGAGATGACAGCTCCCGCGGTTGTGGATTTCATTAGGATGATCTCCAGCCATTTGGAGAATGCATCCACCACAATTAGAAATGTTTGGCCGTGGAAGGGGCCGGCAAAATCAATGTGTATGCGGGACCAAGGGCCTTGGGGTTTCTCCCACTCCAAAACTGGGGCCGTAGGTGGTAGTGGTCTGGATTCCTGACACACTTGGCATCGGCCAACCCTGTCACTGATTTCCCTGTCCATTAGGGGCCACCAGACATAGCTCCTAGCCAAACCCTTCATCCTCACAACTCCTGGGTGACCCTCATGCAGGAGTTCCAGAACTTTTTTCCTCAGTTTCTCTGGGACTACCACCCTATCCCCCCAGAGCAGGCACCCCCCTTGTACGGACAATTCCCCTTTTTTCCTCACAAACTCCTTAAAACGTTCGCCCGGTGCAGCGGGCCATCCCCTTTGAACCCAACCTATTACAGTCCTTAAAACAACGTCCCGGTAGGAGGCCCGAGCCACTTCCTGCGATGTGACTGGCCCCGAGTCCAAAGAGTCAATCAGTAGAACGGGTGTGCCCGGGGTGGGGTCCTCGATTTCCCCTGGCAATGGGCATCTGCTCAATGCGTCCGCATGCCCCAGCTCCTTTCCAGGCCGATGCTGCAGCTTGTAGGAGTATGCGGCCAAAAAAATAGTCCATCTGGTCAGTCTAGGTGAAAGTGCTACTGGCGTTGGGCGGTCGCCAGCCAGTAACCCCAATAGCGGTCTGTGATCAGTGACAATTTCGAAATCTCGCCCAAAAACGTATTCGTGAAATTTTTTCACCCCTGACACTATTGCGAGAGCCTCCCTATCTAGCTGGCTGTAATTCCTCTCAGCCGGGGACATCGTTCGTGAATAAAACGCTATAGGGGCTTCAGTGCCGTTTGGGAGTCTGTGGCTAAGTACAGCTCCTACTCCATAGGGGGACGCATCACAGACCAATACTAAAGGCAGTCTGCTATTATACTGGATTAACAGGCTTTCGCTTGATAGCAAGTCTTTGACTGCCTCAAATGCCCTGCTCTCTGGCTTTCCCCAAGACCAAACAGTGTTTTTCCCTAGCAATTTGTGTAACGGTTCAGCAACGGTTGCCTTGTTTCTTAGAAATACTGCATAAAAGTTTACCAGACCCAGGAAAGCCTGAAGCTCTGTCTTGTTTTTGGGTGCTGGGGCTCTCTTTATCGCTTGACTTTGCTCTCAGTGGGGTGAATTCCCTTCTTGTCTATCCTATAGCCCAAAAACTCAACAGACTCGACCCCAATCTGGCATTTTTTTGCTTTAACTTTCAGGCCGGCTGACCGAAAAATGGCCAAAACTTTCCTCAGCCGCTCTCCCAGTTCTTTTAAGTTTTCCCCCGATATTAACACGTCATCGAAATAGGGCACGACTCCTGGTAGCCCTTGTAGGAGTCGCTCCATCAAATTTTGGAATAGCCCAGGGGCTACACTCACCCCGAACTGTAACCGAGTGCATTTAAAGGCACCTCGGTGCGTTACAATGGTTTGGGCTTCAGCTGTGCTGGTGTCCACGGGCAGTTGTTGGTAGGCTTGTGCCAAATCTAATTTGGCAAAAACTTGTCCGTGCCCTAGTGAGTGCAACAAGTGTTGCACCACGGGAACTGGGTAGGCGCTTTTTTGTAAGGCTTTGTTCAGGGTAGCCTTGTAGTCTGCACAAATTCTGATTGACCCGTCTGGCTTTATGGGGGTAACGATTGGCGTTTCCCACTTAGCATGGTCGACTGGCACCAGTATCCCCTGATTGACCAATTTATCTATCTCCCTATCAATTTTTGGCTTGAGGGCAAAGGGAACCCTCCTTGCCTTTAACCGAATGGGAGCTATTTGGGGTCTAAATTGAAGGAGATAGGGGTCCCCTTGTACTTGCCTAGGCGGTCCTCGAATACCTCTGCGAATTCCTCCAATAGGGCATTTTGCAGGTCGCATCCGTTCCGGTGGATGCCAGTCACCCCCATGCCCAATGCCCGGAACCAGTCCAGTCCCAGCAAGCTGGGCAAGGTTCCCTCGACTAACGTGATGGGCAGGGTCTTCTTGTGCTGCCCGTACTCTACCCAGACGGTCGTTGTCCCTCGAACAGGGATGCGGTTGCCTTGGTAATCTTGCACCCGGGCCGTTGTTTTGTAGCTTGCGCTTGGCGATGTCGGCAAGGCTTTCACAAAAGTGTCCCAGGACATGATTGTGATAGCTGATCCTGTGTCTACTTCCAGTTGGCAAGGCACACCTTCAATTGTCGGGTTTGTGAAGATCTTTTCTTGACGTGGGTAGCTGCGTGGTCTATGGTAACAGTCATTCTGTTTGCTTCGCCTTCCTTTCTCGGCCAATCGCGGTTCGCCTTGCCGATCCTGCGCCTGATTGGCTGGTTTGAAATTTCGGCGGAATGTGGGGTTTGCATCTCTGACTCAGAGCCGCTCTGATTGGCCGATTTGAATTTTCGGGAAGGTTGGGGTGCTCGGCAGACTTGAGCCAGGTGCCCTTCCTTTCTCGGCCAATCGCGGTTCGCCTTGCCGATCCTGCGCCCTGATTGGCTGGTTTGAAATTTCGGCGGGAATGTGGGGTTTGCAACTCTGACTCAGAGCCGCTCTGATTGGCCGATTTGAACTTTCGGCGGGAAGGTTGGGGTGCTCGGCAGACTTGAGCCAGGTGCCCCTTCCTCTCACACCGCCGGCAAATGGCGTCCCTGAACTTACATCTTTGGCGCTGATGTCGCCCCCCGCAACTTCCGCATTCCTCCGGGTCTTCCCTTGTCGATTTTCCGGTGTAGTGGACTTCTTCCTCCTCTTCGCTGGTTGACTCACGATAGGTTTCTTCGTGGTGGACTGGGCTCGGCTTTGCGCCCGCCATCGGCGTGATTTGCTTTTGTAAGGTGTCTGCTGCATGGGTGGACATCTCATGGGCCCTGGCTTCGTCCAGAGCGTTTGCCAATGTCAGGTTGCTCTTGGCTAGCAGCCGTCTCCTCAAACGGATGTCTCTGACCCCCCGTATAAGTTGTTCCAGCAGCTCTTCGTCCAGATCGCGGTACTCGCAATGCTTGGAGGCTTGTCTCAGGGCTGCCATGTAGTCGCTGATAGACTCGCTTTCTTGTTGCCTGCGCTCCCCAAACTCGTACCGTCGAACGTATTTGGACGGGGCTGGTGCGAAGTGATTCTTCAGGAGGGTCTGAAGGGTCTGCCACGATACGGATTGTAGCGGTGTTGGCTCCGCCAGGGCTTCTGCGACGGCGATGACTGCGGACCCACAGTGGCTTAGGAAGTAAGCCCGTTTGCGGTTGTCGGCGACTCCCTGTAGCTCGTTTGCCTCCAGGAAACTTTCGAAACGGGTCATATAGATTCCCCATTTCTCCTGGGCCGGGTCAAACGGAGCAGGTGGCGCGTAGCCGGTCATCGCTGCATTCGCCATCACCTTGCTGGGTTTGATTCTCGTAGTGAGTTCAGCTCTGTTCTGGTACTCTGCCTCAATATCCCACCTTCGTCGCCAATGTTAGGTTTGGGTATTGACGAGGCAGGAGACCAGGTTAGCGACAACAGCTCTTTAATAACGGGTGACCCAGCAAAACTCTGGAGAAAAACCTCTCCTTATATACACTTCAGCCTGAGGCTGCATCCAATCAGAGACGAGATATTTCCCGCCTAAAACTCCCGCCAAAACTTACAGTAATACATTACACTTACCAATTTCCTCTCCCTTGTTATCTGGCATGTTGAGGGCAAAGTATCACATTGCCAGTCTTTGAAAGAACTTCAAATACTCTGGAAATTATTGCTGGAGTTGGTTCATGCATAAAGTATTACAGGTTCCTTTATCTGCAGTGCAAAAAGGCACAAGAGGGCAGCAGAGGGATATAGACAGCTATGTACATTTGTGGCCATCTAGTGTTCACTTGGATAACCATATCTTGAGCTGGTAGTCTTAGCATCAAATTATCAATAGCAGTTTAAGAAAGATTTCTAGTCGTTTGATGGGCATCAATGGAGAACTTGCAATGAGTGAAGATGCAAACAGTGATCATCAACTATCTTTCTCCAAAAACAATATAGGAAATGTCCAATATTCTTTGTACAATTATATCATCACCAGAGGACTTCTACAAATATATCTGGCACCATTGAACAAAGCCCATTTAGCAAAAGCTTTCCTTTAAAAAAAAAGAAGAAAACTTGTTATCAGAAATACTGCAACTTCAATTAAACTGTGTATATTAAAGCCTATCACAATTCTTAATTGTATATGCCCACATAGACACACACAATATTATATATCTATAATGATAGCATAAACATGAAAAATTAACCATATTAAAATTTATATTCTATAAACAAACAGGATTAGGGGAAAATATGAGGGGGGAGGTTAAAAAAAACAAAATATGATTTTTCTTTATGTAAACTTACAATTGGTATCATGTGCTGCAGCTCTCAATTTAATTATATTTCTTTTTTCCCAGCTGTGTCATCCAATTCTCCCCTCCTTTTAATGGACACCAACATTTGCTTTTTTATATGTAGGAACCAATAATTATATCTGTAAATTGGATTGGTGTGGGAAAATATGCTTGGAGGAAATGAAAATTATGATAATCTACATTCATACAGTAGTTTAGAGAAGAATACTAATAGAAGGGAACATTTGTATTTTAGGATTGAACTTTGGAGTCCTTGGTGCTCTCTGAGCTTGGTTGCTTGCTTATAGACCTTTTATTATCCAGCTGGGTAACATCATCAGTGCTAGAAGAGAGTAAGGTTTGCTCTTTGTTTATATACAGTGGCTTTCCCTCTCAGTATTGGTAGCAGAGTTGTTATCTTTTTGGTAATGTATCAATTAGGCTGTTTACTATTAGATTAACTGGGTGGTTTCTTGACTGGGTATTGTTTACTGATTGATTGTCTAATATTACTCCTGATGTTAATCTCTGTTTATCTATATAATGATTGCTGGTGAGGAGGTGTTCTGATCTTTTTGTTTCCTTTTTAACTTTTTGGTTGTCTTTATTGAATGGCATAGGTTACAGAATTATTGTGCATCTTTATATATAAAACCAGGCAATTTCAAGCTCCAAATTATGCTATAATTGTGCCAAACAATCCATTAATACCAGTGAAACTTCCACAAGAAGTGGTGTGAACTTCCATAGCCTGTTAAATTTAGCACTTGATCCAAGATTTTGGAATCTCAGTCTCTGTTTCCTATGGATTAGAAGAAAAAGAGGATTGTTCGGGATGTCATCTGAAGCTATGTGTCTCAGCAGTGATAGGATTCAAATTTTTCCACTACCTGTTCTGTGGGCGTGGCTTGGTGGGTAGGGCTTGGTAGGGTGGCACCTTGCTGTGAGTGACATTGAGTTGGCCACACCCACTCAGGCACATGACCCCCCACCAAGCCACGCCCACCAAGCCATGCCCACAGAACCAGCAGGAAAGGCAAGCTTCTGCGGCCTGTCCCTTTACGGTCCCCCCTCCCCCCACCTTGAGTGGGCGGGCAAGGGTGAGCAGCGACAAGGTGGTGGAGGAGGGGGCAGCCAAAGATGGTATTTGCCAGTTCGGTGAACCTGTTAAAATTTCCATTACCAGTTCGCACAAACCGGTCCAAACCAGCTGAAATACCACCTCTGTTTCTTAGAGCTGGCAATTTGAAAATGTTTAACTTTCCCATGCTGGCTGAGAAATTTGGAAAGCTGAAATCCACACATCTAAAAGTTGTTAAATTTGAGAAATAAATTAAAAAGCAACTGCAGCACTTTAAAAAAAAAAGTGTAGCTAGTGTACACAATACTCTGCTGTTCTAAAGGGCCAATTACATACTGCAGTTGAAAAAAAAAGGTTCTATTTTTAACACTGGTCTTTTTATTCCAGAAGAAAAAACAGCCTTGAACTGAACCAGCCCAAAGTATATTTGTTTTCCTATGAAAATAAACCTCTCCTTTTATGACTTGCACTCCCAAAATGTTACCATGATGAGAATCTTTTTTTAAAAAAAGCCAAAAGATTTACTTCATATCCTTGACTTGGGAAAAGTCTCTACACAGAATAGTGTAGAATACTTTTTTGGCCAAGTGTGATCAGACGCACAAGGAGTTTGTCTCCAGTCCATAAGCTTTCAGCATGCAAAACAGCAAAGTAATAATAGCCATAATAACGAAGTAATAATAATCATAATAACGATACCAATAAGACACAATAGTGGAACAGATAAGAGAATAATCATAATATAACCATACTATATGGGTAAATACAGTTAGACCTAAGATAGTATTGTGGGATTTAGGTGTTCAACAGACTGATGGCACAAAGAAAAAAACTGTCTCTGTTGTGTCTGCACCCCCCCCAACCTGGCCCTGCTGTCAGAAAGTGACTTGGACAGTGAGGGGGAAGGGCTGTCAGGACTTACCTCAGGAGCACCGGCTTGCCTGGCTCAGCTCCAAGAACCAAAAACAGGCCAGGTGGAAGAGATAACAAGGCCTCCATCCCCTGACTCTTTCCCCCCCAGGCCACGCCTGCAGATCCAGCTGACGGCAATCAGGCTTGGTTTCGTAGGCAGGAGAGGAGGGAACAACAGAAGCATGTGTGGGGCAGGCCTAGAAAGTGCTGAGTCATGGAGCCACACCCGGGCCTACAGGATATAAAAGGCAGCCAGAGCTGCTGTGTCTCTTTGTAACAGGCAAATCCACTGATTAAGAGCTGAAGTTTGTTTCTAGGTGACTCACCAGCATCGTGGAAGATAACGGAGACTCTTGGCATACACTGGCTATTCTGCTGCCAGAGCTGATAGTGATGGCTAATTAAGCCATCATTCAGACGGAGGCGAGGGAGGACAGAACAGTCTCTGTGTCTAGTTGTTTTGGCACGCAATGCCCTGTAGCGGTATCCTGAGGGGAGGAGTTGAAACAGTTTGTGTCTGGGATGTGACATAAGTCTCAGCCCTCTTTTTGACTTGTGCAATATACAGGTCATAGGTAGGTAAAAAGATAGATAGATAGATAGATAGATAGATAGATAGATAGATAGATAGATAGATAGATAGATAGATAGATAGATGATGGATAGATAGATAGATAGATAGATAGATAGATAGATAGATAGATAGATAGATATAGATATAGATATAGATATATATATATATATATATATATATAGAGAGAGAGAGAGAGAGAGAGAGAGAGAGAGAGAGAGACAGACAGACAGACAGACAGACAGACAGACAGACAGACAGACAGACAGATGATAGATCCGTGATGGCAAATCTATTGCACATGTACCAGAGGTGGCACACAGAACCCTCTCTGCTGGCACACATGCTGTCACCCCAGGTCAGATCTCTGTGGCATTTCTTTCATGAGCTTCTGTAAACAATGAAACAAGCTCATGAAAGAAAAAGATCTTGATGTGCTGCCTGTGTTGGGATGCCCCGCCTCCTGCCAGCCAGCTGGTCTTCAGATCTTCAGGGGCGTGCATAAGAGCACAAAAGTGCCTACCGTTCCTGTCCTATTGTTTCCTTTCATTATATCTCTGCTGCGCATGTGTGCATTCGTGCACGTGTGCATGTTCACACATGTGTGCATTTGCGCGCATGCCTTTCAGTTTGGGCATGTGTGCACACACAGTTTTGGCACTCGGTGTCTAAAAGGTTCGCCATCACTGTGATAGATAAGATAGATAGATAGATAGATAGATAGATAGATAGATAGATAGATAGATAGATAGATAGATAGATAGATAGATAAGTGGATGGCAGTAGTGGGTTCCACTACTGGTTCGAAATTGGAAGCGCTCATGCCTGGTGCTTCTGTGCATGGACAGAGCATCCATAATGATGTGCAGGCAGAGCCTCCCACCACTGCCACTACTGGTTCATCTGAACCGGAGCGAACCAGTAGAAATCCACCAGTGGTGGGTGGGTGGATAGGTAAATGATAGATAGATGGATGGATGGATAGATAGATAGATGTCGTGTCCCACTCCCCCTCCGACGACCGGGTCTAGGAAGTCCGTATCAAGCGTGGCCACAAAGCCTCTGCAGCTTTGCCAAATTCCTTTCAGATTTCTCAGGGCAGGCAGGAATCCAAGTTGTGACTTCAGCACACTAGATGAGACTTTGCTTGACTCAAAGTTGCTTGACTCAAGCTGATCCTTTATATAGGCTGTGGGGTGTGCCGGGAGGACAAGGCACAACACTAGATGATAGATAGATAGATAGATAGATAGATAGATAGATAGATAGATAGATAGATAGATAGATAGATAGATAGATAGATAGATAGATAGATAGATTTTTATTTATTTATTTATTTATAATTACATTTCTATACTGCACCATCTCCTGAAGTACTCAAGGCGGTGTACAGCCAATATTAAAATACACATAACACTATATAAATATAATTAATAAACACTATTTAAAAACAATTTAAAAACAAATATTTAGTGGCCGAATCACTAATACGGTCAAAGACCGATTAAAAAGCCATTAAAATTTTGCTAAAATACATTCTTAGGCTAGTCCCGCTCGGTGAAATAATAGAGTCTTTAGTTCACGTTTGAAGGCCCGGAGGTCGGGGAGTTGGCGCAACCCCGGAGGTAACTCGTTCCATAGGGCTGGTGCCGCCACAGAGAAGGCCCTCCCCCTGGGGGCCGCCAACCTACATTGTTTGGTCGACGGCACCCTGAGGAGGCCCGCTCTGTGGGAGCGCACAGGTCGTTGGGAGGCAATCGGTGGCAGAAGGCGGTCTCGCAAATACCCCGGTCCTAAGCCATGGAGCGCTTTAAAGGTGGTAACCAGCACCTTGAATTGCACCCGGAAAGCTACCGGCAGCCAGTGCAGGCCGTGCAGGATGGGTGTTATATGGGAGCAACGTGGTGCCCCCTCTATCACCTGCGCAGCCGCATTCTGGACTAGCTGGAGCCTCCTGGTGCTCTTCAAGGGGAGCCCCATGTAGAGAGCATTGCAATAGTCCAGGCGGGAAGTGACGAGAGATAGATAGATAGATAGATAGATAGATAGATAGATAGATAGATAGATAGATAGATAGATAGATAGATGATAGATAGATAGATAGATAGATAGATAGATAGATAGATAGATAGATAGATAGATAGATAGATAGATAGATAGATAGATAGATAGATAGATAGATAGATAGATAGATAGATAGATAGATAGATAGATAGATAGATAGATAGATAGATAGATAGATAGATAGACTGACTAATACTTTATTGGCAGAGTGTGATATATACACAAATAATTTGTGTGTCTATCATACTTGGAAGGCAGGCTGGCTGCAATAGTTTTTTCTATAGTCCTAACTACCCATTGAAGTCTGTAAGTGTTCTTTTTAGTCGCTTTACCTTCAGATTTGTTTTTAAGCAGCATTCAAGGTGGCTTTTTTAAAATGTAGGAATAATATCACATAGCTAATATGGAATCTCAATATCCATGGGCACTCAAATTAAAGATTTTTTTAAAAATCCCTGTCATAATTCCTGCTAATAAAAAAGAGAGCCCACGTTGAATACTCTAACGGCCTCTTCCAGGAAAACGCTCACATGATCATGTTTGGTCAGGCAATAAGAAGGGCTTGATTGTTGTGTTGATTCATACAACAAAAATCAGAATCGTAGCACAAGCAATGCTCAAAGGGCTACTTTGTACAAGCAGAATACATGCTGCCTCCTGCTAAATATGCTGTGGCTGCTTATTCGTCTTTTGCAATAGAAGTGGCAATTGTTTGTTATTGCATAAGCCAATGTAAGTAGGTCATGGATAAAGCCAGAACACGATATGCATGTCACTCTGAGTACCAGGAATTTCCAAGTGAGAAAGCATCCCAGATAGATTATTTTTGGACAGTAGGAAGTCCTACCTCCAGGCTTCTTATAGTACATGCCATCACAAAGCTGGTTCCCATAGCAACAGTCATCCATCAGCTTTTTTATTGCATCAGTGCTCCTTGACCTAAATGCAGATTCATTTAGCTCTTAAGAAGCTTATTTTCATTTGTGAAATAGCTTTTGATATGTAGGCTATACTGAAATGCCTCCCTGCATAATTCACTTGAACCCCTAACGAAGATCTAGGTAAAGGTAAAGGTTCCCCTCGCACTTATGTGCTAGTCATTCCCGACTCTAGGGGGCGGTGTTCATCTCCATTTCAAAGCCGCAGGGCTGGCGCTGACCGAAGATGTCTCCGTGGTCATGTGGCCAGCATGACTAAATGCCAAAGGCGCACAGAATGCTGTTACCTTCACACCAAAGGTGATCCCTATTTTCCTACTTGCATTTTTTATGCACTTTCAAACTGCTAGGTTGGCAGAAGCTGGGACAAGTAACAGGAGCTCACCCCGTTAAGCGGCACTCAGGATTTGAACCGCTGAACTGCCAATCTGTCGATCAACAAGCTCACCATCTTATCCACTGAGCCACCACGTCCCTCTAACGAAAATCTATCTCATAGTTAATGAAAAACAGGAGATGATGTATGAATGAGATAGAGTTGGTATTAGCCATTGTGTTAAGACAGGTCTTCTTTTAATCTTGGCTTGCTTGGTTATAACTACAGTGGCCTAGAAGTGTCTTATGTTTTAAGTTTATAATCAGTTGGTAATGAAAACATGTCCCAAAAATATTATTCCATATAAAGTAATAGAAGGCTTTCTTTATAGATATAGGTAGATTTATTGTTTTAAAATAGTTTTTGTTGAGTTGTTCTTCAGCTCTAAGTGTTTCAGTTTGCTCTTCCATGGCTTCTAAAATTTTGATTCTGGTTTAATAAGAATAAACAATTATTTTCTTCCCAAGTCTCACTTCCTAGACAAATTCTTTCTTGCCTAAATCTCTTCCTGTTATGCCTTCCCCTCCCTAAGTTTAAGTTTACCAACTAAAGTAGGTGAGTTGTTATTTTCAAAGGATTGTGTCTCTTGTTAAACCTGTAGAAATTCTTACTAGTTTCCTGGCTAGCCTTTGGGTGCAATAAACAACTCTTATTTGACTTGACTTGATATCATTAAACTTGACTTGACATGCTAATCTCTTGTAAAGAAAACACACAGAGAGAAAAAAACTAGAAATTTGTATTTTATCAAAGCAAATTCTTGATTGTCAAGACAGATTGGCCAGGATTTCCCTGGATTTGGAGCAGGTCTTTGATTATCTCATCTTAAAGGTACCAATAATTGAATTTGGAATTTTTTCCACATGCCCAAACAGGTATTCTATCTTGAGTCACACCACTTACCATTGACAGACCTGTTCAGATCAATTTGCCCTCTGCCAATTGCTGGCTAAATGTTTCCATTATCAACTCTAGCACTTAACTATGCTTGGAAACAAAACTGAAATTTAACCAAGCCCTTGTGATGGTTAGCCAAGGTTCCTTCACTCTATTACTCACAATTTCCCTGTAATTATTTTCTTGGAAGTTCCCTCCATCAATAGGTAAGTGTTTTGCGGTGATAAAAATGCAATGACTTCCTAAGAAAAGATGCTCACTTCTCTGAGGTTTCCCACATCTTTGTTTTTATTGCCATTATTAGCTCCCATCAGGACCTTGGAGAGGTTTCTGTGGTTGACTTTTTCCTATTTTCTTTACAAACACCAGGACTCCAACTTGGCTATGTAAAAAAAGTGGTGAATGCCTTGAAGGTTGCTGAATACACAGGTTTTCTCAGGAAGTGAGTGCACCAGTGGTGAAAAGCAGCTGATTCTATCCGGCTCAGGCGAACCGGTAGCGCCGGCAGCAGGAGGCTCTGCCCACCCGCCTGGATGTCATCACGTCCCAGTTTTTATGCTCTGTGCATGCGCAGAAGGTCCTGCACATGCGCAGAGGTGTCGTGCGTTTGCTTTGCTTGCGTGCGTGTGTGCTCCCATTTGCAAATCAGTAGCGAAGGTAAGTGGATTTGACCCCTGGACTGAACTCATCTGATCCAGGTTTCCAAGGGCAAAGTTTAAATCTCATTAAACTATAAAGGCAAATTGAATGAAGATAATTTCTTGCCAGCAAGGTGAGAGATACTTGCTCCAGCAGGGTGTAGATGTTTAATGGATTGGATTACATTTTATTCCAGTTTGCTGAGGAAGGGTTGCTAACCATGAGTTTTGAGGAATAGAGAGCTCTTGACTGAGATTCCAGCATGGTGCCTTCTGATCTCAAACTTATCTGATCAATAGATTCATTGGGCGAGCTGGAAATTAACTATTACTTAACTTAGCCTATTAGCAGCATGGTGGCTTAAGTGGTTGAGACATTGGGCAGGAGGTTAGCAAGCCCACATTTGAGACCTGAGAGCTGCCATGGGGCAGGGATGAGCTCTGGTCCTACACTCCAGCTCCTGCGGAGGATAATTCAAATCCATAGCCCCCAACTGGGTGTCTCCATGGCAACAGTGATGTCACCAGCTAATCCTTTCAACCTGGAAGCGCCTCACAAGAGTGCAAAAAAAAAAAAACCTAGCCTGTTTCCTTAAAGCAACAAAGGAGCACTAAAACAATACAGTTCAAATAAATAAATATTTGCTCCATGTGATAGAATTATTCAGTGGCTGAGTAAATTGGGCTACCATCTCACTTTGCAAGTGAAGGGATCCATGTCTTGATGCTTCCCATGCTATTGAAGGAAATCAAAATACATACCTACAAAAAATTTTTAAAAAAAAAACAGATTGGGAAAATTATTCCAGGCCATTCTATCTGTCTATTTTGATTTCCTTCAATAGCCTGGGAAGCATCAAGATTTTACTTTAAGAGGTATTATTAAGGATTTCCCAGCAATGTGTCACTTCCTTAAGATTCTTGTATCTGAAGAACATTCCTGTGACTAATGGAACCATATAGGGCCATTGTTATTGTTACCTCACCTTTCCTCCAAGGAGATCATAGTGCTGGGTATTTTTCTTAACCTCCAGTTTGGTCAAAGGCATTTAATCCTCTCACCTTTCATCTAGCATTGATTAAAACTAGTCTCGTTGAACTAAGATGGTGAGCTCAGCTCTTCTATTGCACAGAAAGCCTTTAGATGACATGGTGGCATTCCATAGCAGCTCTCTAGAAGGGGGCCTGCATAGGGAAACTCCATAAATCAGGGGTCTCCAACCTTGGCAACTTTAAGACTTGTGGACTTCAAAGCTGGCTGAGGAATTCTGGGAGTTGAAGTCCACAAGTCTTAAAGCTGCCAAGGTTGGAGACCCCTGCCATAGATCTCCAGTCAAGCTTGCAGCTCTAAATAAATACAGTGTTGTGTTCCAACACTGGAAAGCAAAGGAGAGATGTGTGGGATCATGCTGGAATCTGCCTAGCTTGCTGGAAATGCAAACACACCCAGATCTTTCATTCTGCTGTTTACTTCACCCTTTAGCTGGCACCAAATTCCAGCATAAGCTAATTTGAGTTGTTAAAAGTTTTTAAGATCTAAATTAGTAAAGTATCCTCCAGAAAACAGGCAATTTGTAGCATCGACTACACCAGTCAAAATTATAGGCCTCATTCGTTAAACTATGGTTCGTTAGCAATGCCGCATGGAATGCAGAAAGTCCTCGATTTACAACAGTTTATTAAGCGACTGTTAACAATGCCACTGGAGAAAAAAAAGTGGCTTATGAACATTTTTCACCGCTACGATCGTTGAAGCATCCGCTGCAGGTCATGTGATCCAAATTTGGATGCTTGGTAACTGACTCATATTTATGACGGTTGCAGTGTCATGTGATCGCCCTTTGTGACGGTCGCCCTTTGTGACCGTCAATGGGGAAGCCAGATTCACTTAACAATCATATTATTAACTTAACTGCAGTGATTCCCATAACAACTGTGGCAAAAAAAAGATCTTAAAATGGGGCAAAATTCACTTAACTGTCTCACTTAGCAACAGAGATTTTGGGCTCCATTGTGACTGGAAGTCGAGGACTACTTGAAAAACATCATTAGCAAGATTCACACAATACCCCCAGCCATAAATCACAGCTGACAGACAAGAAAGGGTGGCTTAGCACGCCATCCAGCAAGTACAACCTAACTTCTTATGCTTTGTGAATCCAGCCAAGAGTAACTTGTGCACACATCCCATATTTACATGTAAGGGTATGTGAGATGACCTTGGGAGCAGGAAGAAGAATCACAGCCTAATTATTGATCTCAAACAAAAATTTTGTGTCCAAAAGTAGAAGCAGGGTGGAGCAAGCAGGACCTTGCCTGGTTTAGCGAAAAGTAATGTGAGAGACAGGAGGGGTACTAATAAAAGAAAATATTTGTAGCTTTGGTTGAAATGGGTCCTTGGGGCTCTCTGAGCTTGGTTATTTTCTTGCAATGGACAGAGACTAATCAAGGAGAAAAGCAACCTAGAACTAAGGAGGCATTTCCTGACAGAACAATTAATCAATGGAACAATTTGCCTGCAGAAGTTGTGAATGCTCAACACTGGAAATTTTTAAGAAAATGTTGGATAGCCATTTGTCTGAAATGGTATAGGGCAGGGGTGTCCAAACTTGGCAACTTTAAGACTTGTGGACTTCAACTCCCAAAATTCAGCAAACCAGCAAAGCTGGCTGAGGAATTCTGGGAGTTGAAGTCCACAAGTCTTAAAGTTGCCAAGTTTGGACACCCCTGGTATAGGGTCTCCTGCTTGAGCAGTGGGTTGGACTAGAAGACCTTCAAGGTCCTTTCCTACTCTGTTATTGTATTACCTGAAATAGTAATATCATCAGGAAGGGTATTTTCAGATTTGCCAGATTCTACTAACGTCACTTTTCAATAAAGGTAGAGCTATCATTTAATGTTCTGCTTCTTGGCTGGACTACCTCGAAGGGATGACATTGCACGAATGCATACACCAAGGGAACGACCCGACTCCGGCCGCTTCTCTGCCATTTTCCAATTGGAGGAAGCATAAACAGATGGCCGGGGTTTATTTAGAAAGGCCACTGGCGTCACGAGCTGGCCCAAGTACTGTGCAGCTGTCGTCTCCACCTTTCCTCCTGGCTCAGAGCTGAAAGGACTATCCTCCCAGGAGCTGCGGCGGAGCGCTCCTCCTCCTCCACCACCACCAGTACCATCACCAACCGCTTCCTCCTCCCTGGAGAAAAGCGCCGCCTGAACCGCGCGCAATAACGACACTCGCCTTTGCCAAAGCTCGGGCAGGCGCGCGCTCGCTGGCTCGCTCGGTCGCATTGCACCTGGCAGCTCCAGGACCTCGGGAGGAGACGGACGCAGGTGAGAGCAGGGAGTTTTAGGGTTAGGCAAAGAGGATGAACGAGGCTGATGGGGAAGAGAGACCAAAATGCCCACCCTGCCCGGGGACGTGGAGGGCTCAACCTGACGCGGAGGACCGTTGTTGGGTTCGATCCACCCAACGGTGAATCGAACCCAACCTAAGGAACCGCCCAATGTTATCTAGGTCGGCGATAGTCTTAGGAGAGCGCGAGTCAGAGGATTTGGGTCGGGGGGGGGATGTCTGAGAAATCGTCTTCAACGACCCCCTCTGCCCGGCAAAGCGGTGGCTCCATATGCTTGTCGTGTCTCTAGTTAGATCCAAGCCGAGCGAGAGAATCCCAAAAGACCGGGGAGGCGAGGAGGAGGGAGCTGGGTACGGTTGACAGACTGGGGTGACTTCGCCCATGCGTGGAAAAGCCACTTCCCGTCAGCTTCCTCTGCCCCCAACTCTAATCCTCGCTACGTTAGCAGCGAAATTCAAGAAAATTCTGCCGGAATCTCACTTTCGCCTCCTCTCTTTCTCCTACTCAGCAAAATCCTGCTAGGGTTTACTTTATTCCCCCTTTTAAAATATTGGCAGCTAACCTGGCTGTATCTTGCATAGGGGAGTTTCTTACTTTAAATCTTCCTTCTGTTCTGTCGGGCTTGATCAGTTGCACTGAATTCAAAGAGAGAGAAATTTATTTATTTATTTTTATGCCGCAGGTAATTTTATACCTCTTTTCTTCTTCGGCACCTCTAAGCTGCACTTGTAACCTTTCCCTCTTCCACTCCTGGCCCTTAATAATTTAAGATGCTATTTTCTGTATCTTCTGGAGCTTCAGGTTATGTTAAAAGAAAATAGAATTCCAAATTTATTGCAGTATTCTGCCTCTTGGGTCTTCAGTCTGATTTGACTGATGTTTCAGGATCCTAGGAAGCTGCCTTTTCTCAAATCTTACAATTTATCCCTCTGCAGTACTAATAAAAAAAATAGATGTAGCTTAGGGATGGAGCCCTTAATGCTCTCTGAGCTTCGTTGTTTGCTAGCAGATTTTTCCTTATCCCTCTAGCCCAGAAATGAGCACCCTTTCCTTATATAGAATAGAATAGAATAGAATAGAATAGAATAGAATAGAATAGAATAGAATAGAATAGAATAGAATTTTTATTGGCCAAGTGTGATTGGACACACAAGGAATTTATCTTGGTGCATATGCTCTCTGTACATAAAAGAAAAGATACGTTCATCAAGGTACAACATTTACAACATAATATATCAATATAAATCATAAGGATTGCCAGTAACAAAGTTACAGTCATACGGTCATAAGTGGAAAGAGATTGGTGATGGGAACGATGAGAAGATTAATAGTAGTGCAGATTTAGTAAATAGTTTGACAGTGTTGAGGGAATTATTTGTTTAGCAGAGTGATGGCCTTCGGGAAAAAACTGTTCTTGTGTCTTGTTGTTCAGGTGTGCACTGCTCTATAGCGTCGTTTTGAGGGTAGGAGTTGAAACAGTTTATGTCCTGGATGTGAGGGATCTGTAAATATTTTCATGGCCCTCTTCTTGATTCGTGCAGTATACATAAGTATACTGTATATAGTTATATAGGTAGAACTGACTTACAGCCATTCATTTAGTGACCATTCGGAACTACAACCACACTGAAAAAATTGTGACCAATTTTCACACTTACAATCATTGCAGCAGCCTCGTGGTCACATGATCAGAATTTGGATGCTTGGGAATTAGTGTGTATTTATGACAGTTGCATTCTCCTGGGTCATTTGATTGCCATCTGTAGCCTTCCCAGCTGGATTCTGACAAGCAAAGTCATTGGGGGAAACCAGATTCACTTAAATCAGGGGTCTCCAACCATGGCAACTTTGAGCCTGGTGGCTGGGGAATTCTGGGAGTTGAAGTCCACCAGGCTCAAAGTTGCCAAGGTTGGAGACCCCTGACTTAAATGATCGCATGATTCACTTAATAGCTGCAGTGATTTGCTTAACAACTGATAAAAAAGGAAATAAAATGGGGCAAAATTCACCTTAAAACTGTCTTGCTTAGCAACAAAAATTTGGGCGGTCCAGTTGTGGTTTAAGTCATGGATTACTTGTATTGTTATTATTTGGATCCCTTCTTTTACTAATTTGTTTCCACCCTGTGATCCAAGTCCACTGAGTGGATTACACGAATACCCCCAAAACAAAAAGCAAAACAATAAAGGTCAATCAATAACATTGAGTGATAGCAAACCAGCATAGAACAGGCACATGAAAACAAGCTGATTGCAGATGTTAGAGCCAAAGAAGAGTTTTAAATTGGCCCCATTAAGGTAGCAACATTTCATATTCACAATGGCGATTTCTTAAGAGGGTCCTTCCAGCCAAAAAGGCCATCTTGCTTGTAGCCATCAGCCTCACTGGACTTGGCAGGAATATCCAGAGCAACGCCAGTAAAGAACTTAGAGGAGGTCTTATTTGAGAGAAGAGAAAAGAGCACCAAAGACGATAAGGGTTCTGCAGGCTAAACCATATGATGAACGGCTCAGGGAACTAGAAATGCTTACCCTAACAAAGAGCAGACTTATGGGAGACCTGATAGCAGTCTTCCAATACTTGAAGGGCTGTCATAGGGAAGAGGGCGGCAATATTGTGATGTGTTGTTATTTTATGTTGATGCTTATGTATACTGTTGTGACAAAATTAAAAAAAAAATATTCTCCATAGCACCTGAGGGCAGTACAAGAAGCAATGGATGGAGACTCGAGGGAAATACAACCTGGAAATAAGGAGGAATTTCCTGACAATGAGAATGATTAGCCAATGAAATAGTTTATCTCCTAGAGTTGTAGGTGTTCAAGAAAAGATTGGGCAACCATTTGTCTGGGATGGAAAAAGGGTCTCCTACCTTTAGCAGGGGATTGGACTGAAAGATTTCCAAGGTCCCTTCCAGCCCTCTGATTCCGTGAAAACCTGGGCCTCCAAACCATTCAATCTCAGTCCCAATGGGGCCTGAAAACAGGTACGAGACCATCAAGAGCAAAGTGGGGTTGTAATATAACTACACACCCATTTTCATGCACAGGAAAATTGAGGTGAAGGGCTGCTCTTCCAACAGTTTTTTTTTCCATGCTGTGCTTTTTCACAGACCAGTTTAGTCTTGATGTTTAGACTTTATGTTTCCCTTCATTTTATTTTCTTCCTGTTCAATCTTGTCCAATTCTACCCAGAAAGTCCCACAGTTTTCCTGGCAAGGTTTTTCAGAAATAGTTTGCCTTTTGTCCTTTCTAGGACTGAAAGATTAGCCAAGGTCACCCAGCTGGTTTTGTACCTAAGGCTGAGGGACCACGAAGAACTCATGGTCCCTCAGCTTCTAGGCTGATGTCTTAGCCACTATACCAAGCTGGCTCTTTCATACCTTCACCTTTCCCTTCCATCTTTTCTGCTCTTGATACCCACTTCTCTGTAAACTTCCAGCAGCCAAGGAGAAGACAACCTTTGCCTGGGGAGAAAGAGGAAGTAGGAAGGAAAGCAGGCTTTCCTTCTGCAGCTTCCACGAAAATTAGAAGGACCGTGCTTTCCCTCTTCTTGTCAATTCCAGTCCACCACCTTTGAAATAAAAGTCCCTTTGCCAACAGCTAGTCAGTTTCATATGTCAATGAAGATGCTTAGACATCCCGATAGAGTTGTCTGGAAGTTGAGTCATGGCAACTGGACTTCTTTGACTGTAACTTTGTTGCTGGTAATCCTTATTGTTTATATTGATATTGATTGTTTCCTGATTGCTTATTTGTAGCCTATGACTATCATTAAGTGTTAAATTTGTACCCTGTGACCATCATTAAGTGTTGTACCTTGATGAAGGTATCTTTTCTTTTATGTACACTGAGATTATGCACCGACAAATTCCTTGTGTGTCCAATCACACTTGGCCAATAAAAATTCTATTCTATTCTATTCTATTTCTTTTCCTGTTGGTTAGAAACATGTCTCTGCTTATCCCAGTAGCTTTTTCAGTCTGAGTAAGTTGGTTGGAGGATCCTGGAGGACATATGGAGGGGAAGTGTTTCTACATTTAGGCAAGAAAAACAAAATGCACAGGTACAGTATATGTGGTAGCTTGCTCAATAGTAGTAACTGTGAGAGGCATCTTGGAGTCCTAGTGGACAACCATTTAGATATGAGCCAGCAGTGTGCAGCAACTACCAAAAAAGCCAATACAATTCTAGGCTGTATAAACAGAGGGATAGAATCAAGACCACATGAAGTGTTAATACCACTTTATAATGTCTTGGTAAGGCCACATTTGGAATAACGCATCCAGTTATGGTCACCACAATGTAAGAAAGATGTTGAGACTCTAGAAAGAGTGCAGAGAAGAGGATTACAAAGAGGATTAGGGGACTGGAGGCTAAAACATATAAAGAATGGTTGCTGGAACTGGGTATGTCTAGTTTGATGAAAAGAAGGACTAGGGGTGATATGACAGCAGTGTTCTGATATCTCAGGGGCTGCCCCAAAGAAGAGGGAATCAAGCTATTCTCCAAAGCACTTGAAGTCAGGACAAGAAGCAATGGGTGGAAACTAATCAAGGAGAGAAGCAACTTAGAACTAAGGAGAAATTTCTTGACAGTTAGAACAATTAAATCAGTGGAATAACTTGCCTCCAGAAGTTGTGAATGCTCCAAACACTGGAAGTTTTTAAGAAGAGATTGATAACCATTTGTCTGAAGTGGTATAGGGTTTCCTGCCTAAGTAGGGGGTTGGACTAGAAGACCTCCAAGGTCCTTTCCAACTCTGTTATTCTAATTCTAATTCTAAAGGGGTGTCCCCCAATCAACTTGCTCAAACTGAAGAAGCTACTTGCATAAGCAGCAAAACATTTCTAAACAACGGGAAAAGAAGAGTTGTCCTGTTCCCATGACTCAATTTCTAGGCTCAGCTTCAGTTTGCTGGTTCCCCATATCAGAATCCACAGGGCCTGGCTACTTTTAGTCATGACGGGGTCTGCCTACCTCCTCCCTGGGGTTGTTTCTTCCCTCCTGTTTCTCCTACTTTAACTTGGGAAATGCCAAATAGGATAGACCAGGGGTCTCCAACCTTGGTCCCTTTAAGACTTGTGGACTTCAACTCCCAGAGTCCCTCAGCCAGCAAAGCTGGCTGAGGAACTCTGGGAGTTGAAGTCCACAAGTCTTAAAGGGACCAAGGTTGGAGACCCCTGGAATAGACAAATGAGGCAGGAAGAGGCTGGAAATGAGACTCGCCCATTTCTGCTGCTCTGATTGGTGGATCTTCCTGGCTGGTGACAATTGACAGGGGACAGTTGGAGAGCCCAATGCATAGTGACTCAAAAGAGATACAGCAGAGATAGGATAGAGCAGGAGTCTCCAACCTTGGTCCCTTTAAGACTTGTGGACGTCAACTCTCAGAGTTCCTGGGAGTTGAAGTCCACAAGTCTTAAAGGGACCAAGGTTGGAGACCCCTGGAATAGAGACTGGCAATGAGGACTACAAATGTGTTATGGACAGGTGGATTTCCCTAAGTAATGAGGCAAGCATGAAAAAAAAAAGTGCTTTCTAGTTGACCTAATTTCTTTGTTCAATTTTGCCACCTTGGATTAAGTTGCCAAGTCAGCATTTGTGACTTTTCCAAACGAGGGATTCGTTTCTGAGGTAATTTAACTCACTGGCAGCATAAATCCCTTGTTGGTTATACAGTCCCTATGGAATCACGTAATGCAGGGCTGGAGGCTGGGGAGCACTGAGTTCATTTCTACAAGCAATAAGCATGGGCCATCACAAGGCTGGGTATGGTGCGCCAAGCATTTTACCACAATAATTCTTAAAATGCCAGAGTGCCTTGTTTTGGTGTCTTCCACTTAAACAGAAAATCAGATCATTCCAGATCAGCAAGAAATATAAAAGGCTGACATAAAGCATTCAGTTTTACAATCATGCTGTCTCTAGCTGTACACACAAAGCACCACAATGGTCTATTTAGTGAGCAGCTGGCTTCATTGCAGGCATAGCAAGGAATAAATAAAACCCTTGCACGACGAAAAAGCAAGCTCTGCTCTCCTGCAAAAGCTATAGGGTTAAAAAGACACGCGGCTCCAATTGAGTTGCTTTCTTTCCATCCTTGCTGCATTCCTAGAAAACCTCCCCCAATCCTTGGTAAAGTCAATTTCTAGGCTGAAATCATTGTTCTGCTATCACAAATGGTGTCAATTTTTTAAAAATGATGTCAAATGCATTCATCAAACAGCTTCAGCGGGCCCTGCAGATTTTACCAGAAGGACTGTCAATGAGAATAGCTCCATTTAAATGACGCCTGTAACTGCTCTTGCTTCCGTTGGATCATCAAAAGCATGTAGAATTGTGCAGTAGATGTTTTGCTTGAAAATGATAAGGCTTAATGGCATTGTTATAAAAGAGATAACTAGGGAATTTCCAGAGCCTCATTCTTGGTCTGTGAGAAAGGTTGGTTTCCTAGGAGATCAGATACCTCAAGGACAAAGGAATTGCTTGCGCATCCTTTTCTCATGTACTCCATAGCAAAATAGAAATAACACATATCAAAGCATCTCATTTTTGTGTCTTCATGTTCAAGGTTTAGAAACTCAGCAAAAACTTGTTATTTCAACTTCATGAGCCCATGTCATAGTGTATTTTTTCCCTGTGGTTTCAAAGCATTGTTGTTGTTAGTTGCGAAGTTATGTCCAACCTATCGTGACCCCATGGACAACGTTCCTCCAGACCTTCCTATCCTCTACCATCCTCTGGAGTCCATTTAAGCTCACACCAACTGCTTCAGTGACTCCATCCAGCCACCTGTTGTCCCCTTCTTCTTTTGCCCTCAATCTTTCCCAGCATTAGGCTCTTCTCCATGAGTCCTTCCTTCTCATTAGGTGGCCAAAGTATTTCAGTTTCATCTTCAGGATCTGGCCTTTTAAAGAGCAGTTAGGGTTGATCTCCTCTAGGACTGATTTGTTTGTTCGCCTTGCAGTCCAAGGGACTCGCAGGAGTCTTCTCCAGCACCAGAGTTCAAAGGCCTCAATTCTTTGGCGCTCAGCCTTTCTTATGGTCCAACCTTCACAGCCATACATTGCAACTGGGAAAACCATAGCCTTGACTATAAGCACATTTGTTGGCCTGGTGATGTCTCTGCTTTTTAGTACGCTATCTAAATTTGCCATAGCTTTCCTCCCCAGGAGCAAGCGTCTTTTAATTTCTTGGCTGCAGTCCCCATCTGCAGTGATCTTGGAGCCCAGGAAAATAAAATCTGTCACTACCTCCATTTCTTCCCCATCTATCTGCCAGGAATTGAGAGGGCCGGATGCCCTGATCTTAGTTTTCTTAAGGTTGAGTTTCAAGCCAACTTTTGCACTCTCCTCCTTCACCCACATCAAGAGGCTTTTTTGTTCCTCTTCGCTTTCTGCCATTAGAGTGATATCATCTGCATATCTGAGGTTGTTGATATTTTCCCGGCAATCTTAATTCCAACTTTTGATTCATCCAGCTTCGAAGCATACTATATATAATATATAAATAATACACATTTATAAATATAAATACAGAGATACACACATACACATACTATATATTCACTCGCAATGAAACAATTGTTTGGATTTTTCCCAGATGTTTTTAGTTAGTTCTTTTTTTTTTCCCCACCATGGCTTTCGCTATATATGTTCTTGGTCATAATGGTGAAGAAATTATTATCCACATTGGTTGCGTTTGAAAGTAGGCGATCCATGGCTTTTTCAGAAAGATCTTCTGTTAAATGCACAGTGGCAGAAACAAAAGCTTGAGAGGAAATTATGGCTTTATTATTTTATTTTATTTTATTTATTTATTTATTTATTTTATTTTGTCACAACAGTATATATAAGCATAAGCATGAAAATAACTATATAATATATAAGCATATATATAAGCATAAGTATGTAATAACTATATTAATTGGATATAATGAAAGGAAACAATAGGACAGGAACGGTAGGCACGTTGGTGCTCTTATGCACGCCCCTTACAGACCTATTAGGAATGGGATGAGGTCAATAGTAGATAGTCTTTGGTTAAAGCTTTGGGGATTTTGGGAAGAGACCACAGAGTCTGGTAGTGCATTCCAGGCATTAACAACTCTGTTACTGAAGTCATATTTTCTGCAATCAAGATTGGAGTGGTTAACATTAAGCTTAAATCTGTTGTTTGCTCTTGTATTGTTGTGACTGAAGCTGAAGTAGTCTTCAACAGGAAGGTCATTGCAATAGATGATTCTATGAGTTAAACACACACTGGACTCCAACTGCTCTTGGCTGCTGGGGGAGAAGTTCAGCTCTTTTACAAAGCTACAGCTGAATGAAAAGGGAAGAATGTTCATGTTTTATATCAAGAAGATGCTATTTTGGGATCTCTCCTTTTGGGTAATCATGCGTTTGGCATTTTCAACATCTTCAGGGTTTTGGGGTTGTTGGTTTTTTTTTGCAATGTTTGCAAAAGAAATGTTTGTGAAACATCTTCCTGTTGCAATGTTGGTTGTCATGCCTCTGAAACCATTGAGGATTAGAAGTTCTTCATTTCTATCTCTAGAAGTTCAGGTTCACTTTTCTTTGTCCAGTGCAATTGGACAGACACCACTCACAGTCTAAAACAGGTGTCTTCAACCTTGGCAACTTTAAGGCTGGTGGACTTCAACTCCCAGAATCCCTCAGCCTGCAAAGCGGGCTGAGGGATTCTGGGAGTTGAAGTCCACCAGCCTTAAAGTTGCCAAGGTTGGAGACCCCAGTTCTAAAACATACTGAAATGTATAGCAAGATTCATATGTGCTGAGCCATAATGCAATTTGTTTGGTTTGCTCCTATATGAATTGTGTGTTAGTCAACGTGCAGTGGTTAATTGGTGGCTAATAAGATTAAAATGCATATAGGACTCCCACACTGACCTATATTAATCTAAAGATCGGTACAGTCAGTGTTTGAATAATCTGGAGCCCATAAGATTTGTTTGTGATGTGCAAGCTCTGCAGGTAAAAGGAGACTTTATTAACTTTGTTCCCCAGCCTCAAAATGTAGACTTTTCTACAGAAAGACTGTTCAATTTCTGGTGTAAGTTCAAATGTAAGGTATGGGAAGGACTCCTTAATTTTATTAGCTCTAAACTCCAAACTGCTCTTCATATCAGTGTTCCAGAAAAAGACCCCAACTCCAAGTAAAAACTCCGAAGCAAGCATATTTCAAAGTTCTGTTTACTAGGATAGGTAAACTGGCACATCTGGGAAAACCTGAATCTGAGAGTTCTGGGTTTTCCCTCAGTAAATCAAACCCCCCCTCAAACCATCCCCTGACTCCACAGTTGATCACATGCTCCGATCGCCATCTCTCCCATCTCAAGACAGCACTCCGACCACTCCTTCTCCAGATGCAGGATCAGCCTGACCTTGACCGACAGGAAGAATGCTATTATGTCAGGAAGAATGCTATTAAAGACAACCCTTCTACTAAATCCAGTGGTGGGATTCAAATAATTTAACAACCGGTTCTCTGCTCTAATGACCACCTGGGTACGTGTGGCTCGGTGGTCATGTGACCACATGGGAGTGGCCAACTCAACATCATTCACGTTAATGGGTGCTTCGCCTTAGTTATTACAATGTGACAAGGGTTAACTGGAGAGGCAGTTTCTGTAAGCAGGGCAATAAAGATTAGGCTAGAAACACCAAAATGCTTCCTTCCTGCCTTCCTTACAGGATTAGCCCTGTAAAGTAGAAAAAAAATAAGATTTCTTCCAACAACCGGTTCTCTGAACTGCTTAGAAAGTTAACAACCGGTTCTCCTGAATAGGTGTGAACCGGCTGAATCCCACCACTGACTAAATCTCCCCTCCTACTTTCCCACACATGAGAGAGTGGCAGCACAGAAGCATCTGGCCTAATATGGCTTCCAAAGCTGACACTTCATTTAATGATTCTTCTTCTGTTTGATTTGTAGAATAAGCAACAATGAGGAAATCCCTTGCGACCAGTTGGATTTTACTTCTCCTTCTCCTGCTCCAGATGGATCCCTCTCTTTCCAAGAAGAAGCCTAAACCTGGTGGTGGCTGGAACACCGGGGGCCAACGCCCACCTGGTTACCCCCAGCAACATCCTCCAAACAGACCTAATTATCCACAAGGTGGTTACAATCAACCTTATCCTGGGTATGGAGGAGGCTACGGAGGTGGCTATGGAGGTGGTTATGGAGGTGGCTATGGAGGTGGCTATGGGGGCAGCCAGTATGGCAAGCCCTGGAAGCCCAAACCAGCCAAGCCCAAAATGAAGCATGTGGCAGGAGCAGCTGTAGCCGGAGTTGCAGCAGGTGCACTGGGTGGTTACCTCTTAGGCCGTTCCATGTCAAACATGCAGTTTATGTTTAACAATCCTTCTGAGCAGCAGTGGTGGTATCAAAACCGCGACCGCTACTCCGACCAAGTTTACTACCCAAAGTATGACCAAACAGTTTCAAGGGACGTCTTCGTGAGAGACTGCACGAATCTCACCGTGACCGAGTACGTCGAGCCCAGCGGGAACAGGACAGCGGATGAAATGGAAAGAAAGATGGTGACGCAAGTGGTACACCAGATGTGCACCGAGCAATACAGGTTGATGTCAGGTGTCACTTCGCTGCTTGCCAACCCTTCTGTGCTTGTAATGGTTACACTGATTTTATGTTTCCTGATACACTGAGTTGCTTTCCTGAAGGTTCTCTCTTGTTGAGCTAGCAATGTGGAGAAGGGAACTCTATAAAGCATACACCTGGTGGGAGAATACATTCTTGTATGTGCAATTTTTAATGGGTGTGTTTAAGAGTTGTTCTATCTCTTAAGTATTCTTGAACATACTGGCTTCTTCTGACATGGTCCCTTCATAACCACCTGTGATTCTGTCTTTAGCTGCAAAACAGTTTTGGGTGGGGAAAAGGAGGGACATAAGAATATTTTATAACAAACCCTACCCTGGTAGAAATCTCACTCCATTCTCAAATACTGACCCTTGAGCCTGCGCTTACACACAATATAGCAACATACATAAGAATGGCCAAGTAATTTTTGGCCAGCTACTATTACATTGCACCTTGCTAGAAAACTTTTTTTTTTTTTACTTTTATATTTAATGCAGCAATCATTTTGCATTATCACAAAGTCTGGCTTCCCAAAGGACCAAGTATATCTTCACAAGGAAGGGTTTGCATTTTTTAAAGGGCTTTGGCAACCAGAGCTGATCTGTATGATAGCCTTGGAGCTCTTGAGTGACTCATTCACCATGACTGATTCACATATGGACATTTTGAAGGCTATTCCACATGTAAGAAAAACTTATTGCCTATGAAGCATAATTGCTGCAGATACACAGCATGTGATTAATCTTGCTGAAGGCAAGTAGCCTTGAAACAAAGATACCATGGTGGAAATATTTTATTCAGAGCAAAAGAGAAATGACAGTTTTTGGGAGGTGAAGGAGCAGGTTGAACTATTATTTCTGTTTAGATTTCCAGAAATTTAAAGCTACTGAAAATTGTTAATTGCCATAGTGGCACTTCAGAGTTCAAGGGTATGATGAAAAATGACCTTATGAGTAGACTAAGAATATGAAATATATATATTTATCTTCCAAAGAGGACTTCAATTTCTCTCCTTGAAATGATAATTGTTCTGATTCAAATCAGATAAGCTTATCAGAAAGCTAATATTAATTCAATTAACATTAGGAGTAAGAAAGCATGCAGTAGATCCTTGGACCCACAATATCACTAGGAAATTTAAGGTTTTAACTGTGGAGAACTTTGGAATTAACTTTCACTTCCAGTACCAAAGTTATTTTCATTGGCTTCTTTAGAAAGTCAAAGAAATATTTACAAAGAAATGTAGATTTGTCTGTGGAACAACTGAATAAACCTGACAGTGCTAATTCACAGAACATTTTTGTGTGGGGAAATCACTCATGCCATCCACGCTGATGTCTCAGCTGGCCCCAATACTGCTAGTTAGAACATAAAACACAGAATCATTGGGCTGGAAGGGTCTTATAGTCCAACCCCTTGCTCCAGGCAGGAGACTTTATACCATCCCAGTCAAAGGGTTGTCCAATCAATTAAGCAAGATTGTCTTCAGCTACAGGCCAGAATAAGAAATTCACGGATGGTCTTCTAATGCAGGGGGTCTCCAACCTGCTTTGCTGGCTGAGGGATTCTGGGAGTTGAAGTCCACAAGTCTTAAAGTTGTCAAGGTTGGAGACCCCTGTTCTAATGAACTTTGAGAGCAAGAGCCTAAAGTTGAGCTTGGGAACTGATTTTGCGAAATCGGGTTTGGCATTTGGCATACTGAGGAACTATGCTAGAATTATTCTTTAAACAAGATTGCTATGAACACCTTGCTCTTTCCACACCTTGCTTTGGCTTTCTTATTGTTTTATTTAGTTCCTTGAGGTTTGGGATGCAAAAGCTGACATGGCCTCCACAAATGTCACATTTTTTTACCAAATATTTGTTAGCAGAGTTTGTGTTTGTTATTTCTCCGTTATATACAGCAAGGCTTAAAAATATTACTGCTACAAACACAACAGCCACTGGAATCCAGCTAGTTTGAAGATGCCATAGTCATTTAATTTTAAGACCTAACTGAAAATCGTACTTTGGGCTAATAGTTTTGTCTGTCCTAATGCTTTCAGCCTACGGTGGTTATAAAGGGTAACTTTTTTAAAACTATGGTGTATTTCAATTGATTTGCTGACTGACACTGTGTTTGTACCAGATATAAAATTGTAAGTGTAGTAAAAATATAATGGGATATGCTCATCACCTACTGAGTATATCTGGTATATATGAATATTTTGCCAGGTGATTATGTATATGGGAATGTGTGCTAGTTATTACTTATTTGGGTTTAGGGATTTATTTTTCTTTTATTTATTGAGTTGTATTCTGTGTTTTGGGGAGGTTGCACCAAGGGAGGCTCATTCAATCTCATTGAACACATGTTGTGCATTGACAATAAAAGTTTGATTTGATTTGATTTGATTTGATATTGTAAAGGCCAACTTTAAATATTGTTGTTTTAATATAAGAGCAAAAAAACTAAATTGAAGAGAATGTTGGATTTTGAAGTGACATATCAGTTGTCATCAGGATATTTTGTAACTCTGTAACTATGCATGGGCTTCATTTTGATTTGCATTTTTTTTAAATTAAATGTTTGATATAAAGTTAAAAATAAAATATGAGAAATAAACATTTGGACTGTGTTAAATTATTCCTAACAATACAAGTATATTGTTCCTATACACATACAAAAATAACCTTTCCCAAAATATCAGATGTCACAGAATTAAATCCAAGATTCTGGATCCAAGTGAGTCCAGCTTTGTAATTAATTGGAATGAATCATCTGGGCAGCTGGACATTGGCTTTAGGAAAAGAATGCAAATAGATTTTTAAACTGCATGTTGGGGATAGATAATTATTTGGATAGGATTTACAATAATTAGTATAACATTTGACCAATAGTATTTTTGCTTCTGAGGAAAATCGATTGTGGCTGTTTCATCATCTTCTCAAATAATTTAGAATGGTCTTGGATAATGTGCTTTTTTACTGTGCATACCCTTGATCTGAACATCACGCTAAGCCAGAACAGTCTTTAAAATGGATAAACATGATTCATGGCTTAGTTTTACTTACTCGCCTATTTACTGATTTATTTATTTATTAAATGTATACATTGCCCATCTCAAATGTCAAGCCCCTCACCCAAGTCCTATCAACTTTTGCTAATAAAGATGTCTATGGTGTATATATCAGAAATGGGAAAATGTGTATGGGAAAATGAATGTAATACAAGCTCTCTCTCGCTCTCTCACTCTCTCACACACACAAAACATAGAAGACCAGGCATTCTTATGATTTTAAGATACTACGAAGCTTGCAGGTGGGATGCTTGTCATGGTAATCCAAAATTAAATCAATGCAAGTTATTTTAGCGTAGTGTGAAAAGCCAATTCAGTCTAAGCAACTTACTTAATCATATTTACATGGTCAGAGAATGTAAGCATTTGAAAGGATTTTTTTAGATCAGTTAATCCAACTTCTTCCTTACTATAGCAGTGGATTTGCAAACAAGGACCAAATACAAGGCCAACAGATCTATTTTGGTGTTATTCAGGTCAGTGTTTTTATTTGGCAGTTCAGCTAAAAGGGTGAGAAGAGCAAATGGAGATTAGCAAGTCAAAAAGTCTTCAAATAAATTTTGGGTTGGAACATTAGGTAATCAACCTACTACAAGGAAATAAATCTGAGCACTATATATCATATGGAGCGTGTTAGATTGTAATGAATAACCAAAATAGCTTAAAATCCTATCTTCTTGTTTGCAACACTCATGCTCAGGTAGATTTCCCAGCTGTTCTTGTATAGCTCTTTCCACCACAAAAAGAAGGAAAATTAAACAGAAACAGAAACACAGTATTATATCTCAATTAGCCTTCAGGATTCCTTAGTTCTTAACAAAATAGATGCTAAAGCTAGCTTGAAATTGTCTGTCTGACCTTTTACAGCTGAATTAAGGCAAGAACCAAATTCAGAGACAACAGAAGGGTTTTGCTTCCTCATTAGTTTTTCTAGCTTAACCACACCTACTGATAGGCGAAGTCAAGCAAGGATGTTCAGGGACTGCTTATCAACATATGAAGGATTGATTAAAAAAATCTTCAACTTCACATCTTATTTAAAGAAGGCAGTCTTTCATGATGGGAATCCATCTTCAGAATTTAAGCCAAGCTAATTATACAGCTTTTCTTTTCTCAGAAACTCCTTTTGAGAATCCTAGAGCTGGAAGGAAAATGGAATAAATCCAACTGCATCCTTTGTTTCAAGAGAAGAAGCACATTAATGAACTGCCTATTCTAGCACTTAGGAACCCAAATTTATTTATTTACATATTTATGTGTTTGTCGGATTGATACCGCATTGTAGTTAACTGGCTCTCAATTTTGGAATAATTTCAATCCAAGCCAAGTCTCTTTCCACTTCTGAATTGTGACAATCATCACAGCATGGCAAAAAAGAATACTAAAAATAGAATTAGAGCTTAAAAGCCCAAACGTGCTTTTTTCCAAAAGGCAACTGAACTTTCTTGGTTTTTTTCTTTGAAAACATTTTGCTTCTCATCCAAGGAGCTTTTTGGATGAGAACAGAAGAAGCTTCTTGGATGAGAACTAAAATGTTTTCAAAGAAAAAAAACCAAAGTCCATTTGCCTTTCAGAAAAAAGAGCACCTTAGGACAACTATGAACTAGATCAGGGGTCTCCAACCTTGGTCCCTTTAAGACTTGTGGACTTCAACATGCCTTCAGCTTTGCTGGCTGAGGGACTCTGGGAGTTGAAGTCCACAAGTCTTAAAGGGACCAAGGTTGGAGACCCCTGAGCTGGATGATTTAGAATCTCTGAAGACAACTAGAGTTTAAACCCACTTAGGTATTCAATAACCTTTAAGAGTCAAGGAAAACAAAGAATGGAAAACAACATGGAACCATGTTGGCTTTCAAACAATATTCTCAGTCTACAAATTAGTCATGACTGGACGAAACCTCCCAGTCATATTTAAGGATAGGGATGACAATTTAGACAAAGAAGGCACAAAAGCAGTTTATCAAGCAGGACCACAAGTGACCTCAAGTCTTCTTTCTGCAACCTTCATCCCACCCCACCTCCCCCCGCCATCCCCTCCGTAATTGCTGAAAAGTGATATTTCAGTTTTCCACCATTCAGAGACCTGTAGGAAACACTCGAACGTCGATATATTACAGTTTCAAAAAAAGTGTTCAACTCAACATTTGCAGCCCGTCCAGATGCATGGTTTTTCAGCCCCAAGTTTGCAACGCCATCAAATGTTGCCTGCCTCTCTTTTGAGGTGTGTGACAGCTTTCACCACTCAGCAAAAATGGTTGACTAATCAGAGATGTGTTGGAATGATCAGCTCCCGTTAGACGAGAGCTATTTTGGAAATAGTCAAACAAAAGACATCCGAACCTATTCAGTTGTTTGATCCCTATTGTTCAGAAAGTCAGTTTGGTTCCAAGATTGGACTTGAGGTGTGTTTGAATGGAACCTTCAGTTCAAATCTTGATGTATACATTTTAAATAATCTCAGAAGTCTTCTTCCTACTTTCCTTCCTTCTTTCCTTCCTTCCTTCCTTCCCTCCCACTCTCCTTCTCAAAAGCAACTCCTAATATCATGTGAACTGCTAAAATATTTCCTGAAAACTGAGCAGATTCCACTGAAGGATCGAGGCAATAGGGGAATTATCCACTGTCTCCATCTTAAATTAGACTTGACAAACACAAAAAAGGAATCACTTTAGACTGATTTGTGATGGCAAATTCATTCATAAGTAGCCTATGTATTGCATCTGATGCAGTCTCCAGAAAAACATAAAACCACAACTAAAATCTTGCTGGAGAGAGAAATATTCCAGACTTCTGATAAGTTAGTAGCAATCATGGAAGAGACTTAGAAAGCATAGCCCTTAGAAGATCAGGAAAGGAGTGATTAAGGTCATGACTGAAATGGCAAAAGGATGAATGAGAAACAAAGCACTCTCAAAAGAGAAATGCAAATCAGACACAGCATTCTTTGGGGAATTGTGTCCACTGGCTCCTCCAGGACTGTTAGCAAAAGCTGCTCCTTCTCCATGTTTGAACTCACTTCTGATCTCCAGTGTAGTAGCTGTCTCTGGTTTATTATTATAGTAGCTGCCTCCCATTGTGAAAACAGTCAAGCGGGGGTACATCTCCATGCATTTTTCATTTGCCACCTGTGTCACCACTCTGGCTTCCAGTTCATCTTCAGTTTGGTTTCCAGTGGGCTTCACATACTCTCTTAGGGTGACATTTACACACTCACTCAGGAAAACATCTCTTGAAATTGGCTGGCTAGAGTTCGGGTGGTAAACATGGGTGGCAAAACGGTGGCGGTTTTCATTCCACCAGCGTTCTTCCTCACTGTCATTGAAACGAAAATACATCTTGGCTATGGGGCTGCCTAAGATGTAGCTCTCAGGGTCTTCCGCTGGAGCATCTACAACTGGTTCTCCCACTACATATTTCACTTCATCATCCTTTGGCTTAGGGTCCATTGGGTTGCCACCGTGAGGTCTGGAACTGCCTCCTTCTGGAGAGCTGGAGAAAGTACGATACTGCTCGATGCACATTTCCTTCACCACATGCTTCACCACTATGGCTTCCATCTCATCCTCTGTTGTATTCCCAGTGGGCTCAATGTATTCTTTCACTGTGATGTTCACACAGTCTCTCACAAAAATATCTTGTGGAACAGGCTGGCTGTACCGGGGGTAGTAAACTTGATCAGAATAACGATGGCGATTTTCATACCACCATCGCTCCTCATTCAGGTTGTTAAATTGAAAATGCAGATTAGACATGGCACGTCCCAGGAAGTAGCCTCCAAGAGCTCCTGCCGCTGCACCTGCAATTGCCGCTCCAGCCACATACTTCATATTAGTCTTGGGTGGTTTAGGTTTCCAGGGTTTGGGATTATAGTGTCCCCAGTGAGGATTTTGGGGATGATATGGTTGGTTTGGGAAATACCCAGGATTTTGAGGGTTGCCTGGATATGGTGGAGGATGTTTTGGGTTTTGGGGGTTGACCGGATATGGTGGAGGATGTTTTGGGTTTTGGGGGTTGACCGGATATGGTGGAGGATGGGCTGGGTTTTGGGGGTTGACCGGATATGGTGGAGGATGTGCTGGGTTTTGAGGGTTGACCGGATATGGTGGAGGATGTGCTGGGTTTTGGGGGTTGACTGGATATGGTGGAGGATGTGCTGGGTTTTGGGGATTGACCGGATATGGTGGAGGATGGGCTGGGTTTTGGGGGTTGACCGGATATGGTGGAGGATGTGCTGGGTTTTGGGGTTGACCGGATATGGTGGAGGATGTGCTGGGTTTTGGGGTTGACGGATATGGTGGAGGATGGGCTGGGTTTTGGGGTTGACCGGATATGGTGGAGGATGTGCTGGGTTTTGAGGGTTGACCGGATATGGTGGAGGATGTGCTGGGTTTTGAGGGTTGACCGGATATGGGTAGGCAGGATTGTATGGAGGGGGATTCCCTGGGTTAACAGGATTATTTGGGGGGTGGGCAGGATTGTATGGAGGGGGATTCCCTGGGTTAACAGGATTATTTGGGGGTTGGGCAGGATTTTGAGGCTTGACAGGATAAGGTGGAGGGTGGCCTGGATTTTGTGGATTGGCGGGATTATGTGGAGGAGGTTTTGCCTGGTTTGGAGGAAGTTTTGCAGGATTCTCGGGCCTGTTTGGGGGTGCGTGCTGGGCAGGCCTGTTCTCAGGTGGCTTGTGTGCTGGTTTTCTAGGTCTCTCTGCAGGCTTGACAGGATGATGGGAGGGTCTGCTAGGATTATGGGAGGGTCTGCTAGGTCGACTTGGCTTTCGACTGCTGCTGCCACTCGGTCTGCTGCTTCCTTTTTTAGAAATGGAGACAATCTCCTCAGTCTGGAGCAAAATGAAGAGAATCACGACTGAGCAGGTCAGCAGGAATTTCCCCATGATGACAATTCTGCAAGATAAAATGGGGAAGACATCTAGTTTGAGAGACATGCAAGTATGACACAAATGACACAAATTTATCAAGGAGCGCAGTCCCAATGGTGCTTTTTCAAGAGGCAACTGAACTTTCTGGTTTTTTATTTTATTTTATTTTATTTATTTGTCAAACACAACAGTATACAGTATATAAGTATAAGCATGAAATAACCATACAAATTGGATGCAATCAAAGGGAACATTGGGACAGGAACGGTAGGCACGCTGGTGCTCTTATGCACGCCCCTTTCTTTGAAGACGTTTCACTTCTCATCTAAGAAGCTTCTTCAGCACTGACTGGATGGTGAGGAATGGAAGGATTTATACTCCTTGCAGACAGCTGCTCATTTGCATTCTTTTAGCCAGTCATTAAGGCCAGCTGGAGGTTTATCTGTGTCATCAGGGTCCCCTGAGTGGTGCAAATTGGTGTGGAGCAGGGGTGAAATTCAGCAGGTTCTGACAGGTTCTGGAGAACCAGTAGCGGAAATTTTAAGTAGTTTGGAGAACCGGCAAATACCACCTCTGGCTGGCCCCAGAGTGGGGTGGGAATGGAGATTTTGCAATATCCTTCCCCCAGGAGTGGGAAGGGAATGAGGATTTTGCAGTATCCTTCCCCTGCCACACCCACCAAGCCACACCCACAGAACCGGTAGGGGAAAAAATTGAATTTCACCCCTGGTGTGGAGCCTTCTTAGAACTGTTGAAAGGACTGTGTTGTAGATTGGAGATAGATGATGTCATATCCCTCCCCTTCCCCATTGAAAGAGGGCTGTTCAATTTTGACATAGATGGACTCTTTAACTCCTTTTTCAAACCAGCGATACTCTCTGTCCAAAACATGGACTTTGTTGTCTTCAATCCAATTCTACAGAGGAATTATTGAGTCTGTCATTTGCACCTCTATAACTGTCTGGTTCGGTTCTGCAACCCAACAAGAAAAACACAGACTTCAGAGGATAATTAGAACTGCAGAAAAAATAATTGCTACCAACCTGCCTTCCATTGAGGACCTGTATACTGCACGAATCAAGAAGAGGACTGTGAAAATATTTGCAGATCACTCGCATCCTGGACATAAACTGTTTCAACTCCTACCCTCAAAACGACGCTATAGAGCACTGCACACCAGAACAACTAGACACAAGAACAGTTTTTCCCCGAAGGCCATCACTCTGCTAAACAAATAATTCCCTCAACACTGTCAGACTATTTACTGAATCTGCACTACTATTAATCTTCTCATCGTTCCCATCACCAATCTCTTTCCACTTATGACTGTATGACTATAACTTGTTGCTGGCAATCCTTATGATTTATATTGATATATTGACCATCAATTGTGTTGTAAATGTTGTACCTTGATGAACGTATCTTTTCTTTTATGTACACTGAGAGCATATGCACCAAGACAAATTCCTTGTGTGTCCAATCACACTTGGCCAATAAAATTCTATTCTATTCTATTCTAAAAGAGTGGCCTGTGTCTTTTAAATGCAGATGGACTTGAAAAAGCACCTTCGGGGGCAACCATAACCTGGATGACTGAGAATCAAAGCTGAGCTGGCTGAGGAATTCTGGGAGTTGAAGTCCACAAGTCTTAAAGTTGCGGAGGTTGGAGACCCCTGCTGTAAAGCCTCTTGTTCTCCTTAACCAATCAGCTTTGATAAGGAAATGACCAAAAACCCAGGAGAATCATATACTTTTGAAATCACATGAAATTTGCAAAAAAAGATTAGGTAGTTACACAACGGGTGGGGAGGGAAATAAAAGCTCACGTAAGCCTAATTCTTAAATATTTCATTCTTCTAGGAGGGGGGGGATGGCTTCTTACAATACAATCCTTACATCTACTTCAATGTAGATGTATAAAATCATAAAATCATCTTCTACAATGTCCTTCCTGTCGAAGACTACTTCAGCTTCAACCGCAACAATACACGAGCACACAATAGATTCAAACTTAAAGTGAACCACTCCAATCTTGATTGTAGAAAATATGACTTCTGGAACAGAGTTGTTAATGCCTGGAATGCACTACCTGACTCCGTGATCTCATCCCAAAATCCCCAAAGCTTCAACCAAAAACTGTCTACTGTTGACCTCACCCCATTCCTAAGAAGTCTGTAAGGGGCGTGCATAAGAGCACCAGCGTGCCTACCATCCCTGTCCTAATGTTCCCTTTGGTTGTATTCATTTTGTGTGGTTATTTCATGCTTATACTTATATATATATTGTTGTTTGACAAAATAAATAAATAAAAAATAAAAATAAAATTTAAAATGTGACACATACGCTTTTGCCCATAGCCCAGGAATCAATGGAGATATATGAATGCAAACTGCAAGATTAAACAAAGCCAGCTGGATGGCCTTGGGCCTGTCAATCCTTAGAAGAAGGAAGGCAAGAACAAACTGCTTCTGAAAATCTTGCCAAGGAAAATAGAGGGACTTACTCTAGGCTGTCACCAGGTGTCAGCACTGACTCGAAGGCACTGGAAAAACAAAAAAACAAAACCTTCCAGATGCCAGATCTATTTCTAGCTCTTGATAATTCTCCTACTCCGTGGAAAAGTTTCTCTTGCTCATGCAATGGTAGATTACATATTTCTGGATTCAAGGTTTTCTTTATAAAGTTTACATATATTTACTTAATGATATTTAATCTTGATTTCCAATAAGGAATGCTTCCAGGATGGCTAGTATTCAAAATAATAACAAGTGACAGGTTTAGAATAGAGTAGACATTTCAAAATTCGGGAAACTTTAGGGAGAAAAGAGAGAATAAAGCAATTCCTTGAACTGGCTCTTCAGTAGATTTGGTAAAATGGGCCTGCTTCATATCCTGTTTCCTTCTACAATGGACTGATAATTTTTTAAAAAATGAAAAAAAAAACCTTTTTATATTTATGTGCTTGGACAACGGTAAGAGGAAACAGAAATAGGAATTTTCTTTTTCAAACAAAGACTTCCCATTATCCTCCATAACTCCTTAGGTTTTTGGGATCGTTTCCAAATGCCCAAACTTCATTCCATGATATCTAGAGAATTGATTTTGAGTCTTTATTGCCAAAAAGAGTCTAGTTTGCATCCTGTCCTCTATCTTTGTTTGTTAGACCCAAATAAAAGTCTTCTTTCTTGATCTCTTTACTTGGGTTGTCACTTGCACATCTTGAAAAGGACAACAGAGCAGAAATAAGATGCAGAGCAAATCTGCAAAATTAATACAGAACATTTGACCATAATGGAGAAGGCTGTATCAGATGGTTGACCAACATGTTCTTTATTTCCCATCAGAGTGATAGCTCCCTCATTCACAGAAAACACAACGAATGTGTCTATTTACTCCCCCCCACCCCCCAAAAAAATCATCACCTACCTACCACCCATCCTATAATTGCTGATATTTGGGGCAATTATCATTTCCATGCAGTGCCAATCTCTATGCCTTGGGGGACAATAATGAAACATCAGAACAGGTTATGACATTGAACTAGATTAAATTAACTGAAGTTCTGAAAATGGACTAAATGCCAATCCCAGTGCCACTTTAAGAACAAGGAGAGGCATCTTCTTATCCCCAAAGAATACATAGGTAGAATTTAATTTATTTTGTAAAGAATTTACAAAAAGAAATTATGGGTTGATCTGTGTACATTTTCCCACAAAAAAAGAAGCGTAAATCAAACAACCAAAACAGTAGGTTATTATGCCAACAATTAGGTGATATTGAAGGACTGGTCCTTCTAGCACTCTTTAGTACATCATCTACAGTTACGGTGCACATTGTCCTATCCTATCCTATCCTATCCTATCCTATTTGTCATATGCTTAGTTATCATAGAGCAACTAAGCATTATGGAAAATTGTTCTCCTCAAATTATTTTGCATGCTTCAATGAAGGACTTGCCACTGAAATTATTTTTTATTTTATTTATTTATTTTTCATATTTCTTCATCACTTATATCTCAGAGAGAGGCTCCGGGCAGTGTACAATATAATCAATAAAATTAAAATCAGAATAATTTCAGGTTAAAAAGTGTAAACTTATTAAAAAAATAACATGATAAAATGACAAAAGGTGAAATATTCCAAGATGGAGATTAGCAGTTGTTAAAACAGAAGGGGGAGGGGTTTCTTATGGGGCCAACCAGCCCCACAATTGTGTGAGCCTCTGTGTCCCCCCTCCCCACAATGCAAGGCTCAAGGTTTGACCAGGTTTTGATGTTAAGTGTTTAGGTTTAGGCAGTTCCTACAAATACAGGAAGACTTTACAACCATCGGTTGTAAAACTGGATCCCTGCCTTTCTTTTAAGTTCTAGTCAACTCTCCTTCTCCACTCTTTCACCAATCAGTAGGCTCAATACATTTTGATATTGTTAACATTTTTCTCTATTTTAAATATTTGTGTTATCCTATAAAGGAGGAGGAGGAGGAAGATGGGTTCTGTCTTAATCAACACTTATCAATTTGTGAAGCAACAACAAAGTTGTTGTTCTCAGTGATCCTGCCAATTCTGAACTCCAGTAGACTTGGAGTTTTGGCTCCTTTACAAAATTTATATTCAGCCACAACTGCATGTTCTCTGTTAACCTGACTCCTGTACGTTGCTCTGAGTTCTTTCAGGGATCATGGGATGACAGTGTAACAGGCTGCTCTGTGTCAACTTAAGCAGAAGAATCCCATCTGCATTCTAATATGCATACATAGCATACATGTGCATGAATACTCATTAAACAGTCTTTCTTTACTTAATACAACTACTTATGCTGCTTTCTTCTTACTGTACAAGTTTTAATTCTGAATTCATTGTTTTAAAGACTTGCTTCTTGTGTATATTTTTATGTAAGTAAGCTTATATTATTCCTTTGTAAACTTCTCTTTGAATTCCTGGAAGGAATAACAATATAGGAGGAAGGGGGAAAGGGGAGGGAAGGAGAGGGAAGGGAAGGGTTAGAGCTAGGGTTAGAACATCTCATTCACAGATCAAAATGATAAATCAAGTGCAACAGATTTGAAAAAAAAATATTATTTTGCTTAATTTTTAAAGTGTTGTGGTAAACAGTTTTAGAGATTTTTTTTTCTTTGTTTTCTTTTAAGCCTCTCATCTCAGTGTTTCATTCCCTAATTGCTTCACTAGAAATATAAAGTGATGGAAGAAAGAATGTTACACTTTATGTTGCACAACTTGATCAATAATTTCTTCTTTTAAAGTGCAAAGTCATGTTCTTTCACTGTGACACATTTATTTCGCAACTTTGGGCCAGGATGTCTATACCCATAGAACATGTGGGCAAGGGTGCCGCAAGAATTTAAAAAAAAGAACATTCTAATGATATGGTACAACATGCAAAGGGAAGGAAAATCAATCCAGAAAGTCAGATCTGCTCTAGAAAAAAAAGCTATTTAGCTATAAATTTTTATTAATGTAATTGTAACATGAAGTTCTGGACATGTTCTGAAATGTTTACTGTTCATTCGGTTTCCCTTAACCCAATTCTTGAAATCATATCTTCTAATATTAAACTTCAGTAACTGAACTGGAAAATGAAAAGTGTTACTCTAAATCAAGAGTGTAAGACTACCATTTCACCCTCACAAAATAAGACCCTGTCTTATATTTTTTTGAACCCTGAAATAAGCACTCGGCCTTATTGCCATGTGCTCAAAAGTCCAATTGGGTTTATTATCAGGGGATGTCTTATTTTGGGGAAAACAGAATATATAACTTTATATACTCACAAAAGACAATTTTAGGAAATCCTTGAACAGTCTGACATTGTGAATTTCTAGGATTTATAAATTGCTATGAATTCTCTGAAGAATATTAGAGTGTTTATTTTCTTTAAAATATATCTCCCACTTCTCAAATAAATATGGATTCCAGTGACAATTAAAGAAAACATTTTTTCATGGCCTAAACTAATATACAAAGCGATATGATGAATGATTGAGGGAACTAGTTATGTCTAGTCTAACAAGAGAAGGATGAGGGATGATATCATTGCAGACTTCCATTACTTGAGAGACTATCACAGGGTGGGTCAACCTATTCTCCAAAGCACCTGAGGACAGGACAAGTAATGATGGGTGGAAAATTATTAAAGAGAAATCCAACCTAGATTTAAGGATAAATTTCCTGATAGTGAGAACAATTAATCAGTAGAACAGCTTGCCTCCGGAGGTTGTGGGTACTTCATCACTGGAGGTTTTCAAGAAGAGATTGGACAGTGATTTGTTTGGAATGGTGTAGGATCTCCTGCCACAAGCAGGGGGTTGGACTAGAAGACCTCCAAGGGACCTTCCAACCATATTATTCTATGCTCTATGAGTTCTTCGTGATCAAATCCAAATTTTGGGGAGAACTAAGAGCACTCTCTTCCTCTCATCCTTTTTAGCATCCAGAAACTTCTTTACATCTTCAGTGGAATAAATGGAATAAAAACACGTCCTGAGGTTTGTTGCCAGCTAAGAGTTCCAAACTTGATTTCCTAAAAATCATTTCCCAGCACACAGCAAGGAGGACAAAAAAGGTACATGCTGTCTCATGAAATCTTTTCATGAGTGTCAGACCATGTGTTTAAAATCATTATTCGTACCAAACTCTTTCAGAACAAGGGAATGAATCAGTTAAGTGATCGGGGCTGGAAAGGGGAATCCCACCTCCAAAGTCAGTTGAGCTCATCATACCATGTTGCTTTCTGGTATTGCTTTTAACCTTCCATAGGAGCTACAGATCAGCACAGTATTAGTGCATTAATTGGTTTTTTTATGTTGTCGGTTAAGTCTTTTGCTTTAGGTTCCTACCAACCCATTCTTAAAATGACAACAATTCATTTGAAAGAGGTGAGGATCTACCAAGGATCTGTAAAAGTAAATGCTATGTAGCATAGTCACCCATGGGTGTGGCTAGTACATGGTAGGGAAGATACCTCAAAATGGGCTAGGCTTTACCATCTTGTATCAAACACGGTTTGTCAGAAACAGAATAATTTGGTAATGTAGAACAATAGCAAATAATGCAAGAAGGTGCTACCAACTCGCTCCAATTTTCAACACCTCAGAATTGCAAAAACAACTAGGAGAATGGATAGAACAACAGAATGGATACAACAACTAGGTAGAAAATAAAAAAATCTGCAGTGGATTTGGTCCAAGCTATAGATCTATTGATAAAGGCAGGCATCCGTTTCATGCCTAATACCGTTGCTGATCATACCCCTGTGCCAAATCATGCAAACTAAGTGCCAACTTTCATTTCATTTCGGAATGATGTAGGGTTGGACTAAAAGATCTCCAAGGTTCTTTGCAAGCCTGTTATTCTATGCTCCATCAACCAAATCAAAACAAAACATTGTCTCCCCCTTGAAACTACTTATATATAAATGGGGAGAGGGTGCTCCCTCTTTCCTCAACACTTAGAAGCATCTTGGCAGGCCGGTTTGTAAACACACACATACACACAAATCTTAAGAACATGTCCGCATCCCACCCAGAATTACTTTCGATGTTGTGATTCTTTTCTTCCTCCATTTCCTTTTCATTTAAGAAGATTTTTGCTCTCTCAAAAAGACAAAGTGCAGGGAACCATGCTGGGCCAGCAGGAACATCCTGCTTACCCCTCTAGCTATGAAAACAGTCTTTGCTTCTCCGGGCAGGGAAATTCCTAAATATAGCGGCTGCTAGTCAAGAAAATATACCAGATCAAAGACACCCACAAAGCCTTTTAACAAAAGTGCCTGTTTTGATTGCCCTTAATTGCAGAGCACCCTGGGTAGAAGTTTCAGATGCTTCCATCGCCTCTCGCTTTTCCTGGATTGCATTATGTAAGGAGAACATAATGTCCTCCGAGTGAAAAAAAATAGCCTCCAGAATTCATCTGGATCCCATGAAATCATCTTCGCTCTGCCAGGCAGTTTTATCACCTTAAGAGAGTTGTATAACATGAATGGAAAACGTGCTCCTTCCCAGCAAACAAGGCTGAGGCGTTTTACCTCAATAGGAAACCCGTGGCTTCTCTAACGGAGCTGCCGGGTGTGCATTTATGCATTTAATTGTCGTGAATCAATGAAAGAAACTTACCCTCGTGTCGACAAATTGAGGAGAGGCTGTTCGGAGACTGTCTTCTCAAAGAGGCTGGTCGTGTTCTTTTTCAGCTCCCGCAAATCTCCAGATGCTGTGGCTAACAGTAGGTGGAGCAACTTCAGTGCCTATTATGGCCTGTTGTTTATAGCAGAATCTACGCCATTTGAAAACCGCCTCTGAACCAACCCTGTGTTCTGATGAATGGATTAAGAAATGACACATTCTATGGGGCTGTTCCCAGACAGGGCAGGAAACCTTTTAACAGTCCTGGGCACGTAGCCAAGACTCCCAGCCTTGCTTCTGAGTTTGACGCAGAAAGTAGAAAGGAAAGGAGAGTTTTTCATTCACCACAAGACGGAAAGTGACCATTTCTCAACTTAAGGGCATTTGACCTTTTACTGTATTTCTAGGCTCTGACTCTAAGCTTCAGGAAAATCTAGAAGGAGGGTTAATAAAAGGAGCTGATAACCAAAACAATCTATTCAGAAACAGCGGCTAAGATTCACTCAGCAATAGTCAGAATAGAAGACAGGAGTCTCTCTTCTGCAGAATTAAGGTAAGTTCGTTCAATTGCTACCATCTCCATTAGCCTCATCCAATCATAGTACTACGGGTGGCCTTCAACTTACAACAGTTTGTTTAGTGACCATCCAAAGTTACGATGGCACTGAAAAAAGGGGTTTGCCTTCATTGAAAGTGATTTATGACCATGTTTCATACTTACGACCATGGCAGCATCCCCACGATTACATGATCAGAATTCAGATGCTTGGCAACTGGCATGTATTTATGACGGTTCAAGTGTCCCAGTGATCAGCTTTTGCGACCTTCTGACAAGCAAAGCTAACGGGGAAGCCAGAGCCACTTAACAACCATGGTACTAACTTAACAATTGCAGTGCTTCACTTAACAACTGTGGCAAGAAAGGTCATAAAAGGGGGCAAAACTCACTTAACAAAAGTGTCAGCGGTGGCAGCCAGCTTCCTCTGCTCACTTAATAACATACATTTTGGTCTCAATTGTGGTTGTAAATTGAGAACTACCTGCATTATTATTTTTTCCAGTTTTGACTCACAGAAGCAGGGGTTTGTTGCTTTGGACCCCTGGCCCATTTAGTCCAGCCGTCTGTTCCCACAGTGGTCTGCCAATGCACAAGGAAGCCCACTAGTCTCTCTGCAGAGGGTCTTCAGAGACAGCCTTACTCACATCACCACTAATGGCCATTCATCTCCACCACTTCTAACTAATTTTGAAAAAAATGGAAAAATAGCATGTCCACTTTATCCATGCTGTGTATTGTTTTGTAACTCTCAACATGCCCCCCCCTCCAAATCTTCTCTTTTCTAGACTAAAAAATCCAGAAACGCCATATCTTTCTCCATAATAAAGTTCTCCAGGCCCTTCATCATCTTCGTTGCATTTTGTTTTATTTTATCTGATATTTTTTAACCTTTGTACTTCTCTAAATGCAATACCACTCGTTGATTGTAATAAAGGACTGATGACTGACAGAGTTGAAGAAGATAGACAACTCTTTTCAGAGATCTCAAAACTAGCATAACAGCTGATTCTGGAAGAATGACATTCATTTTTCTTTTTTCCCTCCCCCCATTTAATAGACTTTTCACTCTCAAAGTCTTATCCAGCAGTTGTTTAAGATGCTATTTTCCTTCATACCGGAGAGTTTCTAAGTGGTCTTTTCAGTACAACGAAGTTTTACATTTTGAGACATATGGAAAAACCTGGACTGTGATTCATAGTCAAAAGCCTATAGAAGCCATTATTTCCAAACTATGTCTGCTAGTTGGGTATTTGCACTTGAAGACCTCCTAATTTTGTTAATCCAAAGATGTTGGCTGTATTCATATGCAGTGCGTCTGGTTATTGAATTAACCTATTTTCTCTGTACAGATAGTCCTTGACTTACAACTCTTTGTTTAACGACTGAATTTACAACGACACTGGAAAAAAATGACTTACAAATGGTCATCACATTTATAACCATGGCAGCAGAGTCACATGATCAAAATCCAGGCACTTGGCAACCAGCATGTACTTACAACGGATTGCAGTGCTACAAGCTCATAGGATTGCCATTTTCAACCTTCCCAATTAGTTTCCAACAAGCAAAATTAATCAGGAAAGCCAGATTTGTTTAAGGACCATGTGATTCAATTCAGAAGTCCAGTGAATCACTTAACAAGAAAGGAATAAGAAGTTGTGGGAGAAAAGATAATTTGGGGGGCACTTGTAATGTGTAATCCTATCTCTGCCACCATCTAGAGCAGGGGTCTCCAACCTTGGCAACTTTTAAGACTTGTGGACTTCAACTCCCATAGTTCCTCAGCCAGCTTTGGTGGCTGAGGAACTCTGGGAGTTGAAGTCCACAAGTCTTAAAGTTGCCAAGGTTGGAGACCCCTGATCTAGAGGCACTTCTAATTTGTGTTGGTTGTGTTCGGGTAGCTGAGGAACTTGTTGGCAAAATGCCCTTTTACAAATCAACATATTGCTTTTGATGTTGGAAGCACTCCCAGAAAACATTATGTTTTATATCTAAATCAAAATTCTCTCGGCAAATCTGAGAAATAGCAATCACAGAGAGAGCTGGACAGATATTAGCTACCGTAGGAAAAATACATTGGAAATAAAACAATGTGCAAATTAATATTAACTACATTGCATTGCATGAAAGTGGAAGAAAGAAAATGGTTGCTGGGAAAATCCAACTTCGCTTTCTTGCAAAAAAAAAAAAAGCTGAGCATTAATTTCTAAACTTTGTTGCTGTTTTTGTTGTTGTTCTATTACCTAATGTACAATCTGCTTATTTAAATTAATAAGAGTGACTGTTTCCAAAGTGAGTTTTCTGTAACACTTGTAATTGTGACAGTTATTGTATTTATTTATTTTAGTAAATAGCATTTAATAGCATTAATTAAAGATTGTAGTTCTTAAAAATAGAAATTCTCCCTAAAAGTGTCCAAGTGGGCAGGGTTTTTTTTAAATTGTATAATCTGAAATTAGCTTCTTTGTATAAAATCTTGCTGAAAGAAACATGAATTCTGCAAAATATTTCTAAATACCACCTCTCCTGATTTTCATGTACTATTGTAATTCAAAATATCCAGGGCTACATGACTGCATTAATACATGTGTGTACAAAATATGGCATTTATATCTAGAAAAATCACCTTGAGTATTGGGACAGGAAAAAATAAAACAAATGCAGTTTATTCATATAAGAGATGCCTTTTTATCTGCGAGTATATGCAGATTAGCAAATCAAATAAGTATATTGTTGCAAATATTTTTCTTTGGGCAGTAGAAGTGGCAAATATTCTACTTATGACTGGCAACAGATATCAGCTTACAAAGAAAAAGGGAGGCACCATATAGGTTATAGAGCAATCTTGTTTCTCAGAGAGAGAAATGCTTTTACAAGAGCCTGCGTCCAAAACTAAACTGCTTGTTGTTTCAAATGTTTTGGCATCCATATTTCAAACCCAGGCTGCCTTTCTTTTCCATCCCAAATCTAAGCTCTGACATAGAGAATACAGCAGCTTCCCCAAAATTCAAATGATGAATGATGACTCCATAACAGCTTAAATATCTCATTACCGTGAACAAATTGGAGAAGCAATGTGAGAAGACCACCATGTCAAACACTGATTGTGACTACCCAAAAGAGGAACAAATGCATCTTATTCATAGGATTGATGAGAACAGGAGAAAACCTGCATATAATGCAGTGGTGGGTTGCTGCCGGTTCAGACTGGTTCAGGCGAACCGGTAGTTCCGACCAGTGGCTGGGTCCACCCACCTGCCCTGGAGCTATCATGTCCTATATAATCATTGTTTTTTTGATGCCACATGCATGTGCGGAAGGCACGCGCAAGAGCGAAGCTAGCATGCGTGCGCTCACATTTTCGATTCTGGGCGAGCCTATTGTTACAGTATGTAACGCCTACCTCTGGCATAATGGTGACTACTCTTGCTGGATTGTCTACAGGTAGTCCTTGACTTACAACCATTCATTCAGTGACCATTCAAAGTTGCAATGATGCTGAAAAAGGTGACTTATGACTGTTTTTCACATTTAGAACTGTTGCAGCACCTCTAGGTCACATGATCAAAATACTGACACTTGGGAACCAGCAAGTATTTATGCTGGTTGCATTGTCCAAGGGTCATGTTTGCAACCTTCTGGAAAGCAAAGTCAACGGGAAAGCCAGATTCACTTAACAACCATGTTATTAATTTAACAGCTGCAGTGATTCACTTGCACAACTATGGCAAGAAAGATAATAAAATGAGGTAAAACTGCCTTGTTTAGCAATGGAAACTTTGGACTCAGTTGTGATCATAAGTAGAGAATTATCTGTATTAGTGATTTATCACTTTAAAGGGTGGACTTGTGGAGGGAGGGTTTGTTTGAAACGGCCACTTCTTTACCTGTAAAGTTGGCCTATCTAATGATGTTATCAAGTGTGTTTTCAGAAGGACAGGTGTGGCATGAAAAGATATCCCTTGGGCTATGACTGACACATATTGATAAATCTCAGTGTTCCCAAGCTATGGTGGCTTGTGAGCAATTTAGAGGGAGAATTGCTAAAATATTTGGAATCTGATCAGGGAAAACTTGAGCACCATTAATATTTATTCTGAGTTTTACCAGTGCAAGCATGTAAAATTTGAGAACCTCTGCAATACATAGATTAAATTGTAAATATTAAAAGTAGATGGTAAATTGATTTCTGATTGATCCCAACCCTATTCTAATGAGATCATTAAATGTATCCTATGAAATGTTTGCTCAAATTAATTTCTCATTTTAGGGGACATCAGTAGGACCAAACATGAGAACTCCTGCAGTAACTAACTGAAAGCTGGATTCTATTCTGAAGTCCCTATAAAATGCAACTTTAAAGGATTAGAGAAATCCCGCACTATGAAGCCTACAAAACACCTTAATTAGTTGTCTTATTTTTTTGTATTCCAAAACAACCATAGGAAGAACATTTATCACCTGTGAAATAAACTGCAAGAACAGCTTGTGATCATAGACAATGGAATGATTAGTGAACAGGCATGGCCCCCATTCCTGGTTTACAAGAATCATAGTCATCCAAGGTTTTGCATAATGTTGCAGTGTTCTCACCAACCTAGCCATTTTTGCAAGTTAATTGCTTTCCAAGGACTGGACACACCACCATGTACACACTGCTTGCAGCCCACACCTACTGCACACTGTAAATCTGTACACACTGCTTGCAGCCCACACCTACCCCAACTACAGGGTATTATTCTGGGTCAACCCTACCCTTCTAGTTTTTGCAAGGTGATCTTGGCACCTAAGTATCACTGTAATACTCATTCCTTTATACTAAGTATTTTAAATGTTTATGGAGATTCTCAGTCATCCAGGTGATGGTTATTCCAAATGTGCTTTTTCAAAAGGCAATTGTTTTTCCTTGAAGACAGTTTACTTCTCATCCAAGAAGCCTCATCAGAACTCAAGAAGCTTCTTGGATCAGAAGTGCTTTTTAAAGAAAAAACAAAGTCCAGTTGCCTTTTGAAAAAGCACCTTTGGGATGACTTGGGTTTTTTTTAATACTCAGTTCAAACAGAAGTCTCAAACTTGCATACAACCTTTGCCTTTTCCCAAAAATTCTTGTACTAGTTGGGATGAGGTGCCACTTCCTTTCTGATTACTATCAAGCTTCTGGCAAAGCTCCAAACAGATTTCCAACAGTATTTGCTGTTCCCCATAGCTTGTATTTCTGGCAGTTGAATAACAGTCCTCTTGCCTGCTTGTAATAGCTGTTAATTTAATCTAAGACACATCTATTTATCTGCGCAGGACTGGACTAGAATTTTAAATTTTAATTTGGTTTTAATGGGGTTTTATTATTTGTATTGCTATTTTTAATTATTCGGCCTTATGTAATAAGTTTTTTAATGGATGTTTTATCGTGTATTTATATGTATATTTTATCTGGCTGTGAACCGCCCTGAGTCCCTAGGGAGATAGGGCGGTATATAAATGCGAAAAATAAATAAATAAATAAATAAAATCTCCAGATGTCACCTCCATTTCCCCACCTCTATTCCATTTGCTTATCACCTTTTTCCTACACCCGCTTTTCCCTGAGTATTACAGTAAGCTGGGCAGCGTGACACTGCCTCTGAACATCAGCATGTCCTTGAAAACACCAGGGTGTGGCTCAAATATCAAAAGCAGCTGCAACACCTGAATGCCTGTGAATAGAGCTGTGAGTTAATGAATGCATGGGGAAAACATGGTACAAAGTGTTTCTGCCTAACTGCAGCTCCTTTGCACAAGAACAACTTCATTGCCTTATATACTATCATGGTTGGGGATGAGGAAGTTGGAAAGTATATTCATTAACACCTTGAACACCACAGGTTCCCCACCTTGATGTACAGCAGGATCTTACACAGTTCCCAAGTGAATAGTTTTAGTGCAGGTAGTCCTTGACTTACAACCATTTGTGTAGTTTGAAGTAACGACGATGCTGAAAGAAAGGACTTATGACCATTTTTCTCACTTATGATTGTTGCAGCATCCCCATGAACATGTGATCAAAACTCAGATACTTGGCAACTGACTCATGGTGGTCGCAGTGTCTCGGGCTCATGTGATCCTCTTTTGCAATCTTCTGACAAGCAATGGGGAAGCCAAATTCAACTAACAACCATGTTGCTAACTTAACAACTGCAGTGATCCACTTAACAACTGTGGAAAGAAAAGTTGCAAAATGGCCAAAACTCATTTTAACAACTGTCTTGTTTAGCAACAGAAATTTTGGGCTCAATTGTGATAGTAACCCAAGGACTACCCATATGCCTCCTTCTTCAGGTCCCATGATACAACCTGTAATATTGTATTCCAAACTCTCCAGACAATAGAAACTGTTGTAAATCTGGAAGGAATTAGAATGCGATAACCATTATTTATCACTTACTGATAGCTTTCCCTTTCTTTTCATTCCTCTCTAAAATTCTAATTAGCTTTTTTGCTACTTATCTATTCGAAATTCATAAGTTTTACTATTGCTTTTCCCAACCAACCTCTGACATTAAGATGTATTCTTGTGGTATTCACACTTCAAACTAGCATGGTTGTTCACTGGATTTTATCAGTCCGGAGATATCCCAAAAGCTGAATGTGGTAGATTCAGAACCAATCCACATAATCAGAATAGGCTATTGCACAATAACAGTTGCTTATGCTCTTGTGCAGTTCCAGTGAAGAATAGTGTTATTGAAGTAGACTGGCAATCTTCCAAGGCTTCCATTACATTATCAAGTTTACTTTCTGTTAAATTAGCAGAATCAACATAATTATTATGCAGTATATGATAGGCAGCAGTAGGAACTGAAAGGCGTTAGAGAAGCGAACGGTGTGGTCTATAGCCTGCCTTGTGCCTAGCAAGTAGCCTATTGCCTTTTGTCAGAGAAAGAAACACATTCTTATGGCCAAGACTGAAAATGCAACAGCCAATCCTGTTGGATCTTTGAACAACAGAGTCATCCTCTTCCTCACTACAAGTAACAAAGTACTTTGGTACTTTGAGGATGATTCATGACTGGGTCATGGGATGTTTCTCTGGATTGAATAGAACCCTGAGGTGGGACCACCTCAGTGGTAAGTACAGTTACACTATCTCCTTGAATCCAAGAAAGGTTAAGTGTGGCTGGGGATTGTAGTCCCTCTTTTGTTGTGTGTCTCAGGTTCAGAGGGACATCTCCACTTTCTTCTATTACATTTCTGGATTGCTTGTTTCCCATAGCCATAACCCCACTGGCTATGAAAGATTGTGTGTGGATGTCTAAGCAGACTTACTGTTATGTCTCTGAATGCCAGTAAGTGAACCCTATTATAGCCCTATTATATATAGAGTGGAACAGGGAAATATATTAGGATTTTGTCATCTGACTCTACAAGAAAGTGAATAATTGACGTGCATCAGGATAGAAGTCCAAGCCCATGCACCAGGGGTGAAATGCTCCCAGTTCGGACCAGATCGCCTGATCCAATAGTGATGGTGGCGAGTGGTTCAGAGAACTGGTAGCAAAAATCCCTGCCCCTCCCCCACCCATGCCCAGCTGAGCCGCGTGATCATCAGAGGGTTTTTTTTTACTTTTTTTTTTACTTTTAAAAGCATTTTCGGCCAAAAAATGCTTTTAAAAGTAAAAAAAAAGCCTCTGATGATTGCGCAGCTCAGCTGGGATCATTAGAACCCTTTAAAAGCATTTTTTTCTACAACCTCTTCAACTGAAAAAAGGCTCCTCTGGCGATCCCAGCTGAGTTGCCTGATCATCAGAGGCTTTTAAAAGCCTTTTTTTACCACCTCTTCGGCCAAAGAGGTTGTAGAAAAAATGCTTTTAAAAGAAAAAAAAAAGTTGGCCATGCCCACCCAGTCACATTACCCACTACCACCAAGCCACGCCCACAGAACCGGTAGTAACAAATTTTACATTTCGTCCCTGCCATGCATATTTACTATGCACACCAGTTTTTTAAAATGTTGCATTGCTGTTCCTTGATAGCAGAAGAAACCTCACTCTGAGATTCTCCAGAAGTATTGGAATAAAATTTGCATTGTCCCAATATAAATTTTAGCCATAGTCAGGGCCAGCATTAGGCCACGACTAGGTAGGCACTGCTCTAGAATGCCAAAGCTTAGAGGTGCCAATGTTGTCCCTTCTAAAAATGCAAATCTTCACATCGGCAGGAAGTGGTATTATCCATCGTGTCTTTTAGGAGACAGTGCTTTTTTTGACTCCTGGCAACAGCAGTTTTCTTGTACAGGCTTTTCAGAAGTGGTTTGCCATTTCCTCTTTCCTGAGGTTGAGAGAATAGAATAGAATAGAATAGAATAGAATAGAATAGAATAGAATAGAATAGAATAGAATAGAATAGAATAGAATAGAATTTTTTATTGGCCAAGTGTGATTGGACACTCAAGGAATTTTTCTTGGTGCCTATGCTCTCAGTGTACATAAAAGAAAAGATACCTTCATCAAGGTACAACACTTACAACACTTAATGTTTGTACACATAGGGTACAAATTTAACACTTAATGATACAACACTTAACGATAGTCATAGGGTACAAATAAGCAATCAGGAAACAATATCAATATAAATCATAAGGATACAAGCAACGAAGTTACAGTCATACAGTCATAAGTGGGAGGAGATGGGTACACATAGGTCTTCACAGAAGCTGACATATGATGTTACAGTATCTGTGAAAGAGCACAACTGGCCCAAGATCACCAGCCTGGCTTTGTGCCGAAGATGAGACTAACTCAGACCTTACAGATTAACAGAGTTGGAAGGGACCTTGTGGGTCATCTAGTCCAACCTCTCACCCAAGCAGGAGACCCTACACCAGGAGTCTGCAACCTATGTCTCTGGAGCCACATGTGGCTCTTTCACCCCTCTGCTGTGGCTCCCTGTCATTCAAAATAGGCATCACAACCACTGACGTGCGACACCTGCCAGAACATGAGTTATTGAGCTTTTCAACCCCTGGTAGGCCAACCAGGGTAAATCCAAGAAAAGAAAAGTTTCAGAAGAAAACAGAACGTTTAATTCAACTACATATGGTAGTTTTGTGGCTGCTCAAGAAATAGTCAGGCACAGGAAGGGTTTTGTGTCTCCCAGTGTTTTCTTTTCTGTGAAAAATGGGTCCAAATGGCTCTTTGAGTGTTTATTTATTTATTATTTATTTATTTAATCAAATTTTTATACCGCCCTTCTCCCAAAGGACTCAGGGCGGTTCACAGCCAACTAAAACCACAATAATAAATATAATAAAACAATAATTAAAAAACCTATCAAATATGGCCAATTTAAAATATATATAAAACAATAAAACCCAATTAAAATTTAAAACCCCAATAGTAACATATAAAATTCTAAAATCCTATGCCAGTCCTGCTCGAAGAAATAGATACGTCTTCAGCTCGCGGCGAAAGGTCCAAAGGTCGGGAAGTTGACAAAGTCCCGGGGGAAGTTCGTTCCAGAGGGTAGGAGCCCCCACAGAGAAGGCCCTTCCCCTGGGGGTCACCAGCCGACATTGCTTGGCCGACGGCACCCTGAGGAGTCCCTCTCTGTGAGAGCGCACGGGTCGGTGGGAGGCAAACGGAAGCAGCAGGCGGTCCCGTAAATAACCCGGTCCTAAGCCATGGAGCGCTTTAAAGGTGGCAACCAATAGCTTGAAGTGCACCCGATAGACCACAGGCAGCCAGTGCAGCTTGCGCAGGAGTGGTGTTATATAGGAGCCACGATAGAATAGAATATTCACCTGCATTCTGGACTAACTGCATTCTGGACAACTGCATTCTGGACTAACTGGAGTCTCCAGGTGCTCTTCAAGGGGAGCCCCATGTAAAGAGCATTGCAGTAATCCAAGCGAGAGGTAACAAGAGCATGAGTGACCGTGCATAGGGCATCCCGGTCAAGGAAGGGGCGCAACTGACGGATCAGGCGAACCTGATGAAAAGCCCTCCTGGAGACGGTCATCAAATGGTCTTCAAAAGACAACCATCCATCCAGGAGGACGCCTAAGTTGTGCACCCTCTCCATCGGGGCCAATGACTCGCCCCCAACAGTCAGCCGCAGCTGCAGCTGACTGTACCGGGGTGCCGGCATCCACAGCCACTCCGTCTTGGAGGGATTAAGCCTGAGCCTGTTTCTCCCCATCCAGACCCGTACGGCTTCCAAACACTGGGACAGCACTTTGACAGCTTCATTGGGGTGGCCTGGGGTGGAAAAGTACAGCTGCGTATCATCAGCGTACAGTTGGTAACTCACCCCAAAACCACTGATGATCTCACCCAGCAGCTTCATATAGATGTTGAACAGGAGAGGCGAGAGAATCGACCCCTGCGGCACCCCACACGTGAGGCGCCTCACGGTCGATCTCTGCCCCCCTGCCAACACCATCTGCGACCGGTCAGAGAGATAGGAGGAGAACCACCGATAAACGGTGCCTCCCACTCCCAAACTCCCCAACCGGTGCAGCAGGATACCATGGTCAATGGTATCAAAAGCCGCTGAGAGGCCTAACAGGACCAGGGCAGAGGAATAACCCCTGTCCCGAGCCCTCCAGAGATCATCAACCAACGCGACCAAAGCTGTCTCTGTACTATATCCAGGTCGGAAACCGGACTGGAACAGGTCTAGATAGACAGTTTCATCCAGGTACTGGGGTAACTGATGTGCCACCACACTCTCTACAACCTTCACCACAAAACGAAGATTGGAGACTGGACAATAATTTCCTAAAACAGCCGGGTCCAGGGAAGGCTTCTTGAGGAGGGGTCTCACCACCGCCTCTTTCAAGGCGGAAGGAACAACCTCTTCCAACAAAGAAGCATTGATAATCTCCCGGAGCCAGCCTCGTGTCACCTCCTGCGTGGCCAGCACCAACCAGGAGGGACACAGGTCCAATAAACAAGTGGTGGTATTCAGTCCTCCCAGTAACCTGTCCATGTCCTCAGGAGCCACAGGGTCAAACCGATCCGAAATAATCTCAACAAGACGAGTCTCTAAGACCTCACCTGGATCTACCCAATTTTGATTTAAGGTTGCAGACCCCTGCCCTACACCATTTCTGACAAATGGCAGTCCAATCCCACCTTGAAAGTCTCCAGTGACAAAGCTCTCACAACTTCCAAAGGCAAATTGTTCCATGGGTTGATTGTTCTGTCAGAAAATTTATCCTTATTTCTAGGTTGAATCTCTCCTTGATCAGTTTCCATCCATTGTTCTTTGGCCTTCAGGTGCCTTCAAAAATAGCTTGACCCCCTTCCTTCTCTCTGTGGCAGCCCCTCATATATTGGAAGACTGCTATCATGTCTCCCCTGGTCCTTTTCTTCACTAGACTAGCCATGCTCAGTTCCTGCAACTGTTCATCATATGTTTTAGCCTCCAGTCCCCTAATCATCTTGGTTGCTCTTCTCTGCACTCTTTCTAGAGTCTCAACATCTTTTTTATAGTGTGGTGACCAAAACTGGATGCAGTATTCATCCAGACTAGAATCATGGTCTTCTGGTTTCTAGCCTGATACCTTAACCAGAACAGCAGGCTGGCTCTCTCAATGCAGCTTTCCCATACAGCTCAGATTGCCAATGTAACTAGCATAACAAGATCTTGTTCATATTCAGCATTTGTAATCTTTGCCTCATTTGTCTCCCCCAGTCCATTGTCTCTTTTCTTCTTTGAAGTCAGACTGCAAATAAATCGGGGTGTGTCTGGTTTCACTTATTTTGCAATCTGCCATATATGTCAACAGTGGTACAAGGCCCCTCCAATACCAAACCTGCATATTCAAGTTCAGAAATAAAACTGAGCCTCCACCCAATATGATATACATTTCTTTACCCTAGAAATATTCACAGTATATATATTTGCTGATACCTTCAAAAGAAGAAAAGTTTTAATTAATTCCTACCACTCCCAAAGAAAATCAACAAGTCCCTGCAAACTCCTGATTCCGTAGAAATTGCCTTGCAAGAACCTTATTCCGGGTGAAGGATATTAAATTACTCAAGATATAATAATTCTGAGTGTGCTAATGTAATGTGTAAAGCCTACAGGAATTATTTTATTATTATGATTCATTGCACAATCAGCCAGATGTTCAGGCTGGATTTGGCATTTTTCTTCACCTATTGAGTCCTTCTCAAGGAACTGGGATAAGCAGATGTAAATATTTAATGGTATTAAGATATTATCACAGGATATAAGATGTTCCAAGTAAAATTGTTGTCAGGTTTTTTATTTATTTATTTACATTTATATCCCGCCCTTCTCCGAAGACTCAGGGCGGCTTACAGTGTGTAAGGCAATAGTCTCATTCTAATTGCATATTTACAAAGTCAACTTATTGCCCCCCCCAACAATCTGGGTCCTCATTTTACCTACCTTATAAAGGATGGAAGGCTGAGTCAACCTTAGACCTGGTGGGACTAGAACCTGCAGTAATTGCAGGCAGCTGTGTTTTAATAACAGGCTTCTTACAGCCTGAGCCCTAGTGTTTCCAAGTAACACCCCCAATGAAAGAAGACTCTAAGGCTTGAAGTTCCTCTAAGTTCCATTTTATTAGAGATGTCATATTGGCACATCTGGGCAAACCCGAATCTGAAAGCTTCCAGGTTTTCCCCACCCAAAGGAAAGTCCAAGTCCCTGCCCAGCACCCACATGTCCATCACATGATCCAATCAAAACACCATCCCAATTGGAGATGCCTCCCAGTTCCAGCCCTCCAGGGACAGGGCAAGATGTCCTTGACTGTCGTGTCCCACTCCTCCGCTGACGGCCGGGTCAGGGAAATCCGAATCAGGCTTGCCTCTGCAGCTCTGCCCAAAGTCCTAGCAAAGTCCTCAGAGCAGGCAGGAGACCAGTAAGTGACTTCAGCAAGATAAGTTCGACTTTTGCCTGACTCAGAGACTGCCAGAAAGCAGATCCTTTATATAGGCCATGGGGTGTGGCTCCATGACTCAGCACTCATTAAGGCCTGCCCCTCCCTTCCTTCTGTTGCCTCCGCCTATCCAGCCTTCTGATGCGAGGGTCACACCAATCAGCAGCTGTTGGGAATAAACCCTCCTCAGGCTCACATGCTGTGGAGGAGGGGGAGGGGTCTAGCTGCTCCGTTTGCCTGGGCATGGAGTCAGGGCTGGGGCCGGGAGATGCTCCTTCTTCTGCAGTTTGTGTGGGCATGGAGCCAGGACTTGGGCCGGGAGGCATACATTCCTCAGTGTTCTGGAGCAGGTAAGAAGGCCCCGGCTGCTCTGAGGGCGGGCAAGACACAACATTGACTCTCTAAGAAAGGAATGTTATTATGACTATATATGCTCTATACAATCCCCCCCTCCCAATTTCCCACAGTAGTAAATATGGCAGGCCTGAAGGCCCAATGCAAAAGATGGCTTCCAGGCCTGAGAGCTGCCTTTTGCAATTGATTAATGGTGAATCTGTCAATGCCGATGATGTTCAAGTGGTGCTCCAGTTGTTTTGGAATTTTATTATTATGGATCATTGTACAGTCAGCCAGATGTTTGGACTGGATTTGGCATTTTGTCTATCTATTGAGTCTTTTCCAAGGATCTGGGAGAGGCAGATGTGAATGTTTGATAGTATTAAGGTATCATTGTAGGATATAAACTATTCTAAATAAAGCCACCTTTTGCAATTGACTGATGGTGAATTTTTCAATGCCAATAACATTCAAGAGATGCTCCAGTTGTTTTGGGATTGCACCCAAGGCACCCATTGGTATTACTTTTGCTTGTTTTTACTATTTGTTAAATTTATTTGCCATGTATCTCACCATGGAGCTACTCTAGGTGACTTACCACAGTAAAAATCAAGGAATGAAAAGAAAAATGTAAATGTAGCAACATAGTGAAACAATACAACAATGAAATAAACAATGAAAATACCATAATATGAGTTTAAAAGATGGGCAGGGGAAGCAGGTAATGCAGGGGGAGAGTGGAGTTTGTTGTCAATCTATTAGCCACCTGCAGTTTGTTTGATTTGATTTGATTGGAGTCAGTTTCCCTGCCTGTCTCCTCAAATTCAGTTCTCTTCCCTAAAAATGGGTGCGGCATATTTGGTGTAAACAACAGACAGTTGTTTATGACTGCAAATTTGCCATTAAAACTCTGGACCACATTCTACTAATTGGATTAGGAAATGAGAGGGATTGAGTGCTGAGGAAAAGCAGGAAACATTTGCCTCTGGTCCCTGTTTCTAAGGATGGCTCATCTGTCAAACACCCGTTTGAGAGAGCATCTGATTCTATTTCCTGATTCTGTCTCTTAGTATGAAATTAATCACTCTTTTGTCAAACATCCATGCCTCGCGTATGTGAAGATGTGCTTCCTATCTACAGCCAGTGCAAATTTTCTCTTTTTTCTTCTCCTTCGTCCAATCTGAGGAACAGAACACAAATTACAGTCATGGATATGATTTCAACTTGACCATGTAACATTCCCAATTTCATCCCAGCAAAGCCACAACAGTAATAATCATAGAAATAAGTTATTGGGGCAACTGCATTAGATAATCTATAATCTCAAGGTGACCCTGAGGACACAGATAAACCTCCAAATGCTTCAATGACCCTCTAAAAGGATGCAAATTATCAACTGTCCGCAAGGAATATAAATCCTTTCATTCCCCACTATCCTGTCAAAGCTGAAGAAGCTTCTTGGATGAGAAGTGAAACGTCTTCAAAAGAAAAAACAAAGTCCAGTTGCCGCCTGAAAAAGCACCTTTGGAACAACCATGACCTGGATGACTGAGAATCTCTACAGACTATTTATTTATTTATTTATAATTTAATTTCTATACCGCCCTTCTCCCGAAGGACTCAGGGCAGTTTACAGCCAAGATATCAGATAATTGAAATTTGAAATTTGTTGGCCCCCTATATATTTATCCAGATGTCTAATGTTAAGCAGGTATCGGAGTACATTCAGTGTCAAATTCAGTGGAGCATGTTCAGTGTCAAATATCACCTATGGCTTACCTTGCAAAACAAAACAGAAAACAGCAGCCTTTGAAACAGATTATCATTCTGCTAAATGGATTTGGAAATCAGATATTTTAATGTGTAATTCCCAGTCTTCTGAGGAAAAGTAGATGGCTCAGTAGCTTCTAGTAGCTTCAGTAGTAGCTTCTGAGGATAAAGTTGAATGCTGTATCTTTTAAAAAGATTAATTTTAGTGCCACGAATGTCCACCTGGACTGGTCCTGGGAGCATTAAGGTAGTTTAAATGATGCACCGAATCTTGCATGGGGAAAAGAAATTCAGCAACTATCAGTAAATGGATTTCTTTTTTCTTCCTTTTGTTGGCATTTTTTAAATTCAGGCTTACTTTTTAAATCACCAGGAAGTATCATATTCCTACTGTGCCTCCAAGTCTTCAGCTGCCATTTTCCCCCAGAATCGTATATGTAAAGGGATGTATCACTTCTTTGCAAATAGCCTTTCCAGAAACATAAGAGAAAACAATTGATTGGTACCAAAATATCTATCTGCATCTCTTTTCTTCTCCTTCGTCCAATCTGAGGAACAGAACACAAATTACAGTCATGGATATGATTTCAACTTGACCATGTAACATTCCCAATTTCATCCCAGCAAAGCCACAACAGTAATAATCATAGAAATAAGTTATTGGGGCAACTGCATTAGATAATCTATAATCTCAAGGTGACCCTGAGGACACAGATAAACCTCCAAATGCTTCAATGACCCTCTAAAAGGATGCAAATTATCAACTGTCCGCAAGGAATATAAATCCTTTCATTCCCCACTATCCTGTCAAAGCTGAAGAAGCTTCTTGGATGAGAAGTGAAACGTCTTCAAAAGAAAAAACAAAGTCCAGTTGCCGCCTGAAAAAGCACCTTTGGAACAACCATGACCTGGATGACTGAGAATCTCTACAGACTATTTATTTATTTATTTATAATTTAATTTCTATACCGCCCTTCTCCCGAAGGACTCAGGGCAGTTTACAGCCAAGATATCAGATAATTGAAATTTGAAATTTGTTGGCCCCCTATATATTTATCCAGATGTCTAATGTTAAGCAGGTATCGGAGTACATTCAGTGTCAAATTCAGTGGAGCATGTTCAGTGTCAAATATCACCTATGGCTTACCTTGCAAAACAAAACAGAAAACAGCAGCCTTTGAAACAGATTATCATTCTGCTAAATGGATTTGGAAATCAGATATTTTAATGTGTAATTCCCAGTCTTCTGAGGAAAAGTAGATGGCTCAGTAGCTTCTAGTAGCTTCAGTAGTAGCTTCTGAGGATAAAGTTGAATGCTGTATCTTTTAAAAAGATTAATTTTAGTGCCACGAATGTCCACCTGGACTGGTCCTGGGAGCATTAAGGTAGTTTAAATGATGCACCGAATCTTGCATGGGGAAAAGAAATTCAGCAACTATCAGTAAATGGATTTCTTTTTTCTTCCTTTTGTTGGCATTTTTTAAATTCAGGCTTACTTTTTAAATCACCAGGAAGTATCATATTCCTACTGTGCCTCCAAGTCTTCAGCTGCCATTTTCCCCCAGAATCGTATATGTAAAGGGATGTATCACTTCTTTGCAAATAGCCTTTCCAGAAACATAAGAGAAAACAATTGATTGGTACCAAAATATCTATCTGCATCTCTTTTCTTCGCTATAATTTAATTGGGAGAAGAACAATGGCTTTAGTTGTATTCCATTTTATTTACCAAGGAAAAAGTTTCCATAGCAACAGATATATGCTTGCTGAAGTTTCAAGGTTAATGATAGATGTGACTGAGTGTTCCAGCTTTTTTGTCAACATAGTCAGTTACTATAGCTGTTACAAGAAAAGATCCTGATCTATACAGTACTGATTTCTTAGTCTGGTCTAGCTTGTTGGGCTGACATCATATTGTATCAATCTGACTTTGCTAGAATTGTACTCAGAGGCATATGCACTTCACATAAAAGACCTTCAGACACTCCCAAGTAATGATCATATACTCCTAGTTTTAAAACTAAGGTTAAGGGATATAATTTATTCTACCTTCTCTCTTTGCGATGGTCACTAAAAGCACAGCTTCTGCCTGTGATGGTCTGGTCGGGTTTTCTTTCCACTGTATCAGAACATCCCTCTAGAAAAAAATATTCAACTAATTGCAGATGGTAACCACAGAGTTCAGGGATGACGGATCCTCTGAAACATTGCCCATACTTGGCATTTAAAGAACCCCTCCTGCCATTATAAATTTCAAGAGAGATCAATCCTCCAGCATACAGAGAGACCTGCCTTTCCAAAGAATACACCTCCAGATAAGCCCACCAGGAATAATTCCTACTGAGAGGTAAGTTACTCCCAAGAGTATTCAGTCTTTGTAGTGCTTAAGCAGCGTTGTAGCAGCCTTCCTCCCTGGATAGGTTGGACTACAGTTTTTTTTCATCCCCAGATAGTATGAATAAAGCTATTCACTCTGGCTGTGAACTTTTACTAAAGGATTTATTAGACCATATGGGAGCCTAGCCAGAAACTAACAAGTAAAATTATCTGGAGAATCAAATGAATACTTACAAAGACTCTCTCCCAAAGTGCCAATCAGCTTTTCAAAGCAATCAAGCTTCTCGTTTACTATCTAAAGCATCTCAAAGAAAAGAAATAACTGTTTCTGCTATAAAAAAGGATGCATTTACAAACATACCTCCATGGCGAGTTTCCAAAGGTGGTTGTAGAGAGCTTTCTCCTAACTCATTCGGAGGAAGAGATCATGCAGAATCTGTTAGAACTGTAGGTAAAGGCTGAGAGTCCAGCAAAGTAAATCTATTAGTGGATGAAAAAGTTTCCATAAATATCTTCAGTTCTTTCCTTATTAGATAAGAATCCATTTTTAGCTGTTTTGCTTCGGTGTGGCTGGTAGCTTGTTCCAGGAAAAGACATGGTCTCTTTTTAAACTCCGTTCTTCAGGTTATAATGCTTTTTATCCTTTGAGATAATTTTTAAGCCAACAATTCAAGGGCTAAAGTGTAAAAAAATGAATGTCCAGCTGAAAAAGATAAAAGTATATAAAATAGTGAAACTGGGGTAGGTTTTCATGGCTGGTATCTGTTGGACAGTGCTGAACTTCAGGGTTTCGTGACCGTGATCTACACAACAGATTTCCTCATATGTTGCTGGCTTGTCATCTTCAGATGCAGACACAACGTATCAAATTTCATCAAGAGCTACACGTAATCTTAGCAAAATGCTGAGGAGCCTCTTGGAAACACGTTTTTACAATGTCTAATATTTACTAAGTTTTGTGGAAAAGAGGATATATAAATATGTTTGTGTGACGGAAGCTAAAGTTGTCAAAGGATATTATCTTGAGTTGCATACCTAGTAGATGGAATTTGATAGGTTGACACTGTAAATGGATTCTCTGGAGCCCTACTATAGCCAATAGACTGATAATGCAGTACTGGAAAGATAAATGTATGGTCCCATTTACTCAATTTATTGAAGACCTGATTGGACTAATCATCTATGAGCAGATTGCCTATAGACGTAGACTTTGTCTGGCCAAGTATAATGAAACATGGAACACATTTCTACAAAATACAGTAGGTTAAAAATAGTTATATAACTGTATTACCATTAGAAATAAATATGTATGCACTTGGATAATATTTACATTGGAAAAGTATATGTAGATTTGTAGCTGTTGGCTGTTTTGACAATATCTTATGCTTTGATTCTTTTTTCCTCTTGCATTTTTTCACTTTTTAAAAAAACAATTTTCTAGTATATATCATAATTACACGTGTGTTTATTCCTTTTCTTTTTCTGTTATTTTAGAACAAAAAATAAATATAAAATTTCATCTATGTCTTTGCTGTTATCTGCCATTCAGTCTCACTCCTTTCACACACAAGCACACTGGGATGTAGTCAGGATTCCCGGGGGGGAGGGGGAGGGCATTCCAGAGGAGCAAGAGACAACTCAGTTCAGATATTTTGTGTGAGAGACACAGGGTGAAGACAGTTCCTCCCTAAGAGTTCCCAGAGTATATGCCTCAAGGAACTGTGAGCATGCTTTTGTTTAGCAAGATTTCTGTTTATGGGTGAGTGACAAAAAAAATCTGTGGAAAAGAATCACAAGATGTTTTTCTTGGTTTTTGGAGCTGACACACACACTAGGGGTTTTTTTTATGGCTTAAATGTAAAGGAGTTTTAATTTGATCTTGGCTGGGTAGTGCAGAAGAATCTATCTGGATGTGAATCTTAAGTGAAAATGGAGTTTCTGTGGGCTAGTACTGTTCTTGCATGCCAAAGGAAGTTTCTTTTTCCTTAGCAGGCAGAACAAGAATTAAACTACTTTAACTACAAGAATTCTTATAGTTGCAACCATTTCCAAACTTTTTCAGTATTGCTACTTATGCGATATGTGAGCACTTACCTTCTTTTTCTTTTCAAAGAGTTCACAATGTGGAAAAATCTGCTGGCCGTGGTCCTCCTTGCAGGCCTCTGCAGCGAAGTTGGTCTCTGCGTGAGAAGGAGCGGCTCATATAGAAGGCCGTGGAAGAAGTTCTTCAAAAATGTCAAAAAAAATTCGACCACCCTGCAAAATCTTTGCTATGGCAGCGCAATGATTGAGAACATGACCCTAGAGGCCAATGACACAATTTTTTACAGGGAGAATGCCAAGGAGTTTCCCAATGGAGTTTTCTACCCCAACTGTTCTTTGCCCCTCCAGCTTAATGAGAGCAGAGCAACTCAAACTGAGGAGTGTGTTGACTTCATCATCACTTTGACCAGCTTGAGCCTGCCCGATGGGAAGAATGCAAGCGAACCCAGCAAGAGGGTGATGTGGCACGTGATCAATCATTTGTGTGCCAATGAATCCTGCAGCCTGCCATGCCCAAGGTCTTCAAATGTTAGCAGGGCCCATTCCTTCAGTCAAATTCTAATGATGAGCCTTGTGGCTTACTCCGTTCTTAGCTCACAGTAGAGTATGGGAGAAAGTCCGATGAAAACCAAAAGGGAAATTTGCAAATAACGAAGCTTCCTTCCCCATGCTTGAGTTTCTATGGATAGGGAAAAGATTAGTCCATTATGTGCAGACATTTCCAATTTTCATTCAACCATCAGCTTCCCCATTCTGCTCCCACAATAGAGGAAAAAGTGCATGCTCTAAATGCAAAGGGATGCAAATGTGTGAATGATATAGAGAATTGTGATTTAATTAAGGCAGTGGTAGTCAACCTGGTCCCTACCACCCACTAGTGGGTGTTCCAGCTTTCATGGTGGGCGGTAGGGGTTTTGTCTGATACTGAAGCACTTTCCTTTTTTTTAATTTAATTGACTTTAAAAAAAATATTCATAGCATTATTTAAAAACATTTTCATTCGGTTTTCATAATTTATGCTTCTATGTATGCAAAGTATAAATAAAAAGATAGATTTAACTAAAGCAAGTTGTTTTATAAAGATTTAGTCTGCCAAACTTAGCAAAAGTCCGACATAAAGTATTTGGTAAGTAATTATTATTATTATATGCTTTAACTTGTTGTATCTCTCCTTTATAAATTTTATAAAGTAAAGTTACTTCCCTACTTTATAAATCACCATTACTGTGGAACCAGTGAGCGGTTAGAAAATTTTACTACTAACAGAGATACAAAAGTGGGTGGTAGGTATAAAAAGGTTGACTACCCTTGAACTAAGGTCAGAAAAAATCAAGGTTATCTTTAACCAGCCTTTGAGCTTTGTCAATCAGGGTCACTCTGGAATGAAATATTTCTCTTTCTAAGCAGTTTCCTAACAGTTAGAACAATTAATCAGTGGAACAACTTGCCTGCAGAAGTTGTAAATGCTCCAACTCTGGAAATTTTTAAGAAAATGTTGGATAGCCATTTGTCTGAAATGGTGTAGGGTTTCCTGCCTGGGCAGGAGGTTGGACTAGAAGACCTCCAAGGTCCCTTCCAACTTTGTTATTATTATTATTATTATATGAATAGGCACCTCTGAAACTATTAATCATGTTTTATTATATTGCAAATTTATGCTGATACATATTTGGATAATCCCATGTCATCTCAATCTTATATCTCTTATTTGATTTATAGATATGTGCAGTTCTATTATTGTAACTATATCTCACTATATCATGTGTAAAAACTATAGCCATCTTATAGATGTGTCTACTTAGTCTATAATTAATATTTGCCATATTTATTTAGGTATAATACAATAGTTATTCATGAAAATAATAAAGGCGATAGATTAGATAGAATAGAATAGAATAGAATAGAATAGAATAGAATAGAATAGAATAGAATAGAATAGAATAGAATAGAATAGATAATTTATATTATCAAGTTTAATTATGTTCTGGTCATTGACCACCTTAAAGATTTTCTTCTTGTGTGGCAAGAAAATGTATATCAGGGGAAGAAGACAGGCAAGTGCCATCATGTGCATCATACTAATTGCACACATGATGAGTATTACATAATTTGTATCACTTGGCATCAGTTCTGCAAATGACATCTCTGTGAATTATAATTGATGCTCATGTATAAATGGTAGGATTTTAGAAACCAGTTTAGAGAAATTACTGTAGACCTATGCAGGAAGGCAGATTGGGATCTACTCAAAGATTTCTGGATGATTAGGAACAGCTCAGTCGTCTTTTTTTCAGATCTCCATTTAATATATATATATATGCCAATCTCAAACACATGACTCCAGATGGCTTGAAAATAAAATAGTAAAGTAAAAAATAATAATACCAATAAATAACAAATATAAACTACAGGTGAGTAGCTAGACTCAAAACTCATATTAAATTATTTTATGAATGCCACAATAATTTATAAATCACAATATATCATATATTATGACTGAGTTTGTAAAAAACAAGACACAGGACAGTTTTTGCTCCAAGCCTGAAGATGCTCCAAGTCTATCTGTAAGATGAAATCCCTTTATCACTATTTTAAACCAAAATGAGATAGTCTCTTCGGGTCCAGTGCAATTAAGAATGAAAATGAATAATAAAGGTGCTCTCATAAATCTCCATTTATTCACTAGATTTTTACATGTGAAGCTCCACCATAACCCGTTAGCTATCAATAAAGAAAGGGAAGAAGAAATATCCTAAAGAAAACCACCTTTGCAGGCACTGCTTCTACTTCTTTTTATTTCCATCGTTTTTCTAACTTACCTCCAAGAGTCATCTTGTATGATGGAAAATGCATCCATACAGGGCCAGGGGTTAGTTTATTTATTGCAGCCAAACATAGAATGAACCAATTGCCATAACTACAAACCAAACTTTGCTTTCAAATCCAAAGGAGAAGCAGACCATAATTCTCAACTTGTAGACCATAACACTTGATTAACTTGGCCAGGTTATGATTGATCATCTTGGGATTAGTTTGGTTTTCGCTCACGGTGTTATGTAAATCCAATCAATTGTGATGCAATCAATAAATAATAGTTATAGAAAAGTCTGACTTTGTGCAATGTATCACCTCAGTTTATAATAAATGTCAGCAACTATCAGGGACTAGAGACATCCTCATGGACTATGATTTGGCCATGTAAAAGAAACATCCATTTTAAACCCTCTCCTACAAATTGTCCATAAGTGGATGCCTCACTGATGTTTGCTTTGAGCTTTTTTGTGTCAGTAATGGAAAGTCTGATTCTTCATTTTCCATCCTTATTGACAAATGTACACATTAATCTTATCGTTCTGAGTCTTCATTGGTTAGAACTTTCCTTCCCATTAACTGAGCCATTATCTCTTAAGTAATCAGTGGAATAGCATCCATTAGATACACCACAAAGAAGACACGAGCAAACACTTTGAGTTGTTTGGCAGGGGGCCCATTTTCTACCAAAGACCTCCTCATCTGCCATCTTAATTTATTGTAGTTGAAAAGCAGTGGTCTGGATACTGATAGAGAATATTTGTAGCTCAGGATTGAACTGTGGGGTCCTTGGTACCCTCTGAACTTGGTGGTTTTCTTGCCAACGTTTAATTTAGCAGCCCTAACGATCAGCCCTATCCTGGATTCCTCCCCCCCCCCTCCTACATACTTTTTTTGGGTGTGTGTGGTGTGTATAGGGGGAGGATGCTGGCACCGACTATTTTAACACCTGGAAAGAGGATTCCATGTGAGAATGTCCATCGTTTTACCATCTGTGGGTCTCACGTCATCGACCCAAATATGACTGCTTTACCATCTTCTACGGATGAGAGACATATTGCACCATTTATGCCTGATTGAGATATGATTTATTCTTCAGCTGAACTCCATCATCTGCGAGGGTCCTTCGCCTCGCAGAAATGGCCCTCTACGTTATCGAGGGCTTATCTCAATGACGGGTTTTGGGACCCAGAGAGATGGCATGCGTTGAAAAAGAACCTATGGGATTTTTTAGATAAACAATTTTTAAGGGGTGGGAGGGTAAAAACGGGTATCGGAGGAAACCCATTGGGGAAAGAGCCAGTTCTTGCAATTGCTCGCGGCGCTATTTCATTAGGTCCGGAGGTAAAGGGGAAGCTTCTCGTTCCAAGTCCAGAGGGTTGTTCCATCAGTACGGTAAGTGGGAGAGGCAGATATGGTGGAAGGGGGGGGCGTATCATGTTCAGGGGGTGCGCACTCGCTGTTTAAAAGCGATTGCGCGCTCCGGCCCCTCAGACTTTTCCCGTTCCCCGAGTGGCCAGTCTCCTCAGGGCTTGGACCTTCGGCTGATGTTATGTAATGCCAGATCCGTAGCAAATAAAGCCCCCCTGATTTATGATCTTATACAGGGGGGGGCTGCGGACCTTATGGGCATCTCGGAGACCTGGTTGGGCATTGAAGGAGGGATGCCCTTGGTGGAGATGTGCCCACCGGGTTTCTGGGCATTTCATCAGCCGAGGGCCCAAGGTAGGGGTGGAGGGGTGGCGGTGGTTATTAAAGAGAGTCTAGAGCCGATGGAGGCCACTGTACCTCAGATAGCCGGTTGTGAAACCCTTTACGTGAAGTGGGGACGTCGGATGCAGGTGGGCTTGTTGATCACGTACCTGGCTCCTTGCTGCGTGACAACAGCCCTGCCCGAGTTGCTGGAGATGATAGCCGGGTTGGCAGTTGATACCCCTAGGCTTATGGTCGTGGGGGACTTCAACCTGCCATCAGCCGGTATGTCGTCAACGGCGGCTCGGGAGTTCATGGCCTCCATGACGGCCATGGACCTGACCCAATTAGTTGACGGCCCCACTCACGTTGGGGGAAATACACTGGATCTGATTTTTGTCTCTGGACAGTGGTTGAGTGATCTGGAAGTACGAGAATTAGTCAATGAATCTTTGTCATGGTCAGATCACTCCCTCCTTCGCCTGGATTTTCGGACCACCACTCAACACCGCAGGGAGACGGGATCAATGCGTTGGTTCCGTCCCAGGCGACTGATGGACTCGGAGAGGTTCCTGATGGAGCTTGGGCCGCTCCCTGGCGATCTGGCCCACGGCTCGGCCGAGGAGCTTGTTGCGACCTGTTCCCAGGCCGCGGCGGGAGCCTTGGACCATGTCATACCTATGCGGCCTCTGACCCAGCGTAGGTCTCAACCAGCTCCTTGGTTCTCCGAGGAGCTGAGGGAGATGAAGCGCCGGAGAAGACGCCTAGAGAGCGCTTGGAGGTCCAGCCGTTCCGAGGCTGACCGTACACTAGTTAGGTCTTTCACCCAGACCTATCTAGTGGCATTGAGGGAGGCCAAGCGGGCCTATGTTTCTACCCTCATTGCGTCAGCAGAGAACCGCCCAGCCTCCCTGTTTAGGGTGACTCACTCACTCCTACATCAGGGGGGGTGCGATGATCCCTCACAGGGTTGTGCTGAGGAATTCAGCAGGTATCTGTTTGACAAAATCGCTTAGCTTTGGGACGGTCTGGATCAAAATTGGGTAGTTCCGGGCGAGATGACGGAGGCTAGTCTTGTTGAGACCATCTGGGAGGAGTTTGATCCTGTGGCTCCCGAGGACATGGACAGGTTGCTGGGACGGCTGAATGCCACCACATGTTTATTGGACCCGTGTCCCTCCTGGTTGGTGCTGGCCACCCGGGAGGTGACACGAGGCTGGCTCCAGGGAATTGTCAACGCTTCCTTGGGGGAGGGTGTTGTTCCCACCGCCTTGAAAGAGGCGGTGGTGAGGCCCCTCCTCAAGAAGCCCTCCCTGGACCCAGCTGTTTTAGGTAACTATCGTCCAGTTTCCAACCTTCGCTTTGTGGCGAAGGTTGTTGAGAGTGTGGTGGCACATCAGTTACCCCAGTACCTGGATGAATCTGTCTATCTAGACCTGTTCCAGTCCGGTTTCCGACCCGGGTACAGCACGGAGACAGCTTTGGTCGCGTTGGTGGATGACCTCTGGAGGACCCGGGATAGGGGTTATTCCTCTGCCCTGGTTCTCCTAGATCTCTCAGCGGCTTTTGATACCATCGACCATGGCATCCTGCTGCGACGGTTGGGGAGTTTAGGAGTGGGAGGCACCGTGTTTCGGTGGTTCTCATTCTATCTCTCCGACCGATTGCAGACAGTGTTGGCAGGGGGGCAGAGATTGACCTCGAGGCGCCTCCTTTGTGGGGTGCCACAGGGGTCGGTTCTCTCGCCTCTCCTGTTCAACATCTATATGAAGCCGTTGGGTGAGATCATCAGTGCTTTTGGGGTGAGTTACCAACTGTACGCGGATGACACCCAGCTGTACATTTCCACCCCTGATCACCCCAATAAAGCTGTCGAAATGCTGTCTCGGTGTTTGGAGGCGGTGCGGGTCTGGATGGGGAGAAACAGGCTCAAGCTCAATCCCTCCAAGACTGAGTGGCTGTGGATACCGGCATCCCGGTACAGCCAGCTGCAACCGCGGCTGACTGTTGGAGGCGAATTATTGGCCCCAATGGAGAGGGTGTGCAATCTGGGTGTTCTCCTGGATGAACGGTTGTCCTTTGAAGACCATTTGGCGACCGTCTCCAGGAGAGCTTTTTACCAGGTTCGCCTGGTGCGCCAGTTGCGCCCCTTTCTAGACCGGGATGCCTTATGCACGGTCACTCACGCCCTCGTCACTTCTCGCCTGGACTACTGTAATGCTCTCTACATGGGGCTCCCCTTGAGGAGCACCCGGAGGCTTCAGTTGGTCCAGAATGCAGCTGCGCGGGTGATAGAGGGAGCCACTCGTGGCTCCCATATAACACCAATCCTGCGCAGGCTGCACTGGCTACCTGTGGTCTTCCGGGTGCACTTCAAGGTGTTGGTTATCACCTTTAAAGCGCTCCATGGCATAGGACCGGGATATCTTCGGGACCGCCTTCTGCTACCATATGCCTCCCACTGAACGGTACGCTCCCATAGAGAGGGTCTCCTCAGGGTGCCGTCAGCCAAACAGTGTCGGCTGGCGACCCCCAGGGGGAGAGCCTTCTCTGTGGGGGCACCTACCCTCTGGAACGAGCTTCTCCCAGGACTTCGACAACTTCCTGACCTCCAGACTTTTCGCTGCAAGCTGAAGACGTACCTATTCTTCCGAGCAGGACTGGCTTGATAGGGGCTTTTAATTCGGTTTTAAATGGGGCTATTTTATATTATGTATTTTATATCTAAATTTAGGCCACATTGAATAAGTTTTTTAAATAGTTTTTATTGTAATATATTGTATTGTTTTTACTTGGCTGTTCACCGCCCTGAGTCCTTCGGGAGAAGGGCGGTATAAAAATTAAAATATTATTATTATTATTATTATTATTATTATTATTATTATTATTATTATTATTATTATTATTATTATTATTATTATTATTATTAGCAAGCTAGGTAACATCATCAATGCTAGCATGGTGTTAGTAATGAGCTTAGTAATGAAATATCTGCAAAAAAACCAGCAAGCTCAGGGAGCAGCGGTCCACAGTGGTCTGCATGTTATAACAGTGATGTTATGGACCCCCTCCTTCCTTTTGGGAGAGGAGGGGTGAGGGGTTATTCCTCGGGTTTGTAGATCTACCGGGGGACCTCTTTTCCGGGAATTGACAATGCCAGCGATGGTGGGGACGATGATGCTATTCACCTACTTTCCATATGGGATTGCTGGCCCTTTCTGATTTACCACTGGACATAGCGGCCTCCCATTGGACGGATCATCACTAACTTGCCTGCCCATTCTGAGGACATGATTTTATCTCGCTGTCTCTGTTTTCAACATGTGATACTCCGCACATGAACTCCTCCGCCTGCGAGGTGCCCCCGCCTCGCAGGAATGGCCTGCTACATTACCTAGGGCCGGCCTCAATGATGGGTCTTGGGACCCACAGAGGTGGCATGCGTCAAGGAAGAGCCTTTGGGGTTTTTTAAATAGGGAATTTTTAAAGGGGGGGAGGGTAAGGACGGGTGTTGGGGGTAACCCGTCGGGGAGGGTATGTCCAGTCCCAGCGCGTGCTCACGACAGTATTTTAGTTGGTCCGAAGACAGGGGGGAGGGGATTGTGCAGAGCAGAGAATGTTCTTCCATCTGTACGGTAAGTGGGAGAGGCAGATATGGCGGAGGCAGGGGGCCGTATCGTTTTTCGGGAGCACGTGGTCGATGTTTAAAAGCGATCACGTGCTCCGGCCCCCCAGTCCTTACTCGTTCCCTGGATGGTCAAGACCCTCAGAGCTTGGGTCTTTGGCTGATGCTTTGCAATGCCCGGTCCGTGGTCAATAAGGCTCCCCTGATTTGTGATCTTATTCAGAGGGAGTCCGTGGACTTTATGGGCATTACGGAGACCTGGTTGGGTACAGAAGGGGGTGTACCCCTGGTTGAACTGTGCCCTCCGGGTTTCCGGGCATTCCATCAGCCGAGGGCCCAAGGTAGGGGTGGGGGGGTGGCGGTTGTGATTAACAAAAGTTTAGAGCCGAGGGAGTCCACTGTTCCTCAGATAGCTGGCTGTGAATCCCTCCTTGTGAAGTGGGGCCACCGGAATCAGATGGGGTTGTTGATCACGTACCTGGCTCCTTGCTGCCTGACTGATACTCAGCTGTACTTTTCCACCCTGGACCATCCCAACGAAGTGGTCGAAGTGCTGTCCCGGTGTTTGGAAGCTGTAAGTGTCTGGATGGGGAGAAACAGACTCAAGCTCAATCCCTCCAAGACGGAATGGCTGTGGATGCCGGCACCCCGGTACAGTCAGCTGCATCCGCAGCTGACTGTTGGGGGCGAGTTAGTGGCCCCAAAGGAGGTGGTTCGCAACTTGGGTGTCCTCCTGGATGGACGGCTGTCTTTTGATGAACATCTGGCGGCCGTCTCCAGGAGGGCCTTTTACCAAGTTCGCTTGGTCCGCCAGTTGCGTCCCTTCCTTGACCGGGATGCCTTATGCACAGTCACTCACGCTCTGGTTACGTCTAGGTTGGATTACTGCAATGCTCTCTACATGGGGCTGCCCTTGAGGTGCACCCGGAGGCTACAGTTGGTCCAGAATGAGGCTGCGCGAGTAGTAACGGGAGCCGTTCGTGGCTCCCATGTAACACCACTGCTCCGTAGTCTAAACTGGCTTCCTGTGGTTTTTCGGGTGCGCTTCAAGATTTTGGTTACCACCTTTAAAGCGCTCCATGGCTTAGGACCTGGGTACTTACGAGACCGCCTGCTGTTACCCTTTGCCTCCCACCGACCCGTACGCTCTCACAGAGAGGGTGTCCTCAGGGTGCCGTCCGCCAAACAGTGTCGGCTGGCGGCCCCCAGGAGTAGGGCCTTCTCTGTGGGGGCGGCAACGCTCTGGAACGAACTCCCCCCCGGCCTGCGTCAAGTGCCTGATTTTCGGACCTTCCGTCGTGAGCTTAAAACACATTTATTCCTTCAAGCGGGACTGGCATAATAGTGTGGAATTTTAATTTCGGGCTTTTGTTAATATTTTAAAATTTTAAACTTAAATTTTAATTATCAGCCTTTATAATTGTGCTAAGTTTTAACTGTGGTTTTAATTGTATATATTTTGTGTTTTTACTTTTGGCTGTACTTTTGGCTGAGTCCTTCGGGAGAAGGGCGGTATAAAAATTTAATAAATAAATAAAATAATAAATAAATAAAATAAAATATTTTTTTACATTTGGTTGTAAAATCTGATGTCAACAATTTGAAAGCAGTACAGTTAGACCTCGACTTACAATAGTTCATTTCGTGACTGTTCAAAGCTACAATGGCACTAAAAAAAAGTGACTTATGACCGTTTTTCACACGTATGATCATTGCAGCGTCCTCATGGTCACGTGATCAAAATTCAGACACTTGGCAAGTGACTCATATTTATGAACATTGCTGTGTCCTGGAATCATCTGGTCACTTTTTATGACTTTCTGACAAGCAAAGTCAATGGGGAAGCCAGATTCACTTAACAACTGCAATACTAACTTAACAACTGCAGTGATTCAGTTAAGAACTGGGGCAAGAAAGGTCATAAAATCTCATTTAACAAATGTCTCACTTAACAACAGAAATGTTGAGTTCAATTGTGGCCATAAGTCAAGGAATACCTGTAATTATCAACTAGGAAAAGAACATGATTGAAAGAATCTCTCCGTTCAGCACTTAACTAAGAAAGTTATCTATTGTTTCTCATTCAGAAGTCCATGTATCATTGGTGATCCACAGAAGTAACCTAGCTGACAAATGATTCTTTTCCCAAGATGGGACAGCAGAGCAGGGGGCCAGAAACCACAGCCTCCAGGTGGGTCCTCTGAACAAAGAGCCACCTAGCTCAGCAAGGTTTGGGTTTAAAAACTAAGCTTAACATTTTGCAGTAGTTAACTTTATCTTCTCATTTGGTTATATAGTGGGGGGAAATGGTTAAGTTAGGACTTAGGAGCAGACACTGCATCAATTCCAGCGTAGAGAAGTATTGCTAATAGTACCATAGCAATTTTAATGCTCTGAAAATTTGTTATAATTGGCACATACAGTATAACAGAAGTTCTGGTATCTCTCTCTTCTTCTTGGAAAAACTAGACACTTTATTTCTATTTTCTGGGGACTCTCATTCTTTGATAGATTGATTTGACTTTGGATGCAAAAAGTTTAAAAACAATGAGCTAAGCTTGTTTGCACATTATGCTATTGGCTAGCAATATAGTTTCTATGTTATGTTTTAGCTATGATTTAGTTATGATTTTTTGAATAGGCTGGGTTAATGCCATACACAGTTATAAACCATGATATTCAAATCATAGTGGATTGAATTCAGACCACATAGCCAAAGGAAGAAAGAAAAAAATGTGCTAATACATTATGTGAATCCAAATACAAACAATTGAGCTTGGGATCCTGATAGAATTTTATTATGCAGGATGATTTCTTAGGCATCCGATGTAAGAAAATGGATTTTATTCGCTGTTGAAATGTTCATTCTGTGTCTCTATCTTTGCTCAACTGCAAATTAAACAAATATTGCAAATGCCATTCAGTTTCCAGTGCATTTTAAGAAAAAGGAAAAAATGTGGATAGGAATTTACACCTTGGATTTTCTCAGACTCTGAAGAAGTGCATTAAGAGTGAAATCAAGTCAAGCTGTACTTAATTCCTGGATGTCTCAGATGTCCATGAGTACTTGGCTTGCTGCTACCTTCTTCTGGAATAGTTTTTGACTTTGCAGTGTAGCCTATCAGATTCCTTGACCATTTCCCATCCCAATACACACATACAATTCCTTTTTTCCCCCCAAAGACATCAATACTTTTTAGATAAATGATTCCATTAGCAAAGATGCTTGGCAATCAACCCTTAATTAGAAATTGGAATAGTGCTTCTGTGACATGAGTCCAAACTATATGTGTCGTGTATAAAACAGGGTGGGTCACTTCCATTTCCAAAGAGTGGTTAAAATACATCAGGGTTTCAGTTCCTTGCAATGAAAGCTGTTAAGAAGCCCATACTAAACGTATTAGACCGATTCAGAGTACACTGTATAAGGAAACTGCAATTCTGAATACTGCTTTTAGAAAGAACCTGACCCTATTTAGATCTTGAGTTCAGACATAGAAGACCAGAACGCTACCACCTACTGAAATCAGGCGCAAATCATTAATTTAGATTTTGATTAACTCCTAAGAAGAGAAGTGCCATCTCAGCAACAGCTGCAACAAATCTAAATGCCGGACTGGCTTTCCAGATGTTGCTGAATTGGAGCTTCCTTCCCTCCCTCACCTTGGATCCACTAGGTAAAGCTGCCAGTTGTCTCTTCCTTTATGCCAAGGGTCTCCAACCATGGAAACTTTAAGACTTGTGGACTTCAACTCCCAGAATTCCTCAGCCAGCAAAGCTGAAGTCCACAAGTCTGAAAGTTGGCAAGGTTGGAGACCCCTGCTTTATTCAATGTCAATAGGGCCACCTAGTGGTCAACGGATTATTGCCACCCTTTTCTAGTAGTCTTATTCTGGTTAACCATGGATTATCAATGAAGAGGGGCTCCTACTGTATACAGATAGTCCTTGACGTAGGTCCACATTTGAGCCTAAAATTTATGTTGTTAAGTGAGACCTTTGTTAAGTGAGTTTTGCCCCATTTTACGACCTTTCTTGTCACAGTTGATAAGTAAATCGCTGCAGTTGATAAATTATTAACAAGGTTGTTAAGTGAATCTGGCTTCCCCATTGATTTTGCCTGTCAAAAGGGAATCAAATGACCTTGGGACACAGCAATGATCATAAATATGAACCGTTTGCCAAGCATCTGAATTTTGATCAGATAATCATGGGGATGCTACAAAGGTGGTAAGAGTGAAAAATGGTCGTGCGTCACCTTTTTAGTGCCATTGTAACTTTGACCAGTCCCTCAATGAACTGTTATAACTTGTACATCAGTGGTGGGTAGCTACCAGTTCAACCTGGATCAGGTGAACTGGTAGCGGTGGTGGAAGGCTCCGCCCACCCACTCAGATATCTTTGCACATGTGCAGAAGCATCATGCGCATGCGCCCACGACCGGACTGGTAGCGATCAAAATTGAGACCCACCACTGCTGTACATCTATGGAGTTGATCAGTCATTTCATTATAGCAAACCCCACACTCACTTGCACTGATGTTAGGTCGTCAGGTAATGAACATCATCACGTCGTCATTAGGTCATCAGGTAATGACCTACCTGCACTCGTCAGGTAATGAAAGGTCTCCAAGCCAACAACTAAGCTCAGAGGGCACCAAGAACTCCACAGTTCCTCCCCCGAGCTATAGACAATCTCTTTTATTGGAATAGATGATACAGATATAAACAAACCTGCTCGAATAAAGCCCGAGTTAACTGTTGGGAAAGTCACAATCTCCATAATTCTTTGCAAAACCACAATGTCTGCATTCACACAAGTTGGCTAAGTAGCAGATGACTTTGGCCAACAAGCTTGGCTGAGGTTAACCTTGGTTAGCTGGGTGGCAGTGAGGGGAGTGCAGAGATGGAGGGCTCATCCTGTTGTCCATACTCAGCTCTGAGGGGTCCTTGGTACTCTCTGACTTGGGTGGTTTTCTTGCAGATGTTTCATCACCCAAACTAGGTAACATCACTGGGACCACTAATGACATTACCTACTTTGGTAATAGAACAGAATTCTTTATTGGCCAAGTGTGATTGGACACACAAGGAATTTGTCTCTGGTGCATACGCTCTCAGTGTACATGAAAGCAACAAGTGATAAATCATGATCATCATAAAATATGATCATCATAAATCATAAGACACAACACTGATAAGTCATAGGATACTAAATAAGCAATCAACATAAATCATAAGATACAAAGACCCTTTGAGCTGTATGCAACAAAATTTCATTTTAATATATGCCAATTACTGTACGTTCAAAGTGACAATAAAGTTATTCTATTCTATTCTATTCTATTCTATCCTATCCTATCCTATCCTATCCTATCCTATTCTAAAAACAACAGTTATAATCATAAGAAGCTAAGGAAATAGGTAATCAAAAAAATGAGAAGGGGAGGAAAGAGAGCTAATGAGCCACCAAAGCACTAAGGACCCTTCATTTCAACCCTGAGCTACAAACACCCTCCTTCATCAACCCTCAGCTCTCCTCATCACTGATGGTTCCAGATTTGAAAACTGCTGATCCAGTTCTACAGAGGAATTATTGAGTCTGTCATTTGCACCTCTATAACTGTCTGGTTTGGTTCTGCAACCCAACAAGAAAGACACAGACTTCAGAGGATAATTAGAACTGCAGAAAAAACAATTGCTACCAATCTGCCTTCCATTGAGGACCTGTATACTGCACGAATCAAGAAAAGGACCGTGAGAATATTTACCAATCCCTCACATCCCGGTCATAAACTGTTTCTCCTATCCTCAAAACAACACTATAGAGTACTGCACACCAGAACAACTAGACACAAGAACAGTTTTTTCCCGAATGCCATCACTCTGCTAAACAAATAATTCCCTCAACACTGTCAAACTATTTACTAAATCTGCACTATTAGTCTTCTCACTGTTCCTATCACCCATTTCCTTCCACTTATGACTGCATGACCATAACTTTGTTGCTGGTATCCTTATGATTTATATCAATGGTAGTCAACCTGGTCCCTACCGCCCACTAGTGGGCGTTCCAGCTTTCATGGTGGGCAGTAGGGGTTTTGTCCAATACTGAAGCATTTTCCTTTTTTTTAATTCAATTGACTTTTTTTAAAAAAAAATTCATAGCATTATTTAAAAACATTTTCTTTAGGTTTTCATAAAGTTCCCAATGACAATTTAAATTTCTGAAAATATACTATTTGTATCACCCGTGCATAAATTTAATTCACGTTACGTAAGTGAAACTAAATGGCGCTATAGTGCAACCACAAACAAAAGAGTCTCGTCCCAGAATAGCTCACGCATTTCCCCCCACACCACCCAGCTGTAACAGACAAGCAGAGCTGGTAGCAGCCCCCCCCAAACCCAACTCAATCCACGATGTGCGAGAGGCATGCACAGACAATGATACACTTTATAAATCACCATTACTGTGGAACTGGTGGGCGGTTAGAAAATTTTACTACTAACAGAGATACAGAAGTGGGAGGTAGGCATAAAAAGGTTGACTACCCCTGATTTATATTGATATTGTTTCCTGATTGCTTATTTGTACCCTATGACTACCATTAAGTGTTGCATCATTAAGTGTTAAATTTGTACCCTATGACTATTTTTTTAATTTATTTATTTGTCAAAAACAACATTATATATAAATATCAGCCTGAAATAACAATACGAATTGGATACAATCAAGGGAACATTAGGACAAGAACGGTAGGCACACTTGTGCTCTTATGCACGCCCCTTACAGACCTCTTAGGAATGGGGTGAAGTCAATAGTAGATAGTCTTTGGTTAAAGCTTTGGGGATTTTGGGAAGAGACCACAGAGTCAGGAAGTGCATTCCAGGCATTAACAACTCTGTTACTGAAGTCATATTTTCTACAATCAAGATTGGAGCGGTTCACATTAAGTTTAAATCTATTGTGTGCTCGTGTATTGTTGCGATTGAAGCTGAAGTAGTCTTCGACAGGAAGGACATTGTAGCAGATGATTTTATGAGTTATACTCAGGTCATGCTGAAGGCAGTGGAGTTCTAAATTTTCTAAACCCAGGATTTCAAGTCTGGTGGCATAAGGTATTTTTTTGTGATCAGAGAAGTGGAGAACACTTCTTATAAAATATTTCTGGACACACTCAATTGTATTAATATCTGAAATGAGGTGTGAGTTCCAGGCAGGTGAGCTGTATTCGAGAATTGGTCTAGCAAATTTTTGTATGCTCTGGTTAGTAGTGTAATCTTTCTGGAGAAGATTAAGTTTACAACTCTTAAAGCCTTTTTGGTGATGCAGTTGCAGTGGGCTTTGTTACTTAGATCGTTTGATATGAAAACTCCAAGGTCTTGACAGGGTGAGGCTCATCTACAAGGTAATGTCCATCAAGCTTGTATTTAGTGTTCTGATTCTTTTTTCCAATGTGTAAGACAGAGCATTTGCTGGTTGATATTTGGAATTGCCAAATTTTTGACCATTCTGACACAAAGTCAAGGTCTTTTTGAAGGGTAGCCGCATTGTTGGTAGTGTTGAATAGTTTAACATCATAATAGTTTTAATAGTTTTATTAATTAATCATATTAATCATTATATTAATTAATCATAATAGTTTTAATAGTTTAATTAATTAATATTAATAGTTTAATATCATTAACATCATAATGATACACTTAATGATAAAACACTTAATGATACAACACTATCATAAGTGTTGTACCTTATGATTCTTAACAAATGTATCTTTTCTTTTATGTACGCTGAGAGCCTATGCACCAAGACAAATTCCTTGTGTGTCCAATCACACTTGGCCAATAAAATTCAATTCTATTCTATTGTATTCCTTGTCCCCTCTCCACCCTCCCCAAAGAAGGTTAATGCAAGGGCCAAACGAACAGCGCCTCCTGCGCTCTTCCTCTCCCACTTCAGCCGGGATGAGTCACCTCGGCTGCCCGCCTCTGGAAGTGGGGGGGGAGGGGGGAGGCGAGCGAGGCTCCGCCCCTCTTTCCTCCCCGGGACGCGAGCGAGAGCGCGCGCCGCGTGGCTTGCAGCCGCAGCTGGAGCGAAGGATGTGGCCGGTCCCGCGGGCGGGGCTGGCCCTGCTGCTGGAAGTGGGGGTGCGCGCGTTGCTGCTGGGTCTCTTCTTGTGAGTGCCGAGGAGTGGGAGGGTCTCCGTCTCCGGAGGGGGTCGCGAGGCAGGAGCAGAGAAAGGAAGGGGCGTTTCTCTCCCGCTTCTTGGGGACGGTTCCCACTCCCACGCCTTACCGGAATGCCAGTGGGCAGCCTTCGTCTTTCCTTCCCCCTTTCACCATCCTCCGCACCCGGAGCTTTTCCGGGCTTGCAAAGAAGTTACGTGGCTTTTCGGCAAGCTTGAGGCGGCCTTCTCGGCGTCGTGGTTGCTAGGACTTAGCCTGAGCCGGAATGCAGGTCCTTTGTGGGCTGAAGGCCCTCCAAAGAAGGATACACCTGCAGTGTTTGGTGGCATTTTGCGCTGTGCGTCAGGCTGGGCATCCCATCCCGCGGGGGATAGGTAGGCTGGTGATAGATGCTGGGCCCGTTCTTTTGGAGCCTGCAAGTGAGGGGTGGAGGGGAGGATCGGTGGGGGAGCTTCTGGCCAAAAGCCTGCCAGACGTTAAGGCCCTTCAGTTCCAGAATTCCCAGCAGCAAGAGGGTTTATGTTACTAGATGTGGCCCTTAGAACTAGGTGGCTGTGGTGCATTGCAATTAACCGACCAAAGATCTTCAGGAAGTGCTTGGATTGCAAATGCCTGGAACAAAAATGCCAATCTCCATCAAAGACACCTGATACCTGCCTTGCATTTTCTATACCTAGGCATATCCCAAAGAGATCCAGATGGATTTGAACAGAGAGAGGGAGAGGAAGAGACAAATTGTGGTTTGTCCTACCTGGTCATAAGAACCACCATTCTCCCTTTTCTTTGCATGCTGTCTTTTGGATTATAAACTTGATTATTATGAGCCTTTATTTTTGCCCTGGGGAAGATGGGTTAAGGTTAAAGATAGCTAAACAGGGATGGCAAGCTGTGCTGTATTGCATAGAATTAGAAAGATACTAGACAAATGTATGTTTACAAACATTGGGATAAAGGGTGCTATATTCATGGACCAAGGATGTGTGATTACATGTAACTGAAAGGGCAATATGATGCTGTAAATTGCTATGGAGAGCAGCCCGTAATCTTTACAGAGCCAAACATATTTGGATCCTACTTTCTTTAGGTTCACTGAAGTGTTGCCACCTTTCCAGCGAGTCATACAGCCTGAAGAAATGTGGCTCTACAAAAACCCCTACATAGAGTCTGACCATGTGCCCACCAAGTCTATGTTTGTAAGTGTTTTGTCCACTCTCCCTTCAACTTTTATTTGCATGCCTGTTTCTTGGCAAGCAGAACTTTGCTTAGATCTTTGCTCAGTGCAATGAACCCAAATTAAAGCACCCCAATCCAGATGGCTGTCTAGCCTCTGTTTGAAGAGACTTGGCAAAAGGATGATATTCTCCAGTTTCCGTGTTATTTTTTTCCATGTCTTTACTGTTATGAAGTTATTCCCCTGACATTAAAATAGAATCTTCTGTCTTACGGTTAAAAACCTTTATTCCGCACTTTGAAAGGACTGCCACTGTCTGCTTCAGAACATGTAGCTGCATGCTTTCAGATGGTCAAATCTTTGCTGTTTCAGAGCATGAAAGGTGATTTTAACCCCTTCAGAAGCATTTCTGTTTCTAGCACAAGGATGGACAATGGTGGGTCAGCCAGAAGCAGACCTTAAAGAAAAACAGCAAAATAGCAAAAATAGCATTTTTTGGACAGAACAGGCAGAAACTGAGTGGTATAAGGTGGGGGAGGCTCAAATTTCCATTACATATTATGTGTTTTTGGGAGGCATGGAATTCTTTTTCTGTCTTTAATTTTTGTTCATCTTGATCTGTTAAGTCTAAATCTGTGTTTTTCAAACTTCACAGCTTTAAGATGTATTGACTTCCAATTCCCAGAATTCTCTACTGGCTGGGGAATTCTGGCAGTTGAAGTCCATACATTTTAAAGTTGTCAAGCTTGAAAAACACTGGTCCAAATGAAGGCCTATGTACATTGCTTGCTCTCAATTTTTGGCAGAAATACCCATTTTTCTGAAAACTGCTATTTCAGCATAATTCCCAGCAAGCATCCAAAGAGCTAAGTGAACCCGCTTCTCTATAACAGGTGGTACAATCTTGTTTTAAAGCTAAGAAACAATCCCCAGTGTCTTTTTTTTAATCATTTGTGCAGCTTTGTTTTGCTTTTGCGAGTGTAGCACTTATTTGAATCTTGATCTTCTTGTTGCAGTTCATTTCCTTTGTGTCTCCTTTGGTCTTGATTTTCCTGGCCAAATTCTTCATGAAGGCTGGTAAAGAAGATACCCGGGAAGCATGCTTGGGTGAGCACGAGATGGTGGGGGATGATGTTTGCAGAAATCAAGCAGCAGGTTCATCATGCCAAATTAGTCCTATCAACCTAGTAGGGAAGAGATGAGAAGTTTGTTGTCACCTTAATGTTGGGAACAATAAACCAGGATTCCGTCTGCACTTATCCCTCTTTGAGGGAGATGGGCAATCTAGAATGAGTGAGTGAGTGAATGAATGAATGAATATTTCAATAAAAACTTATGGAGAGTGATTCCACAGTTTTCATACCATACCTGCTGATAGAACATGCCAAGCAGCTCATTCATGGTAATCCAAATTTGGACTTCCAGTACAAAACAAACTGACTGTTGAGACCCATTGAGCTGGATTGCTTCAAAGGTATTGTACTTGTATTTCTGTCCAGTTGTTCCCCTTTTCCATCATGGGGATCTAATCTAGAATTTCTTTGTTTTTCTTTGGCACAGCTGTTAGCCTGGCACTTGCCCTGAATGGTATCTTCACCAATGCTGTGAAGCTGGCCGTGGGCAGGTAAGTTTCATTTTTAGAGAAAGAGTTAGCATTTTACCCTCTGGTTGCTTATAGGCAGGGCTGATATTCTGAGTAAGTAATGTGAGAGGGCCAGAAATGAAGTGGAAGAAACCAGACTGCAGTATGGAAGAGCAACTATTAAGTTTGAACACTTCCCGTAATGTTACATAAGAAACACCAGAAATGTTCCCTTGTATTTCTTTCCAAAGGGATCATCCAAAGAGTATGTTGAAAAATATCCTTTTTCTCCCATTGGTGTCTCCATTCCATCTTTGGAAACAGTCTTATTTGCTCCATCGCTCCTTAATTTTTCCTTTCTGCCATCTAAGTTAAAGTATCAGTGGATACTTTCCTTGATAGGGAAGCTATGGAGCTTTCCTATCAAGCCCATGAAGTTACCTTCTGCTCTCCTTGCCCTAATCCCTATTTTTCCACCCATTTCCTTCACACTTAAAAAAGATAGAGAAAATATTTCCCTTCTTCCACACAGAGGAAGAGGATTTCCTTCTCCTTCAGAAGACCAGCAAGCCAAGTGCTGAGGACAGGAGTATCTGGCGTCTGGTTTTCATGCTATTTGTAGCTATTAAGGCTGCAGTTAAGATGCTGGATTTGGACATCTTTAGTGCTAGTCCTACTCAGCCATAGACATCACAGTGAGGTCTTAAGTCAGTCATCCGCTCTTACAGACCTATTGTAAAGGATAATATTTGGGGAGAATCACATCTACGACAGCTCAAGCTCTGATGAGAAGAGAGAGATGATCTCACAATATAGAAGTTACTTGAATAGGGGACATTGGATGTGGAGTGAGGTATTTGCAGGCACCACAATAGTCTACAGCTGTCACAGCAAAGTTTGACCTACACTTGTCTTCTTCTAGGCCTCGGCCTGATTTCTTCTACCGCTGCTTTCCAGATGGACGGGCAACTCATCAGTTCTTGTGCACAGGAGATGCACAAGTAGTGATTGAAGGGCGCAAGAGCTTCCCCAGTGGACATTCCTCCTGTGAGTACAATGTTTTTCCTATGAGAACTTCCCATAGAGAGCTGGCAATAGGGTTATGGCTAGTTTGGAGACATTTAATTACTCCTTTCAAGAAGTTTTGTATTGAACTGGTTCATACATTATGCTAAGACGTGGTTTAAATAACCACAGTTCACTGAATAAACCACTATTGGTTGGCTGTACCCAACACATTTAGCCACAGAACTATCAGTCAGAATAGCTAGGTTTGCAAATATGTAACTTTAAACACAACACATTGCTTAAGGGTCTTTACATCACGATATATGATGTATGTACTAGGTCAGGGGTCTCCAACCTTGGCAACTTTAAGACTTGTGGACTTCAACTCCCAGAGTCCTCTGGGAGTTGAAGTCCACAAGTCTTAAAGTTGCCAAGGTTGGAGATTCCTGTACTAGGTCCCAGTCTAATGTGGCATAAAATCAGTTTTTTTAAATGTTCCAGTTCAGTTTACAGAATTGGTTTAGGAATTCAAGAAAAGCCTAGGCAAATACTAAAAGGAAAGAGAAGTTGCAGTGGTTATGAATATATTTCTGTCCCTTGGGGCTTCATTTAAACATTATTAGGTCCTATGAGATAACCATCCTTTGTAGATTGCCTTACAATCTATAGAATATTATTTGTGTGAGTTGTTCCTCTGGGTAAATGTTCCATTATGCATATGTGCTCACTGGAGCATCTTATTGTAGGGATATAACAGCCTCGGTATTTTTTTTAAGTTGCCCATCTCTCACTTATTCATTGCTTCTGTCAGAAAAAAATGCATATATTAAAGACATGTCATTTTGTCTCTTCAGCTAGATCTGCCGTTTGCATACATACATTACATACATCTTTCCAAGCGTCCTTGCTATATTTGAGTTGCTGACAGTGCAGTCCAAGTGCTGCAGGGAAAGGAAATCATCTTTCCTTGGAAAAGATCATACAATTCCTGTTCTGCCTTTTTTTTAAAATTCATGGAGAGAAGTACCATTTATTTATTTTTTTGGTTCAATTTTGGGCTCAGCTTTTTTTAATGAGCAGTGGCATCTTTCATTGCATGTTTATGGAGTTCTTTAAACCAAACCAAAAGTGTTTTATAAGTAAGGAATGCATGTATATATGTGTATGTGTATATTCCCTCTCCGCTAGCTGGGCAAGAGTGGAGGTCAGGCTCCAACATTTGGTAGAGCTATACGTGGTCCCCCTTTTTAATTGCATTAACCACTGAAAAACAACCACAGTTGTAGTCCTGTTTGCCTGATCTGACAGTAAATTGTATTTAATTCAGTACATCTTTTCCTTTCCTTGAATTGTATGAAAAGAACAAAACATTCCCTTCCAAGATTGATCATTTAACTGGTCTGATACTATCATTGAAACAATCAGAACTGTCCTGGTTTGCCCAGTCTGTCATTCCTGGTGAATAGAATTGATAAACCCTCTTAATTGCAAAAGATTTCAATTGGCACCAGTAGAAAAGTACACTGTATCTATTGTGGTCAGAAGATCTTGGATCTAATTGCAATTTACCCACTGTAAAATTCATAAATCTCTCATTTCCTTCAATTACTGAATTTAACTCCCGTTCTTTTCTTTTTAATTCATGTTAATTGTTTTGTTTGCTTGTCTGGGAGGAGCAGTGTTGCATCACTTAGGAGTAGCTGAAAGGATGTGACTTTTTTCATGGTATAGGGTTGCTCTTAACAGCATTGTTGTCAGGCGTGAAAGTTCAGGCACACATGGGAAGGTCCAATTAAACAGATTTATTGCTAATCATGCCTACACACAGGAATCTTCTCAATGAACTGCTAGGAGCTAAATAAGGGTCAACAGAATTCAAGAGAGGTTGGATTTAGTTTGCTTGTGACTAGGGATTTTAGGCTGATCTGTCTTTTAACTCTGCCCCGGGTTCTCCCACTCGTTCTCCCACATCTGTGTCTATTCCACATTTCTTTTTGAGAAAAGTGGTGATTTCTTCCTTGGGATTTCTTGTATTTCTAACTATAGACAGTGATGGCCATTTGCACTGTTGGGTCTCATAAGGGATCTTTTCTGTTTTCCAGTTGCCTTTGCTGGGCTTGCTTTTGGCTCCTTCTACATTGCAGGGAAGCTGCATTGCTTTGCACCTGGTGGTCGAGGCCAATCCTGGCGCCTCTGCGCCTTCTTGGGACCCCTCTTCATTGCCATGCTCATTGCCTTGTCCCGTACATGTGATTACAAACATCACTGGCAAGGTGAGGGAAAAGTGCGTATATGTATGTGGGAAGGATAGTTTTTCTATTACATACAAGTCTGTTTCATTGCCCCATTGGTCAAAAGCCCAACAACTACTCATATTTTGGCTGAGAGCCATGTTTTTGAGTTTCATGATTGCAGGAAACTTGCAAGGAATGGGTGAACAAAAGAAATTCCGTACATCTCTATTTAATTCAAATGGAATAAGAGTCACAGGGCTATTCTCCAGTGGGGCATCTAATAACTTCCCCTTTCTGTCAGATGATGAAACTATTTTTGAAGCCTGGGCTTTGGTGGAAGTGCTGATGGCTTTGCAGTTTTAGCTTGTACAGCTCTGCTCCTAAAGAAAAGAATGGAGGGAGTAGAATCTTCTTTCTGTGCCAAAACTCCTGCTCGACTCAGGCCATTCCCCCCCCCCGCCCCAGTTGTAATTGTATGGCAAATTTCAGTGCATCCTCTGACCACACCACAAATTTTAATGGTCCAAATTGTTATTTTATGATTGTTTGAGGGGGGAATAGCATGCAAACCCTAAAAGGAGTCAAGGCCATTGAGCCAGCACTGTCCAAAGACATTTCCACAGTCATGTGGCCAGCATGACCTCATGGAGTGCTGTTACCTTCCCAATGAAGTGGTACCCATTTATCAATTCACATTTGCTTACTTCCGAACTGCTAGGTTAGCAAAAGCTGGGGTGAGGACAGGAGCTCACCCTGTTGCATGGCGCTCGGGTCTTGAATCTGGGCTTCCAGCTTTCCAGCTGACAAGCCCAGCATCTTAACCGCTGAGCTACTGCACCACCCAAACCCTACAAGAGGATAAATCCAAAGATGTGTTAGACATTGATCTTCATATTCTTTTGTTCCTTTTAAGATGTGCTGGTTGGCTCTGGAATGGGTTTCACCTTTGCGTATCTCTGCTACAGACAGCATTACCCTTCACTGACGGACCCCAAATGCCACCAGCCGCTGCAGCATGTATCCAGGCTATCTTCTCCAGAGAGGCAAAAGCTGACACTTTCTGGTTTCAACCTAGATGTATGAAGAAGGACTCAGGGGTTTCCTTTCTGCATATTTGCTGACTCGAGGGGGGAAAGAGCGCTTACTCATCCATGTTCTGCTTTGCTCAAAGGCCACAAGGAGGTAGAGGGAGAAGCATCATTGTTCAAAGTATACCAACCTGATTGAAACTCAGGGCCTCTACCTCTTCCCCTTCATCACATATGGCATATGTGGCCAAGAGAGTGAGTATTTTCCAGGACAGCGAAATTGCAGAGTTTGGGACGATTTATTTTTTGTGGCCAACTCACATTGAACCATTCCTCATCCGATCATAATGGAACAACAAAAGGAGTCTCTGGTCCATTCCCTCATTGTAATGCCAGGCACCACTCTTGAGTTTAAATGCCTATAAATTGATGTCACATGATCTCAGTTAGTGTGCAGTCTTGACCTGTGTATTACAGGAGAGGTCTGATGTCTTTTCCCATGATGCCCAGGGTCCATCCAAAAACAGATGGGTATAATTTTAAAATAGTAGTATGGGGGTGGGGGTGAATTATATTCTTTCAGGGTTCAATGATTTTGTGCAACAAAACAGCCTTTTTCAAAACAGAGCAGTAGCTGAACCCTTCACCAAGGAGATCAACATGCATTGAAACAGGTATAAAGACACATGCATTGGCTGTTTTCCTGCTACCTCTTAAGAATAATTACAAAGGAATCTGACGTCCCCAACATTTAAGGTGTAATATTTAAGGAGTCAAAATTAAATCCAGGAGGCTAATTATATATATTGTATAATTATTTGTTCTGCAGGGTGCCCCCCTTGCAGTTCGCTCAAGACTTGTGCAATTTTTCTATATTTATGGCAATATTTTTAGTTTTGCATCCTCTACTATTGCATTGCTCTGCAAAAATCTTGATTCTTGGCAATGCAAATTGGTATCGATTCAAAATAGTGAGATGACTCAAAGTTCATAAGACTACACACTTCCATGTTTAGACTTGCTTCTTTTGGGGGGATTTTTAATGAGTTAAACTATAGCTTTATACTACTGCTGTTCCTAAACCATTTCCCTGTCAGTTCATGTCCAATTTTAGAGCTTAAGACATTCCTGTGGTCATGTGGCCAGAATAATTATATGCCGAGGCCCAAAGAATGCTGTTACCTTCCCAACGAAGTAGTACTTATTTATCTATTTGCATTTACATACTTTTGAACTGCTAGGTTGGCAGGAGCTGGGGCAAGGAACAGGAGCTGTTGCATGGAGCTCAGGTCTTGATCCTGGATTGTTAGCTCTCCAACTGACAAGCTCATTGTGTTTTAACCACTGAGCCATCGTGCTGCTTCCTAAATCACTACCCTAACAATAATGGGAAATATTCAAATATCCCCAAAAGTGTTAAAGATAAATAGGTAAGAACTTTCCGAAAAGGAAGCAATTTTTTAGAGTCTATTTAATTCCCATCAATATTTGCACCACAATACATTTTGTTGATTATGGTGGAATTTCTATGCAATGGATCAGTGTTTTATAGCTCATAACTAATTTGTTACCTCTTGGTCCCTCAACTAATACCCAGCTTGCAGTTTTGTGCATTTATCCAAACAAACTCCCATTTTTCAAAGGTATTTCCTTAGCTGAAAAAGACCCAAAATTCAGTTTATCCATGTCATTACCCACGTACTTTGTTTTTAATGTTGGGGTCATTGGATGCCGCTGTTTTCATGGGAAATTGCCATTTCTAACATCAGAAATTACGATTTTTTAATTTTTTTATACTATTCATACCATACAGCAGATTGCTAGTAGATGCAGTCTAGGGTGAAACATTTTTCTACCATAGATAGGTATAACAATTGCAAAATTTTACAGAATAACCAAATTTGTGCAGCATAACAGCACTCAGGTATTGTTTTAAGGTATCTGTGGTTGCGTTGTGAGATTAATCCTACACATCCTTAAATCTCATTTGAACAGCCAATCTATGGATGATGATCTTACTGCCTTAACAAGATGAAACCACTTGAGATCACTGAGATTACTCTATAAGAAGTCAATCCTAATAATTTAACAACTGTGCTTATTAGAAAGAGAGATAAAGAGGCCTAACAGTCAGTCAGGGTTCTCCTTGCAAAGATCAATAATTTCACCAAAGGCAGACAGCTGCTGGAAAAAAGTTAAATATTTTTTTTAAAAAAAACAAAAAGTAATATTTTACAAAGTGCATTCACTTCCAACTGCTTGACTTTTCCTATTGATACTCCAATTGAGAATTTGGTCATGTCAAATGGCATTCTGTTTAGCCACAAGTGTACATGAGAGGCTGGAAAATTCAATGATGCAATAACAATGCAAACATAACGAGAACAACTAAGTATCCGGCACAAAATTGGAATACACAAGGTGAACAGAGTGAAGCAACAGCGTGATCACATACCACTTGTAAACATGCTGCTTGCTGCTCCCTTGGCCAAGACTTTCTTGAAAAGAGAAATTTTGTAGAATGTGAGATAAGTGAAAAGCAATTGACCACTTTGTGACAAAAAAAAATAGGTTATGCAACAGTTGCAGGGCCCAACATACACCATGAAATCACAGGTGTGTTCCACAACTAGCCAGCCAAGATTATGTTGAGCAATGCATTGAATTTACACTCTAGCAGACTAAACCAGCAATGTGAACTCTGTCCGAATGGTCAGCCAATCACCCTGAGAGCTCCCAAGTAAAACTGCTGGTATAAAGCTGCCCTCATCTGGCGCTTGAAACAATCTGCTGTCCAATGACTATGCAGGTAGAGGTTTCTAGGATGTGACCTCGTTCTTCAGATGCTTTCAAGAACCCAATTGCATGCATTGAAACAAGGGTGTATCAAACTGCTGCTTGTATGAAGTTTGGCACCTCCCACGCCAGAACGTAAACATACAGCTTCTACAACAGTGTTTACAATATAACAACACAGGGAGAGGAATCACTCATCCATATCCTGATCATTGTGAACAAGATCAAATTTACAAGCTTTGCCAGTTCCTTCCCAGGTAAGTAGTTACAAACTTTCCCTGCTTTAGAAAAGTAGAGTGATACGATTGCTACTGCTGGCATCACCATCATCGTCACCATCATCATCATGCTTATTATTTCAGAGATGAATGGGACTTGGCTTGCCCAGCTTTTCGCTTTGATCTTGAGCCCTTTCTTGAGTAAATCAGCAGCAGCAATAAGATAACACAAAACAAAAATGAACTCCCCACAAACAATCTGACATGTAATGCTTCCGGTGCTTCTACCGGAAGTCAAATTCCTTCACTGCCCATCACTCATCTTGAGGTTTTTCTAATGGAGACAAGATGCGAAATTGTAGCACCAATTTCAGGTCTTGACTAGTGCATAAACTGAAGGTGACACAACTGGTATTGCACTGGATCTAAAGACACACTGGCTGTAGACAGAAAATGCAGATCACTTAATTCACAAGGGCCTGAATGTACCAGGAATCGGACAGGATCTCAATGCTCACTACCATCCCTGAATAGGATACTGGATTTTCCAGAGTTCCAGACTGTGAGGAGGAAGCATGCTGGGCACATCAGACAAAAGAGGAGGAAGGTGACACAGGACATCTGTAAAGCATAAAGAAACAACATGGTACATCAGCCGTATTAGGTGAGCTTTTCAGTGAAGGCAGCTGATCTTGAAGGGGATCTGATTCAAGGAAAACATAGAAGGGATACAATATACACAGCAGGATAATTTCTAAATCTTCAGTTGCTTTTTGTCTTTCTCAAATGGTAGCAGACTCAACCGGCCCCATATCAAAAAAACAAATAGACTTACGTATTTGGTGTCCAGAGTTGTGCAGCTGGTCAGTTTGTCTCTACAAAAGGGGCTGATCCATGCTGATGCCCTTTGTTTGATAAATCTCTTTCAACAACAATAATACTGTGTCTTCTGACTCCCTGGAAGGAGGGATAGAAAAAAGGAAAAAGAAAGAAATAACAGCTATTCATGATTGGTTACACAGTGGCAAATTTCTGATGTATATATATTTCATGTACTTAGAATCCTAGCTGTAACACATATAAGCTAAATTCAATTCAGGACATCATGTTTTTCCCACCTTTATACAATTTGAAACTAAATGTGAAAACAGTGAAGACTGGGCGTAAGCCTTAACTTCCAGCTCAGCAATTAAAATACAATACAATACAATACAAAGGAGGAAGATACATAAATAGTCATGAGCCTCTTGGAGAAGAAAGGAATGATGGAGAAGATGAAAGACAATACAGTCTTCTTCAACTCCCACCTTGCATGGCAATTCAGATGAGGGGGCAAACTGGCTGGAAGGGTTGGCTGATCTAGATTTCTAGGCTGGTATCCTCTCTTTCCTTCCTGGCTCCATGTGTGTCCTTCCCAAGTCTGCACGCTTAGTGGAAGACCAGACCAATATCTTGATCAAGGGCATTTGATGACAGCCCCCATCCAGCAAAGCTATTGGGCACCAGATCAGGATTGGCCCCCCAGGCAGAGCTTACCAGTAGCATAAATGGCCTTGCAGTGCAAATAAATATTCGTTAAAGCTTTCAATGGGTTTCTCTTGAAGCACGTAGTCAATGCGATGGCCCCCATTCAACAGCCCCACATTAACTGGAGGCGGATCCTCTTTTGCTGATGTGGTTGGTTCCTCTGGTTTCTCCTCTGTATTCATACGGAAGAAAACTGAATCAACACACTTGCAGTCAGTGAACAGGCCAGTTAAGCTAAAACCAACCTTAATTGTCCTGCCAAAGGCAATGGTGGCAGCTCAGTTTTATAGGCATCTCCAAACCTGGCAAGTTTTAAGATTCGTGGATTTCAACTCCCAGCATTTCTCATCCAGCCATGGGAGTTGAACTCCTTAGCCAGAATCCTGGGAGCTGAAATCCACAAGTCTTAAAGTTGCCAGGTTTGAAGACTCCTGGATATTCTCAAAAGAGCTTTCTTCACACAATATTAAAAAGAAGTGGCAACTCTTGCCCACAAGTACTTAGATGGCAATTCTAGTTGAAGAGTTACAGTGCTCCATGCCCAGCCCTGGAAACTGCTCAACTCAATCCAAAGGCCATTAGATCTCTTCATTAAATAAGCAGAAGGAACCCTTACCTGGTGCCAAGGAGGCCCTTAGGCATCTCAGAATCTCTCAAATATAACCCGTGTCAACAGTCATTTTGCGCTATTTACCCCAAACCTTTATTGCAATGGGAATTTTGTAAATGGGAAGCCTGAGCCAAAAACAGCTGCAAAGCAACACAAAATGTGTTCCTTTGCATGCACCAAAGGTGACACCACACTCTTGAGTGTGCAAACCACAACTTAAACCTAGGTTTTAAACCAACCGGGTTGCTTCTCCATGCTGGTTTCAGCTTCCGATTCCTGTTCCACATCTCCGGTGGCTCCTGCCTCCACAGCTGGCAATGATGTTCTGGTGAAGGACTGCCAAGCAGTCCTCAAGGAGCCCAGCAAGTTATTTTTCAGGTCCATGCTCATCCGAGTGAGGCCTTCCTTCAATTCTGGAAAAATGAAGAAAAAATTCAAAACTAGAAAAAAGACAAGATTGCCTAGATGTGCAATCTAAATGCAGGCTTGAGACTAATGTCTATGGAAGTTCTCATTCATTCAGGCAGTGGTTCTCCCAAAGGCGCTTTTATTTAAAGGCAGCTGAACTGATTCACTTCTCATCCAAGAAACTTTGTCAGTTCTAACTAACTGGTGGGGAATGGAAAGGAGTTATATGCTGTGCATTCAGCCAATTGGGCCAGGTTCTAGAGTGTTTGCTATTGAAAAAGCCTGTCATTCTAAATCAGTATTTCTTAACCCTGGCAAGTTTATGATGCATGGATTTCAACTCTCAGAATTACCCAGCCAGCCTTCATACATTATAGGGAAAATTCTGAGAAAGTGCCTTCATACATGTGCGCTCATGGGACACCTAAAGAAGCATTCTAGGATGGATGTGATAAGTTAGCTGCCAGCCATCCTGATTCAACTGTATCCCTAATTCTTGCATGGACAATGCAGATATATCAGGACACATCACATGGAAAGCTCCAGTTGGAGTCCCATTGAAGATCATGGTATATTTAGGTATGTAAGATGAAGAAGGAACAACACTTTTTTTTTCCTTTTGTTTTTTTACCTAAGTGCATCCTCTTCCGGCCCTTGTGGTGGGGAAGCAGCATGGGTTCGAATTCCACATCAGGAACAATCATGGGCTCAATCCTGTATGCTACTGGGTCAAACTACAAAAGAAGAGTTTGCAGATATTTATAATCTGTCTATTTTCTATACTATCTTTAATCCCAAAGGAAGCATGCAAACCATTTTAAAAAAGAAATTAATGCCACAATTAAATAAAAAAGTATTACTTTTTTTTTTTGAAGGAGTGGGAAAGCTGCAGATTGCATGTGGCTTTGTGGCTCCTCTTTATAGATTGATATCAAATTCTGATGCATAATTTGCTTCTAAAATTCAGTGCCGAAGAACCCTCATTTTAAGAGCAATTTTGTTTCGTTTTAATTTTTTATAAATTTGTTTGTTTATTCCTTGACTTTGTTTATTCCTTGACTTTGATTCCCCCCACCCCCACCACTTTCTTTCATTTGGAAAACGTAAAAGATACAATTTCAAGATCCTTTGGCACATTTCCATTTTTTTTCTGATCATCTCTCAGCAGTATTCATCTTCCCAGAGTTGATTTCACATTGTTACAAGAAGAAAACTTTCCATCGCACAAAAGCAGTCCTCATTTAGCAACCATAATTGGCAACTTTTCATTAAGTAAAGCAATTGCTAAGTGAAACCACAACTGCACTAATTATCATACTTCAATTTTCTTTTGTTTTACAGACTACAAAGGCTGCAAATGTGAGCATTGGTTGCAAAGTTACTTTTTTACAACCATCGTAATTATGAACAGTCATTATAGAAAGCAGTCACTAAATGAGGACTACTTGTATTATCTTGGCACCAGGATAATAACCATCCCTATCAAAAGAATCTTAACTTTTTGTCATCTACACTGATTTTTTTAATGAAAATGGGGAAAATGAAGACATTGATTTAAATTGCAGCTCTTTTTCTGTTTGGTTTGTATAAACTCTACTGTTTAGGTTTTTACACCTGCATGTTATTATGGTGCCATTTTTATTTTATATTGAGCTGCACTTTTCATTAAGCTACCCAGAAGGCCTTTTGCGCCAACAGCAAGGCTTAAGCATTGTCAATTAACAAATAAAACTTCACCTCCACCCATGACTGAAAAGTAGGAAATGATTAGGAGTAGTAAACTTTCTTTTCCAAACTGCTCTATCCTAATTCTAATGTCACCAGATGCTTAACCTAAGCACCAATACAGGATGAGATTATCTCCAGAAAGGAAGCATTAAGGTTTGTCTAATTTAGAACTGCATAATTTAGAGATTGGATTCTTCAAGATTGTAATTGTTTCCAAATGTTTCCAAATACTTTTGAACAGACCAGAATTTGGATGGACATGTGTCTATAAGAAAAGTGCCATAGAACCTTGGTGTATCTACATTCCCTTTGTTATGATTCTTGGTTTTCTTTTATCTTTTTTTCTAAGGCTGGCAGATTTGTTAATTTCTCATCAGTTACATGGATAACCAAAATCTTATTCCATACTATGCAGATACCTGCCACCCAGTGAACAATAGGAAGGACTGGGGCCAATGTAAACTAGCCATATCTGAGTCCTATCAATTTCAATTGCTCAAGTTAGTCATGATCCATTTGAGCAGCAATGCAGCCCACTGTAATTTTCTCTTTGGACTCCTTGGACAAAAGAACAAGAAAAGATACTCAGACGTACGGGATGAAAGATATTGAAAAAGCCTTTGCAGGTAGGCAGAGTGTAGGTTGGATCAATCCTATTCACGCCTCGTACAGTGAGAAACATACCAATGGGTGAGCCAAAAGCAAAAAATATCTGTGGACTGTAGATAAGCTGAGGGTAGTTTGCAGAGACCTGGTGGAATAGAAATAGAATTGAGTTTGCAGAGAACAAGCAATTCCATTCTGTCTGTCTGTTTGCCCATCCATCTATCCAAAATACTAGCATACGTCAATTCAATTAACACGTGTCAAGAATTTACTTCCTCTTTGTTTCAAATAACATTTGAAACAATTTAAAAATGATGTGATATGTTTGCAAGAGACACATATAAAATTATCAGATCAGAAATATTTGATTAATTCGAAATTAGGTAAACATTTTGTTTCTTCTGCTCCAAATAAGAAAAATGGTATAGTTATATATTTGAAGAAAAATATATCAAGTAAATTAATTGAAACGGACATTCAAGGAAGATATATTGCTATTGAATTGATTTTAGAAGGAAAAAAGACACTTGTGATTGGCATATATGCACCTAATCAACAACAAGAAAAATTTTATAAACTGTTACATGAAAAATTGACTTTTTGGGACTATAAAACATTTATTATATTAGGGGATTGGAATGGTGTAATGGACATTAGAAAAGATAAAAGAACTCTTTCTAAGAAAATTCCTATGCATGCAAAATTGCCTAAATCTTTTTTTGATTTGATGGAAGATTTTGAGTTGAAAGATATATGGAGAAGGCAGAATTTTGATGATAGAGATTATACTTATTTTTCGGATAGGCATCAATCTTTTTCACGTATTGATTTTATATTAATTACCAATGACTTGCTTTCTAGGGTTAGGAAAACAAAGATATTTCCAAGGTGTTTAACTGATCATAGTCCGGTATGGATGGAGTTGCAATATGAAGGTGGAAGAAGATCATGGAGAATAAATGAAAATTTGTTTAGATATGAGGATAATGTAAATCAATGTAAAAAACAAATGAAAGAATTTTTTGATTATAATTTGGGAAAGGGAACTTCAATAGAAATGGTGTGGGACGCGAGCAAGGCCTTTATGAGAGGAAATTTGATATATATTAATAGTAGACAGAGGAGAAAACTACAAAAACAGCGTAGGGATTTAGAAGAGGAAATTCAGAGGAAACAACAATTATTGGTATATAATCCACATGATTTAAAAACTACTGAGGCGATAAAGATATTACAGAGTCAATTTAATATGTTAATGGCAGATCAGATGGCAACCAATATACAATATGCTAAACATAATACTTTTTGTAATGCCAATAAATCAGGGAGGTGGTTGGCTTATATGTTAAGGAAAAGACAGAAAGCACGTACTATTGAAGGAATTGAATACAAGGGTAAAGTGCGATTTCAACAGGATAAAATTAAAAAAGCTTTCTTGGAATATTATACAAATTTATATGCCAGAGATACAATATTGAATATGGATATTGATAAATATTTGAAAGAATATAAGGTTAAAGGTTTAACTAATGAACAAAGGGAAGAGTTGAATCGGCCTATAACTTCTGAGGAAATTATTTGGGTAATAAAGCAATTAAAATAGGAAATCCCCGGGCACAGATGGACTTACAGCAATATATTATAAAAAGTTACAGGATGAGATAGTTGGTCCACTTATGGAGTTATTTAATCAGATACTGATGGGAGGAGGAGTACCACCATCATGGAGGACTACTTTTATTTCATTGATACCAAAAGAGGATCAGGATTGTACTAAGCCTGGGAATTATAGACCGATTTCACTCTTGAATAATGATTATAAGATTTTTGCAAAAATAATGGCAAATAGGTTAATGGAAATTGTACAACAAAGAATTCACACTGACCAGTCTGGTTTTATAAAAGGGAGACAAATGAGGAATAACGTTAGGCAGATAGTGAATTTATTGGAATATTTGGAAAAGAAAAATCAGATTCCGGCAGCGTTTATATTCTTGGATGCAGAGAAAGCTTTTGATCGTTTGCATTGGGAATTTTTATTTAAATTAACAGACAAAATGCAATTTGGAAATGGTTTTATATGAATACTTAGGGCAATTTATGGAGAGCAAACAGCTCAGATAATAATTAATGGTAGTTTGACAGATAGTTTTAAAATTGCGAAAGGAACAAGGCAGGGGTGTCCTTTATCACCTTTATTGTTTATTTTATCTTTGGAACCTTTATTGGATAAGATAAGAGAGTTAAGGGAGATAGAGGTATTAGAATTAGAAGATATGAATATAAAGTCAGAGCATTTGCAGATGATTTGGTTGTTATGTTGACTCAGCCTATAAATTCGAGTGTATATTTGTTGGAAGTAATTAATCAATATGGAAGGGTCTCAGGGTTTAAAGTGAATCAAAATAAAACAAAAGTGTTAACCAAAAATATGATTAAGAACCAGAAAGAAAAACTAGAGGAAATAACAGGATTTGAAATTGTAAAAAAGGTTAAATATTTAGGAGTCTTTCTTACTTCATCAAATGGAAATTGTATAAGAATAATTATGATGTGTTATGGGAAAAAATTCAGAAGGAAATGAATACTTGGAAAAATTACAATTATCTTTGTTAGGAGAATAGCAGCTATAAAATGAATGTTTTGCCTAAATTCTTGTTCTTGTTTCAGATGATACCAATAATTAAGAAAGATAAAATTTGGAAGAATGGCAGATTGGAATTAATAAATTTATATGGGAAGGAAAAAGCGAGAGTCAAAATGAAAATAATGCAAGATACACGGAAAGAGGAGGATTAAAAATGCCTAATTTAAAACTGTATTATGAAGCAGTTGTTCTTTCGGTAATAAGTGATTGGTTTAATTTGACGGAGGAAAGGATTTTGAATATAGAAGGTTATGATTTATTATATGGTTGGCATGCATATTTATTGTATGATAAGAAAGTAGATAAAGCTTTTAAGAATCATGTGTTGAGAATTTCTCTTCTGCGTGTCTGGAAAAAATATTATTATAAGTTAAATTACAAAATTCCTATATGGGTATGTCCTCGGCATGCAGTAGAGAATATAAATATAGAACAGGAACAAGAAATGATTACTTATAAAGATCTTTTATACAATGAGAGGGGAAATTTACAACTAAAATCTTTGGATACATTAAAAGAAGAAGGGAGGAATTATACTTGGTTTCAATATGGACAGTTAAAAGCTAGATGGAAAGAAGATCAGAAAATTGGTATTATTCAAAATGAAGAAAATCTGGTTAAACAAATTAGAAATCAAACTCAGGGGCATATAAAGAGATTGTATACTGTGTTGATAGAAATAGATTCTGAAAGAGATTTAATAAAGGATTGTATGATAAAATGGGCACAGAATATTCAAGAACCAATAATGTTGGAAACATGGGAAAAAATTTGGGTTAGAAATGTTAAATTTACGCAAGCGCAGAATTTAAGGGAAAATTTTTATAAGATGTTTTATAGATGGCATTTAGATCCTAAGAAATTATCATGTATGTATCCAGATATGCAAGCGAAATGTTGGAGATGTAATTGTGATGATGCTACATATTTTCATGTATGGTGGACTTGTAAGAAAATTAAGTCTTTCTGGATAAGAATCTGGTGGATTATGCAGAATGTTCTGAAGAAGAAGATAAAGTTCCTACCACAATTTTTCCTTTTGGGAATAACAACGGACTGTACAGTGATTGAGACTAAGTTGATTTTGAACTTAATAACAGCAGCAAGACTGTTGATTGGACAATATTGGAAGAAAAAAGAATTACCCACAATAGAAGAATGGATATTGAAAGTTTCCAATTTGGCTGAGATGGCTAAAATCTCAGCCTTCTTGAAAGACAGTACTCAAGAAAAATATTTAAATGAATGGAAGAACTGGATTGACTATATTCAAAATAGATATCAGATTAAGAAATTTTGGATTGCTTTTGAATGAAGGATGTTATTTTTGATTTTAATGGAAGAAGTCAGGTTATGTGAGAGAGAAAGATTATAATTGTGGTAGATTTTAAAAATTTAATGTATGACTGTTTTGTTTAAGGAACTATACCTTGTGTTTGCTCCGGGAAGTCCGGGGGGGGGAGGGGGGTTTTGGAGGGAGGGGGGGAGGGGGGGAAATTTAATTGTTCTTGTAAAACTTTTTCAATTAAAAAAAAAAAAAAAGAATTTACTTCCTCTTTATATCATACTGATCTGTGGGACTCATTTACAAAATTATAAACGTCCATAATGTAAAATCCAAAAAGAAACATGCTGCTAAAAAAAGGGGTTATCTTTCCAGGGCATCTTCCCTTCAAGATGTATCTATCTAAAAGCTTCACAATTTTCAGACAGTCCTTCAAGCTACATAAAGTATTTTCTGAAACAGGAAATACTTTGTAGCTTGGGCATTTGCATAATGAGTTGTGGAATTCAACAGCTCATAAAGGTTAGAGATAGAACAAGCAAGGATGAAAGAATGTAAACAAAGATAGCAAAGGATAAAAATGATGGGCATTTAATGTGATACTTCTGCCCCCATTCCAATGAAGAATCTGATATGAGATAATATGGTCTGGGCTCAAGTCTTGGCCCAATTAGCAGGGATCAGGAAAAAATACTTCACATAATCTATATAAATGTAATATTTCTGTCTGCATGACTTTTTGAAAAAGTTAAAGAATTTTTTTTTATAATTTTTTTTTATGTATTACAGGTTGTCTTCGACTTACGACCACAGTTGGGACCAGAATTTCCATTGATGAGCAACGACAGTTGTTAAGTGAGTAGCACCAATTTTACAAACTTTTTTTTGCCATGGTCCTTAAGCAAGTCAATGCAGTTGTTAAATGAATCACACAGTCATTTAGCGCAGGGGTCTCCAACCTTAGTAACTTAAAGGCTTGTGGACTTCAATTTCCAGAGTTCCTCAGCTAGCTTTGGGAGTTGAAGTCCACAAACCTTAACGTTACTAAGGTTGGAGACCCCTGATTTATCGAATCCAGCTTCCCCTCCCCCACTGACTTTGCTTGCTGGAAACCAGCTGGGAAGGTTGCAGATGGTAATCACAGGACCCTGGGATGCTGCAACTGTCGTGAATATGTAACCAGTTGCTAAGTGCCTGAATTTTGATCATATGGCCATGGGGATGCTGTGACAGCCATAAATCCAAGGACCAATTGTCAGTCACTTTTTTCAGTGCTGTTGTAAGTTTGGTCACTATGCAAATGGTTATAAGCCAAGGACTAACTGGATTGAACCGGTGAAACAATGTTGCTTGGCGACCCCCAGGGGTAGGGCCTTCTCTGTGGGGGCTCCTGCCCTCTGGAATGAGCTGCCTCCGGGGCTTTGCCAACTCCCCGACCTTCGGACTTTCCGCCGTGAACTGAAGACTCTTTTATTCCGCTGAGCTGGGCTAGCCTAATTAAGTAATTTTAAATGGGGTTTTAGTTTTTATAGTACTTAGTTTTAAATTTGGCCGCTATTTATATAAATTTTTAGTCTTGTTTTTATTGTATATTTATTGTATTTTAAATTGGCTGTTAACCGCCCTGAGTCCTTCGGGAGAAGGGCGGTATACAAATGCAATAAATAAATAAATAAATAAATAAATAAAATAAAATGTAAAGCAAAAAAAAAAAACACCGCAAGACCATAATGCTCTGCATCTCTACAGCATTCAAGAATTCGGTAATTGCCCTGTGCTATATGATCTTGGTTGTCTAGTACCAGATTAGCGTTATGTGTGAATTCAGCTATCATGGTTCATTGAACAGAGAATTATTACGACAATCAGTATTTGCATGGAGTGTGAATTCAAATCTTGTATGTTTTGCAACCTGGTCATTACCTTCGTTCAGCTAAACCTTCTGAACACTTCAACCAAACTCTGTCTATTAAAGTTACCTGCCCCGTTACAACACCTGGATGTCTGCAACTGGTTTCTGCACATGTGGGCATTGCAGGTGTTTCCTGATTGGCATCTCCACCTTCTTCTGCAGCTCCAGAGGTTAATCTCAAAGTCTACAATGAAAATAATTTTAACTTTTTAAAAAAAATTCTGCAGTTGCTTTCAAATCTCCTGCTACCTCAACAATAGGAGGATTCAAGTATCTGTATTATATTATTAACTCTTCTGCCTAGAACAGGGGTAGTCAACCTTTTTATTATTATTTATTATTATTTATTATTATTATTTATTTATTATTATTAATAATATTAATAATATTATTTATTATTGTTATTATTATTTAATATATTATTAACTCTTCTGCCTAGAATAGGGGTAGTCAACCGCCCACTTTTGTATCTCTGTTAGTAGTAAAATTTTCTAACCGCCCACCGGTTCCACAGTAATGGTGATTTATAAAGTGTATCATCGTCTGCACATGCCTCTCACACACCGTAGGTTGGGTGGGTGGGTGGGGGTGCCGGCTACCAGCTCTGCTTGTCTGTTACAACTGGGTGGTGGTGGTGGGGAGATGCACAAGCTATTCTGGGATGAGGCTCTTTTGTTTGCGGTCACACTATAGCACCATTTAGTTTCACTTACGTAACGTGAACTAAACTTATGCGCGGGCAATACAAATAGTATATTTTCAGAAATTTAAATTGTCACGGGGAATTTTATGAAAACCTAATGATAATGCTATGAAAATTTTTTAAAAAGTCAATTAAATTTAAAAAAAAGGAAAGTGCTTCAGTATCGGAAAAAACCCCTATTGCCCACCATGAAAGCTGGAACGCCCACTAGTGGACGGTAGGGACCAGGTTGACTACCACTGGCCTAGAACATATTAAAGGCTTCAGAGGTTTATAATTTCCCACAACCTATTATTAAATGATCTGAAAAAAACCAAAAGGAATAAGCAAAAGGTTAAACTGATGCAAGGGATCCACCAAGTCCAACAATGTTGGACCATGCAAAGCACTTTTATCTGGAAAAGCAGCTGGAAGATGGTGTGGCCCCAATGGGAAATGCATCAGGAATGAAAAGGGTCTAAACACAAACCCAAGAAGCATGGAAAACCGTCATCATGAAGAACACATTTTTCAACTATGGAATTTGCTGGTGGTGATGGCTGTCATTTAGGTAGTATTGACAGGCATTTCAGTCTATGGAGGATCACATCCTTAACAACAATGGCTTGTAATACTATCCAATTGGGAGTTTTATTTCTTTAGCATATGATGAACATGACAGAAGAGAAGTAAGCTTATATATACAATCCATGTAATTTTATACAAGACCTCTACAGAAATACAGTAGTGGCCTCATAACTGCATATATACAGATAATCCTCAATTTATGACCATAATGGAGCCTGCCATCAAGGTTGTAAGTCATGATAGTCATAAAATGGGCCACCACATGATCAACTTGATTTTATGACTTTCTTTGCACCAGTTGTTAAGTAAATCAATGCCTTGCTATGGGCCACTTTTGCTGAAAATTAGAAGTTATTGCTGGTTTGCGGGGAAATTATTGTAAAATGGGGTCATATTATTGTGGAACACTACAATTAGCCCTGAATAGTAGGCTGGTTGCCAAGTGCCCGACATACAGTCACAAAACCAAAGGGGGTGATGGTCAGAACTTCTGAACCAGATTATAAATATCCCCAGGGAAGTCTATTGTAACTTCAAATAGTCACTAAGTGACCAGTCATAAATTAGGAACTACTGTAGCTAACAGAAAACACAGAATTTTAATTCCAAGGTAGAGACAAGAAAGCAAAAATGAGAGAACAGTGACAAAGTACTCCTTTTGACTTAGGTGATGAAATTAACACAACATGTCCTATGTCCCAAAGCATAACCTTATTGCTATGTCCTCAAAGATGCACATTTCAGTGGCTCAAAGACTTAACACAAGGCATACCTGATAGCTGCTTCTCTTCCTTAAATAGTGGAGGATCTTGATTCTGGGTCCCAAGGGGATCCCCATCTCTTTAAGCTCCTTGTCTGTGCACAAGGCCTGCACATAAGAATTCCACACTCAGAAATACAGTTCTACTATAAACAGGATACAGAAAGGAAGAGGGAAAGGGGCGGGGCTTAGGCTATCCTTCTACATGGCAATTTTAAGAGGCAATTTAGCTTTGTAAAACCAACATACTAATCCCAAACAAAACAAAGGGAGTCTGCAAAGCCCAGAATCAGGAAACACTGCAGAAAAGGTGACTTCTGAATCACAGTCCATAAGCTTTTCCATAACCAATTCCTGTGACCTTCCCTAGTTCACAAACTAAGTCCCAAGAGGCAATGACTTTGAAATGCCACACTACAAGAGTAAGAATGAGACTAACAAAGTGCTTCTCCAAAGATTCTAGCACAGAATGGTTTTGTGTGTGTGTGTGTGTGTGTGTCTGTCTGTCTGTCTGTCTGTCTGTTAAATAATACTGTCCTTAACTATAAAATTGGGACATTCTTGTAAATGCACTTGGATTTCTAAAGCAAGACAGAATAATATAAATAAATAGGAAAGGTAGGATGTTATTCCTTGCCAAAGAAATATCTAATCCTGAACATGAACTATCCCAGATGATGCTCTCCAAGTAGACCCAAACAAAAATTCAATGGGAAAAAAATTGCTCAATCATATCTACCACCCTCTGGTAATTATTGACCTAAAGTTTATTTGCCTTAAGAGGCCATGCTGAAGACAGATATATAAAAGCTAGCAGCATTCATGTTCTAGGTAACAGAAGCAACCCCAGTTTCATTTACCAATGCTCGATTGTCCATTTTTTCCTTCTCAAACACAGCATAATATTCAGAAAGATCAAGTTCTGCTAAGATGTCCTTTATAGATTTGTTGACTTCCTGATCCATTGCCAGCCTTTGTAATCCCTGTGAAAAGTTAATTGGGAAGCTTTTAAGGTTCCTGGTTTCCTTCAGTTTAGGAAGTTTGTAAATGTTACCACTGAAATAAATGATCAAATTGTAGAATTTTACAAATGATTCTTCTAATATTGAGTTGCAGAACCTGTTTGGTGTAGTGATTAGGGTCTCAGACTGGAAACCAGGAGACCTGAATTCTAGTCTCCCCCCACCCCCCACCCCGCCGCCCCTTAGGTAGAAAACCAGGTGTGTGACCTTGGGCCAATTACTCAGGCAGTTGTAAACCACCTTGCCAAGAAAACTGCAGGGACTTGTCCAGGCAGTCTCCGACAATTGGACAGAATTGAAGACAAACAAACAACGGTTAAATCAAAGTTCAATCATGCTTGGAGCACAACTACTGAAATCAATGGAGCATGTCAACCTTTATGTCTATGGAGATTCTCAGTCATGGTTGTCCCAAAGGTGCTTTTTTCAAGAGGCAACAGGACTTTCTGGTTTTTCTTTGAAGACGTTTCGCTTCTCACCCAAGAAGCTTCTTCAGCTCTGAAGAAACTTCTTGAATGAGAAGTGAAACATATTCAAAGAAAAACCAGAGAGTCCTGTTGCCTCTTGAAAAAAGCACCTTTGGGATGTTAACTTTCACTAACTTTGAAGTCCATTGTTTAACCAAACATATAAAGCTGCCCATCTCAGGTAATGACTCTGGGTGGCTTACAATTCAAAAAATATATAATGCAATTAAAATATTAAATACAATTTAAAACACTAAGAACACTAAATTCAAATCTAATCCAGCCCAGAGAAACAGCTTAAATGTCCTGTAATTTCATTAAGGAAAACAATTAAAGATTTATTTAATCCTCCTACAGACAGATAATAAAACATTTATTGATAGCTGAAATCCTATATCACCTTATACAGGGAGTCCTGATAGAGGACTAAATTTCTGTTGTTAAGTGAGACATTTGTTAAAAGTGCATTTTGCCCCATTTTATGACCTTTCTTGGCACAGTTGTTAAGTGAATCACTGCAGTTGATAAATTAATAACCTGATTGTTAAGTGAATCTGGCTTCTCCATTGACTTTGCTTGTCAGAAGGCCACTAAAGGGGATCACATGATCTTGGGACACGGCAATGGTCATAAATATGAACCAATTGCCAAGCATCTGCATTTTAATCACTTGATCATGGGGATGCTGGAAATGTCATTAACTGTGGAAAACTGTCATAAGTCACTTTTTTCAGTCCCATTGTAACTTCGAACAGTCACTAAACGAACTGTTGTAAATCGAGGATTATCTGTAGAGACTAAGCTTCATTAGAATCAATGAGAATTTTTTTACACAGGTTTTGCTGTAATCCTCTCTCAGTGGAATTTCTAAATCCAAAAATTTGTTTAGAAGGGCCCCATCTCATCCCATATTTCCTTAGAACAAGGGTCTCCAACCTTGGTCCCTTTAAGACTTGCGGACTTCAACTCCCAGAGTTCCTCAGCCAGCTTTGCTGGCTGAGGGACTCTGGGAGTTGAAGTCCGCAAGTCTTAAAGGAACCAAGGTTGGAGACCCCTGCCTTAGAAAACCCTGGGGAATCTGTAAAGATTATCACCTTACTCAAAACTAGGGAACAATTAAGTTTAACAAAAGCCATACGATGGTTGTCCCAAAAGTGCTTTTTCAAGAGGCAAGTTCAGTTCCTCTTGAAAAAGCACTTTTCGGATAACCAGGACCTGGATGACTGAGAATCTCCATAGACCAAACTACAGTTCTTCTCCCAGGACTACCTGACAGTATTTCTGAAGATTAGAAAGTTACCGGTATCTTGGCTAAATGAAAGCACACTGTGAAAGTATCAGTGAATTTGGGCTTAACACAAATTGAAACCACAGAATAAATGCAAACATTTACCTCTTTTTTTTCTTGCTCATCAGGTGTCCATTTCTGATTTGTGAGAAGATCAAATAATATAAGAGACCCTAAGAAAAGAACATCATGAGCAGGTATCAATGTCTTGGAGAAAATCACAAATAAGGAGTGTCAGAACTTGACAAAGGTTTCAACCTTCTCAATCTATAAAATAAAAGGTAAAGGTAAAGGTTTCCATCGCACATATGTGCTAGTCGTTGCCGACTCTAGGGGGAGGTGCTCATCTCCGTTTCAAAGCCGAAGAGCCAGCGCTGTCCAAAGTCGTCTCCGTGGTCATGTAGCCGGCATGACTCAACACCAAAGGTGCACGGAATGCTGTTACCTTCCCACCAAAGGTGGTCCCTATTTTTTCTACTTGCATTTTTACGTGCTTTCGAAACTGCTAGGTTGGCAGAAGCTGGGACAAGTAACAGGAGCTCACCCCGTTACACGGCAGCACTAGGGATTCGAACCGCTGAGCTGCCGACCTTTCGATCGACAAGCTCAACGTCCTAGCCCCTGAGCCACCGTGTCCCTACATCTATAAAATATAGATCCATAATTCTTGTTAGTTTAAAAAAAGCAATAATGGAGAAATTATTGATTTTACAATTTGGAAAGTGGAACCAATGGAAGAAACTAGATTTTTTTAAATCTATAACCTAGGAATCTTATCCTTAAGGTTTTTTTTTTAACTTTGTACAAAAAAAGAAGACAAATCCCCTTCAAAAGTTTATGTTCTAATTATTATTTTTTTGCTATACAGAAATATATTATCAGTATATCACCCACTAGACATAAAAATGCAAGGAGAGGAACAAATCTATCAGCCCTGCAAATTTTTAATCAAGTGGCAAAAAAACTGCATACATTACATTCTGAAAAGTCAGAAAAACCCAGGAAATGCTGCATCTTGAAGAATAATAGCTCAGGCTGTTAGAATAATAGCCGTAATAGCTCAGGCTGTTAGAAGCCTGTTATTAGAACACAGTAGCCTGCAATTACTGCAGGTTCGAGCCCGGCCCAAGGTTGACTCAGCCTTCCATCCTTTATAAGGTAGGTAAAATGAGGACCCAGATTGTTGGGGGGGGCAATAAGTTGACTTTGTAAAATATACAAATAGAATGAGACTATTGCCTTATACACTGTAAGCCGCCCTGAGTCTTCGGAGAAGGGCGGGATATAAATGTAAATTAAAAAAAAATAAAAAAAATCCCAGGAACACGACGATCTAGTTTCAGTACAAGATTTTAAATGGATTTGAAGTAGAATAGGTAATAAGTGACCCTGTTTGTCCTGTATATTTGAATGACAGAGCTCATTCCCAGATTTTATTTATTGATTTATAAAATTGATATGCTGCCCATCTTACCTCATCCCAAATGAAATGATTTTAGAAGTCTTTACACCAATTAAGACCACTATTGACTTGATCAGCGTTTCCAACCTTTCCAGATTTGTTGACCGGAGGAGGAAGGGAGAGAAAGGTTCCGCGCGGCAAACTCACATGTGTGCAGTTTGTGTGAGCAGTGCACTCATGTGCCCACCGTTCACATAAGTGGAACATATGTGTGCAAGCTCGCCCACAAGTTGTATGCCGTTTCTGCAGCCCGTGGTTGGGGACCCCTGGGCTAGATTACCTAGATATAGTCACCTGGGATTTCCAGCAACGTTTTTTCCTTGCCCTACCTAGAGGGGTCAGAGAACAATCTGAATGCAAGATAAGTACTCTATTATGAATTGCTCAAGATCATTAATACTTGATTAAAACAATGTATTTGGTTTTAATTCTTCTTTTTCCTGTGATCTGTATATGTTTCAATTATAAATTAATTTAAGATAATCATGCATATATTGTGCTCTCTCTGGAAATTTTTTTTCTATGTTGATCGAACAGTCCAAAACATTTCTAGTCCATTATATTGTAAACTAGCTGAATACCTGTGCTTTGCTACAAAACTATGTGATCGGGCTTGATAAATCGACACTTACAGCTTGAAAATTAATGAGTAGTTACGATCAATCGGCCTCTCCTTCTCTCCCTCAGCCTTGCCCCACAGAACCTTCCCCTATCCTATCCCCCTTCTCTCTCTCAGCCTTGCCCCACAGAAACGTCTCCTATCCTATCCCCTTTTGTCCCTCAGGCTTGGTCCACAGAAGCCTCCCCTATCCTATCTCCTGCTTGCTGCTGTGAAAGTAAAACTGAAACTGAAACTCCTCTCCTCTGCTTGTGTTTTGCATTTGGAACAGATTTCTTTTCAGGTGGGGAGGATGAGTAGAACTCCTTAGCATCAGACCATGTTAATAATAATATAGGAAATACTAATCCTGATGGTCATTTTGAAAAATCCTTTCTTAGTGAGCACCTAGAAGCCAAGAGGAACATATGTGGCAAATTTCAAGTATGTAGGCTTTACGGTTCTGGAGATTTTGTGATGATGCATGAATGGTATTTTGCTTTTATATATAGATAGATAACATACTGTATGCTGATAGGCTTTGCATCAAAGTAAGAAAAATAATTATACCTAAGCTATGGCCGGCTATGGAGACTCCTCCTTTGAAATCAGGATTTCTCTCCAAAAAGAGCAGGTAGATCCGGTTCATTTCTGATGCAACCGTATCCACAATAGTTTGACAGTAGGTAGAGCTGTTGTAGAAAAACACATCCAGGATGGTATCATTGATGAAGTGACGTAAGCGGTTGATGCTTGGCAAAGTGATTCTCTCCAAATTTCTGTGAGTAAAGCAGACAAGGACATTTAGAAAGAACCATAATTTAAACAATTCCCACTGACCACTGTCATTTTTCCTCTTAGTATTCCAACTGCTATATTCTGCCACTGAAGTTTCTGTTATTGTAAGGAGGCTTCACTACAAAAGGTGGATCAAAATAAAACTCACTAATAAAAATACTAAAGTACTCTTGTGATTGGTTTTATTAACCCATAAGCACAATTTAATTCGATGAACTTCTAAAACAACATAATGAGAATTAACCTGGAAATTAATTGTTTGTAATGTCTACATCTAATTCTTATCAAGAAAAGGATGATTTGTGACTTGGCTTGGCTGAGATCACAGGAGGTCTGGAAGAGTGAGGTAATGTATCAAACTCTGAGACCAAGGAAATCAGATCTATTTTATCTATTTTATATACATTGTATAGAGTCCCCAAAAGTCTAAAATGCAGAGAATCTATCTTTATTGCCTACTCTCAGCAGTTACAATTGTAGCATTTTATAAAATGAAAAATATCTTTGTAGATCTCAGGCTATGTTCAACCTATGCAGAAACATTGCAAAATGCACTTACACATCTACTCCTGTATGTAAAGTACTGTGCCAGTTCACTGGAATAAATTCAACTCGACCAATCTGTTGCTGTTCCTGAGCTTTCTTGAAATGGGCTGAGAGCATATTCAAGGAAACGCTGCGGAAATCGTTGACTGAAGAAGAAGATGACACTATTTGGAATCAAGGTAGGTATTACTGTACACTTAACAATGGGGAAGGAAAATTCAATTTCCTGGGAAGACTGGAAGTAGACTGAAATCGGAAACCAGAACAAGAAAAAGAGATAAATTCCTCTTTCTCAGCACTGTTTATTAGATTTTTATCCCGCCTCATTACAAGTAACTCAAAGCACAACAACAACCAAGAAAGGGGCATTGGGTAGAAACAGAGTGATTGGCCCAGTCACCCAGCTAGCTTTCCTGCCTAAGGGAGGACTAGAAGTCAAAGTCTCCTGGTTTCTATACCAGACTGTTCCAATTTATTTTTAGGGGGAAAAAACACAATAAATGCAGAGAAGACTTCTCTACATGTCATCTACTGTAGTCCTAAAGTGTTTGTAAAAAGTGTGCCTTCAAATCAATTTTGGCTCCTGGTTACCCCTTAGAGATGCCTATGAAGTTTTCTTAGCAACATTTTTTGGGGGGAAATAGTAGGCTCTTGTCTGCTTCTTGGGGTGACAAATAAGAATTGGCCTCAAATCCCCAAGCTGGCTTGTGCCTAAGGAAGGACTAGAATTCAACAATTCCTATCTGGTTCTTGAAAACCACTACATCAAACTGGCTCTGTAAGCAGTTTGTAACTCTTATATATTTATTAAAAAGATAAGTCGTTAGTCCTAGCAGTAGCAGCAATTGCCTGATTCTTGTTCTTCTCTCCAGTTATGATTCTGGAAATTTAGCATTTCCACAGATACGTTTTCTCAGAAGATTTGTAAGAAAGTCCCCCCCTAGAAACCTCATCACTGACATGTTACTGTACAGGTAGTTTCAATAACAAGGTTACTTCACTAATGTAGTTGCCCCTCCAAACTGTATTTATGCAATCCATTTTATGCAGTGGGACCGTTTTATACAATTGGACGAGATGGACTTGAAAATCATTAACCTTAAGAAGCAAGATTCATTGTGAAAAAGGGAAATGTTCAAGCAACTGCTTCAACTGCTTCTTCATTTAAAAATTAAAATGATAACAGCATTATGTAAACATTACTTTGGAGAACCTGGCATTGCAAAGGATATCATTGCTCAAATCCCACCTCCTTCAATACTAGTCAAGATTTATTGATACTATGCTTAACACAATGTAATTTATATTTTCACAGATCTTGAGTTATAAGCTTTCATGGATCACAACAGAAACATAATCTTTATGTCATAGTAAAATGTGTTTTAAAGGTGTTGTAAAATAATTCCCAACAAAAGAATCCCATGTAATTGAGGGCTCCCTAATATGAAGCAACCATTACTGTTTGGGCATATCTTTCTTTGGAATCATCTCCAGGTAATTGCAACAGTAGCTAGAAATAAATGATTTCCCAACAGCAAAGTCTCTTACCAAGTTGATTATGATGATAACAATGCTAAACCTATAATTATTGTGGAATAAAAGCAACTAAAAACCATTGGTATAAATTTGTGGGTATGTCCAGGTAGTCCTTAACTTAATTTGGTGATTCTTCAAAGTTATAATATCACAGGGAAAAATGGCTTAGGAAATGCCCTCACACTTATGAGCATTGCAGCATCCCCATTGTCATATGATCAAAATTCAGATGCTTGACAACTGGCATATATTTATGCCAGGGTAATGTGATCTTCACCTTCCTAGTTGGCTTCCAATGGGCAAAATTGGTGGGGGGTGGACTGGATTTGTTTAATGACTGTGATTTCCTTAACAACTGCAGTGATTTGTTTAAAAACTATACCCCCAAAATAGCAAAATTGAATACAACTCCCTTAACAACCACGTTGCTTAGCAACAGAAATCCTGATCCCAATTGTGGTATTAAATTGAGAGTCATCTGTATTAGTAGCTCAGGTCTGCAAACAACATAGCATCCACTTGTACAGGAGGACAAATTTGGAAAAACCTGGTTTTATATGGTTAATAGTCATGGTAATAATATCTGTCAATTCAACACACCCCAATTCCTTTTGGGGATGCAGAACCAGCAACTTTTCTTCTTTGCACTTACCACATTGAACAATACTCCGGAATCGAATATCACAAGCTGGTCCAATTCCATGAACAACAAAAACTAAATGATCAATTTGCATTGGTTCCCCTGAAACAAACAATCAAGAACCTACTCAGGGTGCTGTTTCCAAAAAGATGCCAAATCTTATTAAATCTGGAGTGTCTTGGTTATTTGAAAATTAAAAATGCTGGAACTAGATTAAACATTTGATAATATTCAAGCTTATTCCAGTTGATATTATTTTTATGATGGAATGGAATGGGGATGGGGATGGGGTGGGGATGGGGATGGGGATAGAACGGAACAGAACAGCACCGTTTGGCCAAGTATGATTACACACACAAGGAATTTGCCTCCAGTGCATAATCTCTCAGTGTACAAAGCAACAGAATAATCAATCAATTACAATATAGCTGGAAGGGATCTTAAAGGTCTTCTAGTCCAGCCTCCTGCTCAAGCAGGAGACCCTATACCATTTCAGACAAGTGACTGTCTTAAAAACCTCCTGTGATGAAACACCCACAATTTCTGAAGGCAAGCTGTCCATTGGTTAATTGTCCTCACTGTTAGGAAGTTTCTCCTTAATTCCAGGTTGCTTCTCTCCTTGATTAGTTTCCATCCATTGTTGCTTATCCTGCCCTCTGGTGCTTTGGAAAATAAATTGACCCCCTCTTCTTTGTGGCAACCTCTTAAATACTGGAAAACTGCTATCATATCCCCCCTGGTCCTTTTCTCTAGACAGCCAAACCAAATCCTGCAACCGTTCTTCATATGTTTTAGTCTCCAGGCCTTTAATCATTTTAGTTGCTCTACTTTGCACTTTTTCCAAAGTCTTAACATCTTTTTTGTAATGTGGTGACCAAAACTGGATGCAGTATTCCAGATGTGGTCTTACTAAGGCTTTATAAAGCGGCACTAATACTTCATGTAATTTTGATTCTATGCCTCTGTTTATACAGCCAAGGATTATATTAGCTTTTTTGGCTGCTGCCAAACACTGCTGGCTCGTATTTAAGTGATTGTCCACTAGGACTCCAAGGTCCCTCCCACAGTTACTGTTTTTGAGCCAGGTTTTGCCTAATCCATACTTGTACCTTTGGTTTTTCCTGCCCAGGTGTAAAACCTTGTTTTTTATCACATTAAATTTCATCTTGTTGGATAGGGCCCATTGATCAAGTCTGTCAAGATCTTTTTGGATCCTGAACTTGCCTTCGGGGGTGTTGTCTATTTCTGCCAACTTAGTGTCATCTGCAAATTTGATGAGTTCCCCTTCTAATAATAGTCATAATAATGACACTAAGTAGAGAAAGTAGTATAAAGATAAGAAGGATAATAGTAAAACAGCCAAAACTACATGCGTAAATATACTTTGACATTAGACAGTCTAAAAATAAACAATTATACAGATTCTGCTGTTCCTTTCCTCTTTTTTGTTCTCTTTACTCTTAAAAATCTTGCTCAGAATAATTTTCTAAAAATACATAATACTTTCTTAATGTTTTAGTCTCATGTTTCTAATTTGTGTAAGAAATAATCCCTGAGCACTCCTTGAGCAAAAGCATATCAAACAATTAAAGTGTGTTCCAAACAAAGATGAAAATAATTATCCACCATGAGGGATTTCAACAGATATATTGTCCACTCCTCTCTTCACAGTCCTTGGCCGGCCTTGTTCTGCAGGACTCACACCCCAGTCGTCTGTGACTGCTACTGGTTGGTAATGTACCATTAACTTGAAGGAAAACAAGAAAAGCAAATCAGATCAACTAATCTGATAACAAAACGGAGATAAGCATTAATAAAGGTCTCTGTAACTAAGCAAAGATACTAAAGAAAATCCTAATGGCCACACAGACACCAACCATGCAGCGGCTTCCAGCCTCCTGCTACTGATTATGTTGTGCTTTGATTTTTGTAGCACCGCAGAGAGCATTGAGAGTGTTCCAAGGCAGGTTATGAAACAGCTACATTTATTCAAATATTTCTTAAATCCATTTAAAAACAGTAAACAGAACTTCTGCCTCCCAGTCATTTCCCAAAGCCTGGCACAGCTAAAAATACAAATTTTTGCTGGTCTCCAAAATGAGACCAAAGAGCAATGGAAAGAAACCACTTGAGAGACCCACAGCATTCCACAGTCATTGAGTCATAATAAAAAGTGCTCAAAGTTTAATAGAAACCAACCTCAGCTCTTGGAAAGAAAGCAACCTCAGCTGACCTGAGGATCCTTAGGAGAAAAAACATCTTTCCTCTTGTCCTACTAAGTTACAGTAGGCAATTTATAACAATCTAGATGTTGCTAAATTACCCTTCCTAGCATCCGTCCCAATTGGTCATGTCCCTGGGGATGGGAGCAATTATAGCTGTCAGGAGTACAAGTAGTCTTCGGCTTACAACCACAATTCAGCCCAAAATTTCTGTTGCTAAGTGAAAGAGTTGTTAAGTGAACTTTGCCGCACTTGGAAACTGAAACGTTGCAGTTGTTAAGTTAGTAACATGGTTGCTAAGTGACTCTGGATTCCCCCCCAACTTTGCTTGTCAGAGGGTCACAAAAGGGGTTGACCCCAGGAAATAGCAACCATCATAAATATGTGTTAGTTGCCAAGTGTCTGAATTTTGATCACATAATCATTGGGATCATGCCACAGTCATAAGTGTAAAAAATGGTCATAACTCACTTTTTAACTTTGAACAGTCACTAAATGAACTGTTGTAAGTTGAGGACTACCTGTATAGCTCAGGCAGCACATTTGAGTACCATAGGTTGCCAATTCTTTTCCTAGAATCTTGCAAGACACTGAAAACTAAGTTAACCTTTAAAAATGGAACATATTTATCCTCTCCTAACATGCCCCATATAATTGCTCTCCCTGCTCAATATCCTTAATATAAGATAAGGAAAATATAAGAAAATATAGTGTACATATGCTGAGTAAGATATCATCTCATTCCAATTTATCAAATATTTTAATTTAATTATTTTTTAATTGAATTTGAATTTATTGTAAAATGTACAAGAGCTCATGCAAGACCTCATTCAAGAGCTCAGGGATGTATACATACAACTCTTTCTTTCTACTTTTCTTACAACACCTCTATAAAACACCAGATGTAATTCTAATATGCATTTCTAAGCTTGTTAACTGCAACTGGAAAGTTTATGACCTTGGGCAACATCACAGACCATTAAGAGATGTTTCCTAAAGGAAACGAAATATCTCTTGGCCTATGCTCAGGAAAATTCTCCGCTCCTGCCCCAGAGCTATTCCTTGGGCACACAAAAACTTGTGTTGCATTACGGAAACTTTCAGAACTTTCCTTAATAAAGTTCATATTATTAAGAACAAGCAACATGTTTCTTGAAAGAGAAAAACATCAACTTTACCATACCTTTGGGTTATGTAATATGATTACTTCTCTGTTTGGAGATTCCAATTTTTTCTTCCATTCATCTAAGGTCACACAAATCATATAAGTGTCCTTCAAAGGAAACCAAAATAGAGTACTTTGAGAGTCAACATATTTTTTATTTTTACATTATAAAAATCTAACTATGTAAATTTTACTCAGAGTTGACTACTCTAAATAATTACATAAAGCCAAAAATGTTGCAAATGATTGTCAATATCATCCTCTCTACATTCATAGGTCAGAAGATGTCTGCAGGGGGGATGGGATGGGATGGGATGGGATGGGGAGGGAAGGGGAGGGAAGGGAAAGGAAGGGAAGGGAAGGGAAGGGAAGGGAAGGAAAGGGAAGGGAAGGAAAGGAAAGGAAAGGAAAGGAAAGGAAAGGAAAGGAAAGGAAAGGAAAGGGAAACTAAGTCTTGTTTCCCACTGCAGTGCTCTCTAATAAGGTTTGGTTTTTGTTTCAACAAGACTATAGCTACAGTTTAAAAAAACCAAGAGAACAGATCACTGCATGTTTTCCACCATAGGTGTGATTAAATATAACAGATATTCTTCTTCACTATCATGAGAATTCTCTGTAGAGAAATTATTACTTCTTTTTTGGTTTGCATGGATTACTATTTCAAATGGCTTGATTTCATTTTAATTACTTTGGAAGCAATTCATATTTTGAGTCCCAAAATATATTTTTATTTTTATTTTTATTTATTTTTTTGTCACATCATCATACAAAAAGATTATATAGTATATACACATATAAACATATATAGGAAGAAGAAAAGAAAAACAATAGGACAGGAACGGTAGGCACGTTTGTGCGCTTATGCACGCCCCTTATGGTCCTCTTAGGAATGGGGTGAGGTCAAGAGTAGAAAGTTTTTGGTTAAAGCTATTAGGATTATGGGAAGAGACCACAGAGTCAGGTAAAGTATTCCAAGCACTGATGATTCTGTTACAGAAGTCATATTTTCTGCAATCTAGATTAAAGCGGTTTACATTAAGTTTAAATCTATTGGTTGCCCTTGTATTATTGCAATTAAAGCTGAAGTAGTCTTTGACAGGAAGGACATTACAATAGATGATTCTGTGAGTTAAACTTAGGTCTTGTCGTAGGCGACGGAGTTCCAAGTTTTCTAAGCCTAGGATTTCAAGTCTGGTGGGATAAGGTATTTTGTTGTTTTCAGAGGAATGGAGAACTCTTCTTGTAAAATATTTCTGGACACGTTCAATTGTATTGATGTCAGAGATGTGGTGAGGGTTCCAAACAGGTGAGCTGTATTCTAGAATTGGTCTAGCAAATGTTTTATATGCTCTGGTTAGTAGTGTGGTGTTTTTGGAAAAGAAGCTACGCAAAATTAGGTTTACAACTCTTAGAGCTTTTTTTGCTATGTAGTTGCAGTGGGCTTTGGCACTTAGATCATTTGACATGAAAACTCCAAGGTCTTTAACGGGATGGGGGTCGTCTGTAAGGTAATGTCCATCTAGTATGTACTTAGTTTTAGAGTTCTTTTTTCCTATATGTAAGACTGAGCATTTGCTGGTTGAAATTTGGAGCTGCCAATTTTTAGACCAAGCGGTTAGATGGTCAAGGTCGTTTTGAATGATAGAAGTGTTGTCTGTGGTGTTAAATAGTTTGACATCGTCAGCAAAGAGAACACAATTACTTGAGATATGGTCACAAAGATCATTAATGTATAGAATAAAGAGTGTTGGTCCAAGGACGCTGCCTTGAGGAACGCCACTCTTGACAGGAACAGGATTTGATAAAGCATTGCCAATTTTGACCACTTGTTGTTAAATAAGATTTAAGGTTTTTGGTTCAGCTTCATATCATTAGATATCAGAATCCACTAGTTAGATTTACATGCTTTCAGTTTCCAACTGGAACATTCTATAAAATTTACTGCCTACAATCAAACAAATGTTTCTGCTCAAACTCAGCTGATGGAGGTAATATAAGCTTTTTTGAAACTATGATGTTCATCCAGAATACAAACAAATTAGTGCCTAGGACTAATATACAAATAGGTGAGGGTTAACAGAGAAAAATACGTATCTCTTACTGCTACCTACAATTTCAACTAAATTCACCACAATGAAATTAATTGTGTCCTAAAATGTCATTTCCCACTCAAAGGATTTGGGTAGACTTGCCCTCACTTCCAAACAAATATCCAGAATGAAGCAGGTACTTTGTAAGGAAAAAGGGACTCAAAGAACATAATGCAGCAAGAAATTAAAATATGAGCCACCCTCAGTTAGATAGGCCTATTAAGTAAACCACACATTGTTCCTTGCAGTGTGATGGTCAGCATACGTTACATTCTAAAAGCAAAGCAGAAGGGCAAGGTATCTTGCAAAGTCAAGACTGGTGGGTTTGTTTGTTTTTAATTGCATTTGCAGATAATACCAAGTCAACTTGGTCATGAAACAAAGAGAAGGGAAGCTACCAATAACTAAGGAAGAGGATCCAACTGCTCCAAGGGGATGGAGAGGACTGCTGAAGAGGCAGCTCTCATACATTCCGAATATTTAAATTGAAAAGGGCCTCCTTAGTCTCCTTTGGATCAGAAAGAGCTGAATGACCAAGGACTAAATTAGATTCAAAACGGCCGATTCATGAATGTGGCCTCCAAAACCAAAAAGTTAGTAAAATATTTTAGAATTTAGAAGAACAGTCCTTGGAGGGATCCTGATTCGGTTCAGGGTAGCGCTTTTGTTGATTTAGTGATGCCCAGTTATTTACTCGCTAGAGAGCCCTGGTGGTGCAGTGGTTAGAATGCGGTATTGCAGGCTAACTCTGCTCACTGCCAGGAGTTTGATCCTGACCGGCTCAAGGTTGACTCAGGCTTCCATCCTTCCGAGGTCAATAAAAGGAGGACTCAGATTGTTGGAGGCAATAGGCTGACTCTGTAAACTGCTTAGAGGGTTGTAAAGCACTATAAAGTGGTATATAAGTCTAAGTGGTATTGGTATTGCTACCCTACTTAACAAAATAAATAGATATGACTGCTCTTACACTTGATCTGTGGAAGAAATATTTTATTTCCAGGAAAGTGAGAACATGTGGTAGGATGAATTTAAACTGGGAAAGTATCACAGAGAAAACTAGTCCACACAGCACTATGAGTCTAATGGAAATTTCTTGATTGATATTTATATTTCCAAATTACGTAAGAAGTCTGGTCACAATGTCCCCCATGATCAGCTCTTGGAAAGTGTGAAGGGCATTCCCAAGGAAATCGGAAAGATTTGCCAGAAATAAAAGTGATGCAATCAAGAATATGACTCATGTTCTTAATCAACGTTACCTCTAACTGTTCACTGAAGTTTTCAGGATATGGAATGTATCTGTTGTCTTTATCGCCCTTATAAAACCAAGTACAGCGTCTTACTTCCGATTCAGCTTCTTCCCAGTAAACAGCATAGCGCACCCTCTTCTTTAAGTGGACGTCATACCGGCCCCCTTCGGTCGGCACAATCAGCTCCTTGCAATGCTTGCCTACGGAACACAAGAGTTATCATGAGACTAGCTGTATACTATCAATAGGTCTTTGTTAAAAGAAAAAGGTAAAACTGAACACAAAGATATGGGCATGTGGAGGACCTCTAAGTCAAAATTCATATAGTTGACAACCATATCATTATTATTTTTTAAAAGACAATTTCCCCTAGATGGGAAAATGTCGAGAAAAATACACAGGATAATATTTACAAAAAATACATCAAAAGGCAAGCGGCAGATGTCTTGTCCCTCTGTTATGGCCTATAGTTGGATTACTCCACTCATCTCAGCTTTTCCTTATGCCCTGGAAACCCTAATTTTATATACAATATTCTGTAGATTTCCAGTTTAAATGATGGCTGATCTAGCCTGAGAATATCTGTATCTCATAACTGGGGTTTATTTATTTTCTTGCATTTGTGATATAGGGAAAACCTGGACTCTGCACACAGGGTAGAGAAAATACAGTTACCAGTTATTGATGGACTTTAGTTGCCATCACTCATGATCACTGGCTACACTAGGTAAACCTGAAGTGCAACCAGATCCATTTTTAAAAGGTCCAAATCAACAACTTGATTGTGTCCTACTATACTAGAATAATCTCACCAGATTATTTGGCTTCCCCTGAGAACAACCCAGTGGTGGGTTTCTATTGGTTTGCTCCGCCCACCTGCCTGGATGTCATCACGGATGCTCTGTGTATGCACAGAAGCGAGCGTGCACACATGCGCGCTCCCAGTTCCAAACTGGAAGTGAAAGTAAGTGAAAACCACTTACTGGAACAACCACATAAAGATTCATGGAATTTTGGAAGGGTTGACCCCCCCTCCTTCCTGCCTAGAAAAAAGTTTCTCAACAGAAAAGAACTACATCCAACAAGATGTAGATAGAGGGTGCTAAGCTTTTGCTTTAGATATTTTCCCCCAACAGAATGGAATTAATAATTAAATCGTATCACCCTGCAAAGACATAATTAAAATGCAGAATTAACTGCATAAAAATTAGAACTTCTTTTTGGGGCATCACATTTCTACTTACTAGACTGATAAGCTATTTCCAACTTCTCTGAATCTTGTTCACTGAAGGGAATCCATTTCTCTCTGGAATCTACCGTCCTGCAGTGAAACCAGTGAGGGGAAACAGGTTCATATTTATTGGCTGCTTCTGCTTCTACAGCTTCGTAGTAAGTGGATGAATTTGAATTAGAAGATGGAGAGGCCTCTGTTGATTGTTCCTCTGTTGTGGACATTGTACCGCCTGGTACAAACATGAAAATGAAGCAAACAAGCCAAGAAAATATAATATTAAAAACTTAATTCATATGCACTCAGTAAAAACTTATAATTTATTTTTTGTGAAAAGGGACAATAGTGTTTTTTGTCAAAAATGAAAAAAAAAGAACACTAAAAAGCTGCAAATGAACCAACAGCAAGTACAGATGACTCACTTTTTTAAAAGCCCCTGGAACAATCTACAAATATATAGTTATGGACAACCTCAGCAACCTTATTACCAAGCAAAGCTGGAATGAGCCAACATTCGTAATTTTAGCTCAACTGGGTGCATCCCTGAGTCTAATTCATATACCTTTGTTAAAACTAAGCTAATAATGCAATCCTAGACACAAAAAATTTGCTCCTGAGTTCACTAGATTGTACTTTCAAATATGCACAAGATCAGCACGTAAATTGTGTTTTATAAGAACATGGAAAAACACTTTATGCTTAGCAACCATTCAATCAAAAGTGACTTTGATACTCAACTCTATATATTTCACATACATGTGGAATAAACATTGGCTCAACAAGAACATTTTAAAATTTAACAACTAAGGGCTCCACAATTACCCGAGTGCCCATAAAAAAGGGGTGTGTGAACAAAGAACATCTATAGATTGAACTGACTTTTGGCACCACCCAGTTTATTTGCAGTCAAGCAACACTGATCTGATTAAAAATGGTTCATGTACCCAAAAATGTGTCTTTCATAATTTCTGTCTGCCCTTTTTCTGAAAATTAATGGTGTTTATTTTCTTATTTTCTGTTCAATTTTTTGGCTGCTTCTCCTGAAGAAACAAAATTAAAAGATACTACATGCTTTAGAGTTTAGAAACTTATAACTTCATTTGTAACAAAAAACAATGTACAAATAACTCAAACTTTCCGAGTTCAAAGTTTACATAACAAAGAACTTTAGGAAGCAACTCACATACTTTATAAAGTAACAAAGTAGCTAACCCTGTAAAGCTGTTAAAAATTCAGGAGTGGACAGATTTCATTTTTTTCATCCCCAAAATGTGTATTCTTTTTTAAAGGGGAGAAGACAGTACTCATTGCATCTCATTTTTGGAAATGTTACATTTCTAACTGCAACTGTCTCACTAATTCAACTACACATTATGCTTAAATTAAATAACAAATTGTTATTTCTGCAGGATCCTCCAGTTTGTTTGGACTACCTCTCCCATATCACTTTGCTATAGAGGCTAAAGTATTTACAAGATCTTTGGCATTAATACAGTATCCAAATATCTGCGAAACTCCAGTCCTTTAGGAAAAATCAGGATGTGATTTACACACACCATACTAACCTTGTAGATCATTCATATAATCGACAACTTTACAGTTTGCAGCATAAGTGAAATACCAATTTCCCAGTCCTATTCAAGGGTAGGCTTTCCGGCAACAGCCCAATGATAAATGTGAATAAATATGGAAAATGTGGACATTTTTAATTCTTGCTCCCAGCTTCATCAAAGGCATTGTGCTCAGCAGTGGCAGCCCACAATGTGATGGATTCAGCCTGGAGAAGGAGCTGGAAGAAACGTCCTTCTGTCACGTTGGCATGTGCCCACTCCCAGCCATTGTTGATGGTACCAAAGCCCCATTCAGGGTCTCATTGCCCATCTTTGCTAAATACGGTTCCACTTTTTCTCCTGCATCTGATCCATCAGCTTCTGAGGAGCTTCTCCAGAGGTCATGCCTACAACCAAACCTTTTGCCTACTGGATGACCCATGACTTTTCAGTAAAGAAATGAAGCAGTTGGGCAGCCAGCCGGAGCCTCTTCTCTCCAGGGCAGGGGTCTCCAACCTTGGTCCCTTTAAGACTTGTGGACTTCAACTCCCAGAGTCCCTCAGCCAGCAAAGCTGGCTGAGGAACTCTGGGAGTTGAAGTCCACAAGTCTTAAAGGGACCAAGGTTGGAGACCCCTGCTCCAGGGGTCTCCCTGCCCCCAACCCCATTTATCTCCTCCCGTTCTAGATAGCCACCCTTAGAAATCCAAACCTGGGCAGATTTGGAAAAGACCTGGGTTCCAGTCCTCTGCCCACCTCCTCTGCAGGAGCCAGGAAAGGGGTGGGGTCCCCAGGTGGGCGCCCCTGAGCTGTGCCCCCACCCCTCAAAAAAAAAAGGCAAGGGTTAAATGTGCCAATTACAACGCTGAGTAAAATCCAGAGCCATCTCCTTTATGTCCGGCCAATTCGTTGACAGGAGGGAAACCGCAAGGAAAACCAAAAGGAATCCCTGGAATGGTCCCAGGGAAGAGCTGATTTTGTACAATACACACACATATACACACAAACACACACACCTCCTTTACTCAGCATTTTGCCCCTGACAAGCATCTCCCGGGACCTCCATCCCACCCTCCAAGGACGCTACCCCACATGACCTGCTGCCCCGTCCTTCCCCGGACAGGCGGAGGAGAGCCGCATCCCTTCCAACACGCATCCCCCTTGAACGTCTGAAAGCGCCAACCCGGAGCAGGTATAATTTCTCCCTTCTATAGCCCCCCATAGGCCACCAGTCTTTTTTTCTCTCTCTCTCTCCGGAGCCAGACTAGCTCCCGGCCCCGGTTAAAAGCGCCTTCTTCCCCTCCTCACCCGGGTCGCGAGAGCCCGAGCAGCAGGCCCCGCCGTCTCCTCACCGCCACGGCCGCCGCGGCTACTGACAGACGCGGCGGCGGTTGGGGGTGGGCGGGCGAACGCCGGCCAATGGGCCCGCCCAGGAGGCGGGGTCGAAAGGAGGGGGCGGAGCCTCGGGTCAGATTTTCCCCCCGCCATGCGGATTTGTGCTGGGTGAAGCTCCGCCCCTTTGTAGGTTTCTGGGCAACCTCCCCTGGCGAGGGTAGAGCAAGGTTGTCGACACGTTTCTTCCTGTAGTCGTCAAAACAGCGCTTTGCGGGGGCCAGAGCCATAGACTCCGCTTTCACTCCCTTCAAGGCAGAGCAAGAGTAGAATAGAGTAGAATAGAGTAGAATAGAATAGAATAGAATAGAATAGAATAGAATAGAATAGAATAGAATAGAATAGAATAGAATATATGGAATGGAATAGAATGGAATAGAATAGAATAGAATAGAATATATGGAATGGAATGGAATGGAATAGAATAGAATAGAATAGAATAGAATAGAATAGAATAGAATAGAAATATATGGAATGGAATGGAATAGAATAGAATAGAATAGAATAGAATAGAATATATGGAATGGAATGGAATAGAATAGAATAGAATAGAATAGAATAGAATAGAATAGAATAGAATAGAATATATGGAATGGAATAGAATAGAATAGAATAGAATAGAATAGAATAGAATAGAATAGAATAGAAATATATGGAATGGAATGGAATGGAATAGAATAGAATAGATGGAATAGAATAGAATAGAATAGAATAGAATAGAATAGAATAGAATAGAAATATATGGAATGGAATGGAATAGAATAGAATAGAATAGAATATATGGAATAGAATAGAATAGAATAGAAATATATGGAATGGAATGGAATGGAATGGAATGGAATGGAATGGAATAGAATAGAATAGAATAGAATGGAATAGAATAGAATAGAATAGAATTCTTTATTGGCCAAGTGTGATTGGACACACAAGGAATTTGTAAGGACACACAAGGAAAGTAAGCAAAAGGGTCCCTCTTTATTAACTCAGCTTTCCTTTTATCCCAAGGGTGCTTTTTCAAAAGACAACTGGACTTGGGGGGTTTCCTTGAAGAGTTTGGCTTCTCATCCAAGAAGTTCTGAAGTCAGAACCGAAGAAACTTGGTGGATGAGAAGTGAAAAGTTTAAAAAAACAAACAAACCAAAAGTCCAGTTGCCTTTTGAAAAAGCACCTTCGGGACAACCATGGCATGGATGATTGAGAATCCCCATAGAAATTCACCTTTCCTTTGTGTTTGTTTCTTTTTTTAAAAAAAATGTCAGGGAAGAGTCTGAAATAAGAGTGGTTTTAATAGGGGGTGGAAGAGAGCAGAAATTGGAGTTTCACCGACATGGATTGCAATGAGAGTTCCAGAGAAAGCCAGGGACCACTCCTGAGAAAATTGCCAAGACTGACCGCCATGGGGATAATTCTACAGTTCATAGCATGGGGAACTCCCTGCAGTTTGGCTGGAAGGGTAAAGATTTTAAGAATAAGCCTGTCTGTTTAAGAAACGGTTGTATTCAGAAGCCTGCTGACCCTTCACATACCATAAAACTGTTGAGTAAGAGCTTTGCACAATGGGTTGCTTTTCCCCCAATGCCTACAACCCAGTTTAGAAAAAAATGTTTTGTGACTGATGCAGTCACCCACCACATGGCCAAGCGTGAGACAGTTGTACAGTACATAATTGGCTATAAGATCAACACTTCTAAAAATAGGAATTGTTTCTCCCAACCTAGGATCCAAAAACACTGGTTGTGCTGGATCTTGTTTAAGCAGGTAACTAAGGGCTAAACTGAATTATGGGTTGCCTAGAGCAGGAGAATGTAGCTTGGTGCTCTTGGACTACAATGCTTATTTTTCCCATCTTGGTTGGGGATAATGGTGAAGGAAGTCTAGATGACAGAAGAATGGATTTCTAGATGACAGCTTGACAGACACTTGTAAGCAGCTTATTATTTAGCAGGCAGATGGTTGTAGCTGATGTGCATCTTTGGCATTTATACATCTTTGGCATTTATATATAAAGTTAAAAGCAGTAAATAACATTAAAAATGTAGAAGTTGATCATATTTATAACATGCAACATGTCTAATATGCTGAAATATTGAGGGGATCTCCTTGTAGGTATAAACGAAGTGTTGAAGATGATCCTCCAAGATAGACCTTTGCCAGTAAGTCAAAGTTTATTTCAGTCAAAGACAAGTATAGAATAAAACAATTAACAAACTATTTAAAAATAAAAAGGAAGACCAAACAAATATAACATAAACTAGCAGAAAAACACAGAATATTACTCTATTCATATCACTGAAAGCTTTGCATAGAACTAAAACAATGCAGAAAACTATCTAGAAATTAAGACAGAATTCTAAATTCTAAGATAGAAATAGATTGAAATAAAATAAACCAATATTTACCCATCCTTATTCAATATTAAGATAGGTATAGTAACTGTGCAAAGGGACGCAGTGGCTCAGTGGCTAAGACGCCGAGCTCGTTGATCAGTTCAGCAGTTCAGCGGTTCGAATCCCACGTAACGGGGTGAACTCCCGTTACTTGTCCCAGCTTCTGCCAACCTAGCAGTTTGAAAGCATGTAAAAATTCAAGTAGAAAAATACCACCTTTAGTGGGAAGGTAACAGCGTTCCGTGCACCTTTGGCGTTTAGTCATGCCGGCCACATGACCACAGAGACATCTTCAGACAGCGCTGGTTCTTCAGCTTTGAAACGGAGATAAGCACTGCCCCCTAGAGTCGGGAATGACTAGCACATATGTGCAAGGGTAACCTTTACCTTTTATAATAACTGTGCAGTAATATTTAGGGATGAGATTAGGCAACTTGAATCTTGTCTTACTGGCAACGTAACAGAATTTGGCAACATAAAGAGAAGTGGAGTCCCTTAGATCAGAAAGCAGAATTAACTATAATGGCAGATTACTGGGCTGGTCTTTCTCAACCATCCATAACTTCCATGTAAGGGTTATAAAGGATGAAAAACCCAAGACTGCTAGTCATTTTGAAAGCCTTCAACAGTTTTAACTTACCCCTCAGTAATTTTTCTGACTAACACTTCTGACACCAGGGCAGGACTTTGAGCCTGAAATCTTAGCCACACGCCCCAGGGTTGGGTTATCATTTTTAGTGACTGTGAATACACAGTACTATCTGAAAAGAGAGAGGCATAAAACCATTTACATCCAAAGTCTAAAACTCCTTCCCTAGTCTTCTCTGCTGGGCCTACATAGCTAAATCCCTAAGACGAAGATACAGGATGCATTGAAGGAAAGAATTGCCAACAGAGATCAAAAGTGAAGAACTAATATTCTATCCATGTTTTGGAAATTTTAATCATTATCCCTTTTTCAAAGCAAAGTAGTCATCATCTTCAGCGCTAATTCCAGGTAGAGTCATTTGGTAAGGACAACAGTGGTTGGCTTTATTCTTAATCCAATGAATACTTTTATGTTGCTCTATATTTTTGGACGACACAACCTTGTGAGATAGGTCTGAATGAGAAGTATCAGCTAGATTAACTAGTGAGTTTCTGCATCTAGGGGTGGAGTTGAACTCTTCTTGTCCAGCACCATAATTACTAAATCATGTTTTCCGATCTCTAAAGAGGAATTATAATTGAAGGCAGCCTTCTTTTATCTGGTGTCCTTCAAATGTCCTTCAAAGGCACGAGCATCATTGCCCCAGCGCTGTTCAGAATTATACAATGACGGTGCCTGCCAGGAACTGCAGTTCTACATCATCTAGGTCAGATTCCTCATTCAGGTTATACAAATATATATTTCTGGACCACAATTTTATGGAAACATCCCCAGGGTGCTAGGCTCTGCGTGCAATGCCACATTTTGTCATTCACCAGCATTAGTGTCCAAAGGATTCATAGCATGGCTTTTAACCAAGAGTATGTTCACTTCTTATGCAGATTAATTACGCAGATTAGCAAAAACAGTAAGCAATGGTGTTTGGGAAAATTCACCTCACACCTCCAGTTAAGACATGGTAGAAACAACAGCTTCCACTTGCTGCAGCCTGGAGATATATAGGCACACCTTCATAAAATGGGTGTAAATCCATGGGCTTCAATTTGATGCAGTAAGTGCTCTTCAGGATTTATTTATAAAACTAAACATCAGCAACCAATGAATGAACAGACGGCATTTTCACTACACCACCACATTGCATTACTGGTAGGACATTATATAAGGATAATCCTCGGCTTACAACCAGAATTGAGTCCAACAATGATTCCAAGCGAATCATTGTTAAGTGAATTTGCCCCATTTTATGACCTTTCTTGCCATGGCAAATCACTGCAGTTGTTTAAGTTGTTTAGGGGCCTCTGTGGCTCAGACTGCTAAGACAGTCTGTTATTAACACAGCTGCTTGCAATTACTGCAGGTTCTAGTCCCACCAGGCCCAAGGTTGACTCAGCCTTCCATCCTTTATAAGGTAGGTAAAATGAGGACCCAGATTGTTGGGAGGGCAATAAGTTGACTTTGTATATAATATACAAATAGGATGAAGACTATTGCTTGACATAGTGTAAGCCGCCCTGAGTCTTCGGAGAAGGGCGGGATATAAATGCAAATAAAAAAAAAAAAAGTTAGTAATACCCTTGTTAAGTTAATCTGGTTACCTCATTGACTTTGCTTAAAAGGTCACAAAAGGTGATCACGTGACTTTAGGACACAGCAAAGGTCATAAATATGGATCGGTTGCAAAGCATCCAAATTTGGATCACGTGACCATGGGGATGTTGCAGCGGTCATAAGTGTGAAAAACAATCATAAGTCACTTTTTTCAGTGCTGCTGTAACTTTGAAATCACTAAATGAACTGTTGTAAGTCGAGGACCATCAGTATAAAGTTATGACTCCTACAACAAAACTCCATTTTAGATAATACCATGAATACATTTATCCAGGAAGCAGTATGGAAATAGTTTAACATCCCAAATTACCCTGCTGTTTTGGTATTCTGTGGCAATTTCCATTCCAATTAAGCAGTCTAGCCTTGGGCCAGTACTTCTACTACAACATAACTAATAAATGCTTATCTTTTAATATAATCCAAATTGAAGTCATTCCCTTACAGGTACAGATACTCTTAGTTTACTACTGTACCATAATAAAACAGGAATGACCATCATGAAGCGATATATACGTTAAGTGAGCTGGGCCATATTGTATGACCTTTTTTGTCGTGGTTGATCCCAGTCATTAAGCAAATTCAGATTCCTCCTCTGACTCTGCTTGTCAGAAGCATCCTAAGAAGGCTGCAAATGCCGATCACGTGACCCTAAGACATTGCAACTGTCAAATACTTGCCTGTTGCCAAGCCTCCAAATTTTGATTACGTGACCATGCAACACTGAAATGGTCTAAAGTACAAGACAGATCATATATCACTTTTTGTCAGTGCAGTGTCATCGTAACTTTGAACAATTCGAGAGCTATCTGTATTAAATATGCTAAAGCCCATCAATTACAAACCAGGTTTTTGCACTGTCTTGTTAGTGAGATGAACCAAATCAGAGAACCAAATTTCAGCAATTACAGATGGTCCTTTCACATGACAATTTAGTCACATTTTTAGCTACATTTCTCAATACTGTGTAATAGTTGTATGTAATCATTACCTGGGAAGCTATTGAAACATCCTGAAGTTGTTTAAATTATGAACACAAAAAAAGAGAGGATTTTTTCAGAATTTAAAAACCCAAAACTGTGCAATGTATAAAATACAACGTAAGAAAAGAAAGAAAATATTTTAACTGAGTTCAGAAAGCAGTGAAGTAAATTAAATGTTTGGGACAAAGGGACTTAAATGAGTCACTGCTGCAACTTTACAGCAATTCTCCACCCAGGACAAATGTCTTTTATGCGAAGTTTCTCAAAAAGCCTAAATGTTGTCAAATTATACAGCATCCTTCACTTTGGTAAATATACTTTATCTGAAAGGGCCAAAATATGACATGAGCTGCATGTTTTTAAAGTATTCTGATCATGAAATCCATATAGATCTCCTGCAGTGCTAATATGCATAAGATTTTAAATGTAAAGCTTTCTCAGCCTTTTAAATCCATAGCCCTCAGGCCACAATTTTATATAAGGGATGAGACATTGGGTGCTGCATATAGCCTCCAGACCTATTTTGCCAGAAAACTAGACTGCACAGCCTAATTAATGTTGTACATACATATCAGATACTTTCTTCCAAATAGATTGCAGTATAAATTCTTAGATGTCTCCGTTAGCTCATCAAACACAAGCCACTCTTAGAAATTATATTGGTTAAACTGCCAACTGGCAGAGGGAGTTTGTATGGATTGATCCTTGTGCCAGGGGGAGATCACAAAAAACAATAAAAGTACGAGAGGTTTGTAATCAAGGTAATCATTTCATTGAGCAAATTCCATATGATAGACACTGCATTTTGCTAGCGGAAACACTGTACAAATAAGCCATAATTAGTTATCATTACATGCACTCTTTGATATGGATTAAGAATGTCAGTAATTAAGAATACGTTGTCTTAAAAATGGAATGTATAAGATATATATTCGACTTAACCCTAGCAAACACAAAGTAGGGAAAGAGATCAGGAAGTATACCTTGACCTTCTTTAGTTTCATTTCTGAGCATTTGACATTGTTTATTTAAAAACAAATGTGATTAAACTGTTTTAAACATTAAGATGCAGAAAAAGTAGTTTACAAGTTTATTCAAGACAGTTCATTCATTATTTTGCAGTAGAAAGATAACAGTTCAATTTCCTTTAGACAATATTCAATTGCAAAGTGATATAAGATATAAAACATACAGTACTTATCTTATCTACCATCTCTGCTGTTTCTGATTGAACATAGTCTGGAGTCCAGGAGGGAGGGGCTATCTCAGTGGGCAAGGCAGCAGCAGAGCTTGGAATATCTGGTAGGAAGGAAGAGGACCATCCTTTGCAGTTCCATAGAGCAGCGGTCACCAACTGGTGGTCCGTGGACCACTGGTGGTCTGTGAGAGAATTTTGGTGGTCCGCAAAAAAATTATTTGCATTTTTTATATAGCACTAAATACTGTTTATCTTTTTAAAAATTCATATTAGTGGTCCGCTAACAATAACAGCATTCTGTGCACCTTTGGCGTTGAGTCATGCCGGCCACATGACCACAGAGACGTCTGGCTCTTCAGCTTTGAAACGGAGATGAGCACCGTCCCCTAGTCAGCAACAACTAGCACGTATGTGCGAGGGGAACCTTTACCTTTACCTTTTTATTAGTGGTCCGCAGGATTTACAATTATGAATTTAGTGGTCCCTGAGGTTCGAAAGGTTGGTGACCTCTGCCATAGAGTATATTTATAGTCATGCTGATAGTCATGTTACTCTGGCAAGATTTTGTCTGTAGACAAACAATAAAGAAGCTGCTCAGAAATAATTCCACATCATTCTTGTTTTATGTGGCCTGACATCAATCTTGCCAAATACTACTATCTGCCTAACTATAGAAATGCCCTGTGAACTATTTGGGAGGGCCTGTCCTTGCTTTTTTCCTGCCTACCAGACTGTCTTTTTGCCCTCTGCGAACAGCCCCTCTCTCCCAAGACTCCTGACTACATTCAACCACACTTCCCTAATTTATCCCAACAATGCTGTCAGGCAGGTTCAGGCAGAAAGAAAATGCCAGTTTTCAAACTACTTGGAGATTATTGTTCTTCCTGGTCCCACATTGTGGGATTTCTTTAGTAAAATATACAAAGTAACATTGCAAACGTAAATCAATCACAGTTCTTCCATCTCTAATTTTATACTGTTTTCCCACTTGTCTTTTAGTTTCACATGAAAGCTTGAGGCTGTGTTTTACTCTAGAATTGATGGAAATAATTACAGAACAAAATTTAACTGGAATTTCTTTGATAAGTTGAGAACAAAAATAAACCTAACTACAACCATCACACAAATTAAGTGAGGTATGCTTTTTGTTCTCTTTATGCAACAGAAAGGTTTTCCATAAATAGTTCTGACTCTTTAAAACAAGTAAAAATGTGAAAACCGAACATGATATTTCTGTGAACGTTTCTTTCCTACCATGGAGAAAACTATGCTGTATTCTTAAAACACTGAGAACATGTGGCTTTTTTATCCAATATTTTAACAATAGAATTGTTGCACAGATCTATTTAATTTGGCTGATCTGTTCTTTTATTCATTGCTGAATCTTTATAGTGTATTCCTATCCTGGTTTTGTAAAGTTTATAAAGGCTTCAGATTTACAGCAGAAAAAGGCCATGCATTTTTTTTTAAAAAACTACCAGCTAAAATAATGTTTGGGAGTTTGAGTTCATTGAACACATATGGCAACAAACAGTATCAACTAGGCCTTTAAAATTTAAGGAAGGAAAGTCAATAGCTAAAGTTACACCCAAATATATTTTTCTTGCTGCTGATATTTAGAGCACTGGAGCACAAGAAACCAAAAACTACAATACCATATTTAAGATGTCTTTTCTGTATCATTATGTACAACCATCTTTTATTTAAAGCAGCTAAACCCTGCTTTTCAACCAGAAAGACTTCCAAAGTGGTATACAAGTCTTTTATATATTGTATGAAGTTCTCACTAAAACACTTCTAATATTTATTTTATTATTTTAGCTATTTGACAGTGTTCTTTAAAAACTCTTACAATAAATACCTGTTTTAAAAAATTAAAAGATGTATTTCTTGCCTTTTTGATCCAGGGACACACTGGGAAGAGCTGATGATACAAGGTAGTAAGTAGCCTTACCTGACTTCCGCAGGTATGAGAACTGATTATTTCAAATCAGCTATTACAGATTAAACAGGAATATAAGCAACTGTAATGTATAAAGTCTATGTCACAGCTAAGCATTTATCACCTAATTCTCCTGGCCCAAATCCTCATAATCAGTTCATTAGTTGAAAGTGCCAGCAATTCAAACATCATCTAGGTTCCTTCTTCTTATCCCATCATTTTTTTTTAAAAAAAAAATGGATTATATTTGCATAATAAGGGATGAGGGAGAAATAACATGAAAAATGCCTGGGGTTTGGTTACCCTAGTGATACATGGCTTATCAGCATGGTTGCACTTGAACATATTATATTCCAAAAGATATTACACAATTTATATGACAAACAGGAAGAATCTATAAATAATGCACAGAAAAGTAGCTGAAGAGCCTGAAGTCATGGCTTTACTGGTACTGCATTGCAACTTAATGATTTCTTTTTCTATTTTTCAAATACGACAAGTAATTTGCTGAAATCCTTGATGGTCCAGGAGATTTTCTGAGGTGTAAATCCTACTCTCTTTTTGCCAAATGATTTCTCTCTTGTAGCTGGTCAAACTATGCAACGAAACCCTTAAAACAACAAGGGCCAGCCTTTCATCCCTTCTTATTCATTGAATGGGAGAACCACCATACTAAATTCTAGATCTGATCCATTTGTTAAATCAGATCAAACTTACCATGCTTGTTTTTCTAAAGCCAAAATGCACATCCCCACTTATTGCTTTGGAGGTCAAGAGAAAAGCCAGAGACCTATATTAATTTCAGGACTGGATTTTAAAACTGTCATTCACATTAAAGACCCTTCCTTTCCAGTTCTTCCAGTACAGCTTGGATTCTATGAACTGCCTCTTTCCTTGCCTGGCGCACATTGTCCTGACCACCTGTCTCTACAGAGTCCAGTTCCAACAACTTCTTGGTCAGCATTTCTTCCAGCAACCAGTAATCCTTGTCTGTCTTTTTACCTACAAATTCATCCACTTCTTCTTCCAACAGTTCAATTCCTTCCATAACTTGTGCGATCTTCTGTATTCCAGGCTGCACATTAGTTGGAGGCTGTACGTTTATTTTACAAGCTGATCCACTGTTAATCACAGATGGTTTCTTATGTACATTATCATACAGCTGGGGCTGTGCACTATACTGCACTTTGGGACTGGAAGCAGATGGCTTAACATCAAGCTGTGCTGGACTGTAGTCATTCGTGGTCCCAGAAGGCAAACTACTGGCTTCAGGAAGATAACCATATTGGTTAATCCCTTGATCCATTTGGCTAAAAGAGTCCTAAAGCAGAAAAAAAGCAATTTCAACAACTCTATCGGTTCCATTTCCCCCCATCCTGTCTCAAAAATGCTGCGAAAGCAGATTCCTAGGTGGCCAATATTGCCAGCCAGCCTCTCTGCATATTTGTAAGATCTGCATTCTCAAAAGGTTAGTGCAAAAAGGCTCTAGTACTGAAAGCCACTATGGATAGTACCTGAACTTTGAACCTGTCAGAATGACATCACAATGTGCCATGATCCAACAGCCTAAAACCTAGGTGACCGTCTCATGGGTTCTATAGCATAGTAAGCAGTTTCCCAAAAAACAAGAATGTAAGAACTCATTAGACTAAGTGCTTTCTTCCTCACATACATACAAAACTGTCAACTGGAAACAGCAATGAAACTGTAGAGGAACATGTAAACTCAATACCTACTACACTGAAGACTTGTAAGTTTTAAATCAATCAAAGGTGAGTGTACTTTTCCTATTAGGTTTCTTTTTAAAACTTTATTTTATTGTTACCGATTTCTGCAATATCAAAGCATTTCAACTACAATCGAACAAGATTTCTCCAGTATTCTTCCCAAACTTTCTTGGCAAAATGTTTCTATATCAATACTTGTTGAATATTAATCACTTTGCTTTTTAAAATAGTTGTTTATTTGCCTCTGCAATTCTACATCTATACATATCTCCTCTAGATGTACTATAATACTGTACTACTCCATTTTTTTTAACATTTAAAGCCTGGGTCTGCACGTCTTTTAAATCAGATTTCACAAAGTACACATAAATCCAATCTTTGTTTCTCAGATGGAGAGCTGAAAATAAATCAGCATACATTTTTATTTTTAATAAGTTTTGCCTTAACTCTTTCCTTTAGAATCCAAACACTTTCAGACATTCTTTTTATATTAATTTCCTACCGTATGGTAGTGAGTTTGTTAATATAGAAAGACTCACAGTATGTATTTGAAAAGATTTATATCATTTTCTTGTATCTGTTTGCACAAAACTGTTTCAATTTTGCTCAACTGGGCTTTTTTATTGCAAGTTAGTGACACTTCGACAAGTTTATTTTAAATTAAGTTACTAAATAATTTATTTTGGCTGACTGTTGGTGTTTTCAAGCAGTTTCAATTCTATCAGACTTTTCTTTTAAAAAACCCAAGAAGGGAGGGACGGAGAGGGGGAGAGAGAGTATGTGTTGTTTACAATCCCAGGTAGTACTGCAAATTGTATATTCTCATTTGTTTAGCTCTTTGCAAATTAGCATTAGCAAAACTAAAAGCATAACACAATGATAAGCAAGGACAACACAATTTAAAACAATAAAAACTGTGGTATTTCGAAGACACAACCCTAAATTTTCAGCATATTCTTTAATATTTTGCATTAGAGGATAAATAAACTCCTTGTGTATTTCAAAGACATACCTTTGGATTGTTATTTGGGGGATGTAGAGTAGACACATCACTACTAGGCCAAGATTGTGGAACATACTGATTCCCTCCTTGCCCTGCTGGGGGAGGGGGCCAACCATAGGGAGGCTGCATTCCATAAACGCCAGGTGTTTGCCAAGTGGCATCTTGAAGTCCTGGTTGAGGAGGGGGTGGCCTCTGCTGTGGAATGTTAGGATTACAATCTCCATACGGATAGGGTGGGAGCGGAAAAGGTGGGCCCTGCAGGAAAAGGGGGATACAGAGACACGTTTCTTTAATTGCCCCAGGAAAACTCATCAATTAATAAAACATTAAAAGACATTTCTAGTAGCAGTGTTTCCATGGCATTAATTAATACTTTAATAGAAAAACAACATTCCTGTTTTCTGTTCATGCTTCAAAAGGCTGGGCTCTTTTCTGATGGGCACATCAGATTATGGTCCATGCGGGGTGTAATACAGCTGAGTAAGCAATGGTTTGCCCTCCCCCATTTCCTTATTCTCATGATCAGGACACATGCAAGCACTTTGCAGTAGATGCTTCACAAAACCCTATGTGCTCTCCCCTTCTTTCAGTATTCAAATGCTCCTTTTCATTTATTGTCTCTACATCTGTCACTTAAAAAGAAGAAAGGGCAGCAATTGAAACAGACAAAATAATATGGCCTAGAAACCAGCCGGCAAGTACCAGGCCTCCCTTAGGCATGAAAGCCAGATGAGTGACGTTGTGCCAGTCGCTCTTTACAGCCCAACCCACCTTATAGGTTTGCTGCTAGGGAGAGACTAGGAGGCAGGAAGATTAGGTATGTTTGCTGGCTTAATATTATGAAATATGAATCAATATTAATTTATGACCAAACACACACACACAATGATAATTCATATCAGATATTTACTTGTGGAGGGGAGTAACCTGCTACCTGCCTCCTCACCATGGAACCTTCGGTTGGACAGTCTGGAGGGGGATAATTCCAGTTTGATGCCGATGATGGAGTTCTATATATGCTAGAAGACTCTGTGGAGTAAGTGGCAGGAGCGTGCTCTGAGGAATAGTATGTGTTTGACTGTGGGAGACTGGGATATGGCGGCCCTGCCCCAGGAGCTGGGTATGAAGATCCATAGACACCATTTGTGTAGGAAGAATCAATTCCCTGGAGGATAAAAAGAGAAGCTATTTGAAATAGCTTGCCTAGCTTAAAGACAAGAATTAGGGTATTAATACCTTATTCAAAAGACAGTTCCAGAATTATTTCCTTAAGCAGCCTCAGTAAAGAAAATGACATCTTTTAAGATTTTTTGGATCTTGCAACTTTTAGTTATGGACAATATAGAATATTGCGTGTAAAAAAGCTAAGGAAACAAAAAGACCAGAATGTATCCATGCAAGCAGCCAACACCCAGATAAGCAGAGATTAACACCAGACAAACTATCAAGCAGAAAACAATACCCTAATCAAGAAATTAGCAAGAAGAAAACCACTTTGCCAGAAGAGAAGCTACTGTACATAAACAGAGAGCAAATTCCACATTGTACTAATGTTACTATTTGGGTAATGATGTTTGGAAGCAAGCAACCAAGCTCAAAAAGCACCAAGGATTCCATAGCAAAAGAAGCTGTTCTATTTATTAGTTATTATTGTTTGCATGTTTGTGGTAACAATAAAACAAACTGACCCAGTTGGGAAGATATTAAAATCACTGATACTTCTATATAAAAGAAACTACTTGCATAGAACAAGAAGTCTTGTGAACAGGGATGACAGGCTAATAAACAATTTGAGACAGATTTTACAAACTATCATTTAGGGTAAAACTTTAGGTCTTAAGTTTTGCACCCAGGTGACACCTAAATTTTTACACAAAACGATGTTACACAGCAGAAACCCTCCAAAAATGTATATGCTGCATTACTTAATTTGATCATTTTACAATTTTGTTATATACATCGACTCTCAAACCAGAAGCTTAATTATTTTACAAGAAGCTATGTCCAGACAAATTGCAGTACATTATTCCTATTACTCTACCTGGCCTTGAAGCTCTGATCCAACAGGGTATGGATTTGAATAGGAAGTTCTTGGAGATGGATTCCAGTAATTGGGGGCATACCCAGGATAAGGAGGCTGTTCCTAAGGAAGAACCAATACATTTAATTTCTACAAATGATTAGGCTCACACCTAGAATATTTCTAGACTAGTATACAGCTAACTTTTGCATTCAAGCTGAATGTCAGATCATCAGTAGGAAATTCAACAGAATGTTGCTGGAAAATCATCTTGTTAATCCATGACTACCAAGCTAAATTCAGCAGTCTGCTTGTAGCAACATGTGTGATTTCTGTTGTAAGAAGATCCTTGTAGCAGAGGAGCCTCTAAAAAATAATGGCTTGACTTCATCAATTCTTGGTGACTGTGTTGGGAGTATTGATACAGCTTTCTTGGTTACAGTATAGAAATGGTTTGCCTCTAGTTTCGTCCAAAATGTTTTTCAACTTCATAAGATAGTTTTCAACCCTTGCACTGCGTGGCTGAGAGAAAGCTGAGAATCTGTGGGCCAGAATGGTCAGTCTGTCACGGGAGGCTCGTCTTCACACAGCAGCACCGGCAACAGGTGGAGGCAGAGACACAGGGGAGGGCGGGACGCAGGCAATTTTTACACGCTGCACGGGCTGCATACAAACCGAGATGCAAAAAAAAGCCACTTGTCCCACCGTGAAAACCACCCGTGCGGGCTGTTTTCAAGACAGCCCGGACGGCTCATCCAGATTGCATGCCCTCCCCCGCCTGCTGCTTGGACAGGTAATCAACTCACCTGTGCTGTGTGGCCTGCAGCTGCTGCCAGACACCATCGGCCCCTGTGCCCTCACCTCTGGTGCTAGCCATGGCCACAACCCCTGGTGTTTTCAAGGTAGGTCGTATTTTCAGGGAAACACTCTGTGTGTGTGTGTGTGTGTGTGTGTGTGTATGTGTGTGTATTTCAAGTGGTGACTGGCAGACAGGTAAGGAAGTCTTGTTTTATTGATGATACATTAAGACTTGCAAAACCACTAACCATTCGCAAAAATAGGATGAGCGCATTGTAGACGACTTCCAGTCTTTTCAAGGTCATATCAGGAAATGGAAAGAGCAGGACCTTCCTTTTACATAATGCAACATCATTTATATGTATATGAACACACAGCTATGATTAATAACAAATCTAAATTTTCTCTGCAAAAGTCAAATCCTGGGAGGAGGGTAGAGAAGAGAATCAGAGAGCAGGTGAATGAAGTATTTTCCTCTACAGTACTTCCAGTATTACATTTCTGAAATGCTTTACAATGCCTTAAAGTTTAGTTCATGTGTTGGGTGATCATTACAATACACAAAGAATTGGAAACTCTTGTGGTGTTAGGTAAATGGCTATGTACTGCATTCATGGAGGGATATTATAATAATCTGATAGGAATGATCTGAAAATAGTGGCTATATAGCAATGGTTTCTACCAAGCAATGACTAGAAAATGTGTAATCTTCAAATGATAAAAGGTATAAATAAGGAACATATCAGAATAATCAATATGTATCCCAACAATACCTAAACACAAGCTTAAAATGTTTAAGTATACCCCAAAGTACAATAATCTAAAATTTATTTAAGATTCAAACAACTTATTTATACTATATCTTTGATTTTATCTCAATTATGTAAGAGAGTTAGATAGTAACACTTTTTATCCTCTAAAAAAAATCCTAATGGTAACTGAAAGACCAACCAAATTACCGCTGCATAAACTCTTGTGGATCTCCATTTACAGATGTTGAGATTGAGCTGTATTTTTTAAAAATGGAAGAGTTAATATGCTGCCCGAAATATCAAGAATTATAAGTAGATACAGAAAAATTATAAAAAAACTATCCTTTCCTCAAGGAAAACAGTCTCAGCTACTATCCGTTTTTCTTAAACCAATACAATTCCCACCTTATATTTTATAAGACTCTTTAATGAATTGTTTAAACTTAGATATTTTGCACTGGTAATCTTTAACCATCAGTAATAAAATATCTGTCTTTCAGGACCTATTTCACAGACTGAGCTATTAATTTAAATGGTATCAAAACACAATTTCAAATAATTGTTTTTACATTTTTAATATCTGCTGGTATTTGTGATGCACTAAAAATAACATTGGTAAGCCTATGTATGTTTAATTTAATAATCACCTGGGCAACTCCTTTCCTTTTACAGACTTAAAAAATAGGCTTTATCTTAAATCTCTCTTCAGCAATCAAACTACCGGTAATTAAGTTTGCCTGGACACTCTTATTCACAGCTGATTAAACTGTCCAAGAATTTATAGAATGCAAGTATAAATAGTTTGTCATCTGTCCTGAATGTGGTTTAACTGGAGGCATACATATTTAGTTATTTTTTAAAATTCTAGAGACTAAAATATTTTCCCACAACAGGAACCTAATAAAATATGTGAATTTTAAAACACATTAAAGTTATTTCTATTCTAACATTAAAATAAGGTGGCAAGAATTATAGTAATAACATTGTATTGCTCTAGTTACATTCACTAGTTTCACTAGCTGATGTTTAAGGCTATCTCATTTCTTAATAGTCTAAATTTTGTAGGACATGCCTCCTCTCTGCAATGCCAATTATTTGTACTAAAACTAATCTCCCAAGAAATAGAAATTCAGAACATACCCCGTGCTCCTTAAGAATGTTTTAGATGTTAAACTATATTAGACAAGTATTCAGAGTTTAGATTTAGGATTTCCTTGATGTTCATTCAGAATCTTTATCACTCTTGTGTAAATCCTTTATTGTTACAATCCCAATTTTTAAGCTGGGAAAAAGCTAGGGTACAATAAATGAAAAATAGCTGCTTCAAAACAGCATCTTTTACACAATACTACCACAGTTCCACTATGAACTACTTTTTTGAAAACACCAACCCTATGAATATGTTTTCATATTTTGAAGACTATGACTCAAGTTCAAAAACAAAAAAACAAATACCCTAAAAAGCAGCTAAGAGCCAGCTAATCCCACCCAAAATGATAAGTTCTATTTGCCAAGTAACGTCATCATGAATGAAAGAACCTTTTAGGAATACAAAACATTTTAAGACATTTAACGATTTCTCAGAACCTACCTTCACCACACAGAATTGTTAAATATGTATGGAGCATTTTACCGTGCGCAACCCTAAAAGAAAAGACTAAACAAAACAGACTTGCTTTATGTTTTCCTCAGATTTACGCAGCAGTGCCTTCCTCCTCTAAATGGAGAATGTTAGCCAGCAAGTCGTTTTCCAATATAGGAAAAAGCTCCCACCAAGAACATTTCCTTAGTCTCTAGGCTCCATTTTTCAAGAATTAAAGTCTATATGATTTTCCTGGGGACAGACAAGGATTGAAAAATTCTAGATAGGAACAAGACGATGAGATTTCATACAGGACTTACCATTTTCTTAACTTCTAACCAATCCAAGGTTCCCCCCCCCCACTTTTTCTTAGCCGAACCAAGGGAAGGTTTTGTTATGGCTCAGCTCCGGCATGCGTGCACTTGGAAAATGCATCAGCCAGACTTAGCTAAGCAATCATTTAAACAAAGGAGGAATAACGAGGAGACAAAACAGAACTGGCTTCGTCTCACTTCCTTCTCAGAGTAGACGCAACAGACTTGAGCACGTGGTAGCACTTCAGGGGAGGGGGAAGCGCAAAGGAGGCGCAGACGGTGGCCTGAGGGGGTCAATTACGTAACACAGCGTTAATAACAGAGAGAGGCAAAATAGGAGCAGGGACTGGGCCGTTACCTGGGAGCCACCCTGAACCGCTCTTTGCCCGCTGCCGCGGTGCTGGCCACACCTAAATGGTGCCATGCCCCACAGCGGTGGGGGAGGCTCCGGCTCAGGCCGAACTCGTTCCACTTCTGTTCCGCGTAACCTCCTCAGCGCCGCCGCCATTACGGGCTCTCAATTTAGTATTTATTTTCCCCCCTTGTAAACCAGTGCGCCTGCTCACCAAGCGACCAATCACAACGATCAACAGACCCTCTTCGGCTTCGATTGGCTGTTTACAATATTCCAGGATGTGGGGAGAGCGGTAGGGTTTTGCTACAGAAATAAATGCCGCTGCTGACGTCAATAAGCAGGGACCGCTCCCTAACGTCACCGGGGAATGCTATCCAATCAGCAAGTCTGATTTAGAAGAAACTTTCAATTAACTCTTAAAGCGCTAGAAAAAAAGAGGAATTCAGATTTTGTTTAGAATAGAATAGAATATTTTTTATTGGCCAAGTGTGATTGGACACACAAGGAATTTGTCTTGGTGCATATGCTCTCAGTGTACATAAAAGAAAAGATACGTTCATCAAGGTACAACATTTGCAACACAATTGATGGTCAATATATCAATATAAATCATAAGGATTGCCAGCAACAAAGTTTAGGGCCCAGATAAGAAATTTACCTTCCCTCCCCTTCTTGTCACTTATTTATTTTATATAGCAGAATTTGCCTTCAAGCTTTATTTCGGAAGAGGAATATTCATGGGTGGAGCATAGTTTATTCCACAAATTTAATAACAAATTTGGAGGGCCAATGGAGAGTCCTTATCAAAACAAGATTGGGTACAAAACAGAAATTAAATAATACTGTACAGGTTGCTTAACTGCCCAGGTACTTGAAAGAGAACTTTGGAAGGAATATTTTTATATTACTTCCTTTTAAACAGGTTTAAAATATAGATTGTCTCTACTGTACATGTTAAGGAATTTCAGCACGCATTCAGTTAACCGAGTTCGCAATGGTATTTGAAGACATTTTGACCTTAACATCTGGAAAGTAGCAGGTTAGGAAACTTGCATTTACAGTCAATATTTTCTTAGTCTTAACACAATAGGACAAATGGCATACAAATATTTGTTTTTCGCCTATTTTATCCTTAAAATTAGTAGCATAGATACTGTACGTATCTTTACAACAATGATAGACCAGTGTAAATGAAAATTACAAGCATTTAGCAATAATAAAATATATAAGATACAAATAATAGCTAAAATTTAGGATTATAAGAATGTAATATAAAACACTATTTTAAATTAATAATTCTTATCATTCGTTAATACTGTTGAAAAAGTAAGAATATAAAACAGAATAAAGCCAGTTTGGATGTAGTGTTAAGGCACTAGAGAGATTGTAAATTCAGGTCCCACCCAAAGCCAGCTAGATGACCTTGGGCCAGTCCCTTTCTCTCAGCCCTAGGAAGGAGACAATGGCAAACGCCTTGTGAAAAACCATGCCAAGAAAACTGTAGGGACTAGTCCAGGCAGCCACTTGGAGTAGGGGCGTGCATAAGTACACAAAAGTGCCTATCATTCCTGTCCTATTGTTTTCTTTCATTATATGTGTTTATATATAATGTTGTGACAAAGTAAATAAAAAAATAATATAAGAGCAAAAGGATAAAATGTGCAATAGTAACCCACGGTCACCCAGTGATCTTCAAGCTGAGTTAGGAGGCTGCAAGCTTACATATATATACATCATAATTTTGGAACTGGGATCATAGCACCCTAAATGATGGTTTATTGAATAAAAGACGTACTACGAGGACTCCCAGGTACTACAGACCAGAGTATAGCGGACCTCCCACAGCAAACCAGGTTTGCACGTAGTTTGCTAGGCCCGCTGCAGCCCAAATCCCCGGGGATTAGAATAGAATAGAATAGAATTTTTTTTTTATTGGCCAAGTGTGATTGGACACACAAGGAATTTGTCTTGGTGCATATGCTCTCAGTGTACATAAAAGAAAAGATACGTTCATCAAGGTACAACATTTACAACACAATTGATGGTCAATATATCAATATAAATCATAAGGATTGCCAGCAACAAGTTATAGTCATACAGTCATAAATGGAAAGAGATTGGTGATGAGTGATCGTTTAGGAGCCTAAACGAACGCGGGTCTGATGCTGCGGAGCCCATCCCGCGCATTATTCCATGCATCCAAAACGGATGGTTCAAGTTCCCCCATGACCGGCGGGCGCAGCCGATGTGCCTTTCCGATCCTGTCTTTGATTGCGCTCCAGCCAGCCGGGCGCGGCCGCTCCCGACCCCTCCGCCCTTCCCAGGCCGCCTATTTAAGGGTCGAGGCCGACGGCGCCAGACTCCCTCCTGGGAACTCCCATGCGCACCAACTCGCCGCCGGGAACGGGTCCCCTTTTGTCTCCCCGCCCCGCCGGAGCTTGTGCTTCCGGACCGGGCGGGGAGAGGCCACGAGCAGGTTCCGCTTCTCCCAGGGCCGATGCGGGCGGCGGAGCTTCCGCTGCGTCCAGGGGAAAAATGAATTACATGCCGGGCACGGCCAGCCTCATCCAAGATATCGACAGTGAGTTGCGCGCGGGCGCCCCGCCTCCTTGCAACCGAGCCTCTTCTTTCTCCTCTTCTCGGTTTTTGAACCAGCTTTCTTTCCCACTTCTCTCCTCTCGACAAATGCCTTTGCTTTAGGAAATGGCATTGCGCTAATTTAAGCGCCGCTGCTCTGCATGGCAGCAGCAGGCTGGGGTCGGGCCACGAATGCTAAGGAAAAAGGGGAGACACCTTCCCAAAAAGAGAGGCGTGGAGCGCTGCGTTGTGGCTGATTTCGGTTTGAAGGATTTGCGCCTGGCGAGCGTTCCGTGTAGTAGTAGTAGTAGTAGTAGTAGGACTCCTCTCTCTATTTTGGAGGGTGTGTGGCGGATCTTCCTGGTTTTCTTCTCTTGTTTTCTACCTTGGAAGTGGCTTGTTAATAGAATAGAATTTATTGGCCAAGTGTGATTGGACACACAAGGAATTTGTTTTGGTTCATAGGCTCTCAGTGTACATAAAAGAAAAAGAAAAAAAAATACCTTCATCAAAGGTACAACATTTACAACACAAATTATGGTCATAGGGTACAATTTAACTCTTAAAGATGGCAACAAAAAGTTACAACCATACAGTCATAAGTGGAAAGAGATTGGTGATGGAAACGATGAGAAGATTAATAGTAGTGTAGATTTAGTAAATAGTTTTAACTTGACTTGCGATGGGCTTTGAGCAAGTTAATTGAAATCATTGTTAATGGGATAACCTAAATTTGGGGAGTTTTGCACAATGCACTAAGTTGTAACCAAGAGTTTCAAAGCCACTGGTGAATTTTTACAAAAGTGGAAGGGTTGAAGCCTGTTTCCTTCCTTCCTTCCTTCCTTCCTTCCTACCTACCTACCTACCTACCTACCTACCTACCTCCTACAGGAGGCATCGAAACATCAGGCAATCCTGTTTTACACTAGTCTGATGTTTTACATGATAGTTTCCTTCAGTGATACATTTTTAATGGCTTTTAAAGGCAAACATCCTTCCAGTACTAACCCCATTTAGATATATTCTTACATAATCACCTGAACCACAAAATAGCTGGCTATATTTTTAGACTAGCATGTTGTATATGTGCAGTCCATATGGTAAGTTTATGCTGCACTGTGCAAAAGAACCCATGAACACTGAGCTGAGTAAACCATAGTTTATGGTGTATTATAAGCATAAAATGTGGCAGATTGTTAACACTGTAAAGCCCAACATTTTAAAATGGTGTGAACTAGAGAGTTTTCAGTTATCTTAGAGCAGTGATGGCAAACCTATAGCACACACGCCAGAGATGTCACGCAACACCCTCTCTGTGGGCATAAGAGCCATCGCCCCAGTTCAGCTCCATTGCACATGCGCTCATGCCTTCCGCCGGCCAGCTGGTCTTCGGGTCTCTGCTGCACATGTGCTGGGGGCTGGGCACATGCGGGGGGTGCGCACATTGCATTTTGGGAGTGCGGGGGGATTTGCAGCCATGCACGGGGGCTCTGGGCACTCAGTCCGGAAAAGGTTAGCCATCACTGGCTTAGAACGATTGAGGAAGAAAAATCAAATTCAAGCAATGAAAATCAAATCCAAATAAGGCTAATTGGATCCCTACACCTCTCTACTTGTACAGTGAATCTGATCATTCTTTATAATTCCAAATAGCAAGCCTAAGCAAAAAGCACACAAAGAATAGATAGTAATATATTTTGGAAAACTCCAAGGTTTATATAGACTTTCAGAACTGTAGAAAAGCTGATTCAACTCTCTAAAAGGCTTGATTTTTGCAAATTAATGAGATTTTTCTCTCTTTTTCCCTCCTTTCCAGAGAAACACTTGGTCCTCCTTAGAGATGGCAGAACACTGATTGGATATTTACGCAGCATTGATCAGTTTGGTATGCCAAACCATTATCTTTTCACTTATGTATCTTTTGATGGTCCTTCGTACAGCTAATATTTTGCCAAAGTCAGGAATTCAAAGGGAAAAAAAGGATTGAGGAAAGAACAAGGGGGAAAAGAAGAAAAAAAGAAAAATGTGACATTTTATTTTGAATGTATTTAATTACACCTATTGCTGACAGAGTATATAGAATCAGTTTGGTGTAATGGTGAAGACATCAGGAGACTGAGTTTTAGTCTTGTCTTAGATGCAAAACCAGTTGGGGTTTCTCTTAGCCCTAGGAAGGAGGCATTGGCAAACCACTTGCAAAAAATTTGCTAAGAAAAATGCAAGGATTTGTCAATGCAGACACCAGGTGTCAAAACTGATTCAAAGGAGAAAATGTCAAGGACTTTCCTGGGTTAAAATAAAATAAATTATTGATTTCGTAGGGTATCTTCAAAACAAGTTTGACAGCAAATAAATTTTTATTCTGCCTTTGCTGCAGGAGTTCAAAGCAGTGTACATGGAATTCATTCTTCATATTTTTTTTCTCCACAGTAACCCTGTAGAATTTTGCTTCATGGCCTCTGGAGAAAAGCTAGGGTTCAAAAGTCATCCCAGACTCTTCCAAACTTAGTTTTCATGCAGTATGTATTGTTCTAAACCACTAGGTGACCAGAAAGATCAGTCAGAAATCTGAGTATCCAACACTGATTAATACAGCACTGGATTAGTCTGAAATGGGTGAAGAGAACTGCATCCCAATATCCTTTTTTGACCAATGGTGTGAACATCCCCAAAAGTCATATCACAGGAACGCAGCAGCAAATAAATTTATTTTCCAAAAGCAAGAGTGACTTTTGAGTCTTCTCCCCTTTAAAATCTGTACCGGGGCTGACTGTTGCTTTGCCATGGAATTTGATTTTCAGCTATTAGCTGTTAATTCAAGCTTTAAGTACTGTACATGAATACATAAAAGTCTAGTTTGCTGCTGAACTCTGCTGTACCGCTAGAGGGTAGCAAATGCTACAGAAGATCAAGACTTAGGTATGCCTCTAATTGAGTTTAGAGAACTTTACTTGAACTTGGACAATCTGATTATAAGAATCATAAAAGTAGTTTCTGTTCTTAGATTAGAAGTGCATTGCTATGGGGCTGTTTATCAAACTTGTTTTTCTTCGTGCAGATGGAAAACATCTGTAAAAAAAATGGGCTCAAAATACAAAGAACTCAATGATTCAACTCTGAGCGACATATAATCCCCAGTATTGTATACAACTATTTTAGAGCTTAGGCTAGTTCCGGTATACTAAGAATTGAACAAAAATAACAAGAGCCAGGATTGACCCAACTCTCAGATTTAATTCAGAAGTTTGTATTTTTTGGCAGAGGACCAATAGGTCCTTGTCCTTTTTCTCTATTTTTCATTTTTCTTTTCTGTGCTGGAGAAAATTGGAAAGAAGTTTATATAAAGAGGCATGGGACTCTATCTGTATATCTGGAAGCAGTATAATTGTCTAACTGAATAAAATGGGACAAAATTGGGTGCAGGATGAGGAACTGCTAAATACTGAGTTTGAAAATGGATTATAACGAAGGGGACTGCAGAAGAAAAAGACTTCCTGTGTATCTCTGTGATATTGGTCAATGGTTGAAATGTTTTCTACTGGACCATTCTAAGCTGCTGTGGGCATAGGACTTAAGGGTCTTCCTGTGTTTACCTATATAAGCACGTACACACACAAATGCAACACGGATGGAGAGCAGAAACCCACATGGAGATGCAAAATGCATATGTTTACATTTACAGAACAAAATGTGAATACCTCTATGGACATTATCAGCAAAAGGCTTGGAAAGGAATTTCAGAAACCATGTTCTGTATGGTTGCCCTAATTTATTCTTTAATTTATAATGGTTTATAATCTTGTGGGTTGACCAGAGGAACAAAACTGAAATGGTATATTGTGCCCATTTTCTGGAATGAGAATAAGCAGTGGTATTTGTATATTTCTATGGCCTGATGTTAATATTTAGTATATGGTCATGGAGCAGAAGTCTGAAAGGTTCATTTCTTTCCAGATGTGGAATTATTAAATAATGCTTGTCTGCAAATAATCAAATCCCATTAATGTTGGGTAGGCATACCATTATTGTTGCATTTGACCACATCCTTATAAGTAAATAATTGCAAGCGAGCCTGTACTGACATGCTGTGGTTTGGATTTAACACTGAAAAAATGTTTTGGGATAAGCAACATGGTATATCTGTTGGAATCTCCTTATAGAAGCTGCGGGTTTTGTTTTCATGGGCTTACAAGTTGTGCAAACCCAGTAATATCATATCAGTTAAGGAACACTGACATGTATACTTTAAGTACCGTGTTCATTATTTTACTGTCTGCATAGCTCAAATGCATTTTTTCATGGCATTATATTGTTCGAGCCCAGAGAAAGATATGACTGCTTAACTGCCAACAGATATGGGATGCATCTCCATTCCACTTTGCAAAATCTTTTTAGCTTCAGATCCAATATGTACAATATAACTTTTTTTTTCCTGAACAATGGGAAACATTGTTCGGTCATCAGCATGTTTACTTACATGTATGGAACTCCTGCACATCTTTGGCTAGCAGATGAGTTAGAGGTTAGTTGTGTTAGATGCCAGACTGAGTTTGGATTTGCATACCTCTGTACAGAGAAGACTTCCTGTTGGAAAAATGAGGGATGTCAAGTGTGGTTTTGGTTTTGCTATGCATATGAAATTCTGAAGAAAGGCAACTACTCAGTGAGAAGGCATAGAGAAATAGACAGTTGGGATCTGCAACACTAAGTGAAACTGCAACTCTGCTGATCTTCCTTCAGCTGTCCTTTCCTTTACAGACCCGAAAAGTTCATTAATGCAGAGACTGGTGGTAAAGTTACTTTTGCATCTTAAACATAAGCAGTTGCTAAACGAGGCAGTAAGTGGGGACTACCTATGGTATATGCTTCCTGATAGTACACCTCTTCAAATGAACCATTCCCTTGCTAAGACCTTATTTGTAAATGGCCACATTTACTTTCGTGATCCTATAATCCTGATTACCAATCTGAGAATTTTGTAGATGGGCTTCTTAATACCTTTAAAAAATGATGGATTGTTCTCAGATCACCAAAATTGAATGTTGGAGGTGTGTACTCTTGGATTCACAAGAATATTTAATTCTGACTTAACACGGAATGTCACTTCAGCTATTTTGTTCTATGACTTAGAATAGAACACTCCAGCTATTTTGTTTACGACTTAGAGTATTGTATGAACTGTGGATTATTTAACAAACGGTAGTTAAGGGAATTGTGATTTTAAGCAATGTGCAAACACGGACACCAGCTAGTCTTTCCTGAGTTCTTTACTTTCATTTCTTTGTTTTCAGTACCCTAGAATGTAAGTACAATCTTTCCTGTCTACAACTGTTTACCTCAAAGTTAGGGGTCATTTTTAGCCTTGTTGCTGGAGAGGTGAAAGCTTGAGATGGTCCTTTCTGCCTGCAATGCCTGTGTTCTGTTCTTGAGTTTGGATCACTGAAAACTCTTGAGTAGTGCAATATAAGTTGAGAGGTCTTTGGTGCTCTGTGAGTTTGGTTGTTTTTTTGTTAGACACTGATGATGTTGCCTAGTTGGGATAATGAAATGTTTACAAGAAAACAACCAAGCTCGGAGAGCACAATGGCCCCCTAATTTCAACCCTGAGCTACAAATATTCTCCTTTGTTGGCAATTTAAGTTACATATATGACTGAGAATTTTGATGACATCACTTCCCTTCGGCTTCCTGGTTGACTAACTGTACTCTGGACTCGTTGCTCCTGTGAGTGCCCCCTGGTGGATCCGGAGGAAATTACAAGGATACCGTGCCTGCCTGAGGATTTTGTATTTTTTTTTCCTTAATGGCAAAAGGTCAGAGACCAACTGCTGGAGAGATGGAGAGAATTTTGGAAAAGTTATCTAATATGGACAAGAAATTGGATGAAATAAGAGCAGAAATTGTGACTATCCAAAAGGATTTAAAGGATACTCAACAAGTTTCAGCAGAAAACAAGCAGAAAGTGGAAGGTTTGGAGGGTGAGATGCGGGCAGTGCAGAAAAGAGAGGAGACGACAGGCAATGCTGTGCTTGGACTACAGATGGATAAAATGTCTTATTTCCTTAGGTTTCAAAATTTGGAAGAAGTGGACCAAGAAGACTTGAGAGATGTTGTGACTAAATTGTTGGGAGAATTTCTTGGGAGAGGTGTTGATTTCATGAATTGGGATGTGGATCGAGTTTATAGAGTTAATTGCAATATGCACGCACGCATGCAGTTCCCAGAGAGGTTCATGTCAAATTTGTGAGAAGAGAGACGAGAGATGAAATTCTTAGAAAACATAGGAGTGGGGCACTGATTTACAGGGGCAGGAGATAGCCATTCTGAGGCAGATTCCCAGACAGGTACGTGAAAAAGAAAGAAATATTATTTTTGTCAAGCAAATTGTACCAGAAGGAGTGGGCTTCAGATGGCTGATGCCAGAGGGATTGATGATTTTCCGGGAGGGCATTACGAAAAAAATCAGTACAATTGCGGAGGCTACGGCCTATGTGGAGGAACACAAAGCCTTCCTGGAATCAGATGACCCAGGAATTGAAGAAGGGGAGGTTATAGATCATGGGGCTGAAGCGGCTGCCGCTGTTGCGGCCCTGGAGTTGGGTCAGGCTGAACCCAGAGTTCTGAGATCCAAAACTAGGAAGTGATAAAGATATTTGGGATTGTGTTGGTTTTCCTTATTCTCTTTTGTACGATATTCTGTTTATTCTTGACTCTTCTTTATTACGTATTTAAAATTTGCAAACTTAGCTACTTCGTGTCACCTGCTTGCCTTATGGCTGTTGTATGTGTTAAAAAATTTGAGTAAAATTCTTATTTTAGATAAGAAAAATGAAAATTTACCATACCTGATATGTATTTGTATAAACCTTTTTTGACTAATAAAAACTTTTTGAATAAAAAAAAAAAAGTTACATATATGACAATGGTGTTTTTTAGGGATATACCAAAAGAAAAATGAAATACCATTATGTTTGCAAAAAGAACTATGAAGGACATCTAAGCAGTATAAACTGCTCTCATTGAGCTGTTGGATGAATAAAATAAGACAAAGATCCACTTCTTACATGTTGGAAGAAAAACAGAGGTCTCATAAGTGCTAAATAGAAATAATGCTTCCAATGCCAGACAACAAAGTGGAAATATTTGCTAATTAGTACTATTTGCTTACCTCTTTAGAACACGGTTGCACAGAAACGCAAAGGTGGAAGGTTGCAGCCTATTCCTTTACAAGCAGCCATACATTTCATCACTCTTTCCATCTTTGTTTCCTTCCTTCTCCCTGAACTTTCAGCAAATCTGGTTTTGCACCAAACAGTGGAGCGCATTCATGTGGGCAAAAAGTATGGTGACATCCCTCGTGGCATCTTCGTAGTCAGAGGCGAGAATGTTGTACTCCTGGGAGAAATTGTAAGTCAGCAACTGGTTTTTCTTTTTTCAAAGAATTGCAGGCCTCTTGGAGCAGAATTCTGGGAGTTGAAATTCTTATAGCTTAAAAGTTGCAATAGTTGAGAAGCACTGCTACAACTTAATTCTTAATTGATATTAGCTGACCTAAATCGGGATTACAGGCACTTGTAGGTTGATCTGTCTAGAGACCACAAGGTTGGGGAAGGATTTGGATTTTTTAAGGAGTTTTTTATTCTTTAAAAAGGTAAAGGTTTCCCTGTCCAGTTGTGTTTGAATCTAAGACACGGTGCTCATCTCTGTTTTTTGGCTGAGGGACCAACCCAGTGTTGTCCGAAGACATTTTCAGTGGCCCTGTGGCCAGCATGGCTAAATGCCAAATACTGAAGTGGTACCCGCCTACTTGAATTTGCATGCTTTCAAACTTCTAGGTGGACGGGAGCTCACCCTGTTGTACGAAGCTCGGGTCTCAAACTCGGGCTGTCAGCTCTCCAGCTGACAAGCTCAGCATCTTTAACAACTGAGTCACACCCACCCCACCCTCCATTTTGCTCTATTCTTACTCTTTATTGTACAATAAATGGTATCTTTTGATGCTTTTTAAAATTGAGAATTGTTTGATAATGTGGAATAGAACAGGGGCACTAAACATACCTGTACAAATTCACAGCATCTGTGTTGTTGTTTTTTAATTGAAAAAGTTTTACAATAAAATTTTTCCCCATTACATCCCACTCCCCTCCCCCCCCCCACCCGGACTTCCCAGAGCAGAGTACAAGGTATACGATCTGACAATCATAAACTAGAATACCCTAATTATCCATAAATTCCCATCCCTCACCTAAAACCTCTACTCTCCTTCTCCATAAAAAGAAACCAAAAAAAAAAAGAGGAAATATTCATTTATAAAATATTTGATGTTTGTTCTAATTATAGTCAGTCCATCTTCCTCATTCCAAGCGTCTGTGTTTTGTGTCTCAGAGCAGGGGTCTCCAGCCTTGGCAACTTTAAGCCTGGAGGACTTCAATTCCCAGAATTCTGGGAATTGAAGTTCTCCAGGCTTAAAGTTGCCAGGGTTTGAGACCCCTGTCTCAGAGGGAAGAAATTGCTGTTTCTTCCCAATTTCAAGCCCTAAAGTATTGACTCTTTTTCTACCGCAGGACCTGGAAAAGGAAAGTGACACCCCTTTGCAGCAAGTCTCGATAGAGGAAATCTTGGAAGTTCAACGGGTAGAGCAGCAAACGAAGCAAGAATCGGACAAGTTAAAAATGCAAGCGCTGAAGGAGCGGGGCCTCTCCATTCCAAGGGCTGATACATTAGACGAATACTAAGTATTTACCTGAACTGTCTCTCAAACATTGAGGAGACTGTCTACTGAAGTGCCCAAGTGATGGACAACTATTTTTTTTATTATTATTTCAGATTCCTTCCCCTCCCAACCCCCTGGTGCAGAAAACAGTTGGATCACCATGATGTAAACTGTAGTTCTTCCCATTTCACGTAAAATCATTATTTTTGAAGATTAAATATAATCCAGCATGACGAAGCAATTGTAAAAGAGAAGACTGGTTTCGGATATTTTGTTTTTGTTTTTTTAATACAGGGATGACTTCTGGAAAAAATGGGGAAGTAACCCTCTCTAACCCGTAAATAAAAGGTGATTGTAAACACTGCTGTAAGCTAAGATGCAAGTGCTACTGAGAATTTGTCTTTTTTAGTCACCAGGGCATTTTTCTAGGGGGACAGAGAAATGACAGAAAAAAACCCTTTTGTCTTCTGAACTGGGCTGATGGAAACTTTAAAACCCTCAAATAGGAGGGAGAAGATTTGACAGGAACATCTGAGTTCTTGTTTGTGAAAAGTTCTTGATGGCCTCTTAGCTTGGTTGTTTGCTTGCAGATGTTTTAGTACTGAACCAGATAACATGATCGATGAAGACGTAATATCTGCAAGCAAAGAATCAAGCTTAGGTAGCACCAAAAATTCCATAGTTAAACCCTGAGTTACAGATATTTTCTTCTGTTGCTCTTATCTGTAAAATTGCAGAATAACAGAATTGGAAGGGAAGTTGGAGATCTTCTAGTCCAATCTCTGCTAAGGCAGGATGCCCTATACTATTTTAAACAAATGGTAGTCCTATGTCATCTTAAAAGTTTCCAGTGATGGAACATCCACAACTTCTGGAAGCAAACCATTCCACTGATTAATTGTTCTCACTTTCAGGAAATTTCTCCTTAGTTCTAAGTTGGATGTCTTTTTGATAAACTTCTATCTGTTACTTCTTGTCCTGCCCTCAGGTGCTTTGGAGAATAGATCATCCCCTTTTCTCTGTGACAGCCCCTTAAATATCGGAAGACTGCTATCATGTCACCCCTATCCTTTATTACACTGTATGTACCCAATTCCTGCAATCATTGTTCATAAGGTTTAGCCTCCAGACCCCTAATCATCATTGTTGCTCTTCTCTGCACTCTTTCTAGAGTTTCAACATCTCTTTTGTATTGTGACCAAAACTAAATGCAATCGTGCAAACAGCCATTTATTAGAAAGCAAGAAGTAAGATTGTTCCTGCCATTTCTTCTAATCCCCAAGAATGATCCCCATTCGTTCAATTTAGTCTTATTTTCTTGTCAATTGAACTCACTTTCAAAGGCAGTTTTCTTGTGCTTCCCTTGCTGTATCCTGAGAAGACCTAGGAGCACTTAAAAAAACCAAGTAAATACTAGAATTGGCATGTCACAGGTCAGTTTTTCACTTGCTTTAAAAAAATGTTTTAAACAGTAAAAAATAAAAGCTAGGTGGGGCAGAGACTTCAGCAAGAGCCAAAAATTGATTTTACGTGAGAAAAATTGACACTTCCCCTTGCAGTCTGTTACTTGGTACAGCAAGCAATGAGTATCTATTTGAAAGTTGTGGTTTTAGTTTCTGAAGACAAGTCATAATTAATCTGCAGAAGTAGCCTGAGAATAAAGTCTTTAGGAAGCAAAATGCATTGTTTCCTTAAGCAGTGCCCAAGATTGACCCACAGGACAATATTGATGGCAAAGGGGCTTTTGGGGTTCAGATAAGAGGGAAATTTCTTTTTACAGATTTTTACAGCCAGGCAGCGGGCTTGTGTTCTCTGCTTCTCAATTTAGTTTAATTTAGCTGATGCCTAATAGCCTTGAATGCCCTCTGAATGGAACGGAGAAAAGAAATGAATAATATATAAGCTGCCAGTGTGCAGTCCTGCCTACTTTTGCCTGTGATCGTTACAAACATACATCCACAAGTTAAAAAAAGAAAATCCACAGGGGGAACTCAGGCAGCCTGGAAACCTCTCATTCTGACTTATAATGAGACTGTATGTTGAAGAGGTTCCCTGTAGCCACAGACTTCAGGCTGCTATTTTAGCCTATATGGTAGCTATAGGCTTGTTTGTTTCTGTGCCCAACCAAAAATCAGATAAGCTAAAACAACAGAGTTCTGCATGCCATGGGGCGCAATGTATCCATTTCCCCAAATCTTGGTTTTTGTCTTGCAAATTGTGCACTTCTTCATTAGCTTCGTTCACTTCTCTGCTTTTCAAGAGTGTATTGCATTAATTCCCCTCCCCCCATTTCAAATTAGTAGAAAAAAAGGTGTTCCATTTGTATTATTATCATTCCATTTAAGGGATTCATCTTAAAAAGATCCTAGTTCAGACTGAAAAAGCTGCTAACTCATTAACTATGGTTTGCCCATTGAATCTGTAAGGACCCACTGAACTATCTACTTGTGCTTGTGAACCAGCAAGTTCATAATAGAATCTTGATGGATCCCATCTCTAGTAAGTTAGCCTCAACTCATTCCTTTACAAATTAGCTTATTGTTCAAAAGCTCGCTGGTATCTAACTATAATACCTTGACAGCATTGTAGGAGAGGTGTGTTATGGCAAGCTGGCTGTGGAATTCTGGGAATTGAAGTCCACACAGCTCGAAGTTGCCACGGTTGAGATACACTGATCCATGGTGGTGAAAAATCAGGAAGAACCTGGTAATACTTTTTCTGATTTAGCAAATTTTGTTAACAAGCATCCGCCTTCATGAGTTGCAGCTCAGTTCCTCAGATGCATAGATTGGTTAGACTTGTTCTTTAGCATATAATGAGAACATCACAAAGAGAAGTAAACCTAGACACACAATCTATGTAACTATTTACAAAACGTCTACGGGAATATATGGCAGTGGCCTCATAACTGTATCTGCAATTCAGCTATCCAGCCTCTGGAGTGGTTTCATCAGATTTTCTAAGGAACCAGGGAATACTCATTCCTGGCTAGACTTCATACTGGTAGTCCTTGACTTGCAACAGTTCATTTAGTGAACGTTCAAAGTTACAAAGGCATTGAAAAAAGCGACATGATCGTTTTTCACCTTCAAGACCTTTGCAGCCTCCCCATGATCATGGATCAAAATTCAGCCGCTTGGCAAGTGTTTCATACTTATGACTTGCTCTAGTCCAAGGTCATGTGATCACCTTTTGCAACCTGAGAAGCAAAGTCAATGGGGAAGCCAGATTCACTTAACAATTTATTTCAGGGGTCTCCAACCTTGGTCCCTTTAAAACTTGTGGACTTCAACTCCCCGACCAAGGTTGGAGATCCCTGATCTATTTTATCAAGTGCAATAATTCACTTAGCCGTGGCAAGAAAGGTTCATAACATGGGGCAAAACTCACCTTTAACAAATGTCTCACCATTTTTGGCCTCAATTGTGGTCATATGTTGAGGACTACCTGTACAGGATTAAACCTATGAGGTTGCTTTCATTGTGTCTCTGGCTTGGGGCTGATGCAGGGTATCATTCATCTGTAGCCACACTAGTGTCAAATTAGCATCTTCCTCTTTATTCTGATGTCTGCTAGCAGCCTAAAAATCTATGACAGATTTTAGGCTTTGCCATTCATTATTTTGGAGAGGAATTGGGACCAATCAAGAATGGAGACAGGATAGGGGTCTGCAACAGGGACTTTAATGCTGTTAATATTTTCTGTTGACTTAATAACAGATACAATTTCAATGCAAGGATGAAAGGTCCTCAGGCTTGAGCAGATGAAGCATAAATGGTTAGTCAGAGTTATGGAGCTTCCTGACACTAGTTTACAGACCATTGTAAAGTTGAGTGTGTGCCTTTGTGTAGCCATTAGAGCAGATATCTCCAACTCCCAAGTCCATCAACTGGGCTGCGCAAACGAGAAACCCCATCGGTAGGATGCAGGCAGCATGTGAAACTACAGAAAAAACTCCACGGAACTGGTCCCTGATGCCCAAAAGATTGGGGTCCGGCTGCTGCATTAGAGCAGGGGTCTCCAACCAGTGGTGGGATTCAGCCAGTTCGCGCCACTTCGGGAGAACCGGTTGTTAACTTATTTATTTTTATTTATTTTTATTTATTTTTATTTATTTATTTTGTCACAACAGTATATATAAGCATAAGCATGAAAATAACTATATAATATATAAGCATGTAAATGAGCATAAGTATGTAATAACTATATTAATTGGATATAATGAAAGGAAACATTAGGACAGGAATGGTAGGCACGTTTGTGCTCTTATGCGCGCCCCTTACAGACCTCTTAGGAATGGGGTGAGGTCAATAGTAGAGAGTTTTTGGTTAAAGCTTTGGGGATTTTGAGAAGAGACCACAGACTCAAGTAGTATGTTCCAAGTATTAATAACTCTGTTACAGAAGTCTCTTGTGGCTCAACAGGCTAATGCAGTCTGTTATTAACACAGCTGCCTGCAATTACAATTACTGCAGGTTCGAGTCCCACCAGGCCCAAGGTTGACTTCAGCCTTCCATCCTTTATAAGGTAGGTAAAATGAGGACCCAGATTGTTGGGGGGGGCAATACAAGTTTACTTTGTATATAATATACAAATGGATGAGACTATTGCCTTACACAATGTAAGCCGCCCTGAGTCTTCGGAGAAGGGCGGGATATAAATTCAAATTTAAAAAAAAAGTCATATTTTCTGCAATCAAGATTGAAGCGGTTAACATTAAGTTTAAATCTATTGGTTGTTCTTGTATTGTTGTGATTGAAGCTGAAGTAATCTTCAACAGGAAGAACATTGCAATAGATGATTCTATGAGTTAAACACAGGTCCTGTCGAAGGCGGCGGAGTTCTAAGTTTTCTAAACCCAAGATTTCAAGTCTGGTGGCATAAGGTATTTTGTTGTATTCAGAGGAGTGGAGAACTCTTGTAAAATATTTCTGGACACGTTCAATTGTATTGATGTCTGAAATGTGGTATGGGTTCCAGATAGGCGAGCTGTATTCAAGAATTGGTCTAGCAAATGTTTTATATGCTCTGGTTAGTAGTGTAATGTTTCTGGAGAACAAGCTACGCAAGATTAGGTTTACAACTCTTAAAGCCTTTTTTGCAATGTAGTTGCAGTGGGCTTTGGCACTTAGATTATTGGATATGAAAACTCCAAGGTCTTTAACAGGGTGGGGGGGTCATCTGTAAGGTAATGTCCATCAAGTTTGTATTTAGTGTTTAGATTCTTTTTTCCAATGTGTAAGACTGAGCATTTGCTAGTTGAGATTTGGAGTTGCCAAGTTTTTGACCATTCTGACACAAAGCCAAGGTCTTTTTGAAGGGTAGTTGTATTGTTGGTAGTGTTAAATAGTTTGACATCGTCAGTGAAAAGAACTCAATTACTCTTAATATGGTCACAGAGATCATTAATGTATAATATGAAGAGTGTTGGTCTTAGAACACTGCCTTGGGGAACGCCGCTATTGACAGGAACAGGATTTGATAGGGCACTGCCTATTTTCTTTCTTTCTTTCTTTCTTTCTTTCTTTCTTTCTTTCTTTCTTTCTTTCTTTCTTTCTTTCTTTCTTTCTTTCTTTCTTTCTTAGATTTCTAGACCGCCCTTCTCCCGAAGGACTCAGGGCGGTGTACAGCCTTATTAAAACACATAGGTACACAATAAATTTAAAATACATTTAAAATGAAATATTTAACCGGCCAATTTAAAACTAAAAACGGTCAAAAGACCGATATAAAACCCTAAAATATAAAATTATAAATAGATTAATACAGTTTAAAATTCAATTAAAACTAAATTAAACTAAAATATCAAATTAAAATAATATTTAGGCTAGTCCCGCCCGATTGAATAGCAGAGTCTTCAGTTCCCGCTTGAAGGTACGGAGGTCGGGAAGTTGGCGTAACCCAGGAGGTAACTCATTCCATAGGGTCAGTGCTGCCACAGAGAAGGCTCTCCCCCTGGGGGTCACCAGCCGGCACTGTTTGGCTGATGGCACCCGGAGCAGGCCCGCTCTGTGGGAGCGCACAGGTCGTTGGGAGGCTATCGGTGGCAGAAGGCGGTCTCGTAAATAGCCCGGTCCTAAGCCATGGAGTGCTTTAAAGGTGAGCACTAACACCTTGAATTGCACCCGGAAGGCTATCGGCAGCCAGTGCAGGCTGCGCAGGATAGGTGTTATATGGGAGCAACATGATGCTTCCACAATTACCCGCGCAGCCGCATTCTGGACTAGGTGGAGCCTCCCGGTGCTCTTCAAGGGGAGCCCCATGTAGAGAGCATTGCAATAGTCCAGGCGAGAGGTAACAAGGGCGTGAGTGACCGTGCGTAAGGAATCCCGGTCAACTGGCGCATCAGGCGATGGCCGTCAAATGCTCCCCTGGCGATGGCCGTCAAATGGTCTTCTAAAGACAGCCGATCGTCCAGGAGAACGCCCAAGTTGCGCACCCTTCCCCTGGGGGCCAGAACTTCACCCCCCACAGTCAGCGAAGGCGTAAGCTGACTGTACCGGGATGCCGGAACCCACAGCCACTCTGTCTTGGTAGGGTTGAGTTGGAGCCTATTCCTCCCCATCCAGACCCGCACGGCCTCAAGACACCGGTCCATCACCTCGACAGCTTTGTTGGGGTGGTTCGGGGTGGAAATGTACAGCTGAGTATCATCAGCGTACAGATGATAATCCACCCCGAAACCACAGATAACCTCACCCAGCGGCTTCATATAGATGTTGAACAGGAGAGGCAAGAGAACCGACCCCTGAGGCACCCCACAAGTGAGGGACCTAGAGATCAATCTCTGCCCCCCTGCCAACACCGTCTGCGAACGGTCAGAGAGATAGGACGAAAACCACCGATAAACGGTGCCTCCCACTCCCACTCCCTCCAACCGCCGCAGCAGGATACCATGGTCGATGGTATCAAAAGCCACTGAGAGATCTAACAGGACCAGGACAGAGGAACATCTCCTGTCCCGAGCCCTCCAGAGGTCATCCACTAACGCGACCAAAGCCGTCTCGGTGCTGTAACCAGGTCTGAAGCCGGACTGGAACAGGTCTAGAAAGACACTTTCCTCCAGGTATTGGGGAAGCTGATATGCCACCACACTCTCAACAACCTTCGCCAAAAAGTGAAGGTTGGAGACTAGACGATAGTTCGCCAATACAACTGGTTCCAAGGAAGGCTTCTTGAGGAGGGGCCTCACCACCGCCTCTTTCAGGGCGGCGGGAAAGGTGCCCTCCAACAAGGAGGCGTTGATAATTCCCAGGAGCCAGCCTCATGTCACCTCCCATGTGGCCAGTACCAACCAGGAGGGACACGGGTCCAATAAACATGTGGTGGGATTCAGCCTAGCCAGCAACCTGTCCATGTCGTCAGGAGTCACAGGATCGAACTCAGCCCAAATAACATCCACAAGACTTGTCCCCGTCCCCTCGCTAGGATCTATCCAATCAGTGTCCAGCCCGTCCCGAATCCGAGCAATTTTATCGGACAGATACTGTACAAAATCCTCAGCACGCCCCTGCAAGGGGTCCTCCCGAGCCTCCTGCGAGAGCAGGGAGCGGATCACTCTAAAGAGGGTGGCTGGGCGGTTATCTGCCGATGCGATAAGAGCAGAGAGATAGGTATATTTCGCCGCTTTTATCGCCACTAGATAGGTCTGAATACAAGACCTAACTAGTGTTCGGTCGGATTCAGTGCGGCTGGACCTCCAATTTTGACCACTTGTTGTCTGTTTGACAGGAACGCTGTTATCCAATTGTGGAGGGGTCCGGAGATGCCATAGGATTTTAGTTTTAGGAGAAGTTTGTCATGTACCACTGAGTCAAAAGCTTGACAGAAGTCTATGTAAATTGCATCTATTGTTTTGCCTTGATCAAGATTTGTAGTCCCTATGTTTTTGCAGTGAAGAAGTTGTAAGTTACATGATAATTTTTTTTCTGAAACCAAATTGTTTATTAGAGAGTAGATTGTTTGTTTCTAGGTGGAGGATAATGGATTGGTTGATGATAGATTCCATAACTTTCTGAGCAGTTTGGCAAACTGGTTGTTGGAAGAAATCATTAGGGCAGAGAACGGGTTGTTAAATTACTTGAATCCCACCAGTGTCTCCAACCTTGGTCACTTTAAGACTGGTGGACTTCAACTCCACCAGCAAAGCTGGCTGAGGAATTCTGGGAGTTGAAGTCCACCAGTCTTAAAGTGACCAAGGTTGGAGTTCCTTGCATTGGAGAGCCAACCTTTGCTTGGCCAAACTTTCAAGCGCTTTCCTGCCAAACTACCTTTCCCAGCATGCACTCGAAGAGAGACACAGAGAGGGGTAGGACCGAGGCGATTACATAACTCTTCCGAACGTTGACACATCGGAGCCCTGCCCCCCCCTCCCCGTGGGTGGCGACGTCACCAACTCGGAGCCCCGCCCTCTTGGAACGTTGTGTAGTCAGTTTGCTCGCTACGGGGCTCTTTCGAGTATCTCTGCTATTTCCTGCTGGGACAGAAAGATTCCAGAGGTCTCGCCTTCGCTTCCCCCCCCCCCCCCGCTCCCCCTCCTCGCCTCGCTCTCCCTCTCTCCGCTCTGCGTCGGCGGGAAGAATTTCCTTTTTAACTCGCTTTCCCCTTTTGGAAGGAGCCCTGATCGGCATTGCTTGGGCGGGTGGGGGGCGAGAAAGAAGGATCGCGCCCCTCCATTCCGCCTGCACATCTCCCGGAGCTGAGCTTCAGATTCCTTTTTTCCCCCTTTGCCCCCATGCTTTGCTGGGCAGGAGGGTAAGGGGGGCTTTCTCTCTCTCTCTCTCTCTCTCTCTCTCAGCGCTGCTGACCCCCTCCGCCCGCCCCAGGCGAAGAGCTTCACCGGCGCCGGAAAGCCGTGGGTACGCTGGCGGAGGGGGGGTGGGGTGGGGGACGACGACGAAGGAACGCGGGTAAGAGGATTTCTGTCTTGTCTGGATTGCATTGCGGCTGTTGTTCCACCAAAGGTGGGGGAGAGGATCCTGCTTCCCCTCCACCCTCCTCTCACACCCTGCCGGATCTTACTTCGAACCTCTTGCGAGCAACCGAGAGCCAGCGCTGGGCTGGAAAGGATGGTGATACCTTGAGGTCTAGGATGCTGGCGGCCTCTTTTTAAAAAAAAAAAAGCCGGAGAGAACACCAACCTTTCCAAGACGACGGCGAGGAAGCAGCCGGTTCTCCCCTCCAGGACCTTGATTTTCGTGCCCGGTTTGCCCCCCGTTCCCTCCTCGCCCTTCTGGTTTTGCCTTCGGGATTGTGCCGCACCGCAGCATCTTCCAAGCTGGAGCACCATGGAGCTGGAGAACATTGTAGCCAATACAGTTTTACTGAAAGCCAGAGAAGGTAAGAGAGTCGGGCAGCCGAGGCGAGGCAGCGGCATAGGAGTTGTTGGGGGTGGGGGGTGGGAGGGAGGGAGGGAGGGAGCCGGGGGTGGTTTCCGAAGAGCATCGCGCAATTTGAGTAGGGGAAAAAGTTGAGCCAGCGCACCGACTTCTGGCCGGCAGAGTCTCTGAATGGAGCTGCGTCCTGCAACTGTGTTAAGGGAAATGAATAATTTATGGAATATTTGCATTTAAAAAAAAGAAAGCTTTGTGTGGCTGCCCTGGAATTTCTCACAACTCTTCAGTCATCTGAGTTTTATTTACACAACGCTCCTGCAGGGTCGGCTGTTCTTAGGGGGTAGAGACTGATGACTTGCATAGACATTTCAACCATTATTCTCACCCTACATCTCTGCAATCGTAAAAGGGCAGCCAAAGGAATAGATCCAGAGATCTATTCCTTTGGCTGGTGGAGGGGTACTGTAGGTTTAGAACTGGGAGCAAAGAGGAATTGATTGACTTCAATGGGTTCTGATCGACCTCATCTTAATCTTAATCATGGATACCTTATAAAGTTACTTTGAGAATTAAATCCAATATGTGAAGTGCATATTTTTGAAAATTCCAAATGGAAGAACAGTATGTTAAAAATCTTAAAGGTAGTTGCTATGTTCTATAGGTGTTCTATAAGTGAGATTTTAACTGACTAACAGGCTCTTAAACATATGCACATCCTCTTTAGATTTTGTCAGAAATGCCCTGGCAAGATAACTACAAAAAAGTCGCTGTGTGTAGAGATGGCAACAATACAATAAAATAAAAAAATGTGACTTTAATGATAGCAGCGATGATGCTGTAGCCTTTTTATGGACCGTAAAATCAAAGAGCAAGACTTCTACTCCTAGAGTCCTTCCTTCGTTATTTTTTTAAAACTGTTTTAAATTAAGAACGTTGGATAAAATGTTGGATTTGCCCCTGGGTCTAAATCCCAGTTCATTCATTTATGCACAAAATGCTTAACCTTTATTTTACCAATGGGAAGGTGAATTGCCTTTTTGGAATGGTGTCAAAAAGATCAGCAAATTAAAGGCTAGAAAATTAATTGTTCCAACAGGAGAGAATATATGTGGCTCAGGGTTGACCTGTGGAGTCCTTGGTATTCTCTGAGCTATTTTCTTGCAGATATTTCATTACACAACTTGCTAAAATCATCAGTACGCTGATGTTACCTAGTCAGATAATGAAGAATCTGCAAGCAAACCACCAGGCTCGCAGAGCACCACAAAATAGTTAGTGTTCTAAAATGTATTTTTTCAGTATAAATATGTATTTTATGCTGTTGTCTCGGTTAAGTAGATAAGAATAAAGAAGCCTACAGTATCTTGTCCAGAGCTGAATTCAGTTCCTGTGTGTGGCCAAGATTGAGATGTCACATGTGTTACATTTCCATGGTGTGTTGAGATATCTCTGCTTTACGCAGATCGGTAGAGTCATGTTCAACTCTTTCTCAGCGAGTCTGAAAATGCCAAATAAACAGCGGCACGCTTCAGTTCAGTATAGACAAAAATACTCTGTGTGTATCTTCAACGGTGGTTGTTAGGGGTGGGAATCTCAGATGCCATTACGTGTCAAGACTGCATTGCCGTTTATGTGAATGAGTAAATCACAGGGTGGCCTTTAGAAGGGAAAGCCCAGGCCTGTATCTTCAAGGCTCCTGCAGTTGTTTTTCAGCAACTTCTTGAAACCAGGGCAAGGAGAGCAGGCCTTTATTGATGGGGGCAGAAAAAGCAGAGAGACCACGGAAAAATATGTGGTATAGGGCAGTTTTTTGGCAACTTTAAGACCTGCGGACTTCAACTCCCAGAATTCCTTATGCTGGCTGGGGAATTCTGGAAGTTGAAGTCCGCAGGTCTTAAAGTTGCCAAATAGGGCTTATCATTTATCATTATCAAGCTGTAATTCAGAGGTGTGCTGGCAAGATGCTACAAAGGCAGATATGCAGGTAGTCCTCAACTTAATGATCACAATTGAGCCCAAAATTTATTTTGCTAAGTGAGACAGTTAAATGAGTTTTGCCGCATTTTACGATCTTTCTTGTCATAGTTGTTAAATGAATCACTGCCGTTAAGTTAGTAACATGGTTGTTAAGTGACCATTGTTAAGTGACCAAAGTCACCATTGACTTTGCTTGTCAGAAGGTCGCAAAAGGTGATCACATGACCCCCAGGACACCGCAACCGTCATAAATATGAACCAGTTGTAAGTATAAAAAACTGTCATAAGTCACTTTTTTCAGTGCCATTTGAAAAGACAGTAAATAAATAGTTGTAAGTTGAGGAGTACCGATATTGGGAGCTGCTCTGCTATAATTTGCTATAAACGTTACCCTACTGGATGAGTGGATGGGGCAGTTAGGCCTTCTCAAGAGAAATTAGGAACTCCTAAGCTCAATTTCTGGTCCTACAAGAGGATAAGAAACTATTTCTTGAGAGGTTTGAGTGAACAGCACAGGAAGACACAATTCAGTGACGAAAAGCTGTTGTCCTTACATGCCCTTTTCTTTTGTTAAAAAAAGTGCACATACACAGTTGCTGAATTCCTAAGCCCTTTGTAATTGTATAAATGTTGTAAGTCAGCCTGGGAATGATGAGTTTTGTTGAGTGGTTGCAGCCCTTCAGAACTAGAGATGTTTTTCCCACTCCTTTCATTAGAAAGTCAAAATGTCATCCATATGTTGATCAGAATCAGAATATAGCTGGAAGGGATCTTGGAGGTCTTCTAGTCTAGCCCCCTCCTCAAGCAGGAGATTGTATACCATTTCAGACAAGTAACTGACCAGTCTTTTCTAAAAAACCCTCCTGTAATGAAGCACCCACAATTTCTGAAGGCAAGCTGTTCCATTGGTTAATTGTCCTCACTGCTAGGAAGTTTCTCCTTAATTCCAGATTGCTTCTCTCCTTGATTAGTTTCCATCCATTGGAATCTTGCCTTCTGGTGCTTTGGAAAATAAATTGACCCCCTCCTCTTTGTGGCAACCTCTCAAATACTGGAATACTTCTATCATATCCCCTCTAGTCCTTCTTTTCTCTAGACTAGCCAAACCCAAATCCTGCAACCATTCTTCATATGTTTTAGTCTCCCGGCCTTTGATAATCTTAGTTGCTCTTCTTTGCACTTTTTCCTAAGTCTCAACATCTTTTTCATAATGTAGTGACCAAAACTGGATGCAGTATTTCAGGTGTGGTCTTACTAAGGCTTTATAAAGTGGCACTAATACTTCAGGTGATTCTGATTCTACACCTCTGTTTAGAAAGATAGAAGAAAGTAACAATTCTAGCCGACCTCAGAATTTAAGGCTCCAGAGGGGAAAAGTTTGCTTTTTTAACCCTCTTGTAACTAGCCTGTATACAGGTAGTCCTATGGCCACAACTGAAACCAGAATTCCTGTTGCTAAGCAAGGCAATTTTTCAGTGAGTCACACCTGACTTTACAATTTTTTTTTCTAATGGTTATTAAGTGAATCACTGCCATTGTGAACTGAATCCAGCTTCCCCCGTTGACTTAGTTTGTCACAAGTCTGAATAGTCTGCAAATGGCGATCATATGAACTTAGGATGCTGCAATTGTTATAAATAGGCTGCCTTTGCCAATCAGCCAAATTTTGATGACTTGAATGTGGGCATGCCACGACGATTGTAAATGGAGAGATCGGGTACACATCACTTTCTTCACAACTTTTGTTAGCGTCACTAAACAAATGGTCGCAAGTCGAGGACTACCTGTCATTCTATTTCCAAAAGATGACTGAAAAGTGAAACTACATCAAAGCAATTTACCAGAAAAAAACAAGGTATTGTTAGAAAAGCACATTTCCTCTGTTTTAGTTCAGTGGTGAACAACTTTGATTCCAGCGTCATGAGCAACATTTGGGACAGACAAGTGATGCTGTGCAGATTTGATTGTTTGTTTAACTCCCACCCCCCTTGGACTTTGTGGCTGTTCTTCTTAAATATGTTAAGCTTCTTTGAGGAATATTTGCGTGATTCTTGCTTCCAAATAGAAGAATCCTTGGAGGCATATTTGATCTTGGGTTTCAGGTTGCTTACCTCTTTTCTTCTTCAGCCCTGGCAGATTTTCAGGTGTAAATTGCCTTCCATTTAGAATTTAAATCTGAAGTTTTCTTCGTATAAGTGATGTAAGTGGTTCTTTTTGAACACGTGTTTCATTTTGTGGCACTAACGTGTGTTCCAGAATCTTGATCCATGTTCCTTAATCAGACAACTGGATTCTGTTGTTTTGTAGATGTTTCAAGGCTTAGTGGGGTTTTTTTTAAGCAGAAATATCTGTGCTTAAAACAGCATTCGCACTACATGTCTGCAGGATGCATGCTCTTTCCAGCATGTCTGTTAGCATTTAAAACAATGAGGCTGTTTGTCTGAATATACATTAGCTGAGAGCACACTGTGTACACTTTAAAATGTCTCAGAATAAAATGGATGAAGAGAACAAAGATTACAAAATGTGCAATTCCATAACTTGAAGTCCTAGCTGGTTACAATCATCCTCAATTTCCCCCAGCAATTTTTAGACAGGCTAAAAAGGAAGACTCTCTATTATACTTACTAGATATACATGGGGAGAAAGTCAGAATTATTTAGTTTGTTGAACAAGCCAAATTAGCAATGTTTTGGGATTATTGTGGATTGGTTTGCCATCTATTTTTAGCCGCTATTATGCACTTCTATAAATTTGCAGGGGCTTCGGCAGAACACAGAAGCAAATTGCAAACCATAATTTCTAATACAGCTGTATGAATAGGCCAGGCTTAATCAAGCCATGATCCATAGGTTTAAATTGTGGCTTGTGGCCTAAAAGTTTCAGTGAACCCTAATTAAACGAAACAAACCCTAGTTTAGTGTTATGTTCATGAAAGACATGATTAGCTTTGTCTGGTTGAAACTAGCCCCCTCAAAGAGACAAGAAAAGTTAGAATAAGTTGGGGAGTCTAAGCTGTTGTTTCTGATAGCCATTGTTGACTAGCGAATTCTACAAGTTGAAGTCAAGATATCTGGAGATATGTTGGTCTAGACCAAAGTTCTCCAGTGTGATGTCTTCTAGATTTTCAGATTAGGATTTCCACTAGCTCCAAACAACATGATCATTAGCAATAAAAGTTATAATAACTCAGGTCATCAGGGAGAGGGGAAAGAAAAGATTTTTGCTGTGTGTAGACTTTTCCTAATGTACTGCCATGTTCTTAAGCCAAGTTTATGTTGCCTCAGGAATGTTAGTTCCATCTGATTTGGTCCTAGCTTTTTTTTTTTTTAATTTGCATTTATATCCCGCCCTTCTCCGAAGACTCAGGGCGGCTTACACTATGTTAGCAATAGTCTTCATCCGTTTGTATATTATATACAAAGTCAACTTATTGCCCCCAACAATCTGGCTCCTCATTTTACCTACCTTATAAAGGATGGAAGGCTGAGTCAACCTTGGGCCTGGTGGGACTTGAACCTGCAGTAATTGCAAGCAGCTGCTGTTACTAACAGTCTGCATTAGTCTGTTGAGCCACCAGAGGCCCTGGTCTTGACTTTTGATTACCCCAATGCAGTGGCCCTCAACCTTTTGGGCACCAGGAACTGGTTCCGTGGAGAGAGGTTTTTCCACGGACCAGAGGGAGTGGGGTTTCGTGTGCTGCCTGTATCCCGTGGATGGGGCTTGGGCCTGGTGGGACTTGAATCTGCAGTAATTGCAAGCAGCTGCTATTAATAACAGACTGTCTTAGCAGTCTGAGCCACTCAAGGACCCTAAGCTTAAGTTCAGATGTGTGTAATTTAAGGAAGCTGTTGTAGTTAGTCGATAATGTTGGACTTTGTCCAGGGAAAATCAAATTCAGATTCCAGAGCAGGCTCCAATCTGGGCCAGTCACCAGGACCAGAGGTATTTTTGTTTTCCAAGCTTTCAGATTCGTGCTGGAGCTCATCCTCAGGGAACGTCTCTCTGTGACACAGAGAGTTCCCTGAGGATGGGCTCCAGCACCAATCCAAAATCTCGGAAGACAAAAAAACCTCTGGTCCCAGTAACCTACCCAGATTGGATGCTGCACTGCATCATTATCCTAGGACACATATATTCGCCTTCATTCATCAGATTACCACTGAATAATGACTATCTCTGGGGGACATTAAGCCAGTGATGGCCATCACATGCCAAAAGCGGGAGAAGCGTGGAGGGTCGTGTGTGTGCGTACCCACACCCATAATTCAATGTACCTCTCTCCCCCATGCATGTGTGCATGACCCCCTCCTTTGTTACCCCCGTTTTTGGCACGTGATGGCACAGTGGGCCCGTTTATCGCTCTCCCCAGGCTCCAGAGGCTTTCTTGGAGCCTGGGGAGGGCGGAAACGACCACCCCCACACCAGAGGTCTTCCGGAGGTTGGAAACGGCCCGTTTCCTGTCTTCTGGTGGGCCTGGAAGGCCCAAAAATCAGCTGGCTGGCGCACTGGAGCTGAGCTAGGGCAACGCTTGTGTGCCCACAGATATGGCTCTGCGTGCCACCCGTGGCATGCGTGCCATAGGTTCACCATCACGTCACTAAACTATCTCTCAAGTTATCTTGCTTCAGAGGCATCTTGCAAGGATAATTGAGGAGGGCAGATATACCAGACCTTGTATAAATTCCTAATCACCTAAGTGGTAGAGGGAAATACGAAAATAAATGCCTATGATTGTAGATGCAGTCAAATACTTTGGGGGGAAAAACCCAAAGACAGCATTTCTTGACATAGTGAAAACTGCCTAAGCAACTGAAAACTAACTTTTTTACAAAAAAAATCAAGAAGGTATAAACATTCCTAATGAGAACCATGCACTGCTGGAACTGAACATGGAATTCTTTGAAAGCTTTTTCTGGATAGGTTTTAAAACTATTGGGGAATTTAGTGAATTGTTTTAGGTTGAAGTTTCTATTATAATTCTAAGCACAAAAGGCATTTCTTTCTTAATCTTTTCAATTTCCAGCAAATTTTCTTCTCTCACAAAAAAAGCTTCGGTTTTTCTACCTCAATCTGAAGAATCTCCTGAAATGTGTCTTCTCTGTGATTCTTTCCAGCCTCTTTGCATTTTCCTCCGTTGCTTCTCTTTTGTCTCTTATGCATACCAAAGATCTTTTGAGCAACTAAAATCCAAAGCAGCCCTACAATCTGGGGCGTTTTAGAGCTTGTTGGCTGTATCCTAAAAAAAATTGCATTTCGTTTGCTTGATTCAAAACAGCGCATAGTACATTTATTAAGTTAGATTATAAGTAATAAATAAATAAAATAAAATAAATAAGTATTATAAGTATTTACAGACCCCTCGCATCCTGGACATAAACTGTTTCAACTCCTACCCTCAAAACGACACTATAGAGCACTGCACACCAGAACAACTAGACACAAGAACAGTTTTTTCCCGAAGGCCATCACTCTGCTAAACAAATAATTCCCCCAACACTGTCAAACTATTTACTAAATCTACACTACTATTAATCTTCTCATCGTTTTCATCAATCTCTTTCCACTTATGACTGTATGACTGTAACCTTGTTGCTGGCAATCCTTATGATTTATATTGATATATTGACCATCAATTGTGTTGTAAATGTTGTACCTTGATGAACGTATCTTTTCTTTTATGTACACTGAGAGCATATGCACCAAGACAAATTCCTTGTGTGTCCAATCACACTTGGCCAATAAAAAATTCTATTCTATTCTATTCTATTCTATTCTATTCTATTCTATTCTATTCTATTCTATTCTATTCTATTCTATTCTATTCTAAAAAGAAACAAAAGTTAGAAAACTGAGAGAAAGAATGAGAAAAGTGTAAAGAAAATGGGGGGGCAAGGACCTCTGGTTTTTTTCAGTGCAGTGAAATACAAAAAAAAATGCAACCTCAACCTTTTGCTTTATGTTTCATAGCATTTTAATCACTTCTATAACAGAATCATTTGAATCATCAAAATCTAAAAACATTTTCATTTTTTTCAGTTTCAAGCAAAAAGTCCAGACGTTTCCAGGTAGAAACAAAACTAGATAAATTATTTAATTGATCTCTGCTAATTCCATCATTTTTATCATCCATTGTAGGAAAGAATGTGTCTTTCCATCTTTGTGTATTTAACAATCTCACCGCTGTCAACATATATAGTAACTAAGATCCAAATTTTCTTTCAAGCTTTTGCCAGTGTGATCCTTTTTTCTAAGGCAGTTTTTCAGATTTGCTATTTGATTGTTGCACCAATGTAGCCTGGATTGTCATCTTGCAATGCTCCAATCAGTTAATTGGTCAGTTAATTGATCAGAGGCCTTTATGCAGAAATAAAAAAACAGTAATAAAATGAATATAGTTTTCCTGACTGGAGGTGATTTTAACGAGTGATGTTTCTTTTAATGAAATGTAAAACGTGCAGCTGGGATGCCCATTTTAAAACTCCAATCTCTCTATTTCCTTATTTGGGGAAAACTGTGCAAGAGGCTAAATATCCAGATTAATAAAAAGTGGGGATAATTTTGCCATGTAACACGAAGGTAAAGATGTCATCAGTTCTTGGTTAACTCTTGGTAACTGCATCCGTCTGAGTTGTAGAAGTGATTTGCCATACTCTTTTTCAAGATTTTTTTTTCAGTCCCTTTACCTAGCTAACATCCCTAAAATTCTTAGTTTATCTCTCAGTATTATCCAACCCTGACTGAACTAATCCTGCTTAGTAGATCAAGATCAGTCAAGATGGGCTAGCTGCTGCTAAAACAACAGAAACATCAAAAGATCTGTCTAAAAACCAAATTATAGATCAGTAAACTAAAGTTCGTTCACTTCGAAAGTGAAGGATTTAGAAATCCATTTACAGAGCCATAGCTACACTACGGTAGAGAAATTGTGTTTTTCACTAAAACCAGGAAGTCCACCAACTAGGCCTGGCAACAAATTTCAGGTAGTCCTTGACTTACAACCATTCGCTTAGTGACCATTCAGAATTACAATGGCACTGAAAAAGGTAACTTACAGCTGGTCTTGGCCCTTCCAACTCTTGCAGTATCTCCACAGACACATGATCAGAACTTAGATGCTTGGCCACTGTGTTTATGATGGTTGCTGTGTCCAAGGATCACGGGACTGCCATATTCAACCTTCCCAGCCAGCTATTGACAAGCAAAGTCAATGGGGATTTCCTTAATGATCACATGGTTCACTTAACAAATGGAGTGATTCGTTTAACAACAATGGCAAAAAGGTGGTAAATGAAGATGTAAGTAACTTAACAACCGGCTTTGCTTAGCAACGGAAATTTTGGTTCTAATTGTGATCATAAACAAAAGACTACCAGCTTGGCAGCTTTAAGACTTGTGGACTTCAACTCCCAGAATTCTCCAGCCAGCTATGCTGGCTATTCTGGCTGGAGAATTCTGGGAGTTGAAGTCCACAAGTCTCAAAGCTGCCAAGTTTGAAGACCTCTCCTATAGTACCTCGAGTAGGCAGATTTAAAATTACTGACCAGTAATTCTGCCCTTGTATGTTCAATATTTTGCTTCTCTTTTTTTTTCTCACAAGCTTTCTTAAAAGAAGCAAAAAATTGTTCTCGAACCACGGAACGTCAGAAACTCTGACCCATCTGCCTTAGAATATTCTGGCTCCTTCCATGAAGATGCTGATTTAGCATCTGTCCATCTGTAATCAGGTCATCTTCAGCTTTTTCTGACCCCAAAACCCTATTTAATTTCAAATTGCGAACTGGTATCAGAGAGATTCCCCATGTACGCTTGCTTTTCGTTCTTTCTAGATTGACCAATGACAAAAGAAAAAAAGTGTGCTTATTTTATTCTTAATGCCAAGGGAAGAATTAGACTTGTCTGCAAAGTATATTTTTGATAGGCAGAAAGGGGACGACCTGGTTTCTCAGAATAACTTCTTCAATAAAATTAATATAAATACATTTGTTGCCAGATTAAGGTTTAAAAAAGTCCCACAGGAAAAGTTCATCATGTGTCTTCTATGGAATTTAACTGATGTCAGGAAAAGTGAACAGAGATAATAGCACATACGCTTCCTCAGTTCACAGACTCCTTACTCTTGGGTGAAATAATAGAATTGTTTTCCTTCCTTCCTTCCTTCCTTCCTTCCTTCCTTCCTTCCTTCCTTCCTTCCTTCCTTCCTTCCTTCCTTCCTTCTTTCCTTCCTTCCTTTTCTTTTCTTTTACCTGCCATCCCTGATGTTTCTTCCCTTAATTTCATGTTCATGGAATCAGTGAAGATAAAATGAATGATCAGCATGAGTAAATCCTAAAGTTTGAATGGGTCTTTCTACTCCTCGGTCTGCATCCAGCCTAGACATAAATCTAGCCTCAATTCAGAATAATTTCTACAAAAAGTTAAGGCAACATTCAAAGGTTTTTCTGCAGTAGTTGGTTGAAACAAGTCTTCTACAAAACATAGTTTATATGGTTGGTTCATTTTAGCTACATGGAATTATGGTGACTCACAGAATAGGGTTCAAACATAAAGATCTATATATCAGCCTTCCCTTCAGATGTGCAGGTATCAAGTTCTAGATTTTGGAGTCAGTCCAGACATTGCTAAGAATTCTGGGAATTGAACTCAATAGAAGTAGCAACACTTAAATTGCAGAAGTTGATATATACAGTATGTCAAGGATCTCAATTGTACATGTGGACATCTCTAGGTATGGGACTAAACAAAGACTCCTCGGAGCCTTCGGGATTTTATTTATGTATTTAATTTCTATGACCACCCATCTCAGTCAAATGACTCTCAGCAGTTTACAGGTCTAAAACGATAAAACAGTTCAAACCAATTTCCTTTCCATTCATCTTTTCTGCACATCAAAGTTTTCTAGTCCAAATGATTTACTGTAATTATACAGTTTGTTAAGTGAGAGAGATTGTGTATCAACTTCCTGCTTGGATCTTTCACAACTCTGATGTTTTGTAAGTCAAGCTTCATGACTTTGAGAGAATAAAGATTTTTATATTTGCCTGAAAAATCTCTTGTCCCTCTCTCCTATTTTTTTAAAGGCTCTAAACTTAATGATGTTAAAATGAGAAGATGGATTAGTCTGTCTAACGGACACAATTTCCTTTTGTGAATCTTCCTATCAGTTATGGACTGGACTACATGTTCTCTTAAAAATATGTCTATGCACTATGGGATTATCAGCATTGTGTGAAAAAGAAGATTTGTGTTTCCTGCTGTGAAGCTGATTAAAAAAAAACAAAACCAAATCATGTCCACAAAGATGCTTTTCCCCCCACAAGAAGGAAGCTTCTGTTGGTGTGAATATCACATGGGAGAGAATTAAACTGAATCTGTCTGTGTAACGTAGCCTGAGCTCTTCAAGGCAGCAATTTTTAAAATAATAACAGACAGAGTTGGAAGTGACCTCAGAGGTCTTCTAGTCCAATGTTCTGCTCAAGTAGGAAACCCTGTAACATTTCAGACAAATGATTGTGCAATCTCTTCTTAAAAACCTCCAGTGTTGGAGCATCCACAACTTCTGGAGGCAAGTTGTTCCATTGATTAATTGCTCTAGCTTCAGGAAATTTCTCTTTAGTTCTAGGTTGGTTCAAATAATAACGATACATTACAAACAAGCAGGGTTTAAGACAGGGGTGTCAAACTCAGGGTGTCACAGTGTCATCACGTGATGTATTGTGACTTTTCCCCCTTAGTTAAAGCGGTCGAGTTTGACACCCCTGGTTTAAGACAAAGCTATTTAAGCTACATCTGGAGTACATGTGTAAATATAAAATGATCATTGCTCATATTTTCTTCCTGACTTGGAGGCCTAAAAAGATATATTAGCCCTTTAGCCCACTCCCAGTCCTTCCAATTCCTATCAGTTATTTGGATATGAGTATCATCAATGCTCATTGATATGATATCATCAATAATACCCTGTGTGGCCCCCACAGGCTTTATATTTTTAAAGCATGCCATTGTCTGCAAACTACTGCTCATTCCTGGTTTAAAAAGTTGACCTTATTCAGACATGATGCTAAACCAGAAGTAAGAATCTAGCATCTCTCAGATATTTGGGGCAACTCCATTGACCAGCATTTCCAGTTACTGTCTATTTGAGTGAATCAGTGGGACTTGTGATCTGAAACATATGGAGGAATGACTGCAATATATGGTCTAGTGTTGTATAAAGCTAATCTGGGCAGGTTAATATTCTTCTCCTCCTTCCTGTCGTTTGGTTGCAAGAACGAAACTGAGAAATTTGGTTTCTGTCAGAATGCGGTGGTTGACTGAAGTTGGCAACGTAGGCTGCAACTTGGGGAAGAGCAAGTTCTCAAGGCCATTGAACAGTTTTATAATCTAGTTCACACTCTGCATAAAGCCATGGCTTGTTGATTAAGCCAGAATTGATTGAGTATGAGTTATATGCACAGCCAGTGTGGAGGAGTTACCTTGAGAACCAAACTTTCTCAGGACAGTCAGGTAAGTTGTGTCAACAAACAACCGTTGAACAGCTTTGAGGCTGAGAAAGTCCAGGGCAAAGAGTCCATTAAACCCTGGAAAGGTGGGAGGAAAAAGTCAATTTATAATGCAGCAAATACAAACAAGGAATTGTTCCTTCATGTTGACAGAAGGCTGTCAATTGTTTGAAGAAAAAAATAAGTGTGTTACCTAGCTATGTACAATATGCAGACAACCTCAAATCACAAAGTCATGCTGGGTATTTAGGAAATTCTGCCAAGCTCTTTTCAGCAAGCCTGATAAGGCCAGGCAACCTGTGGTGCTCAGATGTTGCTGAACAACAATTTCCAGGCTCTCATTAGTAATCCTGATTTCTTGGAAGCTGGAAGTTGCAATTCAGCAACATCTGGAAAAGTACAGGTTGCCTGTCTACTCCATGCTGAACTAAAATACTCCCTACAAACTACAGGAACTAGCTTTGCACAGAATGCTGAGGCTTAATGTAATGACTGCAACACAGGTAGTCCTTGATTTACAACCACAATTGAACCCAAAATTTATGTTGCTAAATGAGGAATTTGTTAACTGAATTTCCCCCATTTTTGGCCTTTCTTGCCACGTTTGTTAAGTCAATCAGTGCAGTTGTTAAATTAGTAACACCGTTGTTAAATGAATCTGGCTTCCTCATTGACTTTGCTTGTCAGAAGGTCGCAAAAGGAGGATCACGTGATCCCCGGAACACTGCAACCGTCATAAATATCAACCAACTGTCAAGCATCCGAATGTAAATCACAATGCTGCAGTGGTTGTAAGTGTGAAAAATGGTCATAAGTCACCTTTTTCAGTGCTGTTGTAAATTTGAACGGTCACTAAATGAACTGTTGTAAATCGAGGACTCCCTGTACTAATCATAAACTATTGAAATGTTTAAATCTATTGAGTCATCAGTTGCTAGAATCCCTAAGCCACTTAATCTAGTTGCCCTTCAGCTCTGATAAAAATCGCACCCCCATTTTAAATATAACATTTTCACTCTTGAGAAGTTACTCGGCTTATTTTAGTTGGTTCATCTCAGAAAATCAATGTTTCCTCCGTTCCCCAAGCAGATGCTGTCTGAAACCACTCTGCCAGTCCTGGAAAGGTCACACCTATTTACTTTTTTTTTAAAAAAAATGGTTTTCCTTCCCCACAACCAAGTTATCTTGAGCTGAGGCTGCTTCCCTGGAATTAAATAGATTAAATTAATCGAACTGGGTCCAAAAATTGAGGTGGAGAGTGGGAACTTTTTGGCGTATTTCTAAGCTATAAAAGAACATGGTAGAAGCAATAGTGTAATCATGGCTTGGAGAACACTTTCTGTATAATCATGAAAATAATTATATCACTCAGCCTTTGTATTATTTCTTGGGTACGGACTTATATTTTTAAATCCTGACTTCCAGAGTAGCTGATGGAGCCCCATCTCTCATTCTCTCTTCTTGGAGTGGGGGGCGGCTTTCAGTGGGAAAGTCTCCACATGTTATGAACCTGGTGCTCCTTACAGCTTAATCAGAATGCTTCCTTCTTCATCCTGTATGTTCTCATTTCCTGAACCTTTGCTAGTCCTCCCCCTTCCTCCATCTAGTCAAACCTGCTGCTTTACCTGCAGGGCAGAGCATAGAGGTAATGAGGATGGCTGAGTGCCAGAGCAGAGCAGGAATGTGGTGCTTAGTACAGGTTGACACAGGAAAATGAGATGAGTTCTGGAGTAGGGAGGAACAGCTGACAAAGCCCACAAGTACTACCGAGTTTCCTGGGAAATGGGGTTCATTCCTAGAACATCCAGAGAATGCACCCATCAACAGATAGGAGGAAACTATGGCTCAAACGTGAAACCTCTGCTTTGGAAGCCAAACTTCGCAGTTCAGTTAGGATGTCAATTGTTTCCCACTTCTATGAATGGGAAGAATTAAGCAATAGCATTTAGACTTATATACCGCTTCACAGTGCTTTTACAGCCCTCTCTAAGTAGTTTACAGAGTCAGCATCTTGCCCCCAATAATCTGGCTCCTCATTTTACTGACCTGGGAAGGATGAAAGGCTGAGTCAACCTTAAGCCAGTGAGACTCGAACTGCAGGCAGCCAGCAGTCGTAGCCTGCACTACTACATTCTAACCCACTGCGCCACCGCAGCTCTTGGGCTTTTTATCTTGTTATTCAAGCACTCTGAATGCTGAGCGCTGGTTGGAGATACTTGGAGTTGTAGCTCAGTAACATGTTCCTTATCTCTATAGATGCATCCTACAGTAGCTGTTAGACAGAACTTTGCCTGAGCTTCTAGAAAGCTGCTTCTGTTTGACTGATCCAGATAAGCAAATAAACAGACCTGCAACAAGGAATCTAACCCCGTAAAATTAATCTGCAAAGATAATTGGAAGTAAGTGTCCTCTGTTCCTAATGTCTTCTTACTACATCTTCTTGAGTGATTATGTGCTGTCAAGTTGTTTTGGATTCCTGCTAACAACTCATAGATTTTCTTCATGAGGCTCCATCCCTAATCTGATTTTTATTCCACATATCCTGCCTTCTCCATTCTCCCACCTGTCATCAACAGTGAGATGCTACTCAAGTCAGCATGAAGAATTTGTATTCTTTCAATTAAAGGGAAAGGATTCTCTCTGATGTTCCAGATTTAATTTTGTTAGTTAATTAGCACTGTCATTTTATTTGTCTTCATAAACGTATTGTGCCTGCAGGAGTATCTTTGGCTACTCTCTTCTGACGGCCTGTGAAAATCTGTGTGATGCATGTAGCTCAATTGAGCGTGTGTGTCTGTTTTCAATGAACAGAGAAGGAACACTGTCCTGGCACAATGCCACCCAAAATTATGTGAGATCAGAACATTTGGAAAGAATTGATCAGGAGATTGTGTGTCAACAGATTGTAAGAACTATATTTCATTGAGTATTTATTGAGTATTTCTGTACATAGACTGTTCTCATGTGACCTACCACCTATAGCTGGGTGTCTGATTGGGAATGTAGAACAACGGTGTTGTGTTCAACATTTGTGACAGCTTGACACTATACAACAATCTTGTTTAAAAGTAATTGTGCATGATAGAATCTGATACAGGTTAGCAGTGCTTCTGCATTTGCTAGCAATCATAGGGGTGATATTGGGTAGCATGGGGTAGAAGAGGGGAAGTCAACATGATATGAGATGAAAAGACGCTATTGTGAAAATGGATTGTAAAACCAGGATGAAACAAGAAAGACGTCAAAAATACAAAATCCAAATCACTTCTGGCTTGGATCTCAACTGGGCCACTAATTTAGGAGTCCATTTTAGAAACGCAGCCCTTACCATCTTTTCACTATCTCCATGTAGGTGCCTAAACCAGGGGTCTCCAACCTTGGTCCCTTTAAGACTTGTGGACTTCAACTCCCAGAGTTCCTCAGCCAGCTTTGCTGGCTGAGGGACTCTGGGAGTTGAAGTCCACAAGTCTTAAAGGGACCAAGGTTGGAGACCCCTAGCCTAGACTATGGCTGGGTTCAAACAAACATTCCAAACCTTAAACCTGAGTCAACCAAGTAACAAAGAACCAAACATTGACAACCCTAACGATGATTATATGTAATTGCATGTTATATATAAATCAACCAAACAAACAGAATTGGTGAATTTTATTTAGAAGTTTTGTTATCAGTCTCAACCCTACAATATGTTGAATCACAATGCTGCCAACTCCATTTTAGCTCGATAATGCATCATACAGGCCTCTGAGAATAATAACGTTTTACATGGTGGTTTTATGTAGATTTCTCCGATCTGGGCTTGCCAAGCATGTAGGATTGTACAGTAATTCAGTGTTCCTCCTCCTTTTGTATGCTTATTTTACACTCATAACTAATCTGAAGGGCTGCTTAAAAAATTAGCTCCCAGTCACTGAGGGTTATGTTGGAATTTGAACTTAGGTTAACCAAATTTCATGTCTCCTCCTCATTAGTGATTTATTTGAATATGATTTATTTCCATAAGTTGGTGATGCTCCATCGCTGGAAATTATTAAAGAGACTGGACAGCCATTTGTCCAGAATGGCAGAGGGTCACTTGCTTGAGCAGAGAGTTGGACTAGAAGACCTCCAAAATCCCTTCCAACTCTGCTATTCTATATTCTGTATGCTATAGTGCCGTAATGGTGAACCTATGGCACGCGTGCCACATATCTGTGGGCATGCGAGCGTTGCCCTAGTTCAGCTCCAGCACACATCCTCATGCTGTCCAGCTGATTTTCGGGCTTTCTGAGCCCACCAGAAGTCGGGAAACAAGCTACTTCCAGCCTCCGGAGGGCCTCCGGGGCGGGGGAGACCTTTTTTGCCCTCACCAGGCTCCTAAAAAGGCTCTGGAGCCTGGGGAGGGCAAAAAATGGGCCCATCATGCCATCACGTGTCAAAAGCGGGAGGAGCGCAGAGGCGCAAGCATGCATGGAGGGGCAGGGCACATTAAATTATGGGTACTGTATGGGAACACATGTGCATGACCCCCTCACGGTCCCCAAGGTTTTGGCACGCGATGGCAGAAAGGTTAGCCATCACTGCTGTAGTGTCTCTCAGTAACTCTTGTGACAATATAAGCCTGCCTGATACCTCAGCCAGCCAAGTACTGTTTATAAATCCTTAATGAGTGAATGGCTCTAGTTTGATTTTCTAGTCATTGTATTACCTCACTTTAAGAGAAGGACAAGTACATCAGACAAAACTATTCTCCATGTTAATGTGACCCAATTGTCTGGAGTTACACAAGATGCTGAACTATAAACTATAATGCAGACTAGGTCAGAAGAACTCAATAATGTATGTAAAATATGGGCAACAACTTTGTGTTTCAATGTGCCGGGCAACATAGCCATGGAAGGTCATTTTATCTTGCTTGGATCTTAGCCCTTGGATTGCATAAATAATAGAATGAGATGGTAGACTTTTGAGATGGTGAAATAGATAGTTTTACTAGGGGCCAAACAATGATGTATCACTTAAAATATATTCCTTTATGTTAAAAAGAAAGAAAGAGACTGGGAGATATCAATCTATCTTAACTCTGGTTTTCTGTCGATCAAAGATTGAACCTAAACACAGACTAGCACGGCCAATATAGCATTCTCTCCATATCTCCCTCTCCCTCTCTTCCTCCGCCCCCCCCCAATTCTCTGTCTCCCAGTTCAAAGTCCAGTTCTGTCTCCTTTCCCATCTGCATTTGGATTATGTACTTCCCCAAGAGGAAGTAACATCCTTTAGCACATAGACAGATATCCTCCTTTCTTTTTCTTTTGAAAACTAAAGTTTACTTACCTGGGAACAGTCTTAGAAACCCTGCTCTGTGGTTGTTTAAGTGATGATGTGCAGTCTGGAATGGCCTCATTGGGTTTTTAACCTGAGTTTTCTGTCAATTCTTGCTTGAAGATTTAGGTTTTGGGGGGTTTTTTGTTTTTGTTTTTAAAAAAGGACAATTCAAACTGTTCATTTATCAGAGTTGTACAAAAACATCCCAGGAAGATTGAAAGCAGCAGGATTTTTTTTAAAAATATATTTTTACTACTTCTCATTCCTCTTATAGCTGATCTGCTTCCAAGCCATTTTAATCAACTTATTTTTTTTAAACGTAAATAGAAGAAAGGAAAACAGAAACTGCTTTGAAGGGATTTTAGGAAAGGGAGCTCATTCATGAGACCAGGATCTGCTCCAAATTATAGATCCTGTTTATTCATTGTTTGAATATGGCTTATTGATTATAGCAAGGTATGTGATTTTATGCATCACCGTTACTTTTTACGATTTTGAAACAAAAAGGGCAGGATAAGGTTGCACTAAATTTAAGTGGGGGATGTTTCCAGATTATTATGAAATGTTTCTTACATTAAACTTGTATCTTACATTAGACTTGCTGTCTTTTCCTATTCCCACACCAACCCTGGGGTTTCTTCCCCTGTCAATGAAATTAATGACGATTCTCAGTCATCCAAGTAGAATTGTCTGGAAGTTTAGTCATGGCAACCGGACTTGAAACAGTTGAAACATTTTGCTGCTTATTATCACCATATTATAAAAAAGATGCATAGACTCTGAAAAGAGTGAAGAAAAGAGCAACAAAGAGGATAAGAGGGATGGAGGCTAAAATATATGAAGAACGGTTGCAGGAATTGGGTTTGCCTAGTCTAGAGAAAAGAAGGACTAGGGGTGACACAATAGCAGTGTTCCAATATTTGAAGGTCTGCTACAAAGAAGATGAGCTCAACCTATTTTCCAAAGCACCAGAAGGCAGGAATAAGAAACAATGGATGGAAACTAAACAAGGAGAGAAACAACCTACATCTAAGGGGAAATAGAAAAATTAATCAGTGGAAGGGCTTGTCTTCAGAAGTTGTGGGTCCTCCAACACTGGAAGATTTTTGAAAGAGACTGGACAACCACTTGTCTGAAATGGTATAGGGTCTCCTGTGTATGTAGGAGGTTAGACTAGAAAACCTCCAAGGTCCCTTCCAACTTTGTTATTCTCTTATGTTTATATTCTTTAGTATTATACCAGACATTTTTTATGTTTCATGCATGCAAATGGTAGGAGACCTTCCCCTTGTATTTATTTATTTATTTTATTTATTTATTTTATTAGATTTATAAACCGCCCTTCTCCCGAAGGACTCAGGGCGGTGTACAGCCAAGGTAAAAAAGAAACAATGTACAGTTAAAAGTAAATTAAAAAACTTATTATACAGTGTGGCCAAAATTAAAATAGTTAGAAATCTAAAAGACCCCAAATTAAAACTAAAAGAAATTTAAAATTTAAAATCTAGACAATTTAAGAAAGCCCCGCACAAACAAACAGATATGTTTTCAGTTCGCGGCGAAAGGTCCGAAGGTCAGGTATTTGACGTAAACCAGGGGGAAGTTCATTCCAAAGAGTAGGGGCCCCCACAGAGAAGGATCTTCCCCTGGGGGTCTTGGTATTTGACCAAGAATAGTCAAGAGAGATTCATGGGTTAGAAAAACAGGGTTCATTGGCTGCATACAACTCCTAGGTTTCGTATGGCCTACCCTGACATTAAACAATCCAGCTTTTAGGGTCAAGCGTCCTTCTTGCAGGCAATCACTCCTTGATTATCCTGAAAGACCAGAGAAATACATGAAAAGACTGATGCTCATTCTCAAGACATAGGACAGCTTCTCTTCAGACAGCATGGAAACCATCACTCAATAATGGGCAATGTTCAAATATTACAGACTGCCATTCTCAGAGGGACTGAACAGGGAAGAGTTCTCAATTTATTAAACTAGGGTTTGTTTTTCCCAATTAGAAGGTTCTAATCTTTAAAGAAAGCATATGGCAGCATGGACCACAACCAGTGCCAAGAGGATGCTCCTTTCTCTTTCCAGCCATCCCCCCATGAATCCAGTTCCTCTAGCCAAAATGGCTTCTACCTATATTTGGGAGAAGGGCTGCCTGTTGTACTCTGAAACATTTGACATATCTTCCAAGAGTTACACCATAGGGATTGAACGCTTGGGGCTTGGGTGGAGGGGTGTGAGAACGGGAAGATGGCAATGCAGGAAGGGTTTGTCTTCCTGTAGCATTTCCTGCTTTCTGGACATTTTCACCCAAGCCAGTCCTGAATATACAGATGTGCTGTGCTCTGCGCAAGCAGATAGTTCTCCTTCTGCTGGTAAGACGTTTTGAAATTGAAACAAATAAAAGAAGGCTTAGGTCTTGCCATTTGGTACATCGGAGTTAGGTTGGTCTTGCTCTACCTTCCTGCAGGGAAGAGTTTTAGTTTGCATTCAGCAGTCTGTCTGCTTTCATGAGTCACCTGTGGTGGAAAGAAATGGATGTAATGCATTCCTCCTCCTCCTCCTCCTTTCAAGAAAGCTGTTTAAATGATGCAGAGACTCGAGCAATGAGCTGGCACACAGAGGGCGGGTCATGACTGAACAGCTCCTGCTGCTTTTTATGATGGCGTAGAAGGTGCAACCAAGCTCCTTGTAGCCTTTCCTTGTCTATGTCATTGACATGATAATTGTTCCTGCCCCAAAACCTTCCTCTATTTTTTTCCTCCAGGAATATCTTAATTGGTTGAAACTAAATGTGGTTAATTTGCAAGATTATTGGAGAACATTCTCTGTACTTGAAGAACAAAAGGCAAAGAGTGAAGCGGGGTCTGATGGATGCAAGAATGGTTAACAAGAAAGGAAAAGTACATAGTGAACAGTGCTGTTGATGAGAAGTAGTTTAAGCTAGGTTTCCTTTTCTTCTTACTATATCGTGCCTTTAATCTTTTTTGCTCACTCTTACCTTACTCTTCCATAACGATGTTAACTCCCCACAATATTTATTCATTGGCTTTATATCTTGTCTTTCCTCTTGGAGATGTGCCAACCAATTTAGTATTGTGATCTGCCACTGACAACAACATTGTGAGATGGGTTGGATTGAGAACAAGCGACTGATCCTAGAACACCCAACAGGTTTTAGGGTACAGATGAACCTGAACCTGGTTCTGCTGGTCCTAGTCTACAGCTCTTTATCCACTACATCAGGGGACTCCAACCTCGGCAACTTTAAGACTTGTGGACTTCAACTCCCAGAATTCCTCAGCCTGGCTGAGGAATTCTGGAAATTGAAGTCCACAAGTCTTAAAGTTGCCAAGGTTGGAGACCCCTGCACTACATCACTCTATTTCATATGATAACATTCTATTTCATATGATAACATTCTCAGGGGTGTCCTGCCTCCCACTGCACCATTCTCTAATGGTCTGTAACAACGCCAGCTTTCCATGCTTCAGTTAAATCTCAAAAGAAAACTTCAGGGGGGCAAAAGGTATATCCCAAAGTGAAACCTTGTAGGGGAATTCTTTCAATGGGGCTTTTTTTGAATCAGGAAGTATGGTCAGCCAGGGAGGCTGTAGATTGTTAGAGAGATGTGTAACAGGAAATAACAGTAATACTGGTGTCCTCCACCCTTTAACAATAAGGAAAGCTGAACAACTCTGAAGTAGTTTGAAAGCACCCTGAGATTGACAAACAGACATCTTTCACAGGTTAAAATCCCTTTCTAGAAACTGAAGGACTAGAGTTTTGACTGTATATAAGTCATAACTCTTAGAAATTAGAGCAACTGAATGACTGGTTTAAAAGAACACTGCTCCAGCAAAGTGACAGATGAAGGAAGATGGTTTCCATCTGCTCCTTTGATGCAAACATGGCCAACTGCCTGCCCGACATTCCTCTTTAATTTACTTTAATTATTGGAGCAACCAGTTGGGTTGTGGGAATTGAAGAAAGGATTGGCTAGTTGAGTCCTCTCTTCCTTTTGAGCTGTCAATTGTATGTTTTGACAAGAGGCTGGCAATCACAGGCCTGGGAGATGTTTGTACCAGGTGAGGGTGGCTTAAAGTTATAGAAAAGATAAAAAGATGTATTATCATGTGATTTATGTTACATGAAGGATGAATAACTTGACCCATAACCCTTTACAACAGCTTTGTCTTTATGCTGAGGTCAAAGGTAAAGCAAAGAATATGTTTGACAGTGTTGTCAATTGGCAACTGGGCTATAGCCTCACTAACCGTTCATAGTTTTATCACATTGTGTGACTTTATATATATTTGCCCCAGATTTAAACTTCAATATTCCTTCAATCCTTAATCCTCAATGAAACAGATATTTTGTATTTAATGAGAGTTATTTACATCTACCCTTTTAATTATTGGGACATCAGCCAGCTTTCTTTGTATGGTATATCCAGCGTAGCACCTTTTTCTCTGTCATTCTTATAGCCTATCATTTTTAAAAAACCAAATTTGAGTCAGTTCCAGTCTTGTCTTGTTAAACTTGTTCTATACCATCTTTTAAGCCCAATCTATCTTTAATAGAAGACACTCTTAAAATTAACTGCTGGGTCCATTGTTCACAAACATCCCTCAATACAACCAATGTTAAAGTATTTTGCTCAATTCTATATTAGTAAACATTATCTTTTAATTGTAATATTTAGTGCCTTATGGTTCTCTCTAGTATCCAACCTTCAAAATCCTATCATTTTCTAAAAATATTCAAAACAAAAGCATTTTCCTATGAGAAAGATTCTTATAATTTTTTTAAAAAATCTTAATTCAAGTCCATCAGGCCCCTTAGTTAAACTTTCATGTAAAGCTTCTTTCACTAAGGATTGAAGGAGCCTTACCCAGTATTCTAAAACTTGCCATTGTGAAGTTTTCAGAAACTAAAAAAAGTTTCTGAAAAAGATTATAAATGAGGTTTGATGAACCTTATGCCCATAAAAACTACATTGCAGCTGTGAGCTTGGTTGGAATCCGTCAACTTCCAGCTGCTCGATTCGTTGACCACAAACACCTTAGTTCCTGCAGATTATTTATGAGAAGCCGCTCTCCGGAATACAAATGGCAATCTCACAATCTCCTTTTTCTAGAGAGGTTTCATTGCCCAGAATTCATTGTGTGGCTGCTCATCTCATCACAATGCTTTTGGAAATATCTAGTTTACCACAAATTGTCACTGATGGTCAGAGCTAGATTTTTAAACCAATTCAAAATATTGATTAATTTGGACTTTTGAATCAATTTGGACCATCAGTTTGATACGGATTTTTTAAAAATTCAATCAATTTGGACTTATGAATCCATTCAACAAAAAATGTGTCTGCATGTGCACAGAACCCATCAGAGCATGGAAGCAAGTCTAGATATTCTAGATAGATTTATGGCTATCATTCAATTCAGCTTATTTATTTGACATGCTATTCTGATGACACATATTGAGGATGTTGGGAAATAGAGGAGCAATGAATGGCCCTAGTCATCATGGCTATTGGTGAAAGATCAAGAGACTTTTTTTCCAATTTTACATGAAGGGCTACATGTCGCGAACCTCTGGGTTAATAGCTGAAATAGAAGTTTGAAAATGGAAGAGGAAACAACTAGATCACACAGCTCTTTGAGACAGTTTACTTAAACCGTGTGCAAAACAACCTGCATACAATATAGACTTAAATTGGCAGGAAACCAAGTTGTGAGATTTTCACCCTCCCTCTTTTAAAGACTTGGCATGGTTGCCCCCCCGTTCTTGATAAGGTTGCTTCTTTATTTTGTCCATTATCTTCACTCAGAATGTGTCCTTGCTGTTGGAGTAGAAACTTGGTCTGGCACAAGAGGGAGAAAGAGCATTCAGATGTGGCCATAGGATCATGCAAACATTCCACTGGTTAGATGGATGGTCATATCTATATCATATTTATTTGTTTAATAAAATAACATATATATAAATGAGTAGTAAAATTCTGCCCATGGCTGGGAAATTTCAGATGTGAGAGCAGAATGAGAAAAGGAGCAAATATCACAAATACCATTCAGTCGTTCCTGACTGTGCGGACCATCCATTTTTAAGAAGGTCCATTTTAAAAGCCCACTGCCTGGCAGGATAGTCTGAACGCCTTTTCTGAAACTTATCAGTTGTGGCAGCTTGGAAGCCTGGCATAGGTGCCAGCTGCACTGCCTTATCATGGTCTCCAGCTGGCAAGGCTTCCGATCTTCACTCTAGAAGAGCATCATACCATTCCCCACTCCTGGGTGGCCCTATATTTTTTCAAGAATGACTAAAGAATTTCCAATAACAATAGAATATGCTACTTAGAAGTAGCCATATGAAGTTATTCCTGATAAACTATTGGTCCATCTACTACAGTGGTAGACAAAGGACACATTCAACATTTAGAAGAGAGGGTCCCATGGATGAGACTCTAAGGCTAAATTGGTAGGACTTGTCACATAATCTGGGAAGGGGCAATGACTAGGAGAACATATTCAACCACAAAGTTAGATTTTCAGTATCATTTTGCTCCCATCTAACGATCATCCAGATTTTTATATCTCAGAAATGCAGGACCTGAATTCCTCTGCCATGGACCAGGAACATAAAAAATATCAACAGGTCAGACTATTTGCTCAGTAAACTGAATATTGGCTGGGCTCCATATAATAAAATATAATGGATTCAGCTTGTTTTCATTTTAGTGTTTTATGTGAATTCAGCCAGTGAAATTTCTAAAGCATGTTTAATCGCTCAGTATGATGCATCAGTCCAACATACTGTATTTATCTAAGAAAGAGAAATTCAACAAAACATTAGTTAGGGCGATACATGGACCCAGATTTAGAAGTTCCACAGACAGGCAAGGCAACACCCCCTTGGTATTTTGGGCTCCAACTACCATTAGCCACAGCCAACATAGACAGAGTCAAGAGCTTGTGGCTGTTTACACTCACAGGAAGGTGTGTCAACAACCTGTATAGGACAATATTTTCCTTTTACACAATTCAGAGAGAATGATAAAGAGGGGGAAAGGATTTTCCTTGACTAAGTGATTGAAGAATATCAATTTCATAGGATGTCTGAGAGAATACATGAAGAAATAACCAAGTGCTTAGAAGGATGTTCCTCCAGAGAAATACTTTTAGGTGGCACCATTTTATGGTTACCTACCTCAGAAGACTTTTGGATCAATGGGGTTTCTGCCTGCTGTCCTTCTACCACCCTATGTGAGATAGTGAAATTGATCTCTGAAAGATTAATAGCTGATTGGCATCTTAGAATGCAAACTAGCTCCCTTCCCCTCTATCTCGCGCTCTCTCTGTGTTCATGCCATATTAGGCAAGTTCCCTATCACTCTATGGCGCAAATCAAGGGTGTCAAACTCAAGGCCCCATAGGGTGCTTAGATCTGGCCCGCAGGGCTGCCCTGGACACAGTGAAGGACCATCCTGTGGTGCCTCTGCCAGCGAAAGCGGAGCTTGGGAGGACTGCCGCAACCCTCCCAAGCTCCATTTTCACTGGCAGAAGGTTGCAGAAGGTAATTGCAGCCGAAAACAGAGTTCGGCAGCTCATTTTCACTGGCAGAGCACTTGGGCCGCCCCGACACAAGTGACATCGAGCTGGTCACATAAACCCTGGGCCCCACCCCCAGGTTAAACATAACCCTGATACAGTCCTCAATAAAATGTTGGATAACCATCTGACTGAGATGGTGTAGGGTTTCCTGCCTGGGCAGGGGGTTGGACTAGAAGGCCTCCAAGGTCCCTTCCAACTCTGATGTTATGTTATGTTATGTTATGTTAAAATCGAGTTTGCCACCCCTGACTCAAATGAAGCAAAAAACTGACAAGCAGATGGGTCTTTCCTGGTAGAAAGTCAAAATGATTGGAGAAATGTGATTATGTGGCAAAGACAGGAAATAGCTTAGGGTCATTTCCTTGGGTGTTCCATATAACTAACAATGCAGCTCTTTCTACAAGGCCAGCACAACAGGTTTGAATTCACTTGAATGCTGCGATGCAATGGTCATTCAAATCCTAGATGTTTAACATACTCCATTCCATTGGGTGTATTTTTAAAAAAAAATTAAATCCACCTGGCTGACTTTTTCAACCACAAGAAAATTCTCAAAATGACTAGTATACTCCAAGAATCATACAGTAGTTTTTGTTTTTTGTTGTTGTTGTTGTTGTTTTATTTATTTGAATTTATATCCCGCCCTTCTCCGCAGACTCAGGACGGCTTACACTATGTTAAGCAATAGTCTTCATCCATTTGTATATTATATACAAAGTCAACTTTTATTGCCCCCAACAATCTGGGTCCTCATTTTACCTACCTTATAAAGGATGGAAGGCTGAGTCAACCTTGGGCCTGGTGGGACTTGAACTTGCAGTAATTGCAAGCAGCTGTGTTAATAACGGACAGACTTAGTCTGCTGAGCCACCAGAGGCCCTTGATAAAATTGTAGTTGTGCTCATACCTTGTGCGAAGACATGGTGAATTCAAGCACGTTTTGTGGAATAAAACCTAGTGCCTTAGGTGTAACATGATAGCAATCTTCCAATATTTGAGGGACTGTCCCAAAGTAGAGAGGGTCAACCCATTCTCCAAAACACCTGAGGACAGGACAAGAAGTAGCGGCTGGAAGATCATTAAAGAGAGAGCCAACCTAGAACGAAGAAGAAAAAACAATTAATTTGTGGAATGGCAAATGGCAGAAGTTGTGGATGTTTTGTCAACTAGAGGTTTTCAAGAAGAGTTTGGACAACTATTTTTCCAAAATGATATAGGTGTCCTGTTCAAACCGGGGGGGGGGGGAGGGTTGAAGTAGAAGAACTCCAAGGTCCTGCCAACTCTGTTATTCTATAGACGATGTTGGGTTTGCACAATATAGAGTTCTTAAGGTAGAAACAGGTTTCCTATTCATTTTCAAATATTATTTGAGCACTTTAAAAGATGTGGTGAAGCCAGATCTACAGTGGGAAGCAGAGAGATAGGGACACATAGACACTTTTTTCTTGTTGTTGTTTTTTTCTTCTAGAGTAACAACTCAAATTCAACATAGGAAAAGCAAGAGAATTGTAAACTGGAGACATGGTTAAATAGTAGCACTAGGTGATTTTTTTAAACATGTTCTATAGGCTTACAGCTCATTATTACTAATACTGAGGCTCATTACTACTAATGTAATGGATTTATTTTATTTGTTCTAATTGTGCAAATAATACACTTGTAAAAAAATCTATGAAGCTGCTATTGAAGTGTCTATTCAGGAAAGATTTAAAGATTAATCCTTAAACCAAAGGGCAGAAATGGAACGTACAGCAGGTACTTCTCTAGAAGAGACCCATTGATCACTGTTGAATCATAGAAAATTCAAGCTGTGTTCTTGAATGTTGAGGATGATTTCTCCTGTGCTTTGAGATGATGGGGTTGGAACAGCATGGAAATAATCATATGAAACTTGGTCACAGAGGTGCAGGCTATACAGGACAAACATATTTAATCTTTCTTCCCTTTCAGTAGTTTATAACTTGCGTTCTTTCCCTTTAATTAATGACCAGTGATAAAGATACATCTATTAACCTTTCTGTTTGAGTATCCTGCTATGTTACAAATACTTAATTCAGTGTGTTCCTGTTTTGAGCTCTGGATAGATGCATTGCGGAAAGATGTAATGTGGGGTTGAACCATCATGATTTGTAAGTACTGTTTTATAGCACAGCATGATAAGAGTACTGAGATAATAGTTCAGCAAGGGAATGCCAAGCAGACTTGAATGCATTGTGGGAACACAGCCATGAATAAATGGTCCAAGAGCCTATTGAAATTTGAATTATTTCTTGGCTTACCCAATAGGTTCTTTTCTTAAGATCTTTTCTCTCTCCACCCCCCCTCCTTCCCTCCCTCCCTCCCTCCCTCCCTCCCTCCCTCTCTCTCAATTGCATTTAACTCTTGATCCTCAGCATGGCACCTGAGGGTGACAGTTTGCCCTTTGACACAATTCTTGGCATCTGCCAAAACCTTTGCCCAATATTTTTATTTAGTCTCGTTCAGTTTAGAAAAATGAATGGTATCCTGAGACAGTTCAACTAGCCAAATGGGCATTATTTGAAAATAAAATGGTGGTGATGAAGCCCATTGCTTCGTTCACTACCACATGAGCCTTTTTTAATTAGCCACATCCTCCATGGCAACCACTTTAGGAGAGTGCCAACCACAGTCTTTTAAAATTCCAAATGAGCTTATAAACCCATAAAGGTAGGTGTGGTTTATTGAACAAGTCTCGTGGCTGAGTTTACATTCAACACAGCATAATAAACATGAATATGCCCAATACATTGACAAATGAATATTCTGGACTAGAGCAATACTGACTACAGAATGGATCAAACTCAATCTGGCCAATTTTGGCAAGCATGACTGGCTGGGGAATTCTGGGAGTTGAAGCCCATACCTCTTAAAGTTGACCAGGTTTTGCAACATTGGTTTAAACTTAAACTCTACATAGGATCCTTTGCAGGTATGAAAATATGACTATATCTCTGTAATGGAGCCTTTTCAAGGAAAATCCAAAGAATTTTTTTTCCCCAAAAGCAACTGTTGCTTTGTTTTTCCTTGAAGACATTTTTCTTCTCATCCAAGAAGCTTCTTCAGTTTCTCCAGAGTTGTCTTTTTTTGGGGGGGGGGGGAAGCACCTTTGAGACAACAATGACTGAGAATCTCCATAGACATTTTCAAGGAAAATTGTTGGGTGTGATGCTGAACTGGTTTCAGAAATAGAACCAAGAAAGCTTAAAAATAGCACACATTTTGCGTATAAGACATTCCCTGTCACCTCATGTTAAATGGAACAGGAACACTAGATGGGCAAAATCGTTTCTTCAACAGTCCAGAAAGCCTCTTCTAATCAAACCAGATTAATCTAACTTAATCTAATCTAATCCAAATCTAGTTTCCTTCAGATATAATATGATATTATTTCAAGATATTTCAAGCAGCTTGGGCCAAGCATATCTTGAGGGCAACAGCTTAGAAAAAAAAATGTTTGATTTGTAAAATGTAACTCTATAGTGATCTGTTTGTGATCTTGACAATGAATTAGCTTGCACAGAATGGTGGACAATGAAGGAGAGCTATGTTTAACTGATATGGATATATATTAATACAATGGTATCAAGTCATCCGGGCCTTTGATCCCAAAGTTTCCTTTGGTAAGTTTGTACTTTTAAAACAGAAGGAAACTTTAAAACCTGACATGCAATGAAATGTTGATTCCACAATTTCCAACCCTCATGTATTGTTGCTCTGGACCAAAACATATGTGCATGCGTACCTTTGGGATGAATCCAAGCAGAAAGCCTGCTGGAAACACCTTCTCAGCCACTGCATTTCTCAGGCTGATGACCCCTTGCCCTTCCCATCCCAAATCTCCTTTTCAGAATTGAGATCTGTAGAGTAATCCTCCCTTCTGCCTTCATTTTTTTTTTCTGTGACCGCTTTTTGTCCTGAAAGGGAAAGCTCATGATCGTGCTAGAAAACAGCTCCCGCTCTTCCTTCCTGAATGGGTTCACATGGAACTACGAAAAAGAAAAAAAGCCACAGAGAGAGAGAGAGAGAGAGAGAGAGAGAGAGAGAGAGAGAGAAAGAAATGGATTATACACTTGGTTGGCTGGAGAGCTGACTCACCCTCAAAGGAGTTTGTCAGGGCAGCTTTGAGAGATGTGCGTGGCGAGCGCAGGCCTTGTTCTTTTGCTGCTGTTCACCTCGGAGCTGCCATCTGTGGAGCCCACTCCTGAACTTCTTGGCATCCCAGAGAGGGAGAGTAATAGCAAGGGGACCTGAGTGGGAGGGAAATGAGTAATGTAGCCTTTGTGGTTCGTTCTCTCTGGGTTTTGACTTTAGCCTCCTCGTAGGCAGGAGATATTGGCGGCACTTGGAAGTAGGAATGTACAATCCCTGTTCTTCCCAATCTGAAAGCTTTCACATCAACAAGGTTGGGAGATAAAGATCTTAAATTTAAGAATTAAAATAAAATAAAAATTAAGCAGGATGTAGCTGGAGGGAGTAAAGCTCACACAGGGAGGAAGTGGGGTGTTTGCTATTCCATTAGTCACCTCCAATGTGCCACATCACCATTGGGCTAGTTAACAAAGCCATGTCTTCAAGGAAGGCCAAAAGGCTGGCAGCAGTCCAGCCTTTTATTTCTTCCAACTTAATGAAATATTAGGAGGAAATTTCTATATAGTAGTTCTGCTTTTCCATTTGTTTGGGCAGCCCTAGCTCAAAAGGTGAGTGGAAATCCTTCTTCTCCTCCCTCCCTCCCTCCCTTGAGTTTGCCAAATTAACTGCAGCATTGATCACTGATAATGCTGCTTTATCACTGGTAAGGGAGCCAAAGAACTTCCTTGTGCCAAGAAGTAAATGTGGGTGTTAGCATTGACGTGCCCAGCAGGCCATAGACACAGACCATTAACCTGCTTTGCTCCAAGGCATGGGGAGAGACGTAAAGAGTCATACACGGATCCCTTTTGCTTGTTATCATTCCATTTTTAACTTCCTTGTCAGAAAGAACAACAGTGCTGTAAAGTTGGCTGTTGAACAGCTTGAAGTTTGTGGCTGTTTACCAAGCATTCTGTTGTTATTACTCTAACCTATGTAACACTGTAGGACATCAATGTCCATGGAGATTCTCAATGGTGTAGGACAGGAGTCTCCAACCTTGGCAACTTTAAGACTTGTGGACTTCAACTCCCAGAGTTGAGGACTCTGGGAGTTGAAGTCCACAAGTCTTAAAGTTGCCAAGTTTGGAGACCTCTGGTGTAGGACATCTGTGGTTGGTGTACCCTGGCATTGCTCATGTTCACCCTTTCTGCAGTTGGTCAAGCAGGAACTTCAAGCTTCGCAGGAAATAATATAGTGGTAAATGAAGAATTGATGTAGAAGAAGAAACGGGAGTTAAAATTATCTGCAGTGGTCTACATGAGCGCCTCTTCATCAATTGGATTTAATTGTTACATTAATCATAACTAATAGAGGCCTTTGCTTCTGTTAGCTGCTTTTGACAGTTTGAGTAGAGATAAGAAAGTTAATCTTCAGTATTAGTTATAGACAACAGTGCGAAACCTAAGGACCACCCTCTCTCAAAAGTGATCTCCCAACTTTAATGGGTTAAAACCCAGATTAGTCTACCATATTTGAATTCTCAATCTGGTAGAGGTAATCTTCCATTTTCAATAGTTCATTTAATGATTGTTTGAAATTACAACAGCACTGAAAAGAGTGACTTATGGTCATTTTTCACTTTTATAACTGTTACAGGATCCCCATGATCAAAATTCATATGCTTGGCAACTGATTCATATTTACGATTGAATAATCAGTTACCAAGCATATGAATTTTGATCATGGGGATCCTATAACAGTTACTTTTGTGACCTTCTGAAAAGCAAATCCAGATTCACTTAACAATCACATTACTAACTTAACTGCAATGTCTCACTTAACAACTGTGGCAAGAAAGGTAATAAAATAGGGCAGAATTCACTTAACAAAATCCGTTTAGCAACAGTTATTTGGTACTCGATTGTGGTCATAAGTCAAGGACTGCCCGTTTTAGGCCCTCTGGTTGATCTCAGTTTCCAGCCTCTCAAACCAAGGAAGTCTTTTTCATCAGTTGCTTCCCAATCCTATTACCCCAAGATAGAAAAAGTCGAATGATATACCAGGCAGCTTGATCATATTTTTGGGGTGCTTAAAGCAAAGCAACAGATTTCCCCACTACCTTTCTTATAATTCTGTATTATAATTATAATTCTGTAGCCAAGGACATTGAAAGTGTGTACAACTACACATCAGGAAGGTGTAAAATGGGGAAAAAATGCAACGCACTATAGGTGAAAAACTGTATTATCATCAAATCATAGTGACAGAAAGAATGCTTCCTACTAGAGCAGGAGTCTGCAAACTTGGCTCTTTTAAGACTTGTGGACTTCAACTCCCAGAGTTCCTCAGCCAGGTGGCCAGGTGGCTGAGGAACTCTGGGAGTTGAAGTCCACAAGTCTTAAAAGAGACTTGTGGACAAAAGAGAGTGCAGAGAAGAGCAACAAAGATGATTAGGGGACTGGAGGCTAAAACATATGAAGAACGGTTGCAGGAACTGGGTATGTCTAGTTTAATAAAAAGAAGGACTAGGGGAGACATGATAGTAGTGTTCCAATATCTCAGGGGCTGCCACAAAGAAGAGGGAGTCGGGCTGTTCTCCAAAGCACCTGAGGGTAGAACAAGAAGCAATGGGTGGAAACTGATCAAGGAAAGAAGCAACTTAGAACTAAGGAGAAATTTCCTGACAATTAGAACAATTAATAAGTGGAACGACTTGCCTGCAGAAGTTGTGAATGCTCCAACACTGGAAATTTTTAAGAAAATGTTGGATAACCATCTGACTGAGATGGTGTAGGGTTTCCTGCCTGGGCAGGGGGTTGGACTAGAAGGCCTCCAAGGTCCCTTCCAACTCTGTTGTTATGTTATGTTATGTAAAAGAGCCAAGTTTGCAGACTCCTGTACTAGAGATATTGGAAAAGATTCAATTTGCAGTAGGCAGGACTGAGTGGATGTACAGATATTCTGACTTGGTACAGTTCACTTACGTGACCAGTCAAAGTTATAACGGCACTGAAAGTCTGGTGGCTCAGACTGCTAAGACAGTCTGTTATTAACACAGCTGCTTGCAATTACTGCAGGTTCAAGTCCCACCAGGCCCAAGGTTGACTCAGCCTTCCATCCTTTATAAAGTAGGTAAAATGAGGACCCAGATTGTTGGGGGCAATAAAAGTTGACTTTGTATATAATATACAAATGGATGAAGACTATTGCTTAACATAGTGTAAGACGCCCTGAGTCTTCAGAGAAGGGCGGGATATAAATTCAAATAAAAAAATGTGATTTATGTCTGTTTTTCACACTTATGACCACTACAGTATCCCCATGATCATATAATCAAAATTCAAATGCTTGACAATTGACTCATATTTAGTCGTTTGCTGTGTTCCGGGATCATATAATTCCCTTTTCTGACCTTCTGACAAGCAAAGACAATGGGGAAGCCAGATTCAGTTAAACAGCTGTGTTAGTAACTTAACAACTGCACTGATTCACTTAACAACTGTGGCAAGAAAGATTGTAAAATGGAGCAAAATTCACTTAACAAATGTCTCACTTAGCGGCAGAAATTTTGGGCTCAATTGTGGTCATAAGTCAAAGACTACGTGCATAGAAAAAATGTTGTTCTTATAGAAATGGCAAGTGTGTAAAAGTAAAAAGTTGAGGCTGTGATGTTATTATCTTATTCTACTATGCTAAAAAGAGTCGGATGTCAATGCTTTTCTCTTTTTCCCCTCTTTTCCTTTTTCCTCCCCTAATTTCCCATCATTTACACTTTCCTTTGTATTTTATATCGTGATAAACTAATAAACATTTGATGAGATATAGAAATGTTTTCTCTGCAATTTGCTTAGCTGTAATTTTTTGAAAATGCACTATAGATTCACTATAGATTCACCCAGCATGCTCAATCAGAAGCTCAGTCTGTATAGTCCAGGGGTCTCCAACCTTGATCCCTTTAAGACTTGTGGACTTCAACTCCCAGAGTCCCTCAGCCAGCAAAGCAGGACTCTGGGGGTTGAAGTCCACAAGTCTTAAAGGGACCAAGGTTGGAGACCCCTGGTATAGTCTGCTAAACCCCATACTGAGGTCTGTTTATTTCATCTTACACAATTGTCAACGCAGCAAACATATTGATCCCTACCGCTAGTACCTGTTGATGAATCAATTTATGGTTGTGTGTCCTCCTCTGCGTTAGCCCTGTGTTACTCCGAAATTGTGTCCCCTCCCCAAAAAACCAATACAAGGAACAGAAAGAAGTGGACCTGGCAGAGATCACCCTGCCCACCCTTCCCACCCAGCCCCCTTTAAAAAAAAACTCAATTTGAAACTTGTAAAAGAATGTCCAGACATCTATGTTCTTATCAAGAATTCTTGCTGACGGCAGACATGAGGTAAGAGTAGCCCTTTAATAAGATTGTTATCAGGCTTCTTATTAAAACGGAGGGGCGGAAGGGATCCTGAGAAGATGGGTGGTGGTGGCAAGACTTTGGGGTGGAGAAGAGCTCTTTAAAAGTTGGCAAGGCTAAGCCCAGCTATTGTTGCGAGCTAGGAAGAGGAAGTCCAAACGTCCATTTAACAATCTCACCCTGCGTAAGTAGAGCTAAGAGAGCCAAAGACTGAAATTTTCCAGCCAAATCTTTTTAGCTCGTGTTACTCCTTTACAGGTTGGAAAAGACAGTGATGGGAGGATTCCAGGTGCTTTTGGCTAGACTTCGCCTTTTATTCTGTTTTTTCATCGCTGCAAAGCTGACGTAGTTGGTTGTTTTCAATTTCATCTGGCAAAGGATGCTTGCTTTAACCCAAACTGCAGCTGGAAATCTTTACCCCATTTACACTGATGACTAATCAGCTTTCTTTCGAGAGGACCAGAATCAAAAGAGAATGAGGTTCCTGGACATGTTTTGCTTCCAAAAAAGCAAAACAATAGCTCCTTTTACCCAATCCAGGCAACCCAGTAAGGAATGCGCAGTATCTGGGTTTATGGGCAGCAGGCTGGAGATAAACCATGATTTATAAGCCCTAATTAGCAGAGTTTGGTGAGTACTCTAAGCCCCCAACCTTTTGGGCACCAGGGACTTCCATAGACTGGAGGGTGCATGCCTGCAACCCGCAGATGGGGCTTCACTAGTTTGTTTCTGACATGCCGTGGCCCAGTGCTGGTCCATGGACCAGGGATTGGGGACCCCTGTACTAACTAGAGTGGGTTCACAAAGTTGCCAGATTTGGAAACTCCTGCCCAAGACTAATGCATTCCTTCTGAATCCAGCATTCCAGCAGATATTTTGCATCAGTGTGAGATGCATTCGCCTTTAGCAAGACAGAAGAGGCAGAGGCGCTGAAACTAGTGGAAGAAACAAAGTGCTCAGGGCTGTCCTGTTATTTACTGACAGGAGCCCATTCCAGCTCTTGACGCTCAGCCTATTCATAGAAGAGGAAGTGAATCGATTCCAACAGGAAGCCTTTGCCCAGCCTATTCCCTGGAGGGCTCTGAATTACAAGGACTCTCCACAAGTTTTGTGAAGGGTCTGTGGCACATGGGGTCGGCATTTCCGGTTTGGCTTACCTTGACATCATAAGGTGTTTTCTCTTGGATGGGAAACATTCAACGGAAGAAGTTCTGCCTGGCCAGCCATCAGCTCTGAGCTATCCAGAGGAGTGCTGATGTCATATCTCCGCAGGGATTACTTCATAAGTGAAGCATTTAGGCTGTGAAGGGAGGGGAGCAGGAGGGGGAGCAAGGGAAGAAAATCAAATCCATACATCTCCCATCCACACACACACACACACACACACACACACACACTCCCCAGCAGTCTCCCTTTTTTCCAAAAAAAGTGGGGGGCAGAAGCACTTGTATAGAGCCATTTCAGGCATAAGTGGTAACTAGAGCCTTTGAGTCTTTTGAATCATTTTAAGTTTAAAAGATCCAGGGATTTCCTTCACTTCTCTCACATTTAATCCTGATTATTATACTTGGTTGGTTGTTTTTTTGCAACATTTTAAAATCCAGAAGATGCTGTTTGGAGTTCTGTTGCTCTACTTTTCTCAAAGGCCAAACCATAGATTATTCTGTTTGTAAAGGCAAGAAAGAATCAAGAAATTCTGCAGTTTATATTCCCATTCAGATGCCCTAAGACAGTTCAGTGTCCCTGTTGAATGGTTAGCTGCCTCCCTGCATATTTTCAGCCTATGGACCAGAAACTTGTATGATTTAACTAACAGAAGATTCCAAGGTTGCCAATCCAAGCCTGTTTGTGGGAAAGAGAGGAGTAAATATATATGCTTCCATATCTAGCCTTGGCAGTTTAAATACATATGCATCTGACTATATCAAGATACTAAGCTAGAAGCCATATGGGCAAAGTAGAAGAAGATGAAAATGATGATGATGATGGAGGAGGAGGAGGAAGAAATGAATCAGCAAGGCGGATGACTAAACAGGATATCAAGTGTAGTGACTTTCTATGAGTCCTGATTGTTGGGCATCACACTGTTGCTAACTGATGCAAATCTGGGTTCCAAAATTCCTGATCAGTCACAGTTTTATGTATTTGTCTGTTTGTTTAGCCACCCAAATAAATTGGTCACCTCTCACGTAGGTGGGTGGCATGGTGGCTCATCAGTTAGATGATGGGCTTGTTGGTTGGAAAGCCAACAGCCCAAGTTTGAGACCCAAGCACCACATAACAGGGTAAGCTCTCGTCCTCGCCCCAGCTCCTGCCAGCCTAGCAGTTTGAAAGCAGGCAAATGCAAGTAGATAAATAGGTACCACTTTGGTGGGAAGATAACAGCGCTTCGTGACGTTAGGCTGGTCACATGACCATAGAAATGTCTTCGAAGAGCGCCAGCACAAGGGCCTTGAAACAGAGATGAGCAGCATGAGCAGGGAATGAATGAACAGATGAGCAGGGAATGAATATGAATAAAAATGGAGAAGTTAGAAAACAAAGGGCGAAAAAAGATGTAATTTAATAAAATAAGCAAAGAAATATTAGGAAAGGAATAAAAAGTTGGGGGAGGAATATTTTGCAAAACTTGTAACTAAGAAAAATATATTTGAATAGTTTGAATGGTATAAGATAAGATCACTACTTCGTTTATGAATGATGTTTGTGTGGAGGGAGGGAAATTAAAAATCAATAAAAACTTGTATTAAAAAAAAACAATATCCAGAGACCGTATTGGACAACGTGACCTGAGCTAATGGGGTGGTGGAATTTGAACTTTATCTATAGGGGTTAGCACAGGAAAGCTCTAGATCTGGTTTTGCCTTCAAATGTGCCAAAATAATGTGCTCAATAAAGTTTTGCATAAAGAGATTGGACTTTCTCGATCATGCTTGCTTTGGTTGGGTTTGTCAGTCGGAACCTTGACAAGCGGAATAAAATCTGCAGGGATTCCTTTTCCTTTTTTTCTTCCAGAGGTGTTTCTGGATGGCATACAATGATTAAACACACACACACAACCACACCCCACAACATATAACCCTGCTCCTAAGCATAGAAATTGCCAAACAGCTGGTACAAAAAATAATAATCCAGTATTTCAGGCATTTCCAGTTTGAGGTGTCCTTCAACAGGGCTACTGAATCCTCTGCATAGAATATCCCTTCTTGGCAAAAAAAACCAGGTGATTCTGGCAGAGATTCCAGACTCAAAATTCCCAACTTTGCTTTGGAAGAGGCAATTAGTAATTTTTAAGTGCAGGCAGATTGCTATGTTCCGTTCCATTCTGGTACTCTAATAAATAGCCCCCCCAAACATAAGGAAGCTGATATCTGGTCTTCCACATCTGCCAACCCAAGTATCAGTTTTTTCCCTCTGCTTGGGGCTGATGGGTGTTGGAGTCCTAATAAAAGCAGAAGGAAGAAATGGGGAAGATCTTATCAACAGGCAGTTGATTCTCTCATGGGAACAGAAATGAATGATTTTCGAGGAAGTCTCACCATATGGATTGGATGGCTACTTTTCTTGCCCTCTTCTCTCTCTTTTTTAATTATCTGAAAATGGAATTTAATTCTAAGGGTTGCTACAAGAGCAGGTGATATTAAACACATAGCAGTAGGCTTTTAAAATATGTTGAGTGTAACTCCTCAAAGATAACAGTTGAAGATACCAACATTGATGCAAAATATTTCTGATGACTAAAAGGAGCAAAGAATCTGTCACTCCCAGATGTTTGCCATGTTGTTGTTAGTTGCGAAGTGGTGTCCGACCCATCGCGACCCCATGGACAACATTCCTCCAGGCCTTCCTGTCCTCTACCATCCTCTGGAGTCCATTTAAACTCATGCCTACTGCTTCAGTGACTCCATCCAGCCACCTCGTTCTCTGTCGTCCCCTTCTTCTTTTGCCCTCAATCTTTCCCAGCATTAGGCTCTTCTCCAGTGAGTCCTTCCTTCTCATTAGGTGGCCAAAGTATTTCAGTTTCATCTTCAGGATCTGGCCTTCTAAAGAGCAGTCAGGGTTGATCTCCTCTAGAACTGGCTTGTTTGTTCGCCTTGCAGTCCAAGGGACTCGCAGGAGTCTTCTCCAGCACCAGAGTTCAAAGGCTTCAATTCTTTGGCGCTCAGCCTTTCTTATGGTCCAACCTTCACAGTCATACATTGCAACTGGAAAAACCATAGCTTTGACTATACGCACTTTTGTTGGCAGGGTGATGTCTCTGCTTTTTAGAAAGCTATCTAGATTTGCCATAGCTTTCCTCCCCAGGAGCAAGCGTCTTTTAATTTCTTGGCTGCAGTCCCCATCTGCGGTGATCTTGGCGCCCAGGAAAATAAAATCTGTCACTACCTCCATTTCTTCACCATCTATCTGCCAGGAATTGAAAGGGACGGATGCCATGATTTTTGTTTTCTTAATGTTGAGTTTCAAGCCAACTTTTGCACTCTCCTCCTTCACCCGCATCAAGAGACTCTTTAGTTCCTCTTCACTTTCTGCCATTAGAGTGGTATCATCTGCATATCTGAGGTTGTTGATATTTCATGATTCAAACATGCTACGTTTGCCATAGCATGAGGAATTTATCCTTCCTTGGATGGATACGAATATCTGTTTAGCAACATCTGGAAGGCTTCAGTTTCCCTAACATTGTTTAAAACCTTTTCCATTCCCAAAACAAAGGTGAATATTATTTTGATTTGATTTTGTCATCTCTCTTCAGTCTCATGTTCTTATTTTTAAGTACTATAAAGTATATTATCCTGTATACAACAAAAGTATCGCAATGGATTCTATAAGCACAAAGTTTCAAGTTGTTTTTCTGCTAAACAAAGAAATCTGACAAGCGTCTGTGCCCAAGAAGATGTAATAATAGTGATGAAATACGTTCCAAACAAATAAAAGGACACATTTAATAGTTTCAATTGACTACCAAGACATGGTCTTGTATTGAATTTGCCATCTAGCAGAGCAGATGGAAGGACATTGTTACAGGGCTTAAAACATGCTGTCCAATGTTGAGGCAGAGCCAAGATTTTAAAATGACTGGATGTACAAAAGGTTTGGTCTCCATGTTTAATAGTCTAAAGGGGCACCTGCTAGATTAATTTGTAGTTTTGAATCTTTGATATATTTTATAAAGAAGTCTCTAATTTTCACAAGTGAAGAGGGAGGGGTCTAACTATAACAACATTATTTATAGAAAAAATTTGGGTATTTTTTCTATTGTATTCTTGCATTGCAGCCAAGCAAATAGAGTGATGAAATTTAGGGGTGCTTGAATTCCACTGGATAAAATTACATAAAGTCAAGCCAATTTCTTTTGCAAATCGAGGAACAACAACAATTAGATTCATAAGTCATGACAATAGTGAGAGTAAATAGCAAGCTGTTGGCTGAACTTTCACACACATTGACAGATCAGATGTATAATCAACTCTAATCCATAAAGGAAAGGTTCCACATGCAGTTGCCAAAAATGTTGGATGTGAAACTATTCCAAAATGTGCTAGCTTAGTGCAAGGTTGATCGTGACAGAAGGCAACGTTACTAAATGCACAAGGAACTATCATATTTGCATTTAAGTAATTTTATATTTGAAATTCGGGTGCTTGATACCTGGCATATATATATATATCACATTTCACTGTCCCAGGGTCATTTAATCACTGTTTGTAACCTTCTCAGCCAGCTTCCAACAAGCAAAATCAATGGGGGAAGCCAGCTTAATGGCTGCAGGATTCATTTAACAACTGTGGCAAAAGTCGTAAGATGAGACACAACTCACAACACCTGCCTCGCTTAGCACAGAAATTTGGGGCTCAACTGTGATCATACATTGGGGACTATCTGTATGATGTAAAGTATGTGAGTCAGTCTGAGAAAGAGCAAGAGATGGCTTCATTCTATGGTTGGATGATCATTCCAGGGAGTTTCCTAAACTTAAGGCGTCTGCATTGTGCATGCAAGGGCATTGTCTTCCTGATGGCAGACAGTGAGATAAGGAAGCTAGTTGGCCATTAACTGGTGAGACCAGAGGACGGATGCATTGTCCATGGCGGAAGTGGGAACCACCTTTGGTCTTCAGCTCCAAGAATCTGCTCTGAAAGTGAAGTTCCTCAAGTCTTGGAATTGGTTCAACGAGGTGACTGAAAGGACAACCTTTATGAAAGGGAAAAGATTAATTACAAGAGGAGGAATGGCACAGCCCCTCCTGGAGCCTAGAAAACCCTGAGAAAAGTTTAGAAGGTAGTTCCTGAAGCAGCTGTAGTTAGAAGAAAGAGCACTTAAGTGCTTTCTGTTTCCTTCCTCTTATTTATTTCATTTGTGTCTTTCCTTTTGTCTATGAGTCTCATGATAGTATATGTGGTTTCCTATTCCCTTTTTCCCATCACAACAGTAACAGAATACAGATAGTCCTCCAATTATGACCAAAATTGAACCCAAAATTTCTATTGCTAAGCAAGACAGTTGCTAAGTGAATTTTGCCCCATTTTAAGATCTTTCTTGCTACAATTGTTAAATGAATCGTTGTGGTTGTTAAGTTAGTAACACGGTTGTTAAGTGAATCTGGCTTCCCCATTGACTTTGCTTGTCAGAAGGTTGCAAAAGGCGATCACATGACCCCCCCCCCCAAGAAACTGCAACCATCACAAATATTGTGCCTACTTTATGAATTTTAATCATGTGACAGTGGCAATGCTGCAATGGTCCTAAAGGTGAAAACAGTCAAAAGTCACTTTTTCAGTAACACTGTAACTTCGAATGAACTGTTGTAAGTTGAGGACTACCTGTATAGGTGATGCTGAGAGCTAAGGATTAGTCCTAGTGCAGGGGTCTCCAACCTTGGCAACTTTAAGACTGGGATTCTGGGAGTTGAAGTCCACAAGTCTTAAAATTGCCAAGGTTGGAGACCCCTGTCCTAGTGCATCTTGTAAGCGTCATTGAGAAGAGGGCTATTTTGTTTTCAACCATGCCATATATCGGCCTCTTATACCCATTGTGCTAAGTCATGATATGAACTGCTTGGTGTGGCTTTTGCAGAACGTTGACAACCAGATCTCATTGAAGTACTCCAATTCTTCCTTCTAAGGCTGTTGGGAATTGTGGTCAACACCTGCAAGGACACAGAAGATGAGTGTGTTGATTATGTTGGGGAAAGCCAGCCACTGTAGTCTGAAAAGAATGGTTTAAGGCGGGGTAGTCAACCTTTTTATACCTACCGCCCACTTTAGTATTTCTGTTAGTAAAATTTTCTAACCGCCCACCGGTTCCACAGTAATGCGCCGTGTATCGTCGTCTGTACATGCCTCTTGCACATCGTGGATTGGGTTGTGGGGGGTGCCAGCTACCAGCTCTGCTTGTCTGTTACAGCTGGATGGTGTGGGGGGAGATGCGCGAGCTATTCTGGGACGAGGCTCTTTTATTTGCGGTCACACTATAGCGCCATTTAGTTTCACTTACGTAACGTGAACTAAACTTATACGCGGGTGATACAAATAGTATATAGTTCAGAAATTTAAATTGTCACGGGGAATTTTATGAAAACCTAATGAAAATATTTTTAAATAATGCTATGAAATTTTTTTAAAATGTCAATTAAATTTAAAAAAAAGGAAAGTGCTTCAGTATTTGACAAAACCCCTACCGCACACCATGAAAGCTGGAACACCCACTAGTGGGTGGTAGGGACCAGGTTGACTACCACTGGTTTAAGGTATAGTGCGATCTGTGGATTCATTCAGGGTGATTTACTCAACAGACCATCATTTATGAACATATGAGTATTTAGCCATGATCTTCTAGTCTCGAACAAAGGCATATTTAGGCAAGGAAAGTCTACCAATATTTTTCTGCCAATTTTTACCTGATCTGATCTTATTGAAGACTAACAGCATATTAGATGCTTAGATGATGAGCTGAACCAAAAAAGTGTTTTATTATTTATTTATTTAGTTAGTTAGTTAGTTATTAGATTTATATACCGCCCTTCTCCCGAAGGACTCAGGGCGGTTTACAGCCAAGTAAAAATAAGGTTACAAAAGTTAAGAAATAATTTAAAATCTAAATTCAATTAGGCCGAAAGATAAAAGAGTAATAAAACCATATTAAAAACCAAACTTTAAAATATGTTAAGCCAGCCCTGCACAATAAAACAAGAAGATTTTCAGCTCGCGTTGAAAGGTCCGGAGGTCGGGGAGTTGACGTATCCCCGGAGGCAGCTCATTCCAGAGGGCAGGAGCCCCCACGGAGAAGGCCCTCCCCCTGGGCATCACCAGTCGACATTGTTTGACTGACGGTACCCTGAGGAGGCCCTCCCTATGGAAGCACACAGGTCGTTGGGAGGCTATTGGTGGCAGCAGGCGGTCCCGTAAATAGCCCGGTCCTATGCCATGGAGCGCTTTAAAGGTGGTAACCAGTACCTTGAATTGCGCCCGGAAGACCACCAGAAGCCAGTGCAGCTTGCACAGGAGAGGTGTTACATGGGAGCTTCGAGTCGCTCCCTCTATTACCCGCGCAGCTGCATTCTGGACCAGTTGGAGCCTCCGGGTGCTCTTCAAGGGGAGCCCCATGTAGAGAGTGTTACAGTAGTCCAAGCGTTTTGGTCCCTGAAGTTGTTTTAAAATATAAGAAGCAGAAACAAAGAAGATCCCACCATAGAATCCAGTGAGAGCAGGGTAATGAGCTTTACAATCTATATTTGTTTTGTTAGATTTATATTAGTATAACAGCATAACAGAGTTGGAAGGGACCTTGGAGGTTTGCTAGTCCTGCTCAGGCAGGAAGGTGATGAAGATTCTTGATTCATCTCATAGTTGTGGGTCAAACGTACTCAGTTTGGCAACCTAAGCCACAGTTTCAGCCATCACTACAAGGAGGAATCTGCCTTGTAAAATATGAGGGTACTTTCCTAACTGTACTAGGAAAAATAAAAGTACCCTTTCTCAATTTATTAAAGTAGCTACATCCTTTACAAACAATATAGAAGTTTCAAAGGATTTCATTGGTTGGCTATCGTTAACAGGAATTGTTGTTTTGGTTTTGCTAGCAGTCCAAAAAGAAGTCATCCGTGCATGGATCTGCACTTATCAGGGAAGCCTTGTTGAGCCTTCCTAAAAATATGGCTACTTGAATATTTTGGGGTAGATTGTTTCACTCATGCCAACACTCACTGCAAGCACCTTTTTCAAATGCCTTGCATAGCCTTAGTTATTATAAGTAGATCAAGATAACATGTATGAAATGCTTGGAATATCTAAACTCCTCCTCTTGCATTCATTATTTGGGGTTTACTTGATTAAGACACTCCTTGAAGGATTATCTCAAGGACCATGCTTGTTTTGACTTCTCTTCCGCATGGATCCATGTCTTTGTGATGGGGAATGTCATCTCATGTAAAATCTGTCAGGACCACCTATAGAGCGAGATACAATCTTCTATTTCTGTATTGTGCAGAGTGTTTCTTAGCTATCCACAATAGCCTGGAAGTCTGCTGATACGGAAGGATAAAAATATAATAGCTTTAACTTGTTACAGAGATGGAGAGGAATGTTGACAAGCAGTGGTTTAAACAAGCAAGAGTAGGTTGTATGAGCAAGCAATAGGTTCAAGATGCTCCCCCCCCCATGACTTTCTTCTTATAAATCATCTAAGGACTATTTGGTGCCTTCTAAGTATGTTGGAACTTTCCACAAGGAGGGTACCAATTGGGGAAGGCTGGTCTAATATTTTCTGATTCCTGGGATTCTGACCAAGAATGCTGGATGATGAAGACCTTGATCTCATCCCGCAAAGCACTTATGTTCTCATTCAAGCACTCAGAATCATAAGTGCACTCCTGTCTCCATGGTGAAGCAGCCTCTGGAAGTAGAACAATGGCTCAACTATAGTTCATCATTTTTGAGATGATGCCAAATCCTAAACCTGACTTGGGCATTATTTTAAACCAAGGAGAAATAATATATTGAAAAGTGGTAGGAATCGGCATGTCACCTCTGCTTGAGATTACCATTTCTCCAATTCCAGTGCCCTTTGTGGGAAGACCTGAAGGGGAAATCTTCCCCTTCAATCAATAAGCTGTATCTGTACTTTGTCTGCATGGTGCTTTCCATGATTCAGATAGTTGCACATACTTGATGTCTGTTGCCCTCCAAATTTCAGTCGCACAAATTTCCATGGCTAGTGGTCAAGTGTGACCTTATTTTAGCTAAGGCCATATTTATGCTATTGCTATTAGCCCAGTGTTTCTCAACCTTGGCAGGTTCTCAACCTTTAAAATGGGTGAATTTCAACTTCCAGAATTGGGTTCACTGGCTGGGGAATTCTGTGAATTGAAGTCAATTCATCTTAAAGCTGCCAAGGTTGAGAACCACTCTATTAATCTATTTAGCTAGATAAAATCTGGGAAGAGGATATAGACCACCGGTTCTCAACCTGTGGGTCGGGACCCCATTGGGGGTCGAATGACGATTTGCCAGGGGTCACCTAAGACCATTGGAAATATGGGAAGTATACTTGCAAGTCAAAGAATCGCGCTCTAATGGTTGACTCCACAAGCCAGCTGCAGGCTCTTCAAATCACTAGCCGAATTCGGCTTCAGGTGCGATGAATTAAAAAAGAGAGAAATCTTTGCTCTGATGTCTCCCTCTCAAGCCAGCTGCAATCACTCCCAATCGCTAGCCTAATCTGGCTTCAGGCACGATAAACTTAATAAGGGAGGAGTCTCTGCTTTAATGCCTCCGTCCTCAAGGCAATCGCAAGCAGTTCAGATCGCTAGCCAATACGGCTTCAGGCGCGATAAATTCAAAATGAAAATAATTTTACGGTTGGGGTCACCACATCGTGGGGAATTGTATTAAAGGGGTCGCAGCACTATAAAGGTTGAGAACCACTGATATAGACTGACTGCCCCTTGCTTGAAAGAAGACCTACAAAGAGCTGTAAATTGCAGAGAGCTGGGTGTTTCTACAAACCAGCCTCATGCCAGGTTGTTTTTTAAAAAAAAAACCTAGCGGATGCCAAGTCCTGTTTAGTCTGTCCAGACTGCCTTGTATGTGTCAGTAAATACTTTAAAAGAGCGTGTGGTTATTGCACCTGACAAACAGATTTGTTGAAATGTGTCAGATAATGTAATTGCTTCTTTGAATTCTCTGGGTTGCTGTTTGACCCTCGTCAGTCTTTGCTTTGCATTTAATCATCAAGTTTCAGTCCTCTGAAATTTTTCTTCCATTGAGAAAGATGTTTTTTGTTTTTTTTTACTTCACCCTTAAGTTATTTTTTGTACAACAATTTTTTGGGGGGTTTAATTGATACATGGGATATAAGGGAGGTTGCAAATTCTAAAAGAGATTATTGCAAAATCCAAAGCACAATGGTAAGAAATAATCTTTGATCAGATTATAACTAGGTTTACTACAAGCACTCTACCTAGTAAAAATTGCATCAGGATGTTCTTCTCAGTTATGATGGATAGGATCGACTGCTATGGTTGGTATTGTGCTGCACTGTATGAATCAAAGGGAACCAACGCCATGCTGGCCATCCTAGAAGGAAGATAAAACAGAGTCAGAAAATAAACCCATTACAAGTCACTGTATGATTCACGTTCATCCTTCTCCTCTCTCTGATTTGTAGGAGGTGGAGGGAAACGGAAAGGAAGGAGCAAGAAGTGGAGAGAGATCCTCAAGTTCCCACACATCAGCCAGTGCGATGAGCTCCGGAAAGGGTTGGGTAAGTGCAACATGAGACAGAGCCCCTCTACTCAAGGAAATGCAGGGGCTGGTAGCCAAAAGCATCACAAAATGACGCCAGCTTACTTCCTTGTGATGAGGAGAGCTACTCTTGCCTAATCAAAGTAGGATTTCATATATCATCAATTCCCAATGGAAAGCCAAATGGGTTGCTGAACATCCAGATATAGGTTGACATACAAATGACCCCACGCAAAAGGTGCCAGGCTTTGAACAACCACCTGACATGGTGTCTGCCAGGACTCTATAAATGGAGCATAGTAACCTCCCCTCAGTGTGACTGTGGGGTCCTATGTCAAATTGTAGATCACATCATGACCAGGTGTAAGCTGAGGGCATATGTTAATATATATTGCAAGACCATGTATGAGTGGAAAAGGTATTAGAGATGATATTTCTCCTCCAATGAACGCACAACCTAAAATTTAACAGAGAAGTGGGGAAAGGATCTGAGAACAAAACTAAGTATGAATAATCAATAGTTCAATTTAGCTTTTGTTTTTAGATTTTTTTCTGCTAGCGTTAAATTTTAGGTTGTGCATTTGTTGGAGGAGAAATAATAATTATCTCTGGAATTTATCATCAGTTGATGTGATAATGGCAATTAATTTACTTAATAAATGAATTGAATCAATGCAGGATTGAACCAATTCAGGATTGAATCAATTAGAGAGGACTGATCTGTTGAAGGTGATTAGTCTTGAACTTCCATACAGTTTGCACATTTTCAAATGCCAGCTGTAGGAAAATTATGATGGGAGAGAAGTGTCTCCATCTCTCTCTTGTGAGCATTTTGGACACATCTGGTTGGCCACTGAAGGAAATAAACTGCTAGATAAAGATTTGCCATAATTTCATCCATCCCATTTTTATCATCATGGGCCCTGTACACCCTTGTCCATTACCCACTTCCAGGAGTGATTCCCAGATTTTCCAGAATTGCACTGCTGAAATTTGATGACAACTATTAAAATATGACTTTGTGATTCCTTAGATTTCTTTAAAGGGCCTTTACAAGGCTTAGTAGATCCATTTTACTTCCTAAAATCCTTACAAGTATTAGGGTAGAGATAGAGATGGAGAGAGAAAAAGGTCTGAGGGAATCCTTGAAATTTGAAGAAAACAGAACAGTAGGCTTATGTCAGGTGTGGAGAATCAGCACCACATGTTAAACTCCAGTTAAGGTGGTTTATTGCTCATGCCTATGCAGAAGAATATAATCTAAGCAGAAGAATGTAGTCAACTAATGGTCAGCACTAAATTGGTGTTAGATAAGAATCAATAGAATTCAAGAAGGATGAACTTGTGGGAACATAAGGACTCTAGACTTATGACTCTCTTGACCCCACCCCTGACTCCGCCTATCCTTCTCCTACAGCTCCTCTTTTAAAGAAATTACCCACCTTTGATGTATGCATGGCAACTACTGTATGTCTTTGAGTTGTGAGGGCCACATTGTATTTTTATTCCCCACAACAGCAAACTTGAAAAATAAGGTGGGATGATAGAGAACTATTGTCACTTAGTGACTGAAGGGGGAGAGGTCCTAATGCAACACGTAACTACTGTATTATACTGATTATCAGAGGGAAGTTGGAAATGACTTCCATCATGCCTACTGTATGATTTTTATGCATTGAATCATCTTCAAGTCATCTCTTTCGAACAACTTTTATGAGCCTTTTTTTTCAAGTGAATCAACACAAAGAGTAACTTAATATCCTTGGTGGTTGTGCGGCCTGGTCTCTGACTTTAAGTAAGCTTACTGTTCTCCCAGGCCCTTGTAGACTATTAGAGATTCTTGCGTCTGCTTCCATCTTCTCATACATCAATTTTTTCTCAGAAGGAACATGCTGAGATGCAAATGAGAACATGTTCCTACTGCTTGAAAGTATGTTTACAAAAGAGTCTAAGGGAAGGTTTATGAAATGGGGAAAGCGAAGGAGTTGGGCAGAGGCTGATGGGCTCCTGAGTGGACTCAGCAGGACATGATCGTGACAACCAGAAGTTGCAGATATGGAAGGCGCCATGAGCACCTAGATGCAAAAAAGAACTGGCCTTCTCAGCATCTGAAAAGCAAGTTGTGAGAATCCAGTTTTTTTCCCCCCAGGACTTTGAATCTGCACCCAAAGGTCATCTTTGTCTGAAGCGATCACATGAAGAATTTGTGTTTCGGGGTCAGCTAAAACATCATCCCAAAGCTGAACAATTTTTGTAGCTAAACAGATGAATTATGATTTAGAATTTTTCTACTTTCATATGCTCAGAATTCAGATGTGTAATGATAATCCCCAGCATCATCCTTATTCACACATTAAACATTAATGTGGCTTGTTTGTTATGCACTTATATAATGAGCCCACCCTTTTGAAATCATAATAAATGGGTTAGAATTATTGCTTATTTTACTAACCAATGTTAAGCACATTGCTTTTAAAACAATGTTTGAATTAGCATACTCCATGGGCTTCAAACTCATAACAAGACTTGGTTTCATTTTTTTGTGCAACCATTCAGATAATTCTGGCTACAGAGCAAAGCAAATGCAAATCCAGATCTCATGAACTATGATCTGATCTGAAATCTAAACATAGCCCTCTTCTTTGGGGAATTGTGTGCATCTTTAGCTATAAATATTTACAGCTATGCTTGCTGGGAAATAATGGGAGATGAAGTCCAGAAGTCTTAAAGTTGCCAAGGGTAGACACCCCGACTTTAAAAAATGCCATTCCAACTTGTTGCATTTGAAGCCCTTCTACTAAGAAGGTCACCCTTGAAAGCCTCATGGTCCAGAACTGTCTACTTACAAGTGCCAATAATTCATTCTCCATATCTTCCTTTGTAGAACGAGATTACAACAGTTTGTGTGACAAGCAACCCATTGGCCGACTGCTATTTCGACAGTTTTGTGAGACTCGGCTGGAACTCCTACGGTGTATCCACTTCCTGGATGCTGTGGTAAGGCGAGCACAGTTTCTGAAGTGTATCTGGCTCTGCTCAGCCAGTCCTTAAGGGACAACTAGATTCCCTTTGGCAACTTCTATTTAAAGTATTCCAAAACTTTGGATGACACGAGATTGATGATGAAGTGTCATAAGTCAGCAGCAAAGTTGATGGAATCCTTGGTACCTCAAGTCTAGAAGAGTGACAGGAAAAAAACCTTTTACAGCATGTGCCATATTGAGCTAGGTGGACCTGTTATCTAATTAAATAAATAATATGTTTGTTTGCTTTCCTCATCCAACCAGGAATGGTTTATCTGGGTGTAAAATACCTGCCTTATATTCAATTAGTCATAGGTTTGGTCCCAGGGATCTCCCACTGAAAACAAGTGGGATCTAGTGGCATGTGTGAGTGGAAAGGTCCTTTGCCAAGCACTCTTGAGAGGTGCTTCAGCTTGATCCTTTATCCTTTGTAACCGGTTGGAATTTGGAGAATCCAACATGGGTGTTTCTCATCATAAAATGGCTGTCACCTAAGAAGCTGTTCATGTCCAGGCCTGCACAAGCCAGTGTGGTTGTTTATCACCAAGCAAAATGATGAAATTAAAAAAAATACCTTAGTAAGAAGGCTGGGATGAAACTGAGGTGCCAAAACATGTATTGGCACTCCCACAAGACTTCAGAATATCTATTTCCCAGAAGCCATGGTAGTGACACTCAGAAAACACGCACATCTACACTACCCTTCAACCAGTACACACACATATCAAGGTAAACCACACAATGCACACTCTGATATACATACAAAAATATTCCCCAACCTTGTTTATTCTTAAACCTTGAACTTATTACCATGTTTATCTTATATCTGAAATGTATGGTCTTATATGTGAGGAACCTCAAAGAAAAAAATATCTTTCATCTCTGCCCATCATAGACAAGAGGTGGTCTCTTATCGGGGGCTTGGAATTTTCCATCCATCTTCTTCCAACTGGCTAGTAAACATTGGATGCAAGTTAGAAACTTTCATGACTTTATTCACACGACTGCTTTAATATCTGTGCTGTGGGAAATCCTTTCTTAGTAAGATTTTAGCTCCAAGTATCTAGTTTTGGAATTTACAGAGGAAGTACAAAATCAGTCACTCTTTTGAGATAGTCTGCTGACCAAAATTTTGTTGGCAACATTTTTATCTTCTCTGTCTTTTACAAACCTTCTTCCTGTCAGTACTGCCTTTTTGTAGAGGGAGGACAACTTTAAAAAAATAAAAGAGGGGAATGGTGGTGGTGGTGGTGGGAAACCCCAAATTCTTGCAGAGTGATCTCTGGGAGAAGATCAGAAAGGCGGGTGTGTTTTTCAACCCACTCTAAAGTCAACGGTGCAAAAATTCCATTGGGATGACGTGTAATTTAAAAGTCAGTGCTTCATCTGAAATACTATCCTAGTGTTTTTGTGGGTTGCAACCCCCACTCATGTCTTTCTTTTGAAAATTTTGCTAAGTCTGAAAGCATCTTAACCTCAAGCAGAACAAATCATAGCTTAGGATTCCTTCAACTCATTTCCCCCTCCAAGTTCCTTCTTCCGCATCTCCTGAACTAAGGCAAATTTACAATCAGAAAATTGATCTGTTTTTGCTCCTGGGCCAGGAGGCCTTTTCAGATGGCCAGGAGGCCTTACATCAACCTCGTAAAACACTCTGTGTTTCTCATTACCAAACTGTTTATGCAATTCAACGTTGTTCTCTCTCTTTTCCTCTCAATGGGAGGGAGTTTGTTGAACCTTGGGCCTTTTTCTTATTTTCATAAGCTTGTTGGATGTGAGTGACAGGAATGCCGATCTGGTCAGCTGGCTGCAAAATGGGAAACACATGCTTGGAAACCAATCCTCTGTAAGGTTTGGACTCTTTCAGCCAGCAAAAGGCTGAGTGATAAAAAGTCGTTGTTTATTTAAATTTGGTTCAGGAACTTGACTGGGCTAGGGGATCTTTTCTCAAGGAAATTAAAACTGGTGAGCATCAAATGCTTTAAGAGGGGTGTTGAAGAATCCGGAAGGATTTAGGCTTTTCATTTTTCAGAGTTCAGCACCCTTTTTTCCCATTCTTGTTTCTGTTAATAGAAATGGATACAGCTACAATCCCAAGAAATCTGTCCCTGGTTTGGTGCTTTTTTAATCAACCTTTGTAGCATGAAAAGCTCCCAGAATAGCTTATATAATAACAAAAGTTGGAAAGCTCTCAGAATTGTGGTCTAAAAACCCTCCACACAGAGCTGGAAAAATAGACAAAAAGGGCAGGAGAAAATAAGAACAGCCCAGGTACCAAATGTTAAAATGCTATAGTTACTATAATAGAATTGGGCTGCTTTTAGAGATTTCATGGCTAAGTGTAGGACTCATAGTTTCTTGGTTTCTAGCCTGGTGCCTTAACCATTACACCAAAGTAACCTTTTCGGTAGTCTAACCAGGACTAAATTTATGGTCTAAGAAATTTTTTTCAGCATGGCATTCTGCAATCAGCTTTACCATTTCCTACCAGCATTTTTACTAGCTATAAGTACAGAATAGGATTGTTCAATTTGCTTTGTTGGGTTTTTTTCAACAAACATACAGAGGATCATCTGCTGTGTATTAGTGTAAGGCCAAATGTCTATGAAGATTCTCAGTTATCCAGGTTATAGTTTTCTCAAAGGTGCTTTTTCCAAAGGGACCATTTTTTGAGGAAGAAGTTGTTTTGCTTCTCATCCAAGAAGCGTCTAGGTGCTGGTTTTCGTGTGTGCATTCTTTAGCCAGGCTTCATCCATCATCAAGATACCTTGTATATACATACAGGTTCCCAATCCTGTGGCAGATTTGGGGGTCTTCTCGCAAATCATTGTCCAATGATTAATTCATTACTCAGCAGCGTAGGGTGTTTAACCACCCAGTCTGTGGCTTTTCTCATTTTTCTCCCTTCCTGAAAGTCTTCCCAGACCCAGGTTTATTCTCCTGCTTCTTCAGCAGCTGTATAGGAGCAATATGGAGGAGCGCTCATCAAGCACCCCTGTAGCTGGTGATCATCCATCTTACTTCCCTGGGGAATTGCTGTACACGCTTTCCCATTCGTTTCTCATGGCCGTGACCCAGCAGCCTTTCCAGCAACAAAAACACAGATGTCACTTGAGCCTTGAGAGTAGCGATGACTTGATTTCCAGGGTGACGTCACATTGGTGCGATACCGGGAAACTGGACTTGGTTCTCCTTGTCTGATTTTCTGCGTTTGGAAGCTGGTAACGGCAAAGCGGGTCCTTGGAAGGGACAGCAATAGTAAGGGGAGCATCCAGGGGTGATGGGGAGAGGAGCGATCTCCCATTACAAATGGTGGGTGCCCTGAAAACCGGTGCAGAAGAGACCAGCTGTCATGGCGAGGTCCGGAGATGTGGCGGCCCGAGTGAATAGGAGAGGAAGTAGAAAGTGAGAAGCAACAGAAATATCGGCGGATAAGAAAAAAAAGCATGAGATACCGAACTATCTTTCCAGTGATTGGAATTTACAAAAAAAAGTACTAAGAAGTGAGTCTCGGAGGAGGAGGTGGAGCGCCTTAGCGGAGGGAGCGAAGAAGGAAGAAGATGGAATTAATGTGGATTGGCAAGGAGGAAAAGTGATTGTGAGTGTGGACTCAAACGGTTGCTGTTTTGGAAAAGTTGGAAAACTGATTTGTGCGTTAAAACATATGGTGGAAAGTGGCCGAAAGGAAGAAAAAAATCTTTTTTGGGACAGTGGAGATAGAGACAGAAGAAAGTAAAGAAAGTGAAGAGAAAGACGATGTAAATTGAAGGTAGCCATCATTTTGAAAGCAGAGAACAAGGAAGTTGCAGAGTGTACAGAAAGACCGAAGACTAAGAACTGTGGTAATCTAAACCAAGGACTCTGAAGGGGACTTACACTTAAACAACTGTATATTGTGATTACTTTAGATACTTTAAACTCTTACTGTAGGAAACCCTACACCACTTCAGACAAATTAAATTATTATTATTATTATTATTATTATTATTATTATTATTATTATTATTATTATTATTATTATTATTATTATTATTATTATTATTATTATTATTATTAACATCTTCTTAAAAATTTCCAGTATTGGAGCATTCACAACTTCTGCAGGCAAGTCGTTCCACTGATTAATTGTTCTAACTGTCAGGAAATTTCTCCTTCGTTCGGAGTTGCTTCTCTCCTTGATTAGTTTCCACCCATTGCTTCTTGTTCTGCCCTCAGGGGCTTTGGAGAATACCTTGACTCCCTCTTCTTTGTGGCAACCCCTGAGATATTGGAACACTGCTATCATGTCTCCCCTAGTCCTTCTTTTCATCAAACTAGACATACCCAGTTCCTGCAACTGATCTTCATATGTTTTAGCCTCCAGTCCCCTAATCATCTTTGTTGCTGTTCTCTGCACTCTTTCTAGAGTCTCAACGTCTTTTTTACATCGTGGCGACCAAAACTGAATGAAGTATTCCAAGTGTAGCCTTACCAAGGCATTATAAAGTGGCACTAACACATCACGTGATCTTGATTCTATCCCTCTGTTTATGCAGCCCAGAACTGTGTTGGTTTTTTTGGCATCTGCTGCACACTGCTGGCTCATATCTAAATGGTTGTCCACTAGGACTCCAAGATCCCTCTCACAGTTACTACTATTGAGCCAGGTACCACATATATGGTACCTGTGCATTTTGGGTTTTTTGCCTAAATGTAGAACCTTACTTTTTTCACTGTTGAATTTCATTTTGTTAAATAGCACCCAATGTTCAAATCTGTCAAGATCCTTCTGTATCTTGAACCTATCTTCTGGAGTGTTGGATATTCCTGCCAGCTTGGTGTCATCTGCAAATTTGATGAGTTCCCCATCTATTCCCTTGTCCAAGTCATTGATGAAGATGTTGAAGAGCACTGGGCCTAAAACAGAGCCTTGGGGTACTCCACTGCATACTTCCCTCCATGTGGATGTAGTTCCATTGAGGACTACACGTTGAGTGCGATTGGTCAGCCAGTTACGAATCCATCTGGTGGTGGTGCTGTCTAACCCACATTTTTCTACTTTATCTAGTAGTAGGGTATGATCTACTTTATCAAATGCTTTACTGAAGTCCAAGTAAATTATATCGACAGCATTCCTCTGGTCTATTAATTTTCTCACTTTGTCAAAGAATGCAATAAGATTAGTCTGGAATGATTTGTTTTTGACAAATGTGGCTTTTGGTTTTTACTTTGTTTGCTTCTAGGTGTTCAGTGATTCGTTGCTTGATTATCTTTTCCAGAATCTTCCCTGGTATTGAAGTTAGTCTGATAGGTCTGTAGTTTCCTGGATCTGTTTTTTTTCTTTTTCCTTTTTTGAAGATGGGAACTACATCAGCTCTTTTCCAGTCCTCTGGCAGTTCCCCTGTGCTCCAGGATCTTTGAAAGATATAGTTCAGTGGTTCTGAGATCTCGTCTGCCAGTTCCTTCAAAACCTTGGGGTGTAATCCATCCAGTCTGATTTGAACTCGTCTAGGATAGACAGGTGTTCACTTACCATTTTCTTCCCTATTTTAACTTGCATTCCTAATCTGTTTTTTGTGGTGCTGTTTTTGATAGGTTGGATTGTTTTTTCCTTTTGTGTAAAGACAGATGCAAAAAAAGTAGTTCTGCTTTCTCCCTGTTGCTTGTCACTTTCTTGCCACTTTCTCCCAGCAATGAGCCAATTGTTTCCTTGACTTTTTTCTTGTTTTAAGTAAAAGAAGACATAAAGAAATTGGACAATAGAATGGGAATAATCCAAGAAACAATAGGGAGAAATGAACAGAAAATAAAAGTGATAGAAGCAAGAACATAACAAACTGAAAAGAAACTAGAAGAAACTGAAAAGAGGTTAACAGCTGCAAACAGAGAGCTGGAAGAGGCAATTACCCACTTAGAATTAGAGAGATCTACCTTTTACCTGAGGTTTCAAAACATTAGAGAGACAAGAGAAGAGGATCTACATAAATTCATGATGGAAATACTAGCTGATTCACTACAAATGGACAAGTGAATTAAGAAATATCATCAATGAATTATACATGGTGCAAACGAACTATGCGTAGATTACCACGAGAGATACATATAAGATTTGTGAAAAGAGCTGCCAAAGATGAAATCTATAGAAGAACGAGGGATGACCAGTTGACCTATAAAGGAAGATAGGTCATAACTCTTAAACCGATACCAAAGAGAATTAGGGAGAAAAGAAGGGACTACCAGTTCTTCACAACACAATTAATAAAAAGTAAAATAATGTTCCGCTGGCTGATACCCAAAGGTATAGTAATAACATGGCAGGATAAGAAAATAAGGATAGATACAATAGATAAAGCCAGGAATTTTATGAACAATATATAGAGGAAGAATTGGATAGTAGAGAAGAGTTGGAAACCAAAAGTCAAGAGGAGCAACAGCTGGAGGAAAAGGAACTGGAACAAGACACGAGAGAGAGAGAGAAGTGACATAGAAGCCCAAGAAAAAGAAGGAGCAAGGACAAGCAACCAAAGGGAAACAAGACAAAGGAGAGGAATAAGGGTGACAAATAAGTAGTGAAAAAGGAAAAAGGAGGAAAAAATGAAACTATTTTCGGTCAACATAAATGGATTAAATTCACTGATAAAAAGAAGACTAGTAATTGCTAAACTCCAAAAATATAATATGGACCTTATATGCTTGCAGGAGGTTCACATGAAAAAAGGGGAAGGTAACCTTCTGGAGGCATATAATGTCCATATTATCTATTAGATAAACTATTTTCTGCCTTAGCGGAAACAAAAAAAATGGGGAATTGCAGTTTATATAAAAGACTGGTTAAAACCCAAACAAATACACATGGATGAAGAGGGAAGAATATTACTGATTGAAATATCAATAAAACAAAAAAGAATATTACTTTCAGTCATATATGCACCAAACATTAAACAAAGAATATTATAGTAAATTACACAAGCAAATTGTATATGTATATGTATTCAAAATGTGATAATTAGTGTAAATATGTATAGAGATAAGGAAGTGTATCAATTATATGACAAAATTCGATGAAAATGTTTAAACCGGAGATGTCACGCTATGTCCACTGTTTTAATTTGTATTATAAATAAAAAACTTAAAAAAAACAAATTGTAGAATTGGAAATGGATAATATATGCTTACTACGGGATTTCAATGCAGTGGTTGACCCAAAAAAAGACTACAAAACAGGAAGTAAAAAAAATTATGAAAGGAGAACACTACCAAAAACTTTTTTTGACAGGACCCGAGAGCTAAGTTTAAAAGACGTTTGGAGAGAAATCAACCCACAACAGAACCAATCCACATAACTCATGGTCCAGGATAGACATGGTCTGGATGGATCCAGAAACTTGAAAAACTGTAGAAGAAATAGAAATAAAACCAAATATTTGGGCAGATCACAATCCGTTAATAGTTAAATGGAAAGGGGAAGAAAAAACAAATGGACCGTGAATCAAAGGATAGTGAAAGAAAAAATTACGTTCAATATATGGAAAAAGAACTAGTGTTTTTCCTAAAGGAAAATTGGAATGAACAGATAACTACTCAAAACCTGTGGGACACAACTAAAGCTTATGTTCGGGGTCTTACAATGGCATATACAATACGAAGAAACAAAAGGAAGCAATATACAGAATTGCAAGAGATATTGGAAAAATTAGAATATAAAATGCAGAAAGAACCTCAAAATCAGGAATTTAGGGATGAAAAAGATATAATTAAACATAGATTAAACCTAATCACACAAGAAGAAATAGCACAAAAAATTAGATCAACCAGACAAAACTACTTTGAAAACGCCAATAAACCGGGGAGATGGTTGGCCTACAAATTAAAAAAAGAAAAAGAAAAGAAACTAATACAACAACTTGAAGACAAAAATGGGATAGCACATCATCAGAAGGAAGAAAAAGAAAATATAGCAGTACAATATTACCAAAATTTATATAGTCGGGAGAACATAGTGAGAGAATTCAAAATTTATACAGTCAGGAGAATTTGGTGCAAAATTCAAAAATGACTGGAAGAAATTACAGAGCAAAAAACAGACTTAAAACCGGAACTATTTTTATTAGGAATACTGGATTCAAAAATGAATAAAAAACTCCAATACATTACACTACACATACTCACAGCAGCAAGAATTACATTCGCACAAAACTGTAAACAAAACAATACACCCTCAGATGAAATAGTAATTAGGAAAATTCTTGAATGCGCAGAAATGGATAAAATGGCTATGGAGCTAAAAGAGAGGGATGATTCGGACTAGTATGAAGTATGGAATAAAACGTACAGTTGGCTCAAAAATAGAAACCAAAACAGGAAAAGTTTAATTTAGTACTGATGAAACTTAAACTGGAGTAATTTAACAACAATGAACAAAGAGATGTAAATATAAATGAATATAAATTGAGAGATAAGAATAATGAATACTACTATGTGTGTTAATATACACTTTGATGTAACGTTACTATATTACTATCGAGAAGTAAATAGATATGAAAGAATAGAGAATTATAAAAGCAAAATACACATGCTGATACAGAAAGCTGTAAAATGATCTTGGTATGTATTGTTTGCTGTGCTTTTTTTTTTCATGCGTGGTTGTTTTTTATGTTGTTTTTTAAAGACAAAACTGTTTAATAAAAATTATTTTTTTAAAAAAAGAGAGTAGCGATGACCTGCAAGTCATCCCAGTGACATGGACCTTCTAATTTGGATCTTCCTGTTTTTAAGAACGCTGGAGGGATGTTAAGGCTATTTATTAAAGGCAGAGGGAGCAAAAATCCACCTGCTTTGATTGGCCACTTGAGGTTCACCGCCCTTCTCCTGCAGTTGACATGTAGCACAAAGCACTTTCATATTTGGCGTTATCGTCATGGTCTGCTGAAATGGGTTCCATCTGCTGCATGCTTGGCCAATTTACCTGCCTCTCCCCCCACCCACCCACCACCACCACTGTTGGGATGAGATGAGGAGTCCATGTCTTGTTTCTCTTTGGTTGCTTAGCAGCAAGCCCTGTTCCAAAACAATGGGGAGGGAATCTGGGGGTCAGATTTTTTAATAGCAGCAATGTGCTCTTCTCCACTGTCAGGCAAACAGCTTGTGGTCCTGTGGAAGTAAGCCAGGAAAGGAAGGGAGGGAGGGACACTAGAGAGACAAAAAGAATGTTGGGGGGGGGTGGAAGGAAGGAGTGGAGGTAAAGGGAATCACAGACAGGGACTTTAAGCTTGAATCCAGAAGCAGAGTTGAATGCAGGGCCACACTTTTGTCTTCAGGTTTCAGTTCCAGGAGTTCCCTGTAGGAGTCCACACTGGGAGATGCAGAAATCCTTGCTTAGTTCTTGGTAGGGCTGAGTACAAAACATTTCTTCATTCATACAGTAGCATCAGTGCACAGATTATAATACTTTACCATTCTAATATGAGAAGCTCAAGTTGCTTATTTTTCCCACAATCCATCCTCACAGAGCCTGCTGTTTTGAGTGGGATGTGAACCTGCTAGGATGTCCCAGTTCCTGGTCACTCTTCAGTCTTGTCCTGGATCAGCTTTGAGCTAGATGAGGAAGTGTATCTTGCAATTCCCAGGCATTTGCAACATGACTCTTTCATACTCAGACTAAGGAAATAGTAAAGGTTAGTTCTTGAAGCCATGCTTGGTCTTGGAGGATATTGGTTGTTAATTCCTTAGCATCTTCGGATGCCTAGAAAGCTAAAGGACCTAGCTCATCTTTACTGAGCTTGAAAAACCAAGCAGGATGAGATTTGGTTAGCATTTGGATGGAAGAATTCAAGAAGTCCTAAGGCCATAGGCTAGTCTTAGTCAGTAGAACATCCTAGAAGAAGCTTGATCCAGCTACTTTATATTTTTGTCTTTTTTGTTTATTTTAGACCAGGCTGCATCATCCCCTGAGAGTCTAGCACAAATAAGTATGGAAAATTGGTGACATTCAAGTCACCAATTTATATTTACTTGTATTTATACAAGTAAACCAACTTAGCAACATCCGCATGTGTTTCATCACAGTTGTCGTTGTGAACCAGTTGACAAAATGTGTTTCATCCATAGTCCCAGGCATCTTGCTGATTAGTGAGCTATAAACATCCCCTTTCCCCCAGGAAAGATCTCTAGTATTTATGCTTTCCCATCTGTTATTTGCTCATACCCTGAACTCAAGCAGAGCTGTGAAAATCTCATCTGACATCTGGTGCATAACATCCACAAGTTTACTTATATCCTTGATATAGGACGACCTGAAGCGCACACAAGTGCCAAAAGAGAGCTGTTTTCTGTCCATTGTATTATCCCCATGTATTGGCACTTAGGTGAATGTATCAAGGAAAAAGATACTGAAACAATGTGATACTAGAAAGCAAATCTCAACCAATCAGAATAGAGTTGGAAGGGTCCTTGGAGATCTTCCAGTCCAACACCCTTCTCAAGCAGGAGACCCTATACTATTTTAGATAGGTCCAGTCTTTTCTTTAAAAAATGTCCAGTGATGAAGCACCTACAACTTCTGAAGGAAAACTGTTCCACTGATTAATTGTCCTCACTGTTAGGAAATTTCTCCTTAATTCCAGTTTGCTTCTCTCCTTGATTATTTCCATAAATTGTTTCTGGTGCTTTATTTATTTATTTATTTATTAGATTTTTATACCGCCCTTCTCCCGAAGGACTCAGGGCGGTGTACAGCCAGAATAAAACAAAATATATACAATTTAAAACAACATTTAAAAAGAGCAAATTTTAAAGGCTGATTATTAAAATTTAGATTTAAAATTTAAAAAATATTAAGAATACCCAATTAAAATTCATCAATAATTATGCCAGTCCCGCTTTAATGAATAAATATGTTTTGAGCTCACGACGGAAGGTCCGAAGATCAGGCACTTGACGCAGGCCAGGGGGAAGTTCGTTCCAGAGCGCCACTGCCCCCACAGAGAAGGCCCTACTCCTGGGGGCCGCCAGCCGACACTGTTTGGCGGACGGCACCCTGAGGAGACCCTCTCTGTGAGAGCGTACGGGTCGGTGGGAGGCAAAGGGTAACAGCAGGCGGTCTCATAAGTACCCGGGTCCTAAGCCATGGAGCGCTTTAAAGATAGTTACCAGAATCTTGAAGCGCACCCGAAAGACCACAGGAAGCCAGTGCAAGCTACGGAGCAGCGATGTCACGTGGGAGCCACGAGCGGCTCCCGTTACTACTCGCGCAGCCGCATTCTGGACTAACTGCAGCCTCCGGGTGCACCTCAAGGGCAGCCCCATGTAGAGAGCATTGGAAAATAAGTTGACCCCCTCCTCTTTGTGGAAGCCTCTCAAATACTGGAATACTGTGATCATATCCCCCCTAGTCCTCTTTTCTCTAGACTAGCTAAACCCAAATCCTGTAACCATTCTTCATATGTTTTAGTCTTCAGGCCCTTAATCATCTTAGTTGCTCTTCTTTGCACTTTTTCCTGAGTCTCAACATCTTTTTTTGTAATGTGGTAACCAAAACTGGATGCAGTATTCCAGGTGTGTCTTTCTAAGGATTTATAAAGCGGTACTAATACTTCACATAATTTTGATTCTATGCCTGTGTTTATACAACCAAGGATTGTATAAGCTTTTTTGGCTGATACCTAAAACTATTTTTTACTATTGAAAAAAAGGCTTGCAATTTAACACATTCCAGATAGTATACAAAACACGTTTGTAAAGATGCAGAAAATTATGCATGCATTTTTCTCCTGTTCCATATATAAATATACTAATCCATTCTTGCATTTGGTAAAATGAGAGTATTGGTAAATTGTTCATCTGACTCTAAAAATCACTGCTAAGAGTACATTGGATGATGGACCACCAGAGGTCTGAGAAATGTTGATTCTCACAACATGCTAAGACTTCAGTTAACCTTGAATAAGCAATGACTCAATTGGCACAATGTGAACTCAGTAAGTATAAAACAGCCTTAAATTCACAACAGTAACTTTAGTCATGTTTTGTTCTTTACTAGTTCTCTAAGCAGTTAGTATTTGATGACTTCTTTTTGATCTCAGAGAAAAAGAGAGATGCTGGTTTCTTCTCCAGTTAATCAAGAAACAGTCCATTTCCTTTGTCTGCAAGAACATTGCAACAAGAGGGCAAGGGGAAGAAATAGAGAAACCCTTTCACATAGCTGATGCAATAATACACATCTGTGGGTGTGGAATTTTTTGATGACTGCAGCTGGTCAACAAGCTGGTTATTAAATACAAAGCAGAAATAACATTTCTCCAGAACTGCACCTGAAATATCACTATTGCAATTCAGGAAATGTGGCAATTCCAGAAACAAGCAAAAAGGAAAGGCAGAGCAGCCATCAATGTTTCATCCATAACTCACAACTTTATATTAGTACAGAGGTCACTCCAGGTTCTTCTTCATGAAGAGCACTCGAGCTTTTAAGAATGAAAGGAAAAAACTGAAAGATCTCAAGGACCGAATCTGGGGTTTGGGCAACAAATAGGATGATCTAGTTTTGAGCTAGAATAGAATAACAGAGTTGGAAGGGACCTTGGATGTATTCTAGTCCAACCCCCTGCTTAGGCAGGAAACCCTACGCCACTTCAGACAAATGGTTATCCGACATCTTAAAAATTTCCAGTGTTGGAGCATTCACAACTTCTGCAGGCAAGTTGTTCCACTGATTAACTGTTTTAACTGTCAGGAAATTTCTCCTTTGTTCTAGGTTGCTTCTCTCCTTGATTATTTTACAGCCATTGCTTCTTGTCCTGCCTTCAGGTGCTTTGGAGCAGGGGTCTTCAACCTTGGTCCCTTTAAGAGTTGTGGACTTCAACTCCCAGAGTCCCTCAGCCAGCAAAGCTTTGCTGGCTGAGGGACTCTGGGAGTTGAAGTCCACAAGTCTTAAAGGGACCAAGGTTGGAGACCCCTGCTTTGGAGAATAGCTTGATTCCCTCTTCTTTGTAGCAGCCTCTGAGGTCTTGGAACACTGCTACCATGTCTCCCCTAGTCCTTCTTTTCATCAGACTAGACATACCCAGTTCCAGCAACTGTCCTTTATATGTTAGCTAGCTCTCCCTGCCGTCTCCAAAATGTTTGTGAGTCAGATAAGAATATAAAGTCTTGGGGAAAAAAACCTTAATGCAGGGGTCTCCAACCTTGGTCCCTTTAAGACTTGTGGGCTTAACAAAGCTGGCTGAGGAACTCTGGGAGTTGAAGTCCACAAGTCTTAAAGGGACCAAGGTTGGAGACCCCTGCCTTAATGAATCAAGAAATGTCCTTCTATATGTGTGGGATAGATATCCTCCAGGATAATGTCCTTTTCAGGTGGAGCTTCTATTCTGATGACCCTCTTTTCTTTTCCCCCAGGCAGAATATGAGCTTTCTCCAGATGAGAAACGCAAGGAAATGGGAGAAGAAGTCATTCGGCAGTTTTTCAACAAGGAGGTCAGTATTGCACCTTCAGAAGATAAAGGTGGAGATTGATAGGGTCCTTGTAAAAAGGTGGTTCAATATGCAGAAGTCCAAAAGTATAATTAAGAATTGCTAGAATTGGCTGTAGGAATTTATGTTTCCTTTCTCTGGGATTGCCCCGGTTTTTTGTGAGATGTTTTAGTTTGGGTAAAAGTGCCGGGATCATTTCAAAGGATGTGATCTTGGATGCTGGCTTTTAGAGTATTCCTGATTTTAGAGTCCAAACACTGAGTAATCCAGAAGAACCTTCCCCAATTATTTGGCTTTCCAGAGGAGCTAGACTCTAGCTGCCCTTCTCCTGGACAGCATGAATGATTGGTTATGAGAACTTTATTCTAGCAAACAGAAGATCACTAACCAGGGAAGGCTGCTGTATGAACTGAGGGCAGAGACTACAGAAGCATATAGCACATTTTTTATTTTACAGTGAGGAGTCAAAGTAGGGAGTGAAGGCAGAGAAGAATAAGAATTGAAATCTACCAATAGGGAATAGTTGTAACTCAACTGTAGAGTCCTTCCTGCTCTCTGAGCTTGGTGGTTTTCTTTATAGTAAATTATTCATTACAAAAGTAAGGAGCACAAAGGCTCACATGGTTAGGACTCTGGTTTCTAGCTTAGCAAGCCTGCATTGAAGACCTGAGTGCTGCCATGGGGTGTATATATGTGTGTGAGAGCTCTCATCCTTCACTCCAGCTCCTGCTGAGAACATGAAAGAAGCCACCAACTGTGCGTCCCCTGGGCAATGGTGATGTCACCGGCTAATCCTTTCCCAGAATGCTTCTGACATGAGTACTAATTACTAAACTTGGTAACATCATCTGTGCACTACCAAGGACCCTACAGAATTGAAATCTAGTGTGTAAGATGGTTCACTGGCTTTAAGAATTATTAAGCATTTATTTATGGCTAGTTTCCTTCTTTTTATGTGTATGAGTTTAGTCCCTGGGCTATATGGAAGAAATTTGTGAACTACTTATGAACCAGTGCATAGAAGACCTACAGAGAAGCCCTTGCAAGGACCTCTTTGGCAGCTGTGTACAGTGAGTACTACATCCTATAGATCTGGAAGCCAGAAGGGCAAGGGGGTGGATTTGGTTTCTTGTGAGGACAAGCTTATGTATATGCATAGAAGTCCCATTTTTTTAATATAATAAACCTACCTTTTCCAATCTAGGAATCCTTCAAGATGTGTAGACCAACCACAGAGTTCCCCAACCCAAGTGACCATTGCTGAGAATTATGGGAGTTGAAATGTATGGGTGGAGGGTGCCCTGTTGTAGAACATTGGAATAAAACATGGTTACCTTATCCATAATTTACTATAAAGAAGATAGCTGCATAAATCTTGGTTGACGTTGGCTTGTTTTAAACTCAAAGGGTAATTAAAATAACCACAATTTGTTGGGTTCGAATAATGTGGCTAGTTGTGGCTAATACATTCATGCGACACACTTACTCATAGTCAACCATATTGAACTCTGTCCAGTTTTCTGGGTTCATACACTACAATAATTCATAACCACACAGGCTGAGTTTGCACAAATGCTATATTGAAATGATTTGGGGCTTAGTGTGTCATATAAAACAGCCAATAACTCCCAAACACTTTTTTTAAATGTGTCCCCAGTGCAGAAAAGCTGTGTATGAGCTGAATGGGTGGCTGAATTCATTCCTTTTACAATGAACTCAATGAAAATTATTTATTTATTTATTTATTTATTTATTTTATTTGATTTGATTTTTATACCGCCCTTCTCCCGAAGGACTCAGGGCGGTGTACAGGCATAATAAAACCAACAATACAATATACAAATTTAAAATACGATTTAAAAAACTTATTTTAAATTAGCCCAATAATTAAAATTTACCATACTAAAAAACCCTGTTTAAAATTAATAAATTTAAACAATAAAATCCCATTTTAAGCCAGCCCCGCGCGGATAAAAAGATGAGTCTTGAGTTCGCGACGAAATGTCCGAAGGTCGGGTATTTGGCGTAAACCCGGGGGAAGCTCGTTGCAGAGTGTGGGAGCCCCCACAGAGAAGGCCCTTCCCCTGGGGGCCGCCAGCCGACATTGTTTGGCGGACGGCACCCTGAGAAGTCCCTCTCTATGGGAGCGTACGGGTCGGTGGGAGGCATGTGGTAACAGCAGGCGGTCCCGTAAGTACCCAGGTCCTAAGCCATGGAGCGATTTAAAGGTCATAACCAACACCTTAAAGTGCACCCGGAAGGCCACAGGCAGCCAGTGCAGTCTGCGCAGGAGCGGTGTTACATGGGAGCTACGCGTAGCTTCCTCTATAACCCGCAGCTGCATTCTGACTAACTGAAGCCTCCGAGCGCACTTCAAGGGGAGCCCCATGTAGAGAGCATTACAGTAATCCAAGCGAGAGGTAACGAGCGCATGAGTGACTGTGCATAAGGCATCCCGATCAAGGAAGGGGCGCAACTGCCGAACCAGGCGAACCTGGTGGAAGGCCCTCCTGGAGACGGCCGTCAAATGGTCTTCAAACGACAGCCGATCATCCAGGAGGACACCCAAGTTGCGCACCCTATCCTTTGGGGCCAGTAACTCGCCTCCAACAGCCAGCGGCTGCAGCTGACTGAATCGGGTGCCGCATCCACAGCCACTCCGTCTTGGAGGGATTAAGCTTGAGCCTGTTTCTCCCCATCCAGACCCGTACAGCTTCCAAACACCGGGACAGCACTTCGACAACTTCATTGGGGTGGTCCGGGGTGGAAAAGTACAGCTGGGTGTCGTCAGCGTACTGCTGGTATCTCACCCCGAAACCACTGATGATCTCACCCAACGGCTTCATGTAGATGTTGAACAGCAGGGGCGAGAGAATCGACCCCTGTGGGACCCCACAAGTGAGGCCCCTCGCGGTCGACCTCTGCCCCCCTGTCAACACCGTCTGCGACCAGTCAGAGAGATAGGAGGAGAACCACCGATATACGGTGCCTCCCACTCCCAATCCCCCCAACCGGCGCAGCAGGATACCATGATCGATGGTATCGAACGCCGCTGAGAGGTCTAATAGGACCAGGGCAGAGGAATATCCCCTGTCCCTGGCCCTCCAGAGATCATCCACCAATGCGACCAAAGCTGTCTCCGTGCTGTATTACTTAGTGTAGTTTTTGCTAACTACCTATTCTTCAGAGAAATGAAGACACAAGACTGAAGAAAGCTGATTTTTTGTGTGTGTTAATCGATTTGTAGCTAATTAATCCAATAATTTTATAAATGGCATTTGCATTACATATTACATTAAACTAAAGTCTATTTAGCCATGCATAAACCATAGCTTATTGAATCCATGTCACACTAAGGAATAAATCATGATTTATAAACCATGATAGTTGAGTCCATAATCCTGCTGTTAGTCTCAAATAAACCTTATTTTTGCTTAGGGTTGAATGAACCCAACTAAGTGATACATCTCGCATTTTAGAAGAAAATCACAACCAATCAAGGCTGAACTGTATTTCTTGCCTATGAATTCCAAAGTAGATCATCATGGGCAGAAGTAGCTTTAAGCCAGTGGTAGTCAACCTGGTCCCTACTGCCCACTAGTGGGCATTCCAGCTTTCATGGTGGGCGGTAAGGGGTTTTGTCCAATACTGAAGCACGTTCCTTTTTTTTTAATTTAATTGACTTTTTTAAAAAAATTCATAGCATTATTTAAAAACATTTTCATTAGGTTTTCATAAAATTCCCTGTGACAATTTAAATTTCTGAAAATATACTATTTGTATCACCCGCGCATAAGTTTAGTTCATGTTACGTAAGTGAAACTAAATGGTGCTATAGTGCAACCGCAAACAAAAGAGCCTCATCCCAGAATAGCTCGCGCATCTCCCCCCACCACCACCCAGTTGTAACAGACAAGCAGAGCTGGTAGCCGGTGCCCCCCCAACAGCGCCAATCCGTGATGCGCGAGAGGCATGCGCAGACAATGATACACAGCGCATTACTGTGGAACCGGTGGGTGGTTAGAAAATTTTACTACTAACAGAGAAAGAAAAGTGGGCGGTAGGTATAAAAAGGTTGACTACCCCTGCTTTAAGCCAAGAAAAAGCACTGGGTTTATATCACTATATAGCAGTGCTTCTCAAACTTGATAACTTTAAAATGAGTGGACTTCAACACCCAGAATTTCTCAGCTGACATGCTGGCTGGAGAATTCTGGGAGTTAAAGTTGCCAAGCTTGAGAAGCACTGCTGTGAAGTGTATCCAATATTAACCCCTTTGGGAGCCACAAAGAACATGCCTTCCTGATTCATAGGGGGAAAAAGCTCACTTTCAATTCCTCTTATCTCCTAGGCGGCTGCATGAATACCTGGGTGGTGCCCCATTCACAAATTACCAGGACAGCATGTATTTTGACAGATTCCTTCAGTGGAAATACTTGGAAAGGTAAGGCAATAATCCTGAGTGGCTTGAATGCAAGAAGCTCCACTCATTTACTGAGCTGATGCTGATAAGAATGGGTGTTCAATGATGCAGTGTGATCTTCTTACTATCTTCAGGCAATCCGTGACCAAAGACACCTTCAGGCAATACCGGATCCTAGGCAAGGGAGGCTTCGGAGAGGTAGGAAATGGTGACAGCTTGAACTTGTTCCCCATTAGGGATCAGGAGTAGTCTTGGATTCCTGTAATCTCAAATTCATCATGACTGTCTCTTTGGTCTCAATTCTAACTAGGGATGGGTGAATTTGCCAAAGTCAGATTTGCTCAGTTTTCAAAAAACAAACCAACCCCAATTTAGCTTTCTTCTGGATCTGTCAACAAACTTCCTCACACATAATTAGTACTTTTCCAAGTATGTCTGATTTTGGGAAGGAGGGGCATTGTTTGAATTATGAACAGATCAAGACATTTGGGAAAGTAGAAATTTTGTCATTTAAGTGGGTTCAGTTTGGGTCTTGGTTTATGAAGTGCAAAGTTTTCGTCCAAATGAATCAAATTAATTTTGCTGCCTCCTTATTTCTATTATTGCCTGTCAAATGGTGAATTGTCATAGCAATTCCTAGTAGTGAGAGCGAGAGGCTCACTGCTGCACGCAGAAGCTGTTTCAGACCAGAATAGAATAGATGTATTTGACCAACCTATGAACATAATATAGCCTTTACTGTCATTGTACTTCATACATACAATGAAATTGGTTTAGCCTTTCTGGTGCAATCCATAAACACTTCCAAATTGTGATCCTAAGCTTTAGAGAGGTAATATTATCCCATCCAAAGCTGGGTGAGCAAAAGAGGATCCTAGTAAAATAGCTGTATCTTCAGAACTTCAGTGGTAATTCCAGACTCTAGATGTTAGATGGTATGACCAAATCTAATCTAGTCTAGTCGGTCATAGTCTAGATCAGGGGCCATCAACCTGGCCAACTTTAAGACTTGTGAACTTCAACTCCCAGAATTTCTCAGCCAGCCATGCTGGCCGGGTAATTCTGAGTTTGATGGGGAAAGTGTTCTGACCTAGGCTTCCTGAGACAGTAAAAAGCACATGATTAGTCTTCAAAAACCCTCTTTTTATTTCAACGGCTGTGAATTATGTTCATTCACAGCCTGTAATGAGTTACAAATAGTTTGTAAAAAGTCTGACAGAAGTCTGCCACAGTCCTTCGGGATAAGGCTGATAAGCACCCACCTTTATCTCCCTTGATACGCAGCCAAAGACTTAATTGGCAATTAGCTTTGCAAAGCTACATGGAGCACAGAGTCAAAACGGAGCTTCAGAAATTAAACCGACCAGAACGAATCAAGTTGCATACTGGAAAGGCTCACGTGTCTTTGCTCCTCCTTTATGTCTCATAGTAGGGGTCAATCATCTCCAATCCCTACTCCAGAGTTGTCCCTTTTGTCTTAACTGTTTTTGCCTTCTGGCAGTTCTGCGCATGCACGCACTGGGAACAGGCTTCCCCTGTTCCTCTGTTTTGCTGATGTCCAACTCTGAAGACTCCGGAGGCAGCACATAACTCCCAGATGGTCCTGGCCCCCTCTCTGCCTCTGATGCAGAGCTCTCGTCCGAGCCTTCCCCAGACTCCAGGACTGGCCCATGTTCCTCCCCAACCTCTTCACTGTCTGACTCTGCTGCCAGCTCCGCAGGCCGCCGGCAGACCACAACAGAAGGTCTGCAGGAAGGTTGTCATTGTGTTCATCTGAATTGGACCACAACTTCCCGTGAGGGCTGAAACCCTGCGCCCAACAAGCTCAGTTCCAGTTCTATGGAGAATTGCAACATATTCCATTAAAATGTTTACGCACAATTTCTACAATTTTTGTCAACACAGGTCAAGCAGGGCAAAGGGGAATTGTTTACTACAATCTGGCTCCATGAAGCTGTTTGCTGAGAGCCAGAAGAGGTTTGTTCTGAAAGTGTGCAACCCCAAGTTAGTATCTTGACACAGAAGCTGCATTTAGATTATATTAAAAAAATAGACGTGACTCATTTCCTGGTTATTCCACCTAAATCCGTGTTATTAGTTGAGCGTGAGGGAGTCGAGGCTTCATTTCATAGCCAAAAGTCAGACTGAAAAATAAAGGTGATGGCTTCATATGCTGAGGCTGGGACAATGGCTGAGGAACTCTGGGAGTTGAAGTCCACAAGTCTTAAAGTTACCAAGATTGGAGACCCCTGCTCTATGATTCTGTTTTTCAATTTTAGCAACTTTAAAGACACATGGATTTCAAGTCCCAGAATTCTGGCTGGCTGGGAAATTTTGGGAGTTGAAGTCCACATGTCTTAAAGTTGCCATGGTTGAGAACCACTGCTCTAAAGGGTTGCTTATTTATGAAGGAAGATACCCAAGCTACATTTAGTCCCTGCAAAGACATGTAACTGCAGCCAGAGATGCTTCTGACATTTTGAAAGCTGCTTTGAGAGGGAACTGTGTAATGTTGCAAGTGAGAGCTGGTGATGTTTCGGTTCTTTCCATCCCTCTTGTTCCTAATCATCTCCCTCTTCATAGCAATTGATACCCAGCAACCCACAACTTCCTGTATTTGCCCTGCTGAAGTTGGGTATCTAAATAATTTAGCAGGACAATCTTAGACCATTTAGGGTTTAGCGTGGGGAAAAAGCACTGTTTGACTTTAGGAGCCCTCCCACTCTTACCTGCCTTCTGCATATCCAGAGAAACAAACAAGCTGAACAGTTTTACCCCTCTACCCCTTCCAGTGGTATCTCTGAAATAAATACAGTTTTGTGTGGCTACTCTTCAGAGGTTCGGGAAGCTAAGTTGCAGTCTTCACTCCTCAGATGTTGCCCACTTGTCAAAGGATGCCTTCAAGATCACTTGAGGAGTTATCTACATCAAAGAGAGATGACTTTTCATGTTCTGCCTTCTTGCTTCTCCAGACCGGTTTTCATAAAGATACATATTTCTTGTGCTTTTACATAAGGCAAATAACCATCATGTTTATGTGTAATAAGTAGTTTGGCTCAACGGGAGTTTTAATAGGGGAGAGTGAGATCTCTGATGATTCTGATATGATGCTTAGAGAACCTCTGGAGTATAAGCCAAATTTAGAATACCTTTAAGGAAGACTTGGAATTTTCACTTAGCAATGAGGAAGAGCTTTATTCTATACTCCATAACTTTGGGCAAAGAAGAAGTGTCAAAATGCAAGAATAGAATGGGGCAACCTTAAATGCTGGATCCTTGCTTTATTAGGGCTTCCGTCAGTAATACTACTGCAATGTCACTAGCAATCATTAAATGTGCCCCTGACAGTCCCACCTTGTCTTGCCTTTAGGTTTGCGCATGCCAAGTACGTGCTACAGGGAAAATGTACGCTTGCAAAAAGCTGGAGAAGAAGCGCATCAAGAAGCGGAAAGGGGAAGCAATGGCTCTGAATGAGAAGCAGATCTTGGAGAAGGTCAATAGCCGATTTGTGGTGAGCAATAGTCCTGACTGTGCTGTTGATGACTGCATTTGGGATTGGCCTTTAGAAGACTGAAATATCCAAAGACTTCCATTTGCTAATTCTATTTGGCTGTGCATTCTGAGGGGAATTTCACAGTATCAGATTCAGCCTGGTTGATTTAGCTATAGTTACTGCCCTTGATAATTAAATGAAGTTTCTTACATTCAAAAGTGATGGTCAAGTGTCTTTTAGTGGCAGCACAGCACAGTTTTAACATCTGTCTTCTCCAGATATAACTGGGCAAATAATGTTGTACCAAAATATGCTTCCAATTCCTAGAAATTACTTGATCTGTGTGACTTTTAAAGTAGCCCTGTCATTTTTCAGGCTTCATTCATCTGAAAAAAATTGTGGCTGCTTTAATTAGAAGAGTAGCTAGACTTGAATTATGGAAGACTTCCACAGATTCATTTTCAAAGCGTGCACAGCTCTATCAAATATGAAAATAAGGCAGCTCCCTGTATTCCTGAACTATTGAATGTCACATGTTTGTGAAAGGAGATAAACAGAAGGAAGATGATTGTTATTTAAGTGCTTCTGGATACTTGGACACTGTAGAAGCAGAATTCTGGAATGTACTTGGAGTCAGCTCCTCCTTTTCATCTGTGCCAACAGGTCAGTTTGGCTTATGCGTATGAAACAAAGGATGCTCTGTGCCTGGTCCTCACAATCATGAATGGAGGTGACCTGAAGTTTCACATCTACAACATGGGCAATCCAGGTTTTGACAATGAGCGGGTCATCTTCTATGCTGCAGAGATTTGCTGTGGCCTTGAACATTTGCACCGTGAGGGCATTGTTTACAGGTGAGAGGGGATGGAGTTGTTTCCTGGTTCCAAGAAGGTAGAGAAAGGGCTAAGGCAAAGTCTCCCTTGTTACACAGTTGGCACGATGGAGAAGTGTTCATCATCCTTCATTTGATTAAGTGTTGAGTAATCTGAATGGCAGAGGGAATCAACTGGTAAGCCAACGTTGCTCTACCTGGCACACTCCATGTGGATTCTTTAGGAGTTGTAACCAACAATTTCAGAGGGAGAGACATGCTAAACCATTATGGATTAGACAAAAAGATCCAGTTGTCTCTACAACCCTTTTGAATGCCAAACCTCAGCGTGGTCCTTTATCCTTCTGAGATTTCCAGTAGCACTCACTGGATAACAATCACCCACCTGTCGTTTGATGTCACTGACCAAATGAATCATGATAGACCTAAGCTTGAAATCAACTGTACATCTGTAGACCTTCCTAATGGTGGTCATCTCTCTTTGAGATTCAAAGCTTTTCCAAATCGCTTTGTAGCACTCAGACTTAGTGCTGGATAACATTCATCAGTGAAAACTGCAACAGACTGCTGTAGAGGATAGTACTCCTGATCACCAAGCTTAGTAGAGTGACATCTTTTTCCCCCAAAAATCATTCTATTTCCACTCCCCCTTCCTCTTCTTCATAATGCCCCCCCTTCGCAAGCAGCCAGCATTCCACACCCATGAGTGTTCTGCATTCTAATTGGTCTGTTTGGAAGGAACACACTCTATTAACCTTTCTCTCTAGTATATTTTCTATTTCTACATAAATTGGGATTCTCCCAAGTTTACTACTAGCTCCCTCTTGTGTGTCTATGGTGCCAAGTCACAGGAGCCATGCCTGTACAGTTAAAATCTGCACTGGGAATGTTCCCTAGCCTTTTCATCTTCCTTGTAAAGTGGAAGTACAAACATACTATCTAGAAATGCTATATTATTATTATTATTATTATTTTGTTTACACAAAATGACAGTATATACAGCAAACGAGATAACTATGCTGGATTTCGTATCACAGATCACTAGTCGAACACTTCCCAAGCGTTTAGGACTGTATTGGCGAATTATGCGAGCAGATCCCAGTAAGGTGGCTTCTGCAGCTGACCAATGGTGATCTTGTCAGCGCCAATTGCTTTTAAGTTCTTGCCTAGGTCTTTAGGCACAGCCCCCAGTGTGCCGAGTACCACTGGAACCACTTGCATTGGTTTATGCCAGAGTCTCTGCAATTTGATTCTCAAATCTTGATATCTGGTGACTTTTTCAAGTTGTTTCTCATCTGCTGTCGCCAGGTATAGCAATGTCGACTATCCACACTTTTTTCTTTTCCACAATCGTGATATCCGGGGTATTGTGTTCCAAAACTTTATCAGTCTGTATTCGGAAATCCCACAGTAGTTATTATTTATTTATTATTTAAATAATAATAATAATAATAATAATTATTATTATTATTATTATCTATATTTGATCTACAGCAAGAGCCTCTCTTGTGAGTCCTTCTTAGGTGGAACTAGAACTCGCAGTTTCCTAATCAATCAATCAGAATAGAGATGGGAAGGACCTTGGCCATCTTCTAGTCCAACCCCCTGCTCAAGCGTGAGACCCTCTACCATTTCAGACAAGAGGCTATCCAGTCTCTTCTTAAAGACATAGTGATTGTTATTGGCAACATAATATGTATACATACATTCAATAAAAGACGTAGTGCATTAGAACACCCCATTTTTAACATCATAAATTGCTTTATTTTAGAGAAGGCAAATAGCACTATAATAAAGTAATGCTATGTTTTGCCTAGAAATTATATTCAATAATATGCACAACACTGCTGGTTCCAAGTGGAATGAAAATAACCAAAAAGTGTTTAGCAAATGGGAAAAATTGCATAGCATTACTTATATTCCCTTATTAAAACATATTCATTTCCTTAAAAATCCTGCAGCACTTTACTGCAATAAAACAATAAAACTAGAAAAGTATTATAGTGCAATGTATACAGTAACATATGTTGCATTATAATACAAATGCAAAACTAAATATAAATTAATACAAATTGGAAACTAAGGAGCCTCAATTACATGTAATGCCTGGCAAAGATTTGGGGGAATTCCTGAGTATTATTAGGCAAGATCATTCTAACTTAAAATACATTCTGTCTTGTTAAATAAACCAGCAAAATCAGTCAGTATATGTGATTATTAGATCCTATCTAATAATTGACAGGAATCTATTTTAAAGAATTATTTCAGATTTGCACATAGTTGTCAACCAGACAAGTGGAGTTGTAAATTATGGGTTTTTTCCTACTCATGTAAAAGAGAGAGAAGGGAAAAGGGTGTGTACGGGTGATTCTTCAGCTACTTGTCTGCACATGTGCAAGTATTCCTTCATGGATTTAGCCATTGTATTATGCCCTGGATATGTCATCTGACTAACCGCGCTGTGGCTTAGGTGAAGTTTGAATCAACATGAACATGCTCGTAGGAAAGTTGAAGGAGTTGTAATCAAACACCTCTCAAGAACACTAGTCTGGGGAAAGCTCTGTTCAAGATAAGTGTAACAACAAAGTGAGCAAACCACCAGAAAATGAGGCAAGGAAGGCTATTAAAACGACTGAAAAAGGAAAAGACTGTCCCAATTAAAAGGTGGTTCTCTGGGCTTAAGATGAGAAAGTGGGATATTTGGAAGTAATTTCACTGTGCCTAGATAAAAATCAAACCATCTGTTATGTATGTAAGTTTCAAGGTTCTGGAAGCCCCCTTGATTTATTTCTTTATTTTATTTGCATCCCACCTTTGTTATTTTTATAAACAGCTCAAGGCTTACTTACATATTTAATGCTTTTTCTTCCTCCTATTTTTCCCACAATAACTCTTTGATGTGAGTTGGGCTGAGAGAGGGTCACTGGTCCAACGTCATCCAACCGGCTTTCATGCCTCAGGTGGGAGTAAAACTCATGATCTCTTAGTGATTGACCTAAAGTTACCAGGCTTGTTTTCATGTCTAAGGCCGGACTTGAACTGACAGTCTTACAGTTTCTAGGCTGGTCCCTTAACTACTAGACCAAAATGACTCTCAAACTGGTTACCTGGTTCTTATTCTGGGTTGTGTCTCTATCTCCCCTGCAGGGACTTAAAGCCAGAGAACATTCTCCTGGATGATGATGGTGAGTGCCACGTGTCACATGTTTGAATTGTTCCTGTTATAGACTTTCAGAATCACTTTTACCTACAAATGTCAGAGATCACAGCCAGATCTTCCTTCATTCAAATCATCTTCCACCGCTGAACAACACAAACGCATTTTTGTGCAGATTAGAATTTTGGCCACTTCTGTCTTAACTCAGAGTTATGTTCATCATGAAAGATCACAGGAGGATCCCCATTGTAATTTCATATCCTCTATAATCACTTTCTCTCTTCTTCTGTCTAGGGCATATACGGATCTCAGATCTGGGGCTGGCCATTAAGATCCCCGAAGGTGACACCATCCGTGGCCGTGTAGGAACTGTGGGCTACATGGGTATGTGTTGGAGAACTGCTCCAGGTCTTGTTAGATTGCTGACTCAAGAGAAAGCTGGCTTTACCCATGGACCTTCTTTTTGGATCTATCTGACCACAGATGGCTGAGAGGGCTTGGTACTTTAAAACAGGGGCAGAGAAGCTATTTTAGACTGAAAATCAAATTTCTACCATTACAGTTAGTCCTTGACTTGCAGCCACACTCAGGAGCAGAATTTCTATTGCTAAATAAGGCAGCTATTAAGCTAGTCATGCCCGATTTTGTAAACTTTTTTGCCATTGTTGTTAAGCGAATCCCTGCAGTTGTTAAGTGAATCTTGTGGTTGTTAAACAAATCCAGCTTCCCCCATTAACTTTGCTTGTCGGAAGCTGGCTGGAAAGGTTACCAAGTGCCCAAATTTTGATCATGTGACTGTGGGGATGCTACAACAATTATAAATGTGAGGACCCGTTGTTTTTTCAGTGCTGTTCTAACTTTCAGCCGTGATGGCGCAATAGTTAGAATGCAGTATTGCAGGCTGCCGACTGCTGACTGCCAGCAGTTCGATTTTCACTGGCTCAGTGTTGACTCAGCCTTCCATCCTTCCAAGGTCAGTAAAATGAGGACCCAGATTGTTGGAGGCAATATGCTGACTCTGTAAATTGCTTAGAGAAAGATTGGAAAGCCCTGTGAAGTGGTATATACGTCTAAGTGTTACTGCTATTTGAGTGATTGCTAAATGAATGGTTGCAAGTCAAGGACTGCCTGTATTGTTATTTCTGATTCTGTTGTTATGCGTGTATAGCCCATTTATAAGTAAAATAAGGAAATCAGAAATGGTTTGTTAGTGCCTTCTTTTTTTCAGTTTTCCAAAGTAGACTACAAACCTAGACATTCTCTCATCCAGGATCTAACCAGGTCCAACCCTTTATTACTTTTTCAAACAGTCATTCAGTTAATGCTGCTACTTGTTAAAAAGGGATGCAGTGGCTCAGGGGCTAGGACGTTGAGGTTGTTGATCAAAAAGTTGGCAGCTCGGCAGTTCGAATCCCTAGTGCTGCCGTGTAATGGGGTGAGCTCCCGTTACTTGTCCCAGCTTCTGCCAACCTAGCAGTTTCAAAAGCATGTAAAAATGCAAGTAGAAAAAATAGGGACCACCTTTGGTGGGAAGGTAACAGCGTTCCGTGCGCCTTTGGCGTCAAGTCATGCCGGCCACATGACCACAGAGACGTCTTCGGACAGGGCTGGCTCTTCGGCTTTGAAACGGAGATGAGCATCGCCCCCTAGAGTCAGGAACAACTAGCATGTATGTGCGAGGGGAACCTTTACCTTTACCTTACTTTTTAAAAAGCAACACATTTAATTCCTTCCCCTTATAAGGAGGAGAAGTCCTTGCCCATTGGATTTTGCATTATCACCTGTGATGGGTAATTGCTCTCTAAGATGCAAAACAAGAGAAGATTCTTTCTCATAATTTTCCACCCAATCGAGTGCTTTACATGAAATTGTTGTCTCTAACTGTGCTCTCTTCACCTTTCTTCTCCTCTCCCCAGCTCCTGAAGTAATTAACAATGAGCGCTACTCCTTCAGCCCAGACTGGTGGGGGCTTGGCTGCCTCATCTATGAGATGATCGAGGGCCAATCACCATTCCGGGCCCGCAAGGAACGGGTGAAGAGGGAAGAGGTAGAAAAGCGGGTTCAGGAGGACCAAGAACAGTATTCAGACAAGTTCTCTGAAGATGCCCAAGCCATCTGCAAGTTGGTGAGTGAAGGGAAAGAGAAGAAAACCAGAAGATAAGTCTGCCATAAGTCTGTAGTATCGGATGCCAACTCCTACATCCCCTGAGTTGAGGTCAACTTGGGGTCAACTACATGAACCTCTTTTGGCACTATCAAGAAGTAGTTCGCCATTGTCTTCTGTTGGGATATTGTTTCAGCTTCTCAATTGGATTTTCCTTTGGTTTGTCAAGTAAGGATCAACTAAGAGTTTTGTGATCAGCCAGGCTAATCTGCTTAGCCAGGCATAGATAAATTGTGCCCGTGTGTGTATATACAAGTTTATGTGTGTGGGCTGGTTTGGATAGAGTGTATTTAGTCAAGCAGCCCCACATGTTATAAAGCTTACAAGATTTCCACTTTGCAGGCCCTTTCAAAAGCAATAATATAAATATTTCTTTTACATTCTTACATTAAGCAGAAAGGGGTGCTTCCGATCACAGCCATGTCATGCTACTGTTGTAATGCATGTTGATCCCTTAATGGACTCCCCGTTATTTCAGTTCCATTGGTTTAATTTTTAAAATCGGTTGATATCGATCATACATTTTTTTATGCCTCTGACGAGGTGAACAAGTCCTTTCTCTTCTGCATGGGACACTTTCTTTCCCATTATAAGAAGGTGTATTTACAGGGCAAACATTGGTGAACTATTCTGGACTCAGGTGGGTTTGAGAACCAACTTGGTTTATGTTCCATGGCAGAAAAAGCCAACTTGGCCTTGGTCGACTTAAAGTCTACTTTAAAAAGTTCTGAGTTCAATGTTGTCTTGAAGGCTTTAGTTACAACCCTGTTTCCCTCAAAATAAGACATCCCCTGATAATAAGCCCAGTCGGGGGTTTTGAGTGCATGGCAATAAGGCCAAGCACTTATTTCAGGGTTCAAAAAAATATAAGACAGGGTCTTATTTTCAGGGAAACATGGAAGATGTTCTCTTTTTCCCCCCTCTCAGCTCCTAACTAAAGACCCTAAGCAGCGGCTCGGAAACAAAAGTGAGGGGGCCGTCCAGGTGAAACAGCACCCGTTCTTCAGGACAATCAATTTCAAGCGACTGGAAGCTGGAATTATGAAGCCCTCATTTGTGCCAGATGTAAGTTCTTACAAGTAAGAGTGATGAACTCAAGGAGAGCGATAAGAAAACAAATTGATGGGCAAATGTTTTATCTGGAGGGGTGAGGTGTTAAGCCAGTATCAAACTTTCCCTCTTTCTCCAGTTGTTGTTGTTGTCATCATCATCATCATCATCATCATCATCATCATTTTGTATTGGAATATTCTTTATCTCTTAAATCTATTTTAGGCATGCAAGATTGTTTCTGAGTTTCCTGCTTCAGTGCAGGGGAATTCCCTGGTTTTTAGCAATTGTGAATGCAGAATTTGGGGCCCAAATGTAGGAAATTCTAGGAACTTCAGAATGAAAAGGAGGCAGGAAGTTTCTTTTAACTTTGGGCCGTGAACTGTCCAATCTGTGATATTTCAGGCTTTTAGGTATCTTCTTTTTCTCCTCAGTAATGGGGATGTCCTCTTTGTTACCATCTTTTTCAGATCTTGAAACAGTGCTATCATATCCCCCTTCCTTCACCCTAATCATGTCTGGTTTCTTCTGCTTTTTGAAATAGTATTAGTGTCCACATATTCTATCCATCATCCTGATCAGTTTTTTTCTCTCCCTCCAATTCCAAATCTGTCCCAAAGAAGCTAAATAAAAGAACTAGAAATTATCTTATGGGGTTCCTCAGTATCCACTTTTTGCCTTTTTAGTTAGATTTAGTATCATAAACTGAGCTAGAAGGGACCTTACAGATCTTCCTAGTTCAACTCACAGTTAATGCCATGAATTTACAAAACCATCCCCAACCATCCAGCCTCCCTCTCTCCCTTCAAAGGAGAAGTCCTCCTCCGCTATTCTGGCTGCCTCACCAGTGCTTAATGATTGTTATCTTCAGGAAACTCTCCCTGATGTTCATTCTGAATCTTCTGCCTTTTAATTTCAACTTCTTAGTCCCAGTCCTTCCTTTGGCTTTCAAAGGGTACAAATCCATTTCTTCTTACACATGACTTGCATATCTGGATACATAAGTCCTGGAGATGACAAACTTACTGGAATCCTTGTCTTTCCCTTAGCCTCGGGCTGTGTACTGTAAGGACGTACTGGACATTGAACAATTCTCCACTGTGAAGGGTGTCAACTTAGACCAAACCGACAATGACTTCTATGCCAAATTTGCCACAGGTTGTGTCTCAATCCCCTGGCAGAACGAGGTAAGGAAGGGACATTTACAAATACGTATTTATCTATCAAATTTAGAAACTGACTATCTCCCTCATAGAGGGACTCTCTAGAAATCAGGGAAGAGACTGGGGTATTGTAGTTGTACGCTACCTCTAAGCTAAGAGAAGATCATTGGCAAAGCCTCTTGATCTAAGGAGGCACATAGAGAAGGTTCTCCCAAATGTCCATTCTGTCCAGCTGTTTTAAGGATTTTATTATATAGCACCCTGTTTCCCCACCATTCTTACCAATTGTATCTTCTTCTTCCTTTTATCTAGATGATCGAGACAGAATGCTTTAAGGATCTCAACATCTTTGGACCAAATGGCACCCGATCCCCGGATCTGGATTGGAAGCAGCTCCCTGACCCACCCAAGCGTAGCCTCTTGCAGAGGCTCTTCCGGCGTAACGTAAGATCCAATCTTGTCCCTTTTTGGCTATGTATCTTTGCAGCTGCCAATCCCATACTTACAATCTTCTTCTTCATACTACTTAGCCTGATTAAGCAATTAGAAGTAATTCTGCCTTCAGCTTCAAGGTATACTTTAGGTACTTCGTATATAAGAAGTTTATTTTTGAACATACTTCCAGAAACATGGGTCTTCTCCAAACTGGCCAAACAGCAGATGTGGAGATCTCAGTTCCTGGAATTTTCATCAATGGCTATGCTGGCTGAAGAATTCTGGGAGATGAAGTCCCACATCTGGAAGTCACCCAGGTTGGAGAAGCCTGGTTTATAGGATCTCTGCCAGAGACTGCAGATTGGAGGAATGTTATGTGACTCAATGATAAAGCACTGCAGAAGTTCCCAAGATAAACCTCTGGGCACCTGTTACATCCTTCCTGAAACTTTGGAAGGCTGCTGCCGGTCAGTATGGGCAATATTAGTCTAGATCACTTTTTCCAACCGTGGCATCTTCCATATGTATGCGATAACTCATTCAGTCTTCAGCAATCACACTTGGCCAATAAAAAAATTCTATTCTATTCTAAAAGTGCATGCTGAATGGGGAATTCCTGGAGTCCATACATTCCAGAAGTTGCTGTGGTGGGGAAATCCTGTTTCTTAGGTTCCTAAGTTTTTGGATTCTTCAGTTTGAAGAACAGCAGTTCAATGGTTGAGCAGCTGCATGACACAAATAAGGTCTTGGGTTTATTGCCGGCATCTCCAAGAACAGAACAATGAGAGATCTTGCCTGTTAGTCATGCTAGATAGCAGACTCTTTTTTTCCTCCTGCACTCACCTTTCTCCCTCTCTTTATTTTTCCCTATAGCCAAGTGACTTCACCATCAGCACCAACGTACATTCCAACCTGTCGGCAGCCCCTTCACCAGCTTGGCCCATGGCACAGGCTCCCTCCTGACCTCTGGAACTAGCACTCATCCTTTGCCTTCTCAGGGTTGCCTTAGGCTGATGTATGGAATCCCTGTCTTGGGCCAGGCTCTGTTACTGCTGGGAGCTGAAGAAACACAGCCTTCCAATCAGCAGGGCAGCAATGGTCCAGAAGACCTTTGCCACCTCCTGGTGCTGATGTGGATTGGGGGCATGGAGACTCTTCTTGTCCAGAACCTTGGCTGCTGATTCTTGACAGGGTCTTCCTTCATCTTTCTGTATTTTGACTGCACAGGGAGCATCCATGGCTGTCCCCCATTTTCTTTGTCTCATCACCTCCTGACCCAACTTTCATGGGAGATCAACTGGGGAGATGTACCTGAGAAGGAAGGGTTTAAAAACAGAAAGAACTACCAATGACACCTGGAGATGGCAGAGATGAGGGCTGGAGTCTTAAACTGGAGAGAAAAAGAGAATGCACAGCTTGGACAAAATTGCAATGGGGATGAGAAAGACTCCCCATTCTTGCATTGGCCTTTCCGGAGACTGGTGGATAAGTGTGCGTTGGTTTGTGCATGGATGTGTATTGAACGGTTATAGCTCCTTGGAGTTCATTCAGGGTTTTTCCAGGGATCTCTCCCACCCACACCATCAATCATACAGCCTGGGGCCATTGCAAAGCCAGAACATGGAAGACAAAGAAAGTTGAAGAGCAATTGGTTGCCTTTCTTTTAGGACATCATTTCTTGGCTGGTCATCCTCTAGCTGTGCTGGATTGTCCAGCACCTCTCATCCTTCAGCAATACAGCCTTTAGACCAGATTGCTGGGCAGGGTCAACTGGAATCCAGGACATGTGGAAATCCCCAGATGCAGAACGCTGCTTTAGAGGCACTCAACAGGAAAAGACAGAGAGGTGAGATGGATGACATCTCAGGCTGCATAAAGGCTTCCGTGTTCCCAAACCCTGACTTTAACCTCAACCTGCAGTGTTGAAGATATATTTTTTTAATCCTACATATTTTAATTTTTATTACAATTGTTTCCATAGGCCTGCTATTCATTTATTTTATTTCCTTTCCTTTCTGTCTCTGTATTTCCCCTGTTCTCACATGAACTTTCCTTTTTCTCTTTATGCCACCCAGCCTAATTGGTTCCTGCTGTATTAAAGCAGATGCAGGGCCTACCTTGATTGTGATTCTATGCTCAAGTACGATAGAACCAGGTAATTTCATCCCATTGGTTCCCAAAAACATGGTTCCATTGGTTCCAACATCCAAATGGGATGATAGTGAAAAGACCGACTGCAGGTGGAGAATTGTCTTTTAAAACCCTCCTCTACATTGGAAAATAAAAACCTCTCTGTAAGTAGAAAAGCAGAATAAGACTGGGTTAAAGTTTTAACCCATAATATTCTGGGTTTCTACTTTCAAAGAGAGTCCACCCTACCCCAAGCACAAGGGTCAAGTGCATTGGGTCTATTTTAATTTTTGCCCTAGGCTGGGGCAGGACTAATACAAAAGTAAATGAAGCCAACCAATTTGAGCCAAAGGCTTAGCAAAATAAAGAACAGGGTGTTTTTAGAAAAAGAATGGAATTTGAGGTTACAGCCTTGTCTTTTTTTTTTTTAATTTGCATTTATATCCCGCCCTTCTCCGAAGACTCAGGGCAGTTTACACTATGTCAAGCAATAGTCTTCATCCATTTGTATATTACATACAAAGTCAACTTATTGCCTCCAACAATCTGGGTCCTCATTTTACCTACCTTATAAAGGATGGAAGGCTGAGTCAACCTTGGGCCTGGTGGGACTTGAACCTGCAGTAATTGCAAGCAGCTGCTGTTAATAACAGTCTGCATTAGTCTGTTGAGCCACCAGAGGCCCTGGTCTTGACTTTTGATTACCCCAATGCAGTGGCCCTCAACCTTTTGGGCACCAGGAACTGGTTCCGTGGAGAGAGGTTTTTCCACGGACCAGAGGGAGTGGGGTTTCGTGTGCTGCCTGTATCCCGTGGATGGGGCTTTGCTTGTTTGCGTGGCCCGGTTTCTGGCATGCCACGGCCCAGTGTTGGTCCATGGACCGGGGGTTGGGGACCCCTGCTCTAATGTGCTTCATTTCAGGAAAAAAAAGGATCATTTTGTTGCTGCTATTGCTAAATAATTGGAAATCCCTGTTGCTTCTTTTCTTTGAAAATGATAGCAATGATGATGCAGAGAGAAATGCACAGGGAGAGGATTTCTCTTTAGGTTTAGAGAAGAAGTAAGAGAAGGGAAAAGGACAAGTGTGGAGGCGGCAGGGAAGACTCACCATAGGAAACTTTGTCCCCAAATTTCTCCAAACCCAAACAGGAAACAGGGCTCTGGAGTTGTGTTGAGGAACAGTGTGGAGGTTACGATACTTATAGCTCTCCAGAGGCTGGTGGAGCACAACTCTCAGCATCTCTTACCTTAGCCCTTCCTAGGTGGCCCTGGTGGAAATGGTCATTTAACAACTTCTGGACAGCTATAGATTTTCTACTTCCAAACAGGGTTTTCTTTAGCTTCTAATACATCTACTCTAGTGCTCCAGTTTGACTCTGTTTCCCACCTCCGCTTCTCTTCCATTTGTTTTTTATGATCATAGGAAGCTCTAAAGCAGAGGTCTCCAACCTTGGCAACTTTAAGACTTGTGGACTTCAACTTTGCTGGCTGAGGAATTCTGGGAGTTGAAGTCCACAAGTCTTAAAGTTGCCAAGGTTGGAGAGCCCTGCTCTAAAGCAGGGCTCTCCAACCTTGGTCCCTTTAAGACTTGTGGACTTCAACTCCCAGAGTCCCTCAGTCAGCAAAGCTGGCTGAGGAACTCTGGGAATTGAAGTCCACAGGTCTTAAAGTTGCCAAGGTTGGAGAGCCCTGCTCTAAAGGATAGGACAATAGATCTATGGACAAAGCTGCATTACTTTCAGGCTGCCAGTATGTGATGCTCTTCCACTGATTTCTGTGGCTCAGGCTGAGACTGAAACAATGCATCCGTTTCTAAGATAATTGTAGGGAACTTCCCAAATTCTGAGGTTCTCCCTCCAACCCCATCAACACATTGCAAAGGTCAGGGGAAGATAGATCTATTTTTACTCAGAATTCCTTCTCTATCTTATCGCTTGGCTGTTGTGTGACCTGCTGAGGGAAGGGCTTGCTCTCAGCCTGGTGCTTTCTTTTTTTTAAATAGGCAGAGAAGTCCTTGGAGTAAGGGAAGACTTTCTGGGTGAAATATCAGGGAAACTCTGTAAGCCGGTTTCTTGGCAGTCAGACTTCAGTGTGGGAATTGCCCTCTGATCCTCCAGCGGCAGGTGTAAAAATTTGGGCTCACCCCTTGACAAGCCAAACCCCAATGAGCAGCTTGACCCAAGCAGTGAAGCTTGTCTGTTCCTCAGATCCCAAGTTTTAGCAAGCCCCGTCTAGAAAGTTTGATTTCCTTAAGGCTCAACTCCTTAAGGAAGACTAAAGACCAGAGGCTGTCTTTGAGAGAGAGAGAAGGGAGAAGTTGGGGCCTTCCTCTTGTGCAAATGACATCATGCTGATATTTTGGATGGATGCCTGATTTTTAATAACTGTATGGTAGGAAAAAGGTCCACTAGTGCAGGGGTCTGCAAACTTGGCTGTTTTAAGACTTGTGGACTTCAACTCTCAGAGTTCCTCTCAGAGACTCTGGGAGTTGAAGTCCACAAGTCTTAAAACAGCCAAGTTTGCAGACCCTTGCACTAGTAGAACCAGGAAGAAATTGCAATCTTTGTCTCTGGGTGTGATTGTTTAAAAACTGGATCATAGTCAAGGAAATAGAGACTTCTTTTAATGCCCAAAGTAAACAACTGAGCTTCCTGAGCTGTTGGCATTTTTCCACCTCGTTACTTTTGCTTCTTTGGAATCTCAGTTCCTTCTCTAACGTCAGTTGCCCCTCACTAAATCTGTAGCATGAAGATTTGTTTTAAAACAAAAAACAATCTCAGTTAGTGGAAAAAGTAAATAGGTATGAAATCTTGGTACAGGGTTCACATACCCACTTTGCATCGTTGCTCTGCCCACTAGGAGCCTTCCAAAAACATAAGTCTACACCTGCCCCCTGAAAGTTGCCTGCTTTTGTCCAGGAGCCTGTCTAATGCCACTTCACTATAAGGTCAAACGAGATGTTTGCAAAGAGAAGGAATCACACAGGCGGTTGCGTGGCTTTGCATAGGGAAAACACACGGCAGCAAACGGGGCCAAGCTTCCTCTCCACCTTCCATTTCTGGTCAAAAGCTGACTCTCCATCTGTGGACTATTCCACAAAGCTGCCTGCATTGCCATTAGAAAACAAATGCAGAGTGAGGATCCCTCTTTTTCTTATATATTTAAAAAGAGAACGATTTCTCTTTCTTAATATACAATTCAACTCCAGAAATTAAGTGATTCCTTCCTCCCCTGACCAATTTTCCATGTGGGCTGATGGATCCTTATTTGCTTCCTGAAAGAGATTGGATTGGCTTCTTAGGAGGATCGTGTAAACCAATCCAAAGAAGTTCCAAGCTGAAGAGGTTGACATACGAAGAAATGGATTTGGATTGGTTTGACTTTCAAGAACAGAGGTTCTAGAAAGAACTCCTCCTCTAATATTAACAGATCAGGCAGAAAATGGTCCAGGTTGCTGTAAAGAGCTATGGGCAGGCTTCATGCCAGATTGGGTATGAATTGATGACAAAATGGAACACCCCAAGGGGAAACTTGGATCGAGCCAATTAACTCCTTTGTTGAGCCTTTATCAGCAGTCTAAAGCAGGAAGGTCTACCATAATGGGAGAGGTTAGACTAGATATCTTCGATCTTTCTTTCTGCTCTGACTAAATAGTGTATCCCCTCTGCCATGTTTTGACAGTATACTTGAGGCAGGGGGCATGGTGCTCATACTAGAAGACATGCATATTTCCACATGAATGAAGACCATTCCAAATCCGGCATCTTTGAGCAGACGTGATGGGCTCCAATAATGACCTAGCCATAGCCTGCTCCCCTCTTAAAGACGCAAAAGATTCCATTGCCCAAATGGCTTTGTACAAGCAGTCCTCAACTTATAACCACAACTAGGACCAGAATTCCTATTGCTAAGCAAGGTGCTTGTTGAATGAGTCATTGCCCAATTGTATAGCCTTCTGTGCCTCAGTTCTTAAGCAAACTTGGCTTCCCCTATTGAATTTAGTCATTGGAAGTTGGCTGGGAAGGTCCAAAGTAGTGATCATGTGACCCAAGGATGCTACAACAGTCATAAATGTAGGCTGGTTTCCGACCACCTGAATTTTGATCAGGTAACCATGGGATGTTGCCACTATTCTAAGTATGAGAACCAGTTGTAAATTACTTTTTTCAGCACTGTTGTAACTTTGAACAGTTGCTAAATGGAGATAAGTAGAGGACTACCTATAGGATTTCCACTGCCTATAGAAGGAAAGGCTATCTCAGGAGTAATAGAATTGGAAGGGACCTTGGAGGTCTTCTAGTCCAACCCCCTGCTTAGGCAGGAAACTTTATACTATTTCAGACAAATGGTTGTCCAATTTCTTCTTAAAATATCCAGTGTTGGAGCATCCACAACTTCTGGAGGCAAGTTGTTCCACTGATTAATCATTCTCACTGCCAGGAAATTTGTCCTTAGTTCTACGTTGATTCTCTCTTTGATTAGTTTCCATTCATTGCTTCTTGTCCTGCCTTCAGGTGCTTTGGAGAACAGCTTGACCCCCTCTTTTTTGTGGCAACCTCATTAATCCCCACCTGACCCATTGTACAAGATTTTGGAGATCCTGTGAATTGAAATAGTAGCCTCTCTTGACATATTGATTCCTACTATTCCTCCAAAAATTTAACTGATAGAAAGGGAATTGATTCTATAGATGGGTCATCCAATGAACAGTGTTTATATCATTTCATGTTAATTCAGTCTATAAAATCAATTACAGGTTGAGTGGGGCTTGGTCCAAAATAGGTAAGCTGCTGCTGGGCTCTAATTGGCCACATATTGCGAGCCCTCTGCTAAACCCCTCTTGGCTCAATCCCCATCACATACTTTATTGCAGACCTCTTTCTCATGTACACATACCTACAGAGAAGGAATGGGTGAAAAAAATACAACTTTCAGCCAAAATCAGGAGGAGAAGGAAAGAGGAAAATATCTGAAATTGTGAACGCACATCTTGCTATGCCATTGGCAACTTCAACTCCCAGAATTCCCAGCTTTGCTGGCTGAGAAATTCTGGGAGTTGAAGTCCACAAGTCTTAAAAGTTGCTGTGCTAAGCCGTAACATGACTGGCTGGCTTAGAGTTTAGTGTAATGTGTGTTTGCAGGCAGGTGTAGCTTATTGAATAAGTTGTGGTTGTACAATGGCCTGGTATGATGGGTGAATCTCATTTAGGTGAGAACCTCCAAATGAACCAAATAGGAAGAAACGTGAATGGACTATGAGCAGAATATGAAGGAATTGTTGCCTTCTCAGTCTGAGAAGAACAAAAGGAGGAATTATTCTGTGGGTCTAGTGATCCTCTTGACTTCAGACCCTTAACACTTCTTTTGTATTTTCCCTTTTCTTTGTACATCCGTGTTGTTGGGGTTGGTCTAATGTTGGCTTTTTATTTCTTTCTCTCTCTTTTTACACCGCTCGTTTCTGATTCTGGAGCATTTGGGCTGACTTCTCGGGTTTTTATTTTGTACATTTGTAAATATTTGTATGTTGAATGTTTGGATGTATATTTTTAAACTTGAAAAAGCTGCAAGCCAAGCCATGTTTGGAAAGGTGCCCCTAATGCATCGGGTTTTTTTTTTTAATTGGGAATACGGAGGGAGGTGGGAGGAGAGAAATGAATCAAAACTTATTATAATATAAAGTCCCTATTCCAGTCAAAGGAAGCCAGAGCAGAGAGGGGGAAAATTATCTCAGTGAGTCAACTGGGATTTCTGTTCCTCCCAATTTTAAAATTTCATATGGTATATATGTACTACAGTTGCTGTTTTTTCTTGTTACTTATTCCCAGGGCTGTGTGTAATCTGCACTGAATAAACATATACACCAAATCTCCACCAAAACGAGTTGCATTCTCTGAATTACCTGAGAAAGCCAGTTTGAACTAGTCGTTAAGGCACCAGGCTAAAAACTAGGAGATTGTGAGTTCTAGTCCTGCTTTAGACATGAAAACCAGCTAGGTAACTTTGGGTCAGAAAGTTAATGGCAAATCTTGCCAAGAAAACTGAAAGAATTGGCGAAGCAGTTACCAGGAATCAAAAATGACTTACACACATACAAAGGGATGGTAATGGAGTGACACCCATATTCATTACTTAGAATATTTAAACTACTAATGTTTTACAAGTTAAACATTTTTTTTTAAACATTGATATAAGCAGCAGCCAATGAAAGTTCTGTATCTGGTTTGAGAAGCATCAGGTTTTTACTTATATGGAACACTAGGAGGCAGCATTAGTTTTAACCTACTTAAAACTTATTAAGTGTACATAGTCTCAGTTCTTTTAATGAACTTGAATTCTTCTAGTAGGGATTGAACTCACAGGCCACTGAACCTGAGAGGACAATATAGTATTGTTCTCAGCAATGTTTCAAGAAAGGATATACACAATCTGTCTTTAGAATGGTGTATAAGACCATCTTCCTTTCCTAAGCTTTCAAACTAGAGAGATATATAGTTGCTATATTATGTCCTTAAGTTACTTGTTTGATGAGACCCAAACAGGAGAAAATCATCTCTTTATGGCTCATGAAAATCCATATGAGTAAAAGCACTACACAGGATATATACATTGTGCAAAAAAAATTGTACATAAGGACATGAAACACAGTAGCATCTAAATATCTCTCTGGTCTGGGAGCTTAAGAAATGGAAGGTGGATTGAATATACCACTCTAAAAATACTGTACATTCAGAATTATGGCAGACTCTACACCAAACAGAAGCCTCTTCTGTGCTCCCCAATTCCATTAGTTCAGGTAGTGACTTCTCCTTTGTGACTGGATTCAAGATCTCAAGAGACAATCAACATGCATGGTACCTCCTTGACCTGTAAGGCAATACTTGGGCATCCAAGGATCTGCAGGCCTTGATAACACAATGTGATTGACCAGACCAAGTCCAGTTTGTAGCAGTAAACATTAACTGCTTGTGTTCTTCAGTTTAGTTGCAGAAGGGAAGGGTGAGGAAATAGCTTGAGATAGAGGTGCCATCAATCAATGAGGTGCCATCAGGCAGGAACCCACTGGTCAAATCGAGAAGGGAAAACTCCAAACCCAGCATGATGGATCTATTACATTTTAAAATAGGCAAACAAGTAAAGTCTGTGCAAGACCATCAAGCCACAAGGAGTTTGCCATAGAACATTTAAGGCTACAGCCTGAAATGACCATTGCCACTGTAATTTAAGGACAAGGTCAGCCTGATAGTAGTGAAAATGATAAATCATAGCTAATTATCTGCAAGTTAGGGCATTCCCTAAATGACCTCAAAAATTTGTTATTTATTTTAAGACTAGGAGCAGAGTCAAGATAGATGAATGAACTTATCCTTGATAAAAGTTTCTAAAATATGCAACATGAAGCATAAAAAGGGTATTGTTTTTGCCTCATGTTGCTTACAATTCAAAAAGTAAGGTCAGGAAATTAGAATAAGGGATCAGAAAAGATAAAGCTTCTTTTTCAGAAACTATAGCAAAGTTGCAACAGCTATCATCCCAGTCTCCTTCTGCCTGTGTTCAATTCTGTTTAAGATATTTGGGTTAATAAGCTAAGGAATAAGTTTACTGAAGTTAGTTGGACATTTGAATGAGTACCCATAATGAGTACCCATTTATCTAAAAATTCTACGGGAACAAATGTTTCCAGAGATCGCCTGATCAGAAGAAAAGAAAGGAGGCACAAAACATGTGCGACTAGTTTATTATTCTATGTATGGGATGAATGGCATTGAATTTAATAAGATTCAGTTCAAGCAGAGATGTCATGGAGCAGCCTTTTAAGATGATGTGTAGATACACATGGGAAAGCTATTATGGCTTAATATGGAAATGCCTTTTGAAGGAACTTCATTCTCTTTACTTTGATCCCATTGACAGGGAAGATGTTCTAGCCCAAGATTAATGCACTGAAGAAAACATTATTTTTTAGATAAAAAGAAATTTTATAGTCATTGACCAATATTAGTACACTCAACAGAATAGAGAAAGCAAAATTAACTCCTAACAACAACAACTATTGGCAACCATTGGTGGGCCAAGCTTTTGCATAACGTAGCAAAATTTTGCTACTTTAGAAAAACAAATTTATCTTGGTTGCTGAACAGATAATGAAAATAAAAATTATCATACAATTAATTATTTCAATGCCTTCTTTGATTGGACCTGTATGAAGACTGGAACAGCAGATGGCAGCATTTGGCTGAGTTTATCTGAGCTTGAAGTCAAACAGGGTCAGGAATAATGAATAATGGGATGAGACACTTCCAAGGAATATCAGTAGTGTAGACTGTACTGGGAACAACAACAAAAAATAATAATCTTGGAAGAAGGCCATGGCAAACCACATTAAGAATTCATTGATTTATCTGTGAAGTCATTGACGGTCAAACTCAGCTAAGGGTGATGGTCTCTTTTAATGAAGTTGATTTCTTTAGGGTTTCAGAGACACAGAGTGAAAGATAATTCACAATGAGACACAAATAGATACGTGTAGATTCACTACAGTCATAGACCTGTGCAGTATAAAGAGCTAGGTAAGACAGATTGAAATAACCACGAAATGTTTAAAGGAAGTCTGAAAATACCTCCTTTAAGACCATGGCCTGATGCAACCTACATTTCTGCACTCTTGAAAGCAATGTGTCTTTTCATCCTTCAGGACATTTTATCTGCAGCAGAATCCCAAGGTTTCCAGCAGGGATTCCTGTGTGCCACAGTGTTATCTCCTGGATGAAGAGAAAGTCCTATCCTTGGATTCCCTTTGCCACAAAACTGAAACACTTTGCATGTTTTGGGTTCCAGGATCAGACTGGATATCTTTATACATCCAAAGACCTTTATCTGAATTCTCTCCCTAAATTCATAGCGTGAGGTGAGAAGGGTGACCAAAGAACCCACAGAGCAGCAGAGCCAGTTGGAAGAATATTCTTCTCAGAAGGTTTTCCTGATGCCCCCTTTAATATTCTCATTGGTACCAGATGGAGACCTTTTTACAATTTTCACTGGACTGTTTTTATTTCATTAATAGATAAGTGTACATGTATGCTTGTATTTAGCATGGATGTGGCTACTCAACATATTTTGGAATGAGAGGTTCAGATTTTATTGATAAACCAGCCTTCCACAACCCAACCCTGTCTGCTCAAGGACCTAAAAGTGAATTATCTTGCTTTTGGATTTCCCAATGTTTTGATCAAGCATTTCTTCTTAATAGTAGGCAGATCTTCAGCAAGGCCAAATTGTCTAGTAGGCCAAGATTTATTGGTTTCTGTTGTCCAATGCTCAAATGAAAAAAACATGGACTTTTGAATCATGGAAAAGACTTTTAAAATAATTGAAGATTTATTAAAATAGGATCCAATTAAACAGAAACTTTTAAAATAAAACATACACATACAAAGAAATGAGGGTGTTGGTATATATCAGTGGTGGGTTTCAAAATTTTTTACTATTGTTCTGTGGGTGTGGCTTGGTGGGTGTGGCATGGCTAGGTGGGGCAGGGGAAGGATACTGTAAAATCTCCATTCCCACCCCACTCCAGGGGAAGGATACTGCAAAATCCCCATTTCCTCCCCATCAGCTGGGACTTGGGAGGCAGAGAATAAATGGGGGCAGGGCCAGTCAGAATTTTTACCAACGGTTCTCCGAACTACTCAAAATTTCCGCTACCGGTTCTCCAGAATTGGTCAGAACTTTCTAAAACCCACCTCTGGTATATACGATGGAAAAAGTGAAATGAAAAATTCTTATCCAATGGTGCTTTCCAAAAGGCAACTGGGCTTTTTACATTCCTTACATGTAGATCTTACTGGAGGACAAACATCTTCATAACTTTGTTAGGAGAGCTTCATTTACGTTTTTGTGACAATTTTTCAATCAATGCACAGAATTTATTTCTCCCTCATTCCTTTCCACCTGTCTGAGGTCAGTTTCATTATTGCCCTTGCACTCAAATAGAAAATGCTTTATGTTCAGCCAAATGTCATAGGCCATCATTAGACCAGAGATTAGTTTTGTAATCAACTCTATTTTTTTCTGTCAGAAGTAAATTGGAGATAAAGAAGTATAAAGATAAAGAAAATAAATAAATAAATAAGAAAAAAAACCCACTGTCCTGGTTCTCTAACCTTCTTGGACAATTTGGATTTTACTCTGCAGAATTTCTAATATGGAGAACTTCTACAATTTCCTGTCTATCCCAAAGCTAGATTGCAGTGATACTCATCAAAATCCATTATAGTCATCAAATACTCAGATTTCAGAGAATATTTGCACATTGCCTTTATATCAGAGTCTCCAAATTTGGCAACTTTGAGACTTAAGGACTTCAGCTCCCAGAATTCCTATGCTATGCTGGCTGAGGAATTCTGTGAATTCCACAAGTCTTAAGTTGCCAAGTTTGGAGACCGCAACTTTATGAGATACAACCAACTCATCAACTCCACTAGCAAATCCTCAGTTCTGGGTAGAAAACAACATGAATAATTCTGAATTCATTAAATCTTTAATAGGATGCAACATCCTCTATGGCAGATGCTAGTCCCATTGGGGTATATTTCCTCCAATAGAAACACTGCAATAAGATATACAAAAATAAAGCTATGCTTTAGCTCTACTTATTGAAACGATATTTATGAAACTATATAGTTCATTAATGGGTTATGATCACAAAAGAGAAGAAGAAATGTGTCTATTTCCCAAGCAAGTACATCCAGAGTTGTGTTGCTTCCCATTCAACTCTTATACAGTTTACTTCTTTGTAAACAAGGAAACTTTATGGATATAGGTGTGGCTGTGAAGCGGAAGAGGCTGTTGTTGCTTGGTCACAGTTTTCTTTGTTGGCTGGTTTATTAAAGTAACACAGCCTTGGACTGTTCAGTCAAGGTGAATGACCCTGCCTCGTCCATTGCGACATGCTAAATTTTCCTTCAGTGCTGCTATGATGGTTTTGAAGGTCATTGGTACAACAAGCGCAATATGCTGAGGCCCTTGCATAGCTTTTGTCAACCTCTAAGTGAGGAGCCACAGCTTCCATAATCCTTAGTCATCACTGATACCCTCCCTCCTCCTTCCCTCCTTCCTCCTTCAACTCTTCCTCATTAGAAAACTGGAAAAGGGAATCCTCTGGAATTCTGTTCTTCATGGGAGAGGAGAAAGGATGATATTAAGAGGCACCTTAATATTCACCTGGGCCTAGATATACAAATACATGTCCAATCACTCACATTTCTTTAAGATGACTAGATAGCTAAGCCAAACAACAATTCCCAAATTTAGAAGAAGCCTAACCTTGGCAAGATTTACTGCCCTCCCAAAAGCTGTTTTTGAGGGTGCCTACTTTGTTTCCATGAAGGATTTCATATTGATTTATTTCCTTCATATAGCTGTCCAACTCAACAAAGCCAAGAGATAGGCTATATTGCACTGGGCAGAAAACCAAGTTTTTCAGGCCTCGTGCAAGGCCAGCAAGGTTGGAGCTAACTTAATCTAAGGTGGAATGTTGTTCCCCAGGGCTGATACCAGGGCAGAAAAAATTCTCCTCTTGGGCCCCACCAGTTAACACTCCTATTGGACCAGGCAGGACAGATAGAAACAATGGGGAGAGAGAGTTCTTGAGACAATAACCCACATTTGTTAAGTTGCGCTTTTCATAAAGATGCCCAGCTGCACTTATTAACTCCCCATTTAGTCAGATTTCACCCAGATCCATTTTATTTACAGTAAAATTTACTTATTTACTATCCAACCAGAGCAATTCAATTCTCTACATCTTAAAGTAGCTATGTTTGGTTTTACCCTTGGGGAAATACATTGTATTTTCACCAAACCAGTTTCATAATTTTGGGGTTTTAATGTTTATTTGCTGTCTCGTAGTTTTCTTTCACTGGTCAATGATTCTAATAAAGTATTACTTTCTCTGGATCTAGGTGAAATCAGGAAAAAAAATCAGCTTTTTAAATGGGATATATCGTAATTGGCCTCAACTCATTTGCCAAGAGTTATTTAGCTGCCATCAATTTGAGCTGGATTCCAGCAGATCGTTGGGAAGGAAAAGAGCTTGCCTTCTCAACTTGCCCCAGTTATAAGTTGTAATTCTTCTAAACTCATTTCAGCAATTTATGTTATTCCAATCTGATCCATTCTGGTCCCTTCTTTCTCTTCTACTTGCCAAGCAGCCCCACATTCTTGAACAAACAGAAGACTCCTCAAGTTCTGTCCTTCCCTCCTTTCTCCAATTGTTCAAGAGAAATCCACAGCATGAACAAACGAGATGAAATGACACTTCCAATTTTACGTGGGAGAAAACCCGAATAACCAAAGACCTACATACAAACACCCGCGAAAACCTCAGAAAACAAATTATATATATGGTCCTCTTAGGAATGGGGTGAGGTCAATAGTAGAAAGTTTTTGGTTAAAGCTTTTGGGATTATAGGAAGAGACCACAGAGTCAGGTAAAGTGTTCCAAGCACTGATGATTCTGTTACAGAAGTCATATTTTCTGCAATCTAGATTAAAGCGTAACCGCTTTAAGTTTAAATCTATTGGTTGCTCTTGTATTGTTGCAATTAAAGCTGAAGTAGTCTTTAACAGGAAGGACATTACAATAGATGATTCTATGAGTTAAACATAGATCTTGTCGAAGGCGACAGAGTTCTAAGTTTTCTAAGCCTAGGATTTCAAGTCTGGTGGGATAAGGTATTTTGTTGTTTTCAGAGGAGTGAACAACTCTTCTTGTAAAATATTTCTGGACATGTTCAATTGTATTGATGTCAGAAATGGTGAGGGTTTCAGACAGGCGAGCTGTATTCTAGAATTGGTCTAGCAAATGTTTTATATGCTCTGGTTAGTAGTGTGGTGTTTTTGGAAAAGAAGCTATGCAAGATTAGGTTTACAACTCTTAGAGCCTTTTTTGCTATGTAGTTGCAGTGGCTTTGGCACTTAGATCATTTGATATGAAAACTCCAAGGTCTTTAACAGGGTGGGGGTCATCTGTAAGGTAATGCTGAGGCAGTAATTGATGCAAAAGGGTCCCAGACCAAGTACTGAGTACATGTGCATGCTTATACTTTTCAGAGGTCCGATATTGTTCTATGTACACTCCTTGTTTTATTGATTTCATGTAATATTCTAATTTTCTGAGATTGTGAATTTGGGGTTTTTATGAGCTGTCAGCCATAATCATCAAAATTATGACAAATCAAGGCGTGAACTATCTCACTTTGCATGTAATGAGTCTATCATATATTAGTTTCATCTTTTAAGTTGCATTACTGAAATAAATGAACTTTTGCACGATATTCTAATTTTTTGAGTTTCACCAGTATTAATCAGTCTCCTAAACTTTCCATGTACCATTAAAGAAGCAGAAGGGAAGCCAAAGAAAAAAATTGCCCAATCAATAGGCAAATATTTACGACCAGGCAAATTCATCTCATGATGCCTTTCAACTTTATTTTTGTAGAAGGCTTTAGAGAAGACCATGGACGGGCAAGAAAACAAACAATAGTATCATTTTTTAAAAAATCAGCTCTGAGTTCGCCTTTGAGGCACACATGACCAGGTTCAAATTGTCCTATTTTAGAAAGGAGAAGGGGAAGGAGAAGGAGGAGGAGGAGGAGGAGGAGGAGGAGAATGGGAGGAGGAGGAGGAGGAGGAGGAGGAGGAGGAGGAGGAGGAGGAGGAGGAGGAGAAGAAGAAGAAGAAGAAGAAGAAGAAGAAGAAGAAGAAGAAGAAGAAGAAGAAGAAGAAGAAGAAGAAGAAGAAGAAGAAGAAGAAGAAACATATTCTCAGCCAAGGAAAAGCAAGAAAGGAAATCTTGGAATGTTCAGTGTTTAGTACATGGAGGAAGACTCTTCTTCAATACATGATCTTTTCTATGGTCCATCTTCCATTCTACAAGGGAAGTTCTTCCTTTATATGTTATTATGAAATAACAAAGAGTAGATTAATCATGTTCGTTCTGGTGCTATCCAGACATTTTGGGCTTCAAAGCCCATAGTCCACGTAAGCATGCTAGCTGGGAATTATGAGAGTTGAAATCCAAAACATCTCAAGGGCTCTAAGATGGAAGAAGGCAACTTTTGAACTATTTCTGCCATTAGCATTACAAATGTTCTGGTCCAAGTTAGTATTTATTCTATTTCCCTCTGCATTTTAAAATTGCTTACTAAGTATGTGTTGTCATCTTCCATCTTTTAGGATTTTGGTAATTATTGTTGCTTTATTTTGGAACTTGTTTAGAACCACACTTGGTAAGAATGAGTGAGTTAAACATTCTGTTGCTTCTTGGGCTCTAAAATTTGATTCATGAAATATATTGAATGAACCTCCTCCAAATCCCATAATGGCTTAGCAACAAGTGGGAACCCTGCCAATGTAGCTTTTTTCAATAAACCATGATTAAATAACCATATTTTCATATGATGTGTGAATCTAATCGTAATGTATAGCTATGGCTTTAAAATTCCTTGTTGCACACAACAGAGAACTCCGTTTTCTTTTGTTATCATTTTGCTTTAGTGCATACAAATATTAAGCCTATCAGTTCCGAGTTAGTAGGGGATCCATTGCAACTTGCAAGCTCTGGTCCTATTATGGCCTTGATCCATTCCTGATTCATGATGGGTCAAGGAATATGCAGGCCTTGAGCAACATTTACATCTTTCCTCATCTGCACAGCTGGTTTTTTACATTCTCTTATTCCTGCCAAAAGCTGGAGCTCAACTTAACAGATCTTGCTATCAAACTGCTATCAACTGAAGCAAGAAGCAGCTGTGATCTGTCCTTGCAATTTGCTTTTAATAGATAATGGGGGAAAATTACTTTTATCAGTCAGCTCCAATGTTTGATCTCCCTCCACCTACCTGAGCAAGTGCTGGTTCTTTTCTTTTTCTGATTCCCTTAAAGGCCTGGCAGGAGGTTATCTTTGGCAAAAGAAAACGAGGCTTGCTTTTAATATGGAGTCCTTGGTGCAGAAGGCTGTAAAAGGCAAGAGAAGTTGGTCAAATGATTTCTGGCGGTGGAGAAGCCAAGATGCTCAAAATTAAAACAGAGAACATCATTCATAAGGAAGATTTGATTTTGAGAAAGGTACAAAGGAAGAATGGCATTGATTGGTCCATGCACTGTATGTAGAAGATGGCAGAATTTTGCAGGGGAAATTTCTCGCATTTCCAGTTTAACAAGGCTCAGAGAAGTGAAGAAAAATACTTTTGTCTGCATCCAACCCTGGGGAAACCTTATTTGGCACTGGAGTCAAACTGAACTATAGAAAGAGTTTTACATATTTTAAGATGGACAAATAAAGTTGGTTGCAAATTTATGGAGCTGTATAAAACTATTCATTTTGCTTTCCCTGCATTATTGTCTGTCAGTTTCTCTTTTTAAAATTTTTTTAAAAACCTTATTAAAGTCCTCTTTTAAAAATCCATTTTAAAACTTACCTCTGATTTTATTCACCATTTTCCCTAGCAGATGGAGCCTTTGTACAAGACAAACCCTTTGTAACCAACTCTGTAATTCCAAGGCATTCTCTTTTTTCAATTATAAAAAATAGATGTACATACCTGAATCAAGAAATTTGAAATTAGTGGCAAATCAGACTCTTTTCCCAATCAACACAATCAAATAAGTAAATCTTGTGTCTGATGCTCATGATTGTTCTAATTATTAAAATTAATTATAAGCTGTCCACACATCAAAAAAGCAGCAAGATGAGAACAGGACAAATGTTTCTTTGTTCCAGTAACATGTTCTACCCAGTCCACTCGTATCAATCCCATCTCAAAACATTTATTACTCAAGTACGGCACATTGCAACAAATGATATCATAACCAGCATAGACATTTAACAGTTGGGCATGGGAAAATTCCATTGGTTGCACATTAAGGACTTGTCTTTTATTAATCATTTTGAAAATGATTAGCTCCTTGAGTCAAAAGGAAGAGCAGGTCAAAAGAAGAAAGCAATAACTGGCACTGAGTAATGTATTAAATGGCCCAGCCTCACACATGTGAATGTAGCATCGTGATTTTTATCCAGGGCTCTTTCCTTCATTCTTTTGATATAAGGTTGGTCCTTCCTTCCTTCCTTCCTTCCTTCCTTCCTTCCTTCCTTCCTTCCTTCCTTCCTTCCTTCCTTCCTTTCCTTCCTTCCTTCAACCCTGTCTCCCCTACATTCCATTACCCCATTCCTTAACCCACCCACCCACCCACCCACCCTTCCTTCCTTCCTTTCCTTCCTTCCCTCATCCCTGTCTCCCCTACCCCATTCCTTAACCCTTCCTTCCTTCCTTCCTTCCTTCCTTCCTTCCATCCTTCCTTCCTTCCTTCCTTCCTTTCCTTCCTTCCCTCATCCCTGTCTCCCCTACCCCATTCCTTAACCCTTCCTTCCTTCCTTCCTTCCCTCATCCCTGTCTCCCCTACCCCATTCCTTAACCCTTCCTTCCTTCCTTCCTTCCTTCCTTCCTTCCTTCCTTCCTTCCTTCCTTCCTTCCTTCCTTCCCTCATCCCTGTCTCCCCTACCCCATTCCTTAACCCTTCCTTCCTTCCTTCCTTTCCTTCCTTCCCTCATCCCTGTCTCCCCTACCCCATTCCTTAACCCTTTCTTCCTTCCGTCCTTCCTTCCTTTTCTTCCTTCCCTCAACCCTGTCTCCCCTACCCCATTCCTTAACCCTTTCTTCCTTCCGTCCTTCCTTCCTTTCCTTCCTTCCCTCATCCCTGTCTCCCCTACCCCATTCCTTAACCCTTTCTTCCTTCCGTCCTTCCTTCCTTCCTTCCCTCATCCCTGTCTCCCCTACCCCATTCCTTAACCCTTCCTTCTTTCCTTCCTTCCCTCATCCCTCTCTCCCCTACCCCATTCCTTAACCCTTCCTTCCTTCCTTCCTTCCTTCCCTCATCCCTGTCTCCCCTACCCCATTCCTTAACCCTTCCTTCCTTCCGTCCTTCCTTCCTTTTCTTGCTTCCCTCAACCCTGTCTCCCCTACATTCCACTACCCCATTCCTTAACCCACCCACCCACCCACCCTTCCTTCCTTCCTCCTGTCTCCCTACCCCATTCCTTAACCCTTCCTTCGTCCTTTCCTTCCTTCCTCAACCCTGTCTCCCTACATTCCATTACCCCATTCCTTAACCCACCCACCCTTCCTTCCTTCCTTCCTTCCTTCCCTCATCCCTGTCTCCCTACCCCATTCCTTAACCCTTCCTTCCTTCCTTCCTTCCTTCCTTCCCTCATCCCTGTCTCCCCTACCCCATTCCTTAACCCTTCCTTCCTTCCTTCCTTCCTTCCCTCATCCCTGTCTCCCCTACCCCATTCCTTAACCCTTTCTTCCTTCCGTCCTTCCTTCCTTTTCTTCCTTCCCTCAACCCTGTCTCCCCTACATTCCACTACCCCATTCCTTAACCCACCCACCCACCCACCCTTCCTTCCTTCCTCCCTGTCTCCCCTACCCCATTCCTTAACCCTTCCTTCCGTCCTTTCCTTCCTTCCCTCAACCCTGTCTCCCCTACATTCCATTACCCCATTCCTTAACCCACCCACCCTTCCTTCCTTCCTTTCCTTCCTTCCCTCATCCCTGTCTCCCCTACCCCATTCCTTAACCCTTCCTTCCTTCCTTCCTTCCTTCCTTCCTTCCCTCATCCCTGTCTCCCCTACCCCATTCCTTAACCCTTCCTTCCTTCCTTCCTTCCTTCCTCATCCCTGTCTCCCCTACCCCATTCCTTAACCCTTTCTTCCTTCCGTCCTTCCTTCCTTTTCTTCCTTCCTCAACCCTGTCTCCCTACATTCCACTACCCCATTCCTTAACCCACCCACCCACCCACCCTTCCTTCCTTCCTCCTGTCTCCCCACCCCATTCCTTAACCCTTCCTTCCTTCCTCTTTCCTTCCTTCCCTCAACCCTGTCTCCCTACATTCCATTACCCCATTCCTTAACCCACCACCCTTCCTTCCTTCCTTCCTTCCTTCCCTCATCCCTGTCTCCCCTACCCCATTCCTTAACCCTTCCTTCCTTCCTTCCTTCCTTCCCTCATCCCTGTCTCCCCTACCCCATTCCTTAACCCTTCCTTCCTTCCTTTCCTTCCTTCCCTCATCCCTGTCTCCCCTACCCCATTCCTTAACCCTTCCTTCCTTCCTTCCTTCCTTCCTTCCTTCCTTCCTTCCTTCCTTCCTTCCTTCCTTCCTTCCTTCCTTTCCTTCCTTCCCTCATCCCTGTCTCCCCTGCTCAATTCCTTAACCCTTCCTTCCTTCCGTCCTTCCTTCCTTTTCTTCCTTCCCTCAACCCTGTCTCCCCTACATTCCACTACCCCATTCCTTAACCCACCCACCCACCCACCCACCCTTCCTTCCTTCCTTCCTCCCTGTCTCCTTACCCCATTCCTTAACCCTTCCTTCCGTCCTTTCCTTCCTTCCCTCAACCCTGTCTCCCCTACATTCCATTACCCCATTCCTTAACCCACTCACCCTTCCTTCCTTCCTCCCTGTCTCCCCTACCCCATTTCTTAACCCTTCCTTCCATCCTTTCCTTCCTTCCCTCAACCCTGTCTCCCCTACATTCCATTACCCCATTCCTTAACCCACCCACCCACCCTTCCTTCCTCCTTCCTTCCTTCCGTCCTTTCCTTCCTTCCCTCATCCCTGTCTCCCCTACCCCATTCCTTAACCCTTCCTTCCTTCCTTCCTTCCTTCCTTCCTTCCTTCCTTCCTTCCTTCCTTCCTTCCTTCCCTTCTCCCTTCCTCTTTCCCTTCCCCTCCACCACTTTCCCTGCTTTGAGACACAATTTAAGAATAAAATATCATTCTGTCCTTGGGGCCTTTGCAGTCCCATTACATTTTATGTTGATTTATTTATTTTCTTTTTCCATTTTTGGCCACACTAAAGTCAAATGACTCAATAACCAGGAATATACAGAGGAGACCCAAAATGCTGACCTAACCATTGAGAATGCTCTTAAACTGATTCATTTTGTTGCCAGAAAAGAGAAGAGAAGAGAAGAGAAGAGAAGAGAAGAAAAGAAAAGAAAAGAAAAGAAAAGAAAATAATTTCTGCTGAATAATAGTTTCTATCTGAGGGGTTTATCCTTTACATCTTTAGTAAAGTTCCTGGCAGTGAGCTAAGTATTTCCTGGGCCCACAAATAAAGGTCTTGAAAGCCAGGATCTCTTTCAGTGAATATGGGACTAGAACTCAATTAGCTTGACCAATGTTCAAGATGATGGGTGTTACAGTCTAAAACATTGAAAGGGCATCTGTCCATTACCTAGAAGAGAAAGAAAATGCCTTAAAGGAGTTTATAATTTTTGTAGACTTTTTAAAATAGATGCTGTAAGGCTATTTACAAAGGAAGGTAAAACAGTGGATTGTATGTATGAACAAGGCATATTAGATTAAATGATCTTTAAGATCTCATTTCTGCTATGAAAATTATTTTCAAATAAATAAAAATTAACTGTAAGTCAAAAATTGACTTGCTCTGCATTCATCTCAGCCTCAGAACTGGACATCAGAAGAGTCCAACCTGAGAGGACCAATGGCCTACTGAATCCAGCACTTGGTTCAGTGATCGGATCAGCCTAGAAACTGATGCCTTCCTGATGCAGATCTGATGGCAACAAGCTCTATAGTGGATCTATATCATACATAAAAGTATCTATGACATAAGAAAGCAATGGAAATGTATCTATATTTCCTTTATTACAGATGTGTATGCATGTAAAATGGAATACATAAAGATGGGAGGAGGAGAAGAATAGAATAGAATAGAATAGAATAGAATAGAATAGAATAGAATAGAATAGAATAGAATAGAATAGAATAGAATAGAATTTTTTATTGGCCAAGTGTGATTGGACACACAAGGAATTTGTCTTGGTGCATATGCTCTTAGTATATATAAGAAAAGAGTATGTTCATCAAGAATCATAAGGTATAACATTTAATAATAGTCATAGGGTACAAATAAGCAAGAGGAGGATACATAGGGTACAAATAAGCAAGAGGAGGAGGAGGAGGAAGAGGAGGAGGGGGGGAGGAGGAGGAGGAGGAGGGGGGGAGGAGGAGGAGGAGGAGGAGGAGAAGAAGAAGAAGAAGAAGAAGAGGAGGAGGAGGAGGAGGAGGAGATTTATATCAGAAAAAAAGTACTCCCATTCATTAATAAGTACATACAACATGGATGGAAACAGTGAGGAAGATGCCTAGGATGGCTCTTTAACCACTGGGCGCAGCTCTGCCTAGTAGAAAAAGCAAAGCTGTCAGCCTTCAATAGACAGCCCCCTTTTCTTGCCTTCTTGCAACAGCAACCTGGAAGGTCAGCATCCCAGCAAATGAGCACGCAAGCTGACGTCAAAGGAAGTAACTGCCGATCGACAGGCTTTTGGGAAAGAGCATCCCTACAGCCGTAACTCACTAGGAAATGTCAGCTTATCCTTGACTGTTATCATCTCCTACACGGCATCTTGCCCCCTCCCCTTGAGAAAGATAATGCAGCTGGTTTCACAGATAGAAGAGAGGGTGGGTTTTAAGAGATGGCTGATGTCCTTCTTTCATTTAGGAAGTCATTCCTCTAAAATTGATTTCTTTAACACCTGCATCCTTCCTTCCTCTTCCACCATTTGTGGACCACATAACATTTTTCATGGAATTTATCACCTGCCTAAACAAGGTTAGGTATTCTGCAGGGCAAGTCACATCATCTGTATTTGAAACACTGTGCCTCTTAGACATAATGTGAGTTTTCATAATTTAACATCACTCTAGATTTCATAATGTCTATTAACTTTATTTTCACTTAAATAAAGTGAAGATTAAGGAGATCCAGACAGGCTCTCCTTTGCCGGGAAGTCCTATTTTATCAGATATCTGCACTTTTGAAAAATGTGATTCTCTCTTCAGTCCCACCAATAGCGTGACAATATGGAATGGATGGCTACCACTGCAGACTCGCTGGCACAAGCAGAACAAGTTGTTATTTTCAGAAAATGAATATGTTCAGAGCTGGAATAGGGATTCTTCCCCATTACCTAACATTTGAGATTTGCATCCATGTTGGATTTATTTATTTATTTATTTATATTTCTATACCGCCCTTCTCCCGAAAGACTCAGGGCGGTTTACAGCCATATTAAAACAATTTTACAAACACTAAAATGATTTAAAATGAAATATTTAAGTTTAGGCTGATTCCTTAAAACCCATTTAAAATTCCCAATTAAAACTATCAGGCCAGTCCTGCACGATGAAACAGCCATGTTTTCAGCTCACGTCGGAAAGTCTGGAGATCAGGGACTTGGCGAATACCTGGTGGTAATTCGTTCCAGAGGGTTGGGGCCCCCACAGAGAAGGCCCTCCCCTTGGGGGTCGCCAGCCAACATTGTCTAACCGACGGCACCCCGAGGAGGCCCACTCTGTGGGAGCGCACTGGTCAATGGGAGGCCGTCGGTTACAGTAGGCGTTCCCGTAAATAGCCAGGTCCCATGCCATGAAGCGTTTTAAAGGTGGTAACCAGTACCATTGAATTGCACCCGGAAAATCACCGGAAGCCAGTGCAGCCTGCGCAGGAGTGATGTTATATGGGAGCCTTGACTTGCTCCCTCTATCACCCGCGCGGCTGCATTCTGGACCAGCTGAAGCCTCCGGGTGCTCTTCAAGGGGAGCCCCATGTAGAGAGCATTACAGTAGTCCAGACGGGAGGTAACAAGGGCATGAGTGACCGTGCATAGGGCATCCCGGTCTAAGAAGGGACACAATTGGCGAATCAGGCGGACCTGATAGAAAGCTCCTCTGGTGACGGCCGTCGTTTGATCTTCCAATGACAGCCGAGCATCCAGAAGAACACCCAGATTGCGGACCTTCGCTGTGGGGGCCAATGACTCGCCTCCCACAGTCAGCGGTGGAATCAGCTGATTATACCGGGATGCCGGCATCCACAGCCACTCGGTCTTGGAAGGGTTGAGCCAGAGCCTGTTTCTCCCCATCCAGAAGGGAAGGGAAGGTTGGAGGACCTTCCCTTCCCTTCTTCCCTTCTCATCAAAGAAGTAGTGTGTTTCCCTGCACTCATCTTACTTCTTGGCCATTTAACCACATATTCTGGGGTTTGTAGGATAGTCTGAATCATAGCTAACAATACAGACCAAGTTATCTAAACAAGCTAGGCTAAAGCATGTTAACTACTTTGTGGTTTGGGAGTGGATATATATATATATTGTAGAGGGAAAAAAGACTTATGGCAATGGCTTTTACATTCTTCACAAGGAAGATGCATATTGACTCAGACATGCATTGTTTTGAAGGACCATTTTTAAATATATAATATAATTCTGACAGAAGTAGTCTATTCCCTAAGACTTGGAGTCCACACCTCCTGGCTTAGTTGCCCTGCATTTCTCTCCATTATCACTGAAAGCCATCATGGCTTACTAGCTGAGTCACCCCTGAAGACCAGTGTGTTAGAGAAGGGATGCAATGCAACTAAAGATAAACATTATAAAAATACAGATTGCACAATTGCCCCAGTTCCATATTTATCTAAACAAAACCAGGAACAGCATAATAAAGTGACACAATGTGCATGACACATTTACCACGCTACCCTCTTTGCATACAGAGGTTTAAGAGGGAACTAAAATAAAGCCATTGCAGAACTGGACATACCAGCCAGAGAAAGTTTGCAATAAACCTGCCCCAAGAGACTTTTTTCCATGTCTGCTTGCAATTCATTTGTATCAGGCACTTGACTAGAATACAGTGGTGATATGGTCAGAGCATTTCCCACAAAGGCCTCGTGAAAGAGTCATAGCCATGGTGTTATTTTTTAAAAACTTTGTCAGTATTTTATCACATGTATGTGCTGTCTTTTCTCTTGAAAACTCAAGGTGGTGTCACTGGAGTTTCTCTCATTTATCTTCCCAAGAATAATCTCTATGAAGTAGTTCAGATGAACCCAGTGACTGGTACCATAAAGTCATAGTCAAGAGACTCTTTTTTTTTGGTTTACATTTATACCCCGCCCTTCTCCGAAGACTCAGGGCGGCTTACAATGTATAAGGCAATAGTCTCATTCTATTTGTATATTTTTGAATTTGACTTCATGGTCTCAGTCCAACCTCTTACCCACTGCTCTATGTCATCTTTGTCAGCCATTCAGTCGTGTCTGACCCTTAACCACTATATGGATCAGCTGTCTCCATGTCTCATGTCCGTCTTGCACCGCCTCCTTCAAGTCTGCCATGGTCATGCTGGTGTCATCCTTTCTAGTGTCCAGCCAGTGGATACTAGGGTGGTTCCTTCTCCATTTTCTGCTGATCAATCCCAGCATGATTGACTTTTGACCAAAGTATAACAGCCACCGTTTGGCAATCTTATTTATTTATTTATTTATTTTATTAGATTTATAAACCGCCCTTCTCCCAAAGGACTCAGGGCGGTGTACAGCCAAAATAAAAAGAAACAATGTACAGTTAAAATAAAATTAAAAAACTTATTATACAGTGTGGCCGAAATTAAAATAGTTAAGAATCTAAAAACCCCAATTAAACCAGAGAGAAGTTTAAAATTTAAAACTAAACAATTTAAGAAAGCCCCGCACGAACAAACAGATATGTTTTCGGTTCGTGGCGGAAGGTCCGAAGGTCAGGTATTTGACGTAAACCAGAGGGAAGTTCATTCCAAAGAGTGGGGGCCCCCACAGAGAAGGATCTTTCCCTGGGGGCCGCCAGCCGACATTGTCTGGCGGACGGCACCCTGAGAAGGCCCTCTCTGTGCGAGCGTACGGGTCGGTGGGAGGCATGCGGTAACAGAAGGCGGTCCCGTAAGTACCCAGGTTCCAAGCCATGGAGCGCTTTAAAGGTGGTAACCAGAACCTTGAAATGCACCCAGAAGGCAACAGGAAGCCAGTGCAGTCTGCGCAGGAGAGGTGTCACATGGGAGCTACGTGAGACTCCCTCTATCACCCGCGCAGCTGCATTCTGGACCAACTGAAGCCTCCGAGTGCATCTCAAGGGGAGCCCCATGTAGAGAGCATTGCAATAATTCAGGCGGGAGGTAACAAGAGCATGATCATTTGACGGCCGTCTCCAGGAGGGCCTTCCACCAGGTTCGCCTGGTTCGGCAGTTGCGCCCCTTCCTTGATCGGGATGCCTTATGCACAGTCACTCATGCGCTCGTTACCTCTCGCTTGGATTACTGTAATGCTCTCTACATGGGGCTCCCCTTGAGGTGCACTCGGAGGCTTCAGTTAGTCCAGAATGCAGCTGCGCGGGTGATAGAGGGAGCTACGCGTAGCTCCCATGTAACACCGCTCCTGCGCAGACTGCACTGGCTGCCTGTGGCCTTTCAAGTGCACTTTAAGGTGTTGGTTACGACCTTTAACCTCCATGGCTTAGGACCTGGGTACTTACGGGACCGCCTGCTGTTACCACATGCCTCCCACCGACCTGTACGCTCCCATAGAGAGGGTCTTCTCAGGGTGCCGTCCGCCAAACAATGTCGGCTGGCGGCCCCCAGGGGAAGGGCCTTCTCTGTGGGGGCTCCCACACTCTGGAACGAGCTTCCCCCAGGTTTACGTCAAATACCTGACCTTCGGACATTCCGTCGTGAACTGAAGACACATCTCTTTATTCGCGCGGGGCTGGCTTAAATTGGATTTTTAATGTGAAATTTTATTAATTTTTAAACGGGGTTTTTAGTTTACGGTAATTTTAATTTCAGGCTAATTTTAAATAAGTTTTTTAAATGGTATTTTAACCTGTATATTTGTATTGTTGGTTTTATCTTGCCTGTACACCGCCCTGAGTCCTTCGGGAGACGGGCGGTATAAAAATCAAATAAATAAATAAATAAATAAATAAATAAATAAATGAGTGACTGTGCATAGGGCATCCCGATCAAGGAAGGGGCACAACTGGCGCACCAGGCGAACCTGGTGAAAGGCCCTCCTGGAGACGGCCGCCAAATGATCTTCTAACGACAGCCGTGCATCCAGGAGAACACCCAAGTTGTGCACTCCCTCCTTTGGGGCCAATAACTCGCCCCCAACAGTCAGCTGCGGCTGCAGCTGACTGTATCGGGGTGCCGGCATCCACAGCCACTCCGTCTTGGAGGGATTGAGCTTTTTTTTTTTTTGTTTACATTTATACCCCGCCCTTCTCCGAAGACTCAGGGCGGCTTACAGTATATAGGGCAATAGTCTCATTCTATTTGTATGTTTTTACAAAGTCAACTTATTGCCCCCCCAACAATCTGGGTCCTCATTTTACCTACCTTATAAAGGATGGAAGGCTGAGTCAACCTTGGGCCGGGCTTGAACCTGCAGTAATTGCAGGCTTTTGTGTTCTTAATAACAGGCCTTACCAGCCTGAGCTATCCGGCCCAAAAGCTTGAGCCTGTTTCTCCCCATCCAGACCCGTACGGCTTCCAAACACCGGGACCACACTTCAACAGCTTCGTTGGGGTGGCCCGGGGTGGAAAAGTACAGCTGAGTATCATCAGCGTACAGTTGATATCTCACCCCAAAGCCACTGATGATCTCACCCAACGGCTTCATATAGATGTTAAACAGGAGGGGCGAGAGAATCGACCCCTGCGGCACCCCACAAGTGAGGTGTCTCGCGGCCGACCTCTGCCCCCCTGTCAACACCGTCTGCGACCGGTCGGAGAGATAGGAGGAGAACCACCGATAAACGGTGCCTCCCACTCCCAACCCCTCCAACCGGCGCAGCAGGATACCATGGTCGATGGTATCGAAAGCCGCTGAGAGGTCTAATAGGACCAGGGCAGAGGAATAACCCCTGTCTCTGGCCCTCCAGAGATCATCCACCAACACGACCAAAGCTGTCTCCGTGCTGTATCCGGGTCGGAAACCGGACTGGAACGGGTCTAGATAGACAGATTCATCCAGGTACTGGGGTAGCTGCCGTGCCACAGCACTCTCTACAACCTTTGCAGTAAAGCGAAGGTTGGAGACCAGATGGTAGTTACCTAAAATAGCTGGGTCCAGGGAAGGCTTCTTGAGGAGGGGTCTCACCACTGCCTCCTTCAAGGCAGCAGGGAAAACTCCCTCCAACAAAGAAGCGTTAGTAATCCCCTGGAGCCAGCCTCATGTCACTTCCCGGGAGGCCAGCACCAACCAGGAAGGGCACGGGTCCAGTAAACATGTCGTAGTATGCAGCCTCCCCAGCAACCTGTCCACGTCCTCGAGAGTCACAGGATCAAACTCATCCCAAATAACCTCCACAAGACGCGACTTCGCCCTCCCACCTGGATCATCCCAATTTCGGTCCAAGCCGTCCTGGAGCTGAACGATTTTGTCGTATAGATAACCACTAAACTCCTCGGCACGGCCCTGCAACGGGTCATCCCGCACCTCCTGATGCAGGAGGGGGCGGGCCACCCGAAACAGGGTGACCGGGCGGTTATCTGCCGACGCAATGAGGGTGGAAGCGTAGGAGCGCCTTGCCTCCCTCATTGCCACTAGGTAGGTCCTAGAATAGGATCTAACTAGTGTTCGGTCAGCTTCTGAACGGCTGGACCTTCAGGCACTCTCTAGGCGTCTTCTCCGGCGTTTCATCTCCCTCAGCCCCTGGGAGAACCAAGGGGCCGGTCGAGACCTACGCCGGGTCAGAGGCCGCAAGGGCACGACATGGTCCAAAGCTCCAGCCGCGGCCCGTTCCCAGGCCACAACTAGCTCTCCAGCCGTGCCGTGGGCCAGATCCTCAGGAAACGGCCCAAGCTCCATCAGGAACCTCTCCAGGTCCATCAGGCGCCTGGGACAGAACCAACGCATTGGCTCCGTCTCCCTGCAGTGGTGGATAGCGGTCCGAAAATCTAGGCGAAGGAGAAAATGATCTGACCATGACACCGGTTCTGTTTCTAACTTATCTAATACCAGATCATTTCGCCACTGACCAGAGATATAAATCAAGTCCAGTGTGCCACCCCCTATGTGCGTGGGGCCATCAATTACCTGAATCAGGTCCAAGGCCGTCATAGAAGCCTGGAACTCCCGAGCCGTTGTTGATGACAAGCCCGTCGATGGCAGGTTAAAGTCCCCCATGACTATCAGTCTGGGGGTCTCAACCGCCACCCTGGCGAGCACCTCCAACAACTTGGGTAGGGCTGTGATCACGCAGCAAGGAGCCAGGTACGTGATCAACAAGCCCAGCTGATCCCGATGGCCCCACTTCACAAAGAGGGATTCACAACTGGCAATCTGAGGTACAGTGGCCTCCCTCGGCTCTAGACTTTCTCTAATGATAACCGCTACCCCCCCACCCCTACCTTGGGTTCTCGGCTGATGAAATGCTCGGAAACCTGGCGGGCATAACTCCACAAGGGGAACCCCCCCTTCCGGACCCAACCAGGTCTCCGTAATGCCCATAAGGTCCGCGGCTTCCCCCTGAATAAGATCACCAATCAGGGGGGCCTTATTGACCATGGACCGGGCATTACATAACATCAACCGGAGACCAAGGCTCTGAGGACCATGGCCACCCGGGGAACGGGTAAAGACTGAGGGGCCGGAGCACATGATCATTTTGAGACAGCGAGCACGTGCTCCCAACACTTGATATGGCCCCCCGCTTCCGCCATATTTGCCTCTCCCACTTACCGTACAGATGGAACGATTCTCCACTCCTGGAACGAACCCATCCCCCTCTGCCTTCGGACCAGATGGTACAATGCCGCGAACAAGCACAGGGGCTAAATCCCTCCCCGACGGGTTATTCCCCCCACCCGTCGTATCCCTCCCTCCCCTTAAAAGACCCCTCTTAAAAAACCTATTTAAAAATCCCCAAAAACTCTTCTTGGCCGCATGCCACCTTTCTGGGTCCCAAGACCCTTCGTTGAGGTAAGCTCTTGATAACCTAGAGGGCCATTCCTGCAAGGCGGGGGAACCTCGCAGTCGTAATAGATTGGTGGATGAGTATCTCATGAAAGAATAACAGTTTACGACAGCTTCTAAACGGCTTCTAGGCCAACTGAGTTGACTGTTCCGCCCAAGTCCAGATGAACCCAAAGCCGGCCAAGTCCAGATGATCCAGGAAACAACCAAGGGGTCCAGGGGTCCGGCCAAATCTAATGGTCTCCCCCCCGACAGCTGGTACAATAATATCCTCCTCGGTTGCCGACCACTAAGATGAAATAGTGGCCCTCGGAAACTCGGCATTTCTCCATCCTGGGAAAGGGGTTCCTGCCGCTCCGTGGTCTGATGGAATACCGCACGCTCTAGTGCCGCCAGTACCGCAATTGCCGCCAAAATCACCGCCGTTCCAGAGGCCGCCATTAATAGCGCTGGATCCATGTTAGATTCATGTTCCAACGTGCCGCAGATAGAAGTCGAGGATGCTCCGCCGATGTGCCGCTGATGAAAAATGCGGCACAAAATCATGCCGCTGAGGAACATTTCAGCGAAGGCCAGACCTGACAGAAAAGTCAACTGGGGGGGGGGGGAGAAACAGCCGATCTTCGGGCCCTCCAAAAGTCCAGCCTGAGCGGCCCACCACCCTGCCGCCAACCTTGTAAGCGGCCAGGGGATCGAACTAAGGCCCGCCCGGGACGACTGCCCCGCCCTGAAATGGTCGCCGCCATCCGCTGTCCCTCTGTTGGTAAAGAATGCGGTTCCAAAATCCTGCCGCTGATGGAAGTCGCGGCCAAGGCTAAACATACCCAAGAAGTCAGCTGGGAGGGGGAGAAACAGCTGATATTCGAGCCCTCCAAGACTCCGGCCCGAACGGCCCACCACACTGCCACCAGCATTTGCTCACGGCCGGGGATCTCAAAAAGCCAGTCTGGGACGGTAACCCCAACCGTAAAATGGCCACCGCTATCCGCTGCTCTCCCAAGGCTCCGGCCCCGAATTCAGCAGCCGAGAGACCACTGAGGTCCAAAGACCTCACTCTCGACTGCCAGCACGATGACCCACCTGGGGCCAAAGTCTATGCAGCCCGGCGAGCGGCCAGCGATCTCAAAAGCCAGTCTGTGGCTATGCAGTCTGTGCAGTCCGTGCAGCCCGGCTCAACGGCCGAAGATCTCAGAAGCCGAGGTCTGCGAAGTCCGCGCAGCCCGGCTCACGGCCGAGGATCTTAAAGCCGGTCCGGGACGGTAGGCCCTACCCCAAAATGGCCGCCGCCATCCGCTGCTCTCCCAAGACTCCGGCCCCGAACTCAGCAACCGAGAGACCACCGAGGTCCAAAGACCTCACTCTCGGCTGCCGGCATGCTGACCCACCTGGGGCCGAAGTCTGTGCAGCCCGGCAAGCGGCCGAACAGCTTCTCGGCCGGGAAACACCAGCCGCCGTCTTCACGAGATCAAAATACCACCGCCATTACGCGCATGCGCAGAAGAGAGAATCTTGGCTTCAAGACAAATGCTATATTAAGAAAACCTTTGTATGTATTTTTAAAGAATCAGATCACCTGCCAGTTGATTATATAATATATATCATATTTTATAATATATGATATATATTAGTTATAATATAATGTAAGTTATAATAGTTATAATATTAAAAGCTGGCTTTGGGGACAAGTTTTGGGTTCAAGTTTCAATTCCACTCTGAAGCTGATTTGGAAGTTGACTTCAAAACAATACAGGTAGTCCTCGACTTACAACCGTTCATTTAGTTGACCATTTGACTTATGATCCTTTTGCACACTTACGACTATTGCAGTATCCCCATGGTCATGTGATCAAAATTCAGACGCTTAGCAACTGATTCAGTCTCGGTGACAGTTGCAGTGACTGAGTGTCATCTGATCACTTTTTACGATCTTCTGACAAAGAAGTCAATGGGGAAGTCAGATTTACTTAACAACTGCGTTCCTGAGTTAACAACTGCAGTGATTCACTTAACAACTGTGTCCCAGAAAGGGGCAAACGGGCAAAACTCAATAACAACTGTTTTGCTTAGCAACAGAACTCGATTGTGGTTGTAACCTGAGGACTACCTGGAATCCTGGCTGTTGCAAGGATAAAAAGTGGATCGAACCACAAATTTCTAAAGGAACAATGGCTGACATCCTGATTTCCATTGAAAAACAGAATTTCATACAATATTATTTTGAATCTGAAGATTATAGGATTAAAATATTTGTGCCTCCGAGTCCATCTTGACTCCTTGAAGACTTGACTCTGTCTTGACATGGACAACGTCCATGCAGTTTTCTTGTCGACATTTGCAGAAATATCCCAAAGGTGCTTTTTTGAAAGGCAACTGGACTTCAGTTTTCCTTTAAGATGTTTTGCTTCTTGCATGAGAAGCAAAATGTCTTCAAGGGGAAAAAAAGTCCAGTTTCCTTTTGAAAAAAGCACCTTTGGGATATTTCTGCAAATGTCAACAAGAAAACTGCATGGACGTTGTTCATGTCAAGACAGAGTCAAGTCTTCAAGGAGTCAAGATGGACTCGGATGACTGAGAATCTCCATAGACATTTGCAGAAATGTCTTTGTCTTCTTCCTAAGACTGAAAGTTGATGAAATCACAAGTTTATTTGATGATTTTAAATAGAATGAAATAAATGCTCCCTTAAATTGAGTTCCGTTCCTGATGATGTCATAAAAATGGGTTAATTTCTCTGACTGACTGACTTCTTCTGGAATATCTTTTTTCGTTTTCTTTTGGTCTGAGATTGTAACCAGGTCTGATCCTCCTTAGCATTTTGTATCTTCTAAGACCTAATAGGAACTGTCCCCTTTTGTGGCAGAGTAACTCATAGAACAGTAATAGAAAAGTGAAGGATTTTAGCTTAATCATTCCTGTTTCTCTTGTTAAATGAGCATATGATCTTTATAACACATGATACAGAGTAAATCAGGAAGTGCATTATAAACACAAGAAAAGTTTTGTCCCACTAAGGATGTTATATTATTTTTTAAGAAGGCTGCCGTTTCAAATTATATCATGGAAAGGTCTTTGGACGACAATGATTTTCTCCTGAAAGCCACATTTAATGACTAAGGGAAACTAATTAAAAACATTCCAAATATTTAAGGGATTGCACAGAATCGTTCTCTGTTGCATCAGGATTGTATTCTGGATGTGTTTCTGTTTTGTAAATAATGATAAGGATTTGAGGCGTTTATACATTGGTCTCAGATGAAGGCCTCTAAATATTTACGGCTAATTGCCGTAAATTTCAGCATGTTCTCAGAGTTTTCATTCCTGCTTTGTAATCATTAATGATCTCCTTTTAATTTTTTTCTGCAAATCTTGCATCAAGCAAGAATTGGAACGTAATGATCTTCAAGGTCCAGCCAACTCTTTGATGTGTCTCTCCATCATTATTACATTTTTTTTCATCACGGTTATACTTGTTTTTCTGACTATTCTTTATTTTTCCTGGATCACTTCATAAACTTGGGGTACACTGTTTTTAAATAATGGAAGCATATCGATGCATGGAATAAAAGAATGATAATATTCCTATGTATGGAACTTTGCAATTTACCTAATCTGAATTATAACTGGACTGACATTTCTAAATGGTGAACTGCGTGTAGCACAGGTATTCAATTCATTTCCTCTGTTTACGCTGATCCTGAATTAGTTACCAATTACTCTACTCCCTTTCTCAACCAGTTACGCCTTAACAGGAGCATCCAAAGTGGGTTTTTGCTGAAAAAGAAAGAAAGAAAAGCTTTGGTTGGTAGGACTGATTTGAAGCACAGTGACTCTGCCTGGAGAACATCTGGCAACTTCCAAAGGAGATAAACGGACTGAAACCCTTCAGGGATTGTGCAGCCTGCCCTTGGGTGGAGCTTCCCGTGCAATTTCAATGCCTCCCACTTGTCCCTACCCCCCCCGTCCCCCCCAACTCCAGAGAGGACGAGATTGGCCTTGATGTCAGCCAGCTTGCTGTAAGTGATGTCTTTCCTTATCTCCCAGCTGACAAAACAGCATCCTTCATCAGCTGTATTTAAGAGCAGAGACCAGCACAGCCTCCAGTAACAGCAATAGCTCCCGGAGCTCAAAGACAAGAGGAGTATCAGCGCAAATTGGGAATCCTTTGAAACTTAAAGACTCTTGCGATGCTGCCAGCAACATTCAAGCTTTGTGCCGGAATTTCCTACAGACACTTGCCCAACATGACAGGTAAGGATGAATAACGTAACTCTTGAACAGCAAGAGAAAACTGGAGACAATATTTCAGGGTTGGTTGAGTCAGAGTGGCTGAATTCAGGACAAATCTTTTGAATGGTTCAGGATGGCCATTCGTGTTTAGCTCTTTGAAAGATGGGTTAGGCTGAGAAGATTGATCCTGATCCATTCTGCAACCAAAACTAATGCTTTCTTCCTGAGCCATAATGAAGCACCTATGGTGGGTTTTTTTTGCTTTGGAAATCAATATGGATCAAACCAAATCAATCGGTGTTTATGAGCAGTTAACAGATAAAATTCGAAGGTGGAAGATCAATGGAAGGTTAATTTTTTTCCAGATTGGCAGGAAGGGTCCCTGCAGCCTGCAAAGATTTCCTGATGGAGTTGAAATGCTAATCTGTTAGTTCTTGGGATTAACTTTGTGCATTGTTTTATCAAGCAGGATAGATACAATGAAGGCAGAAGCATGCTGTAATAAGTATGCTATTTCCTTTTTTAAATTAGTTTGGGAGATTGTTAGGATCCAGTTGGAGTGGAGGAGAACTGGAGTGCAAGGAGAGAGAATAAGAGAGAATGAAGGGGATAGGGAATACATCCTTCCTTTGAAGGTACTGCTTGTGTTCTTCTGGCTGCTGATTTATCATGGCCCAAGTGTTATGTTTTGGACACCCGGATGAAATGCAACAAGGCTACATGCAAATTGAGCAATAGAAAAATGTTTTGCAAATTCAGACCACGTGCCACTAAGTCAGCACCTTTACCTACAATAGCCCCTCAGATGCACATGAGAGTTCTGCATTATTCAGAAACAGGTTTTCTAGTGGAGAAAAGTGTCAGCTGTTATTTTCTACTTTGTATGATGTTGTTGAGGGCAAACTCTTCCTGCCTATTGATAGCCTAAGATTTGTGCATTTTCAGTTAAGGGTTTTAGTTCTCTTTCTTTTTCCTCCACCCTTACAATAACTACCATTAGACCAGCTCTGCTTTCAATATCAGTGGTTTTAGTGGTTAGCATCGTAAGGCTTTTCCAAAGTCATGTATTGAGGGGTACCAGTTCTTATGTTGATTGTAGTGCCAGAAGTAGTCTCTCCTTCTGAGGTTATCAGCAGCTTGGAAGGGAAAATATTGTAGGACCATTGCAGACAGTGATAAACCAACTCTCTCTCTTTCTAAGACTCTAGCATAGTATCTTCTGCTCTTCAGTGCAGGATTCATTTCTCCAAAATTTTGGAAAATTCAGAATCAAGAGTTTTTCATGGCTGCCCTCTACAGATGTACAACCAACAACACATACTGCCCACCCCAGAAGCTGTGCTGGCTGGGGATGGTAGGTGTTGTAGTCTCAACACATTTACAGGACACTAAGACATTGTTCTTTTGTAGCCTCTGGAAGAGGGTGAGGATACAATCAGTGCAGAATTCCTTTTCTTTCCTCCCCAATAATGTTGGGACGTCTTCCTCTTAGGTTTGAAGAGACAAGCAGCTGTAGCCATTGTCCAGGAACTGAAGAAAGTGGCATTTTCCAGGCCTGGCCCTGCCCAATGGATCAACAACGTACGCAGAAGGAGTTCTCTTCTAGGCAAGTAGGATGTGATTTTCCTTTTCTTCCCAGAAAGGACCTCCCTATTTGAGTGTGCTGGTGGTAATGACAGAATATTGTAGTTTCTTTGATTTCTATTTCTTAAATCTAATTTAATTGTGCAGGTTCGAGGCTGGAAGAGAACCCTTTTAGTGACGTGGAGATGTCCTACATCAAGCAAGGAGAGGAGGCTATTCAGAAGTCTCTGAATATTCTTGGAGAAAAAAGTGGCTGGAAAACGGAGGCAGTGATGGTATGCTTAACAGTTTTCTGAGAGGAGTCTATCTATTATTACAACATAGTGACAAAATTCAGGTTGCTATAAAGTAGAAATGGTTGAAAAGCAGTATGAAATGGTTGGTTTTTAGCATTATGAGCCACAGCAGAAATCCACTCATATAAGTAGAATTTAAACAGGTCTCTTAGCTCAGGCAGAAGAACCTGGGGCTTCAAGGATGGCCCTGTGTACATGACAGTTGTACAGCTGGGGCTGCCTCAAAATGCCTATGTATCCCATTAATAAGGTAAAGGTTCCCCTTGCACATATGTGCTAGTCGTTCCCAACTCTAGGGGGCGGTGCTCATCTTCATTTCAAAGCCGAAGAGCCCAGTGCTGTCTGAAGATGTCTCTGTGGTCATGTGGCCAGCATGACGCAACGCCAAAGGCACACGGAACACTGTTACCTTCCCATCAAAGGTGGTGCCTATTTTTCTACTCGCATTTTTTACGTGCTTTCGAACTGATAGGTTAGCAGAAGCTGGGACAAGTAACGGGAGCTCACTCCGTTACACGGCACTAAGGATTCGAACCACTGAACTGCTGACCTTTCGATCGACAAGCTTAGCATCTTAGCCACTGAGCCACCACATCCCTATTATCCCATTAATACCTACCAGTTAAATCGATGTCTCTTGTTTATTTCTACAGGGCAATGGTGACAAAGTCATGAGCAAAGTGTTGCCTGATGTGGGGAAGGTTTTCCAGCTTGAGGTAGTGGTTGATCAACCCCTGGATTGTGTCTATGAGGAGTTAGTGGAAAAGATGGAGCAGATGGGAGACTGGAATCCAAATATTAAAGAAATCAAGGTAAGGCTCTTGCAGGTAGAGGCCCTTTTTGGAATTGAGAAAAGGTTGCAAGGTTGCACATGCTTTGCTTTAGTGAGCCTTTCGAAACTTTTAGAAGCAAAACTATTGTTCAGTAAGAATAGTAATAAAGTAAAATGATACCTAAAGTTACATTGCTGGAGAATATTCAATGGAGTTTGGGAGATCCTGTTCTCTAGATGTTGAATCATAATTCTGGGCATCGTTTATTCTTGACCACAGTGGTTTGGATTGTAGGAGGCTGTAGTTCAGCAACATTTGGAGAATCTCAAGTACAAAACTCTGATGTACAATAAGCTTTACTTGTAACATGAGCAAGTGAAAGTGCAAAAATAAAATCTGCAACAGCTAGGGATTGAGCTGAGCCTTAGTTTCTCCATCAGCTACTCACTCTTTCAATATGTTCCGTTTCTGGGGCATGGTTCCTCCAATATATTGGCTGTGTAGTCAGAGATGTCCCCAGCTTCTGAGTTAGTGTTGGGGCAATTACAAGCTAACAGCTCCCAAATGTAGGCAAGACAAGAAACTCACTTCCAGTGTCTCCTTCCCTACAGGTGAGGGAATACATTTATTGCCTCTTCCATGGCATTGACTCATTAACCTGTGATCCAAAGTTGAATTCATTCTACATTTTTGAAATGCTCTTAACTTGCTCCATAAAAAAATTGCTTTGTCTTTTTAATGATCTGTTGCACAATCAGCCAGATGTTCGGATTGGATTTGGTATTTTTATCAATCTATTAAGTCCTTCCCAACAACCTGGGATAGGCAAATGTATTATTATTATTAATTAATTAAACACGAAACTTGATCAACTGAACATTTAAAAATGTATCACAAATATTGACTGGTGCTGATGATTGATATGGGTTGCTGCCAGCATCCTAGGTATTGACCAAGTACCTTCTTAAGATGTATGATGTTCCAAGTAGCACAGTTTTTTGCAGTTCCGCTGGTGTTATTGCAGGAAGTGCAATTTATTGATGTTTTATAAAATTTATTTTATAAATTTTATAAAATTCTTGGACATGGTACCAAGTGCCCCGATGACATGGGTATCACTGTTACATGTTTCATCCATAATTGCGTAGTTTCTATGGTCAGGTCACAATATTCTGTGATTTTTTTCTTTGACTCTGGTGTCTCCTGGTACAGCAATATCAATAAATTGTATGTTTCGGTTTTCGAAAACTGCGATATCTGGCGTGTTGGATTCCAAATGACAAATGGTATATATTTGAAAGTCCCACAAAATCCAGAAGATTGTCATTTGGAACACAACATGCCAGAGATCACTATTATTATTACCATCATCATCATCATCATTAAAATGCCCATCTTTTCATAGATTCTCCAGAAGATTGGCAAAGACACCGTGATCACTCATGAAACATCAGCAGCAACTCCTGGCAACGTAATTGGTCCACGAGACTTTGTCAGCATCCGGTGTTCCAAACGGCGTGGCTCTACATGCCTCTTAGCTGGCATGTCAACCACTTATGCCGCCATGCCAGAACAAAAAGGAGTTATCAGGTATTCCTTGCCTTTACTTAAATTACATAGTTCAGTTATGGCACAGATGCCAAATTTAGGTCCTTTCAGCTAAATTGTATCAGAATTCTCCTCAGCAATCCTGGAAAATTACAGGAGTTGTAACCCAACACATGTGGAGAGTTACCCTAAGACCCAATATAGTTACTAATGAGGAGATGGATGACATCTCTTAGCCTATGGGTTGAAATAAGCTAAAACATGTTGATGTGAGGGATGGTGTCAATGGAGAGGTGGTGTGATGGACTTCAATAATATGATAGTTTCCCAGGAAGGAAGGCACACATTCAAGGAGGGATGGGGAGAGACAAGAGCCAACGCAGTCCAGAGCTGGATCAAAGACAGAGGGAGAAAGAATAGCCATCCCTAGACTCTCCCAGGATATTTCCATTAGGCTGTAAGTAGTAAGCGTTTAGTCTGGCAAGATTCTGTCTGTTGAGTTTAAGCATATAAAGAACTGAACTTTGGCTGGGTTGTTCCGTGTCGTTCTTGGGACTTTGCTTAACTGTTTTCTTTCTTTTCTGCAGAGCGGAAAATGGTCCCACCTGCATGGTTCTTCGTCCAGTTCTAGGAAATCCCTCACAAACCAAGTTAACCTGGCTTCTCAGCATTGATTTAAAGGTAAAGATATAGGGCAAACCAGGTTAAATTAGGGTGAATGTTACTTTTATAAAAACACTTTCATGTTAAAATGTGTACATGGAGAATTGGAGAAGAAATCAACTCCCTTTCTGTTTTCATAGTTGAAACTTATCAGTAGCAAATTTCAGGCCAGATACATAAAACTCCTTAATGCAGGCTTAATAAATTTACAAAATTTATAGTCCTCAAATTGTAGCTCTTCAGAAGCTGCTGAACTACTAAGTTTCTTTTTCTTGACATGGAGTTTAAGTCTACTTCTAACTGCATAGCAACCTGGTTTAACATCCCCACTGTTTTTTAAAAAATTCCAGGGTTGGCTTCCAAAGACGTTGATCAACCAAGTTCTTTCTCAAACCCAAATGGATTTTGCTAACCACCTCAGGAATCGATTGTCCAAATCTACATCTGCACAAGCCCTCAGATGCTAGAAATTTTCCCTCCTGGCAATTTTTCCTGGATGATGCTGACTCCAGCTGCTCACGAATCACTGATGAAGAACCTATCCCAAAGAATTGATGCTTACCACTCTTTCCTGTAAGAGGCAGACTTCTTTCCTTTATGTTGCATCCTTATGTTTAAGAGCCTCCCCTTAGAAAGAGGTGCACAAAGCTTGTGTTCAGGACTCTGGCAGAATAAGATAGCTGGCTTAGGTATAGCAGGCACTGACTGAAGGTGATGCCAAGTGATATCAATGGTGGCATCAACCATGCAGTTTGCTGGATTCAAAAGGCTAACTTGATGGGCAACATGTTGCATCTTATTTCTTATCAACTTCTAAATTCTGAAATGCATAAGGCAAGATAAACTGTATTGAGAAGGCTGCCTGAGCCTACATGATAGGCTACAGTAGGACACAACTAGAATTCAAGACTAAGAGAAGAAAGAACCAGCATCTTTGATGAACAGATTACTGTTTCCCCTGGACAATACTGCACAGGCTCTCTATACCTGGTTTAGTATAGTAGGTTAACCTATCTTGGCAATTTACTGATGTGCCAGGTTTGATCTGTAACCATTTCAAAGCAACTGACAGGAACCAAGAGATGAGAAGGAGCTTTGCAAAAGGATTTGGAGAATTATGCCAATAAGTGGTGCGAGGTGGACAGTTAGTCTGATCTGCAGTAAGGCTGCTCCAAAATACTTTTACAGAAAGAAGTGTCATGTCCAGAGTGATATCTTAGTTAAAAGATGCTGGCCATCATCTTCTCTTAGTCACTTGACTCATCCCAGTTTGGCAGCAGATGATCAGCTGTGATTGTATCACAGCAGCCATTTTTATAACCCCCCCTAGGTGTTACAAAGATAGCTGTGGTGTCCTTCCCCATCATTTACAAACTCCCTTTTCCAAGCCAGGATGCCACTACCAATGGAAAATTCAGACGGATGCCCCACCTGCCTTTTTCCCCCTTCTGTTTTTGACTACCGTGATGTAAATCTTGGGAAAGGTTAAGGATTAATTCAAGGGTCACTAGTTGCCATGATACACTTGAGTTAATTGAACTCTGCAATATCGGCTTAATTAAGTTTAAATCTAACTCTATTAGTTGATCTGGTCAACTAATGTTCTGATGTTTTCACGGAACACTAAGTCTTCATGGATTCAATTTAAGTGTGAAATGGGAACGGACACTATGCATAGTATTAAATTATGGTCAATCCCTAATTATTGTTGGAAAGTAGATCTGTCCCATCACATCCATCTTCTGCCTGATTTGTTTGCTGTCCTTTGAAGGCCCAAGAAACCAATCAATTTTTATTTTCCACCTGTTCCTATTTTCTTCTTTGAAGATGGATAAAATCGGAAGTTCCAAAGATTAGCAATGAAGACAATCCACCCAGCCTTGGCAAGTACGATAGATCAGTATTTTTTAAACTTGGCAACTTTAAGCTATGTGGACTTCAACTCTTAGAATCTGTCAGCTCGGATGGAGTTTGAAAAACACTGGGATAGATACACATTGTTGCTAACTCTTGACGTCAGCCTAGGTTTTTCAAACATGCTACCCGATTCTGTCTGAACTTTAGTCTAAAAGGAAGGGTGATCCCCAGATCAACCAAAACTGGTAGATAGTCCTTGTCTGATAACGTCACTAAACACCAGAGCTGATGGTAGCTTAAGTTTTAAAAGCCACATAACAATTATGCCCTCCAAAAGTTCACAATAAAAAGTTGTGAAAAGTTTCAAGGATTGCAACACACTGCTGTTTATTTGCTAAGTAACTCTGCTTATTCTGTCCTTATTATATATTGCAGAAGCTTTGTCTTTGCTTGCAACAAATCTGAAAAAGTCTGTTCTGAACTATTTTAATAGCAAAGAGGATTTTGGGGGGATGAGGTGTTACTAGAAAACCATAATTATCCTACTGTTTATTATCAACAATTCAAATATCTAATTGAGTGACTGTAACAGACAAAACAATAACTTTATTCTAATTCCCTCCATATGTTGCCCTTCTCCCCACTAAATTATCACCAGTGGGGAATCTGAACCCACAACAAATATGTACATCAGAAATTGGTCTTTACTCAGATTGTTGGAGGGAAGAAAAGAATGAATGCTAGTTAAAATGTTAAAAATCGGTGTTTTAAGTGTTAAGCAGCATCTAATGCATGGGTGTCAAAACTGGCCGCATCACATTGCTGTCACATGACGTTTTGCAATGTTTTTCCCATTCGCAGAGCAAGGGTGGGTGACACCAGTTTGACACTCTTGATCTAATGTCACATCATTTGGCCTTTAACTCCAGGAGTCACTAGCAAGGTTAAATCAAGCCAGGAAGACTTTCCCATAGCCATCTATAGAATCCAGTCTGTCAGTATTTATTTTCCTTCCCCCTTGTTTGCAATTAAATTTTATTTAATTATTTATTCTAATTAAGTTTTATATTAAGTGTTTCTGATTCATAGTTTTCATGACTTCAACCAATCAACCTATCTTGAGATGCATGGAGAATCTGGTATACTAACACCATAGTACAGATAATCCTCAACTTACAACCACAATTGACGCCAAAATTTATGTTCTAAGAGAGACATTTGTTACAGGAGTTTTGCCTCGTTTTACGACCTTTCTTGCCACAGTTGTTGACTGGATCACTGCAATTGTTAAGTTAGTAACACAGTTGTTAAGTGAATCTGGCTTCCTCATTGACTTCACTTGTGAGAAGGTTGCAAAAGGGGATCACATGACTCGGGACATGCAATTGTCATAAATATGAACCAGTTGCCAAGCATCCAAATTTTGATCAGTGACCATAGGGATGCTGCAGCGGTCGTAAGTGTAGGAAATGGTCATAAGTCACTTTTTTCAGCACCGTTGTAACTTCAAATGGTCACTAAAAGGACTGTGTTAAAGTCAAGGACTACCTGTATGCCTTTTAACATACATGAAAAAGTAATTTCTATGATCTGAGCAATGCAAAGGTGTAACTACAAATTAAAATTAGTGCTTTAGCTCTAACAAAGCAGCAGCTCTGTGGTTATAATTTCGTGAATCTACACTGTATGAATAAAAAGAAAAATGAATAAAATAAAGTATGCTGTGTGTGCTTTGTTCAAAGGAGCATCTCATGCTCTGTATCTAATTAAATTTCACTATAAAAACCAAATGAAATGGAAAAAAGTGATAGAACTGGCAGAGATGGTAAAGTTAACTATTTTAATTAAGGAAAAGAATATATCTAGCTTTGTTTTCACTTGGAAACTGCTTTTAGACTTCCTGTTCAAAAGAGAAGAAAATGAAACTTTGATTTTGGATTTTGATGATTCAAATAGGTTGCTGTCATAGAAATAGCTAATACTAACTATACAGATGTAAAAGTAGTGATTATAACTCTACTATATAATTTATTGCATCAAAAAAAGTTGGAAATCACATTTTTCTTTTCCTGTACATCTTTTTTTCCTTTTTCCCTTTACCCATTTCTTTGCTCATTGTTTTCATTTGTATTTTATATTTAAAGTTTAATAAAATTATGTCTGCCTGCCTACCTGCTTATCCATCCATCCATCCATCCATCCATCCATCCATCCATCCATCCATCCATCCATCCATCCACTCATCACTCCCACCCACCCAGCAAATGCTTCTTCTACCATCATTTCAATATGATCTTCAAGATCAATATCCTCTGTTTTTATTCTGTTCCTTTTTCATAAAATTTATATACTATACTATATCTACTTTTCTCCAACTGTGAAGTGGAATGCCATGAGAAAAAAATTGCCCCCACATTCCGGCTTGGTTCAATAAGTTAATTCAAACATTCTTGTATACTACAGTATCTGAATGTCATTCCTAAAGGAATATCTGTGGGATAATTGTTTGTGATTTAAACTTGAATCTCACTTAAATGTTTTATGGTATAAAATGGCTATAAAGCTTGTTGCCCTTTAAACTTATTTCCATACCCAATCCATAGGGGATAGCACATTCTCTCAAAACTGCAATGTATAGTATATTTCACAAATTTTCTAGTGTCTGTAGGGAAACAAATTTTTGGTGTGTTCAATTAATTATCTCTATAATGTTTTTGAAATTAGAAAAAAATCAGTTCACAATCCATCACAATGAACCTTTTGAATGAGCAATATTGAATGGGAAATATTGTCATTTCCAAACCATAAATAGTGGCAATTAAAAGATTAATTCAACTCCTGTTGTTAGCTGCTAGGTTTGTTCCTGCAAAGCATAACGTTTTTTAAAGATACCCCATATTTCAAGTGTAAGAAATTGCTTTGAAAAATTAGCCCAATTAAAAATTTTTAAAAACCCTACAAAGAAAAATAATCAAAACTGCACACAATTTATTAGCTAAATTAGCAATATTTCCCCCTTCCCCAAATTATCTTTATCTATGGGTGAATGTACAATCCCATACCCTGTTTCCCCCAAAATAAGATGTCCCCTGATAATAAGCTCAATTGGGCTTTTGAGCGCATGGCAATAAGGCCAAGCGCTTATTTAAATATAAAACAGGGTCTTACTTTCGGGGAAACACGGTACTTTTATTCTTTTTTAAAAAATCTATTTGCTTTTAACTTAGTACAATGGTGGGAGGGTTATTTTGGTTTTTTTTACTAAAATTGAAACTAAAAAAATACAAACTGGCACATACCAAATGTACTATGATAAAAAAGTGTGCAGTAATAAATACATCAGAGTTTGTCCCATCAAAACATTGGTGTCTTACATACATATGTAAAGAACAGAAGACTCTTGGAGGTCTTCTAGTCGAACCTTCTGCTCAAGGAGGAAACTCTAGACCATTCCAGACAAGTGGCTATCCAGTCTCTTCTTAAAAGCCTCCAGTGATGGAGCACCCACAACTTTTGAAGGCAAGCTGTTCCACTGCTAATTCTTCTCATTGTTAGTAAATTACTCCTTAGTTCTAGGTTGCTTCTCTCCTTGATTAGTTGCCATCTATTGTTTCTTTATCTTGCCTTCAGGTGCTTTGGAAAATAAGCTGACCCCCTCTTTTCTGGTCCAGCCCCTCAAATATTGGAACACTGCTATAAAGTCGCCTCTAGACCTTCTTTTCTCTTGATGGAAAAGAAGCTAAATTGATCGTTCCTTAACTTCTCTGTTATTTAGTGTTCTTGTCTACTTTTCTCCCTTAATGCATTTCAAAGACAGAGGTGGGAAAAGAAAACAGCAGTGTTTGCATCTTTCAGTTCTCAACCTCAGTGATATCCCTAGATCTTGACCTGGAAAAGGTCAATTTTACCTTTTTTTTTTTTTAATAGAAAGCTCCATTTTTTAGAAGTCATTTTGGAAAGAAGAATATCTCTGCTTACCTATAGTAGACCTATAAAAAATCTCTTTCTTTCCTATCTTCCCAAAGAGGCCACCCTCTGGATTACTGCTTGCTTTGCTTGTAGGAGGAAGAATTTAAAAAAAAAAAAAGGAAAAGGAAGACTGAAGAGCTGCACAAATCTAGAAACTTAAAAAAGAGACATTTATTACTTTTCCCCCTCTACCGCCACAATTTTTTTCTTTTTGTAAAAAATAAAAAATAAATACATCGCATTTTTTAAGGCTCCCAAGGTGGACTGCGTCTCCCATCAACTTCTGTTTCTACGTGATACAGGACGTCTGCCAGCGTGTGCTCTACTACAGCGACCCAGCCCATGTCACTGACCTACAAGAAGGGAGAGAAAAGGGCAAGTTGCTTTGGTTTAGTGTCCACATACAAAGCAACTAAGACTGAGTCTGCATCTGCACACTTTGAAAAACAGAATAATAAGAGTCTGCAACAGAATATTAGTCAATCAAACAGCACAATTCTTGACATGATTTCAAGGGGATGAGAGAGTGGGATTCTGTTATTAGCAATAGCATTTAGACTTATATACCACTTCATAGTGCTTTACAGCCCTCTTTAAGTGGTTTACAGAGTCAACATATTAACCCCAACAATCTGGGTTCTCATTTGACTGACCTCAGAAGGATGGAAGGCTGAATCAATCTTGAGCCAGTGAGGACTGAACTGTTGGCAGTCAGCAGAACTAGCTTGCAACACTGCATTCTAACCACTGCGCCACTACAGTTCCTTTATTACTCATTTCCTGGTGAGGGACAAAGGCATGCACAGAAGCATCCAGGCTGGTGGGCAGAGCCTCCCGCCTCTGCCGGTTCAACCGGTTCAACATATGGGCGGAGCTTCCTGCTGCCGCCACTACCGGTTCACCCAATCTGGGGCGAACCGGTAGCAACTCACCACTGGATAAGATACATTCACCTTTCATCCACACTACTCTTAAGCTTTTCCTTTCTTTGATAGTTTATGAATGTCACATGGAATCTGCTTATTTCAGGCACCAAAGGCCACTTCATATTCATTGATGGACAAGGAGACAGTTGAAAGAAAAGTACAGCTAAACCCCAAAATAGCCAAATCCTTCCTTTTTTTGTTCCTGGTTTCTAAGAGTCAATGAATGGCTTATTTCTTCCAGTGAGAACTGTCGCCTAAAGACTATCACAAAAGGGGAAAAATTTAAGTGGCTTAGACCATATCATTTATGGCAGAACTTAGGGCCTCTGGTGGCTCAACAGGCTAATGCAGCCTGTTATTAACAGCAACTGCCTGCAATATTGCAGGTTCAAGTCCCACCAGGCCCAAGGTTGACTCAGCCTTCCATCCTTTATAAGGTAGGTAAAATGAGGACCCAGATTGTTGGGGGGCAATAAGTTGACTTTGTATATAGTATACAAATGGATGAAGACTATTGCCTGACATAGTGTAAGCCGCCCTGAGTCTTCGGAGAAGGGCGGGATATAAATGCAAATAAAAATAAAAAATAAAAATAAACTTCTGCCTGCAGTTGATTCTAGTCTGATAGCTCCTACATACCTCTACATTTCTTAACTTTCCTTTAAAAAACAAAGTGATCTTTCATATCTGTGGAAAAAGAGCTAGAAGTACATTGATTGTGCCTATTAGAATGCAAGCACATTGTGCCCTTTACGTTGATAGAATATTACCAGCAGAAATGTTTTAACTTAACAATTTCTGGTTGCAAAATACAGGTAGTCCTCGAGTTACAAATGTTGCAACTTCCATTACATTCGTAACCCAAGGATTTGTAGGAGTGAATGGCGTACCTTGAACATGATCACACCCACCTTTTGCCTGTGCATTCACTAATTGAATGCACGGGTCGCTATGTGCACGAGGCATCTCAGGGTGAGGAAGGCCATGGGGGGCCTAGTAACAGAACAGGCCGCCTGCTTCAGACCACCCAAGCCTCCCCCAACCCACTGAGAATACCTCCCTCCCTTGGGGTCCTCACAAATGCTCCCTCCCCCATCCTGCCGTGGTGAAGATCTGTCTCCTCTCCAACCTCTCTGTTTCTTTACCTGATCCCAGTGAGCGGTGAGAACAGAGGGAGAACAGGATGAGTGACTTCTCTGATTCACTGAGGTTGCCTGCCACTTCTGGAGCGGCGGGCAGCCTCAGTGGGTCTCCTTCAAAGCTTCCAGGCTCACTGCGGAAAAGTGTGTGCACGCTGAAGGGAGGTTTGTGTCAGTGAAATCGCATTGCTTCAAGCCTCCAGTTGGCGTGCAAACACTTTTCATGCACAGACTGGAAGCTTCTGGGTGCCTGATCTCACGGGGCTTCAGACACCCATTCTCGTCCTCAAGCACTTTGCTGATGAAAACGGAGCCCCTGGAGGGATGCATGCTCCCCTCCCGGCCTCCATTCTCGACAGCAAAGGCTTTGAGGAAAGGTCTCTGCCACTGTAAACAGAGGCCCGGAGGGAAAAATGGCAAAAGGCTTTGCAAATGCTTCAGATCTTTCCACCATTTGCAAAGCCTTTTGCCACAGAACTCGTCCAGGCCTCCATTTTCAGAGAACAGAGGCCTAAAGTTCCATGAGATCATGCGAGATTAATAGCGTGAGATCTCATGCAATTGATCTTGCGTGATCTTGCAGAACTTTAGGCTTTCATTCTCTGCAAACATACCAAAGGCCTGGACCACCAAAACAAGCCAAGAAACAGAAGGCTCTCTGGATCTTCGCAAGGTTGAGTATCCATAGGCCTAGTGCTTATGGAGACCAGCCAGGGGGTGGGTGGGTGGGAGAAATAGGCAGGGTGAATGTTGCAGTTCCTCTGCGGTTGTTTGTAAGGGTGAACGACTGCTGTGGTGCTGCAACTTTCGTAATTTCGGAACTTGTTCATAAACACTAGGGGGTGCTTATCATGTAACTTCGAACAGGGGCTAAGGGAACGTTCATAACTCAGGGATTACCTGTACAGAGAATTTCAACCCAGAAGTCTTATTTGGCGTGTTCTTGAAATAACAAAAGGAATACTGAAGGATGTTTGATTAAATTTTAAGCTTATGCATTAGCTTACAAAGTACTTGAAGAGGAAGAATGTCTTTCTACCTTCACTTACAGCTCTGGGAAAAAAATAGTCATAGAGTGGAATAGGGCTTCCTCTTCCTTTAAATTGGAAATCAAACCATATCCACATACTGGTATATTTTTGTCAAAGGATGAAACAACATGTCTGTGTACTGTGAATGAGACCATAGCCAAATAGCCTAGCAATTGGAGTGAATTTGTAGGTGTTTTTATTTTTTTAAGAAGAAAATCTTGCTGTCAGGATAAATGCACAGACAACTAAATACAACCTTCAGGAGTTACACATGGTCAGTGCATAACTAGACTGGCAAAGTTATTTATCTGTATAATTTTATACAGGGGCCAATGTGCAAGTGTTATTCCTACTAGAAACAAAATTAATTTGGCCAATGAATCTGAGGTTTTCATCTACATGGAAAATGTTACAGATTGCTTGCACAAAAAGCCTTGGATCACATCACTTAAAAAAGACACATATCATTCTGATCATCGACTTACCGGGCGATAACTAATATCTCTTGGTGGGTATTTGAAATAGGGCCCAAAGTTGATAGAAACCTATAAAAGAGAAAGTTTATTTTTGTTTATTTTCATTTATTGCATTGCTCAGTACTGCCTCCTGCGCCTGCAGTATTTCAACAGGTATTATTCGGAAAAAGTAATTTGGTCTGGAGAATTCTAATGGAAAAGGCTGAAGGACAATTTTACCCAAATAAAGCAATTTATTTTAAAAAGCATTAAGTTAAAAAAAAAAAAAAAGGGGGGGGGGGAGACCTACATTCTCATACAGCTTTACAGGATTTTTTTGATAAATAATTACAGGAAAGAAGTTACTACACTGCAAATTTTTCTACTACTATAAAAAAGACATTCCTATTTCTATAATTGTGGCACAGCAAACTCCTTTTTCAGTCATCAGCCTATAAAATATATGCTTTTTTTCTTAACTAGTATAGGTAGTCCTTGACCTACGACAATTGACCCCAAAATGTATGTTGCTGAGAAATTTGTTAAGTGAGTTTTGCTCCATTTTACGTCTTTTTTGGTCATGTTTGTTAAGTGAATCATGCAGTTGTTAACTTAGTAACATGGTTGTTAAGTGAATCTGGCTTCCCCATTGACTTTGCTCATCAGAAGGTCACAAAAGGGGATCACGTGACCCCAGGACACAGCATAAATATGAACCAGTTGTCGAGCATCCTAATGTAAATCACATAAGCATGGGAATGCTGCAATGATCACAAGTGTGAAAAATGGTCATAAGTCACTTTTTTCAGTGGCATGGTAACTTCAAATGGTCACTAAATGAACTGTTGTAAGTGGAGGACTACCTGTAAAAAGGCTTCTGCTGAGAAACCGGATAACAGCCTTCCACCAGAAATCTGCATTTCTGCACATGCCCCCAAATTTTTTTTTTTCCTTTCTTTCTCCTACTAGCCAGGTAAATTTGCAGAGGAGAAACTGTTATCTATTTTTCTCTCACTAGTCCAGTGGCCCCCCCAATCTTTTGGGCATCAGGAACTGGTTCTGTGGAGGGAGGCTTTTCCGCAGACCGGAAGGGACGTGCTTTCGGGTGCTGCCTGCAACCCCTGGGTGGGGCTTGGCTTGTTTGTGTGGCCCAGTTTCTGGCATGCCACAGTCCGCTATAGGTCCACGGAGATCTTGGAGACCTCTGCATTACTCTCTATGCCATTGTAAGCTCTCTCGACCTCAGACAGCTCCTAGACCGATGTTGATAAATGCAAGTCTGACTTAGGCAAATATTTCTCCCAATACACTCAACTGTTGACTCCTCTGCTTAGTTCAAATCAGCTATTGTGGTATTTTCAGTCCCATGATGAGCAGCCACGGGAAGGCAGAGGTAATGACCCTGCCGTCCATTAACCTTTTGCAAACAGATAAGGATGGATGCTGTGGAGCCGTTACTGGGGAAAGTGGGGGCAGGCACAATCTCGCATCAACAGATGTGTCACTGATCCACAATCCTTGTACTAGGATGAGCCTGCTTTCAGGGGTCAGGCCTTCCCACATCCTATTGAACCCCAAAGAAACCAGATCTGAAAGAACTGAGCCCCTCAGCTTCTACATACCGTGCACCCTTTGTACAGAGATACTGCAGGGAAATAAACACCTTCAAAAATATCTCGGTATGCAACTCCTTGACTGGTACCATTCTTATAGAAGATTATCTAAAAGAGACAAACATTTGTCACCACAAGTAGCAGAGCGCAACTATTTCACTCTGACCTGCAACATGCTCTTTTTTGCACTTGTGTTTTAATAGCACATGACATATAGGCCTTCAGGTTGCACCCTGTGTTCTCCTAAAAAATGCAGAAAGGGCTTCTGTAGAGCATCCAAGAAATAAATGAATCACAAGATCTGACTCTTCCATTTTATAAAAACAGAAAACTATTTTTGGTGTTACAGAATTCTTAAGAAAACATTCTTAAGAATTTGCTGAGATTAGAGATGTACAGTTTTATGCAATCTTCGAAATGCAGCTGATGAAACTCTTTCTGCTTTCTGCGGTTGAGATATTATTCATGAGCCTCCGCTCTCACAAAGTTCATTTAAAATAATCAGAGAATCATTTAAAGACTTACGACAGCAACAAGGGGAAAAAATGGGAGGGGGGGGGCTAGAGGAAAAAAAAGGCCACAAGCTTTCCAAAACTTAATTATATATCATATAAAACACCCAAGCGAAGTTTTGAATAGTATATTTTTAAATAGTATTTCTAAGGGGAAAAGCTTTTGACAGGCAGTCCACAGCAATCACAAATGTCTACTCTAATAACAGCCCTTGCTGAGGATAGCTGACTGAAAATATACAAACTCTTCACAATGGTATTGAACACAGGGACAAAGCAAAAATCTTATGGGGCGACTACAACAAACAATTTGATTCCAATTCAGAGTTAGTTACAGATGCCTATCACAAATTTATACTGTGATTTAAGGCAGAGAGGAGGAATTTGTAGCCCTCCTGATACCACCATCCTTCTCACATTCCTCCACATTAGCTGAAACTCAAGATTTGGAGCTTAGTCATTTCTGAGCAGGTCTCTCTCCTATTTTAGCATTGCCTTTTCCAAACCAGATCTCAATGACCCAGAGCAGAGGCTAGCTAGCACCTTTGCTCTTTTCTTTTTGGTGTGTGTGTGTGGTTACTTCGAATTTCTGCACTGAGGCATTGTATTAGACTCAAAGATGTAAAAGGCCTCTTCCAACTCTATGACATGCAATTCTTTTCAGCAGCCCAATGTCTTCTTCTAAAGACCAACTTACTTGGCTTCCCAGAGCTTGCTTTAAACTTTTCTCAGCTTTGTCCACAAAGTCCTTCTCTTCAAAGTACAAATAGCTTTTGAACTTGATCAAAGCCTAAGGAGAACACACAGGAGAAGACATCAAAGCCAGAAATTCATTTGTAAAACAATGATGAGACAGAAATGCAACTGCTGGTTATTGACCCAAATGTGACTTCAACTGATTAATTCAACAAGGAGTTTTTCCTTGGGGTCTGCAACAGAAGTTGCCACCTTCAGCAAGAGTAGAAATTCATGGATTGTGGTGGGCAAGAGAAAAGCACATGGGCAACTATCAAATATCAAGGACTGGGAATATGAACCGAACTTTAAGGTACGTTGCAAAGATCTGCATCTTGAAAAATCAACATAGAAATATATTTCAATTAAACAAGAAAATTATAGCAGCCCTTGTTCCTGCTTGTTATTTCTTCCAATGTCTTATTCTAATCAAGACAGATCAGTTCCTTCCTAGCTTAATAAAAAGTACAAAGCACCCTCAATTATTTCAGTTGCAGACTGAATAGAGCGCTCAGTATTTAAGAAGACATTTGTTAGGGATGGGTTAGGGCAGGGATAGTCAACCTTTTTATACCTACAGCCCACTTTTGTATCTCTGTTAGTAGTAAAATTTTCTAACCGCCCACCAGTTCCACAGTAATGCACTGTGTATCATCGTTTGCACATGCCTCTCGAGCATCGTGGATTGGGTTGAGTGGGGGCGCCAGCTACCAGCTCTGCTTGTCTGTTACAGCTGGGTGGTGTGGGGGGAGATGCGCGAGCTATTCTGGGACGAGGCTCTTTTGTTTGCGGTTGCACTATAGCGCCATTTAGTTTCACTTAGGTAACGTGAACTAAACTTATGCACGGGCGATATAAATAGTATATTTTCAGAAATTTCAATTGTCACAGGGAATTTTATGAAAACCTAATGAAAATGTTTTTAAATAATGCTATGAATTTTTTTTTTAAAAGTCAATTAAATTAAAAAAAAGGAAAGTGCTTCAGTATTGGACAAAACCCCTACCGCACACCAGTGGGCGGTAGGGACCAGGTTGACTACCACTGGGTTAGGGTTAGACATTTGTTAGGAACCTATCTACTTGAGAGCCAGTTTGATCTAGACACCAGGCTAGAAATCGAGAGACTATGAGTTCAAGACCAGCCTTATCCATGAAAGTCAGCTAGGTAACTTTGGGCCAGTCACTCTCAGCCCAACTCACCTCACAGAGTTGTTGTGGAGACACTAGGAGGAAGGAGTTTAGATATGTTCACCGCCTTCAGTTATTTATCAAAATAATAAAGGTGGGATATGAATTAAATATACAAATAAACACTTGGCTGTCTATGTATACACAAAATAAGTTTCACATATTTAAAGTACCTATGCCAGTTTTTTATATAAAGAACACTTATGATCCTAAGACATGCTGCCCCATTAGTTTCCCAGTTTATTCCAGAATTTCAGTGACAAATCCCAGAGCTCTTATGGCATCCTATGGAAATGCCCAGCCAACTCTATTAAAATGAGGCTTAAATAGAAGACCCACCTTGTCTTTGTAGGTATCCGGCAAGGATTTAGCTGTTTCTGTGTCTTCAGGAAGGCTGATATAAAAACCAAGCACGTCCCCCTGGCCGTAACCTGATGAATAATGTTTACCGATGGACTGGTGGAACTTTGTCCCTTTCTTGCTACGCCAGGAGTAACTGAACTTGTCATAACCTAGAGGAGCTTGAAGGTTTCCTGTAGAAAACAAAATGTTACGTTTGTCAAGTACTTGATTGCATTTGTCTACAGAATGCTTCAAAATGTTACGGGGGTGGTTATTTTAGTAGAACATGAATTTGGTTCCTTGCTAGCCGATCCTGGAAGCTTGAATGGTACAGCTGCTTCTATGTGTATCTTTGCCTATGCAACAAGAATGTATGGATTACAAGCCTTGTCTAGGAAAATAATTAGGGAAGGAGTCAAGTCATAAATATTGTATTTCCACTGATTTGGAAAGCTGGGGACCCCTTAGTCCAAGGAAATAGGCCATGTTAAATGAAACTGAAGAGTGTATCCTGAAACAGATATAAAGAAGGAATTAAGCAATTCTGCCTTCTTCCTACTGCCTATTACCTTCTTGCCATCTACTCCCATTTGTGGACCAATCATTTAGCCGAGCCCATCGAAGAGAAGGATTACAGGGAACATGTTAACTGTCTTCCAGTACTTGAGGGGCTGATTTGTTTTCCAAAGCACCAGAGGGCAGGACAAGAAGCAATGGAGGGTAGCCTGCTAAAGAGACATCCAATCTAGAAGTAGGGGAAATTTTCTGACAGTGGGAACAATTATTCAATGTAATAGATTGCCTCCCACAGCTGTGGGTGCTCCATCACTGGATGTTTTCAAAAATAGACTGGAAAACCATTTGACTGGGATTGTATAAGGTCTCCTGCCTTAAGCAGGGCATTGGACTAGAAGACTTCTGAAGTCCCTTTAGCCCTATGATTCTATGTTCTAAGGATTTTTTTTTCTTTTAATGACCCTGTAATCCTTTGCATCAGGGTGGAGTTGGGGCCACTGAATGGAGCTGAGCATTTGCTGGCCAGATGCCCTTCCTGACACCTATGCAGTGTTCATAGCAGACAATTACTCACTGTGCTCAGAAAGAGAAATATCTGCCGCTACCTAGGATAGAACTCACAGCCTCCTGATTGTGAGGCGAAAGCTCTGCCTCTAGACCATCATGCTGTGATTCTATGTTCTATGTATAAGGAAGATGAAAAGGAGATAGGGTCTGTGACAAAGCCCCTTTGCCCAATGCCTGCAACATACACCAAGGTCCTCAGTGGAAGAAAGTGACAGGTCACAAACTAATGAAAGAAGGAGCAGCAGCTTACCTAAAGGCTGAGACCACCCAAGTCTGGCAGCCGTTTCAGGTGGCATCTCATCCACGGATATTTCAAAATACCAGGCCCCCTTTCGCACCCCATGTGAGGCTCGTACCATCGAGTACCCTTTTTCTCCAATGACTGTCAGCCTGTCATCTGAGATCTTCAACTGAGGCGCTGCAGCAACAGGTGGGATAAAGGCAAAGAACGATAAACATCTGCGTGAGTGCTGATCATGAAGAAATTAAACAACCTCTGGGAACAGAAAGTCTCTGAAGTATCACTACTCTCCTCTCTGCTGTATCACACATTCCTGGTACAGTTTGTTTAATACACTACAGCAGGGGTCTCCAACCTTGGCAACTTTTAAGACTTGTGGACTTCAACTCCCAGAATTCCTCAGCCAGCTTTGCTGGCTGATGAACTCTGGGAGTTGAAGTCCATAAGTCTTAAAGTTGCCAAGGTTGGAGACCCCTGCGCTACAGTGTATTTTGATTGCCAGCCAACAACATACGATGTGAATTTCTAGTTCTTATTTTTATCTAACTCCAAATACAATGCATTAGACTAGTCTGACAGTTCCAAACTTCATTTTTTCCGAGGAATTATTCTTAGAAAGTGTACGGTGTCAGTCAGAAAATGTTCTGATATAAGGAACAAACATGTATTTTTGCAAACTATCCTATGCAATGCAAATAAAATGTACTGGATATTTTATTTGGAGGAAATTTCCAGACCAATCTTCCTGCCTTTGCAACGGCTCTCTAGAATTCTGCTGCTCTTCAAGATATTGAAGATATTAAAAGGCCTTTCTCTGAAAATGATGGGAATTGAACTATGGATTTTTTAAAGTACAAACTAGCCCATTAATTGCAACCATCGCTCAAAGATGTTTTTAATTATGCACTGCTTTGCAGTTAAAAAAAAAAGCCAATGACAGAAACAATCTCCAAACACAGAGTCTTTCCTGTATTTGCCTTTCTGAATTCCTATGATGATCCATTTACTGTTTTTCCTTTCTTCCCCCATGACTCTTCCATACAATTCCACAAATAAGATCATCTTATCTTATGAGATAGCTATCTTGAGATAGCTCTACAAAATCCCAAGATCACATTGCCGAGATCTGTGACACAACTATCAAGGCTGGTTTTCTTTTTACAAAACAGCCTCTATCTTAAGCAACACAGACAAGAATTCAGTTTTGTACAATCACTGCTTTTTAACCATCCCTGATCACCAAATGGGGGAAACATCCAATGAGATCGAGCAGCTTGGTACCTCGGTCATGCAGAGCTAGAAGGACCCGTTCATAGAGGCAGGCTCTGTAGAGATCTCCAGGGATAGGCTTTCCCGCCCAGCAATCTAGCTCCAACTTCTCAGGGTCAGGAGCATGGGGGTCTGGCTCTGCCAAAATGTAACGATACCCATCCTTATTAAAAGGGTGCTCCAACGGATAGCCATGAGGTGGAAGACGCTGAGCAGAGAACAAAGGATCACTGTGGAAACAAAATGAATCAGTAAAAAGCAAATCTCTCTCAGCCTTCCAAGCAAGGAAAGAGGGAGGAACAGATCCTTTTGATTCATAGTGTTGATCACCATCATAATTTTAATTTATTCCTTCTCTTCTAGGCATACAACAAAATGGCCAATTATCTAAAGAAAAATATAAATAATATAAATGTGATACAACAGCAACAAAGTAGTACAGATCAAGAGGAGGAACAGAAGGGCTGGTTGCAACTCAAAAATCATTACTTTCCATAGTTTGCTGCCAACCCATATGAGAAGCTACACAAAGACAACTTAAACTTGGTTTGATTCTGCAACCCAACAAGACAGACACAGACTTCAGAGGATAATTAGAACTGCAGAAAAAACAATGGCTACCAACCTGCCTTCCATTAAGGGCCTGTATACTGCACGAGTCAAAAAGAGGGCCGTGAAAATATTTACAGACCCCTCACATCCTGGACATAAACTGTTTCAACTCCTACCCTCAAAACGATGCTATAGAGCTCTGCACACCAGAACAACGAGACACAAGAACAGTTTTTTCCCGAATGCCATCACTCTGCTAAACAAATAATTCCCTCAACACTGTCAAACTAGTTACTAAGTCTGCACTACTATTAATCTTCTCATCGTTCCTATCACCCATCTCCTTCCACTTAGGACTATATGACTGTAACTTTGTTGCTTTCACCATTATGATTTATACTGATAGTTTCCTGATTGCTTATTTGTAGCCTATGACTATTATTAAGTGTTGTATCATTAAGTGTTAAATTTGTACCCTATGACTATCATTAAGTGTTGTACCTTGATGAAGGTATCTTTTCTTTTATGTACACTGAGAGCCTATGCACCAAGACAAATCCCTTGTGTGTCCAATCACACTTGGCCACTTCTTAGAATAGAATAAAAAATTCTGTTCTATTCTATTCTATTCTATTCTATTCTATTCTATTCTATTCTATTCTATTCTATTCTATTCTATTCTATTCTGTTCTGTTCTGTTCTGTTCTGTTCTGTTCTGTTCTATTCTAACAACAGTCTCTGATAGCAGCTATAAAAAGGTTCCGACAGATATATGCATGCTGGGAAGTCCCTCAGATGTCTGCTCTCTCATGTTTTTGCTGTCATGTTTTTCCTAAATCAACATAGTGTACAAATGATCCAAGATTTTCTACACTGATATTCTAGACTATGAGCTAACTTGGTGCTTTTCAAACTGGGCAATTTTAAGATACTACCTGGGGAAGTTGAAGTCCACACATCTGAAAGTTGCCCAATTTGAAAAACCTGAGCTTAGTGATTCCCTCTTGGTAGGAATACTATGCAGAAAGGCAATAAAAGAATAAATAACAATATAAGTAATCCTCGATTTACAGCCAGAATTGAGCCCAAAATTTCTGTTGTTAAGGGGGACAGTTGTTAAGTGTGTTTTGCCCCATTTTACCTTTCTTGCCATAATTGTTACATGAATCACTGCAATAGTTAGTAACACAGTGTTAAGTGGTTTCCTCATTGACCTTGCTTGTCAGAAGGTCATAAAGGGTGATCACATGACCCCAGGACACTGCAGCCATCAGAAATATGAACCAATTGCCAGGCATCCAAATTCTGACCACAGGACCATGGGAATGCTGCAATGGTCGTGTGAATAATGGTCTTAAGTCACTTTTTTTCAGTGGCGTTTAACCATCATTAAACAAATGGTTATAAGTCAGGACTACCTGCCCACAGAATGATATTAATTAATCTCCTTTTCCCATGTTTTCTGTATGAAGCCAAATTCTCGGGACTTACCTCCTGGTTTTCTTGGCTGTTCCTGTAGTTCCTCCTTCTTGCTGCTTGCGTTTGGCCCCTCTTCCTTTCCCACTAGTTCCTGGCACAAGGCTCCCTTGGAAAGAGAAACACCACAATCGTATGTCATCTATTGATATGATTGGGGAATCAGCCCTAATCCCCTTGGGTATCTTTGAACTTCAACAAGGCCAAATAGGAAGCAGGTGGGAAGCAGAATTTCACTGCTCTAAAAAAATCAGTGTATGTTTTGTTCACTTCCTGGCCTATTCTAACTTGGGAATCAAAAATGGTATTTTAAGTGAGACACAAGCAACTCTATCATGTATGTCACTGGGCTGACAGTAAATAAAATCACCACCATAATTTTTTTCAGAGATTCAAATGATACAAAGACAAAAATAAGATTGTATTCAATAACAAAGGGGGAACTGAGGCTTAATTAAGAATTAGAAGAAATTTGGTCACACAGTTGCTAGCCCAGCTCAATCATCTATCATTCAAAGACTAAAAGATAGGAAAATCAAAGCACAAGATTTTTCTGCCAAATAGGCAACTGATTATCATAATTCATTAACATTACTGTGTTGCCCATTTAACTCTTTCTCTCTCTCTTCAGTTTAGCCATTTGCTTCCTAAGTACGTGAACCCATGTATCTATCTATATACTGTATCATCAATAAATGAATGTGGGAAAATACTGGGAATCAAAACTTCGGACCAATTGGATCTGAAAAATATTATAAACAGCAGGGTTCATTGTGAACTTACAACTCAAATGTGAGTAGAACAGTAATTCAGAATGAACTGATTGGAATGTAAAAAGATGTGTGCAGTTAGTGAGTAATAGAAGTAGATCTGTTCAGGCTCTGGATTCCTTGCTTCCGATCAACTCAGAGACAAGTGTGTTGGTGGACTACTACTTCGAACATTAGTATAGGGCAGAGTATAAAGTAAGCGCTAAGTATAGGTAGTCCTTGACTTACAACAGTTCATTTAGTGACCATTCAATGTTACAACGGCACTGAAAAATATGACTTATGACCGTTTTTCAGTTACGATCTTTCCAACAACCCTAACCCTAAGATCACATGATCAAAATTCAGGTGTTTGGCAACTGGTTCATATTTTTGACGCTTGTTGTGTCCCAGGGTCATATTATCTCCTTTTGCAACCTTTTGACAAGCAAAGTCAATGGGGAAGATTCACTTAACAACTGGGTTACTAATTATCAACTGCAGTGATTCACTTAACAACTGTGGCAAGAAAGGTTGTAAAATGGGGCAAAATCTCACTTAACAACAGAAATTTGGGGCTCAATTGTGATTGTCAGTATGAAATATTAAAGTACTACCTATATGAAATCCAAAGTAATAAGTACTCTTAAGGGGCCTCTGTGGCTCAGACTGCTAATGCAGTCTGTTATTAACAGCAGCTGCTTGCAATTACTGCAGGTTCTAGTCCCACCAGGCCGAAGGTTGACTCAGCCTTCCATCCTTTATAAGGTAGGTAAAATGAGGACCCAGATTGTTGGGGGCAATAAGTTGACTTTGTATATAAATATACAAATAGGATGAAGACTATTGCTAACATAGTGTAAGCCGCCCTGAGTCTTCAGAGCAGGGCGGGATATAAATGCCAAAAAAAAAAAAAAAAAGTATGAAATCAGAGATCCAGTTTAAGGAAACACAGCCCTTAAAGGGAATATTATCTTCGGTACCACCACCAATTAATTTGAAACACAGGTAGTCCTCGACTTACAACCACAACCCAAATTTTGGGCAACCTGACCCCAAAATTTCTGTGGCTAAGCGAGACAGTTGTTAAGTGAATTCTGCCCTATTTTACGACCTTTCCTGTCATCGTTGTTAAATGAATCGCTGCAGTTGCTAAGCTAGTAACCCAGTTGTTAAGTGACTGGTTCTCCCATTGACTTTGCTTGTCAGAGGCCGCAAAAGGGGATCACATGACCCAGGGACATTGTAACCGTTGTAAGTCTCTGAATCACGTGACCATCACTGAGAGCAAAAACCGGTCATAAGTCACTTTTCTCAGTGCCGTTGTAACCTTGAATGGTCACTAAATGAGCTGTTTTAAGTGGAAGATGTACAGATTTTTATTTTCATTATTGCAAGGTAGGTTCTCTTATAAAAAAACAACAGCTTCTCTCTCTGCATCTCTGGACTTCCTACCTGAATTCAGGCAAGAGACTCTTTATCACATGGATTTGGACTATTTCCAGGCTGGCTTAAGCAACTTTTTCAAAACCAGGAAGAACTAATTTGGGGCTTCAGCAGACTATAAATACTTCATCCAAACAGTATTTATGACTGAGACAGTCTTAGACTAAGCTGTGGCTGAGGCAGATAAGCAAACTTTGTTCAGACATGGTTTATTTTACTAAGGACAACTCAGGCAGTGTCGCCAAAATAATCAAATATGCATTTTGTGACCATTCAATGTTACAACGGCACTGAAAAATACGACTTATGACCGTTTTTCAGTTACGATCTTTCCAACAACCCTAACCCTAAGATCACATGATCAAAATTCAGGTGTTTGGCAACTGGTTCATATTTTTGACGGTTGTTGTGTCCCAGGGTCATATTATCTCCTTTTGCAACCTTTTGACAAGCAAAGTCAATGGGGAAGATTCACTTAACAACTGGGTTACTAATTATCAACTGCAGTGATTCACTTAACAACTGTGGCAAGAAAGGTTGTAAAATGGGGCAAAATCTCACTTAACAACAGAAATTTGGGGCTCAATTGTGATTGTCAGTATGAAATATTAAAGTACTACCTATATGAAATCCAAAGTAATAAGTACTCTTAAGGGGCCTCTGTGGCTCAGACTGCTAATGCAGTCTGTTATTAACAGCAGCTGCTTGCAATTACTGCAGGTTCTAGTCCCACCAAGGTTGACTCAGCCTTCCATCCTTTATAAGGTAGGTAAAATGAGGACCCAGATTGTTGGGGGCAATAAGTTGACTTTGTAAATAAATATACAAATAGGATGAAGACTATTGCTAACATAGTGTAAGCCGCCCTGAGTCTTCAGAGCAGGGCGGGATATAAATGCCAAAAAAAAAAAAAAAAAAGTATGAAATCAGAGATCCAGTTTAAGGAAACACAGCCCTTAAAGGGAATATTATCTTCGGTACCACCACCAATTAATTTGAAACACAGGTAGTCCTCGACTTACAACCACAACCCAAATTTTGGGCAACCTGACCCCAAAATTTCTGTGGCTAAGCGAGACAGTTGTTAAGTGAATTCTGCCCTATTTTACGACCTTTCTTGTCATCGTTGTTAAATGAATCGCTGCAGTTGCTAAGCTAGTAACCCAGTTGTTAAGTGACTGGTTCTCCCATTGACTTTGCTTGTCAGAGGCCGCAAAAGGGGATCACGTGACCCAGGGACATTGCAACCCTCGTAAGTCTCTGAATCACGTGACCATCACTGAGAGCAAAAACCGGTCATAAGTCACTTTTCTCAGTGCCGTTGTAACCTTGAATGGTCACTAAATGAGCTGTTTTAAGTGGAAGATGTACAGATTTTTATTTTCATTATTGCAAGGTAGGTTCTCTTATAAAAAAACAACAGCTTCTCTCTCTGCATCTTTGGACTTCCTACCTGAATTCAGGCAAGAGACTCTTTATCACATGGATTTGGACTATTTCCAGGCTGGCTTAAGCAACTTTTTCAAAACCAGGAAGAACTAATTTGGGGCTTCAGCAGACTATAAATACTTCATCCAAACAGTATTGATGACTGAGACAGTCTTAGACTAAGCTGTGGCTGAGGCAGATAAGCAAACTTTGTCCAGACATGGTTTATTTTACTAAGGACAACTCAGGCAGTGTCGCCAAAATAATCAAATATGCATTTTGTGACATTACATTGCAAGCTCTGCCCCTGATTTGTCTGCAAAGTTATAACATGGACACAGAAGGACTTGGCATTCTGACATTTCAAGGTTGTGACAAACTTTTTGTCACTTGCTCCCATCCACTTATAAAATACAGTGGTTAGATTCCGGTAATACACTAGGTTCAAGTGAAATAAGTCACATTTTGTCACAGCATATCCGAACCTTGCCATGTTTTACTAACCAGTAAACTTTGTGTCTGAATAGTTTTTCTCTTGTCCAAGATCAAAATCCATGAACCAGCCTTCTCTTAGGACTGTGTAGTAAGAGCTATTATAGAGGAGCATACTAAGTGAGGTAAAAACTGATTTGTCTGAATTCAGAAGGCAGTGTTGTATGAATGATTTTATTTCAGTTTTTAGCAGCCTATTGAGACAGAGCCAAAACGTGTGTTTTCTAAAATACATTTTCCAATACTTTAAGTTTATAGGTAGTCCTCAACTTACGGCCATAACTGGGTCTGCAAGTGGTTGATAAACAGATCATCACAGGATTTCATCCAATTTTATGATCTTTTTTGTGGTAGTTGTTAAGCAAATATGGTGATCGTAAAGCAAATACCATGGTTGTTAAGCAAACCCATTGTTTGCTATGGGATTGTTTTTTTCCAGAAACCGGAATAAATGCTGGTTTCCAACAAAAATGTTGCAAGTTCCAGACACAGGAGTGCAGAACACTGAAACTGCCTGTAACTGAGGGCCGTTTGCTGTGTGTTCAAAATATGATCATGTGACCATGAAGGAAGCCACTGGAACTTCAACCTGTGGTTGTACGTTTTTGGGGGAAGGGCTGTTGTAATTTCAAATAGTTGCTAACTGACTAGTCATAAGTGGAGGATTACCTGTATACAGTAAAGCTCAGGATAAGGAGCAACATTTACCCTATACAACCTTAGACTACACAAAAACCTAGACAAAAATTCTTCCTATTTTACACAGGAAGAACCGAGGTTACATATCTACATACTTGCATCCAAACCTCTTCCACAGAAACCAAATCAATCAATTAAATTGTATTAAAATTCAAGTTTTTATATAATCAATGAAATAGAGAATATGGCTTTTAACCATTGTAAATACTTCATATTAAATGTTTAAACATTACACTTACAAATTTATGTGGTAGGCTTGGGATTAATTAATTATACTGAGTTTCTACGACAATTTGGCCAAACAAAACAAAGGGGGTGGGGGAGGCTTTTCACATAATACTTAAGTTTTAGGAAGCTGAAAAGCAAATATTCACCTCCCAAAGAGGCTCCACCTGTAAGAACAGAAGTTGCACCATGTTGTTGTCGAGTTATAACATAAAAACAAAACACCATAACATGAAATGGAAATTAAACAATAATACCCACCCTTGTGTGTCTGTTCAGAAATCAAAGTCATTGGAAATTCATTTAATAACTTCTTAAAAGGCTGAAAATTCCTCTGTTCCTTTTCTCATTGGATTCCCTCTCAGAAATGGAGGAAGCGGCTAACTTTCTTTTACTGCCAGCGTGAAAACAGGCTAAGTAGAGGAGGGACAGAACAACCAGGGTTCTTTATTCTTACTCTGAAGAAGCATGAAACCTCCAGGGTTACTATGAAATCCGAATGGATTGGCAAGAAAGGACTTTACTTCTCAGCCAACCTTTTCATTCCTTGCATGGGACTTATCTGCAATGACAACTGAATCCAATAATTAAAGGGAAATTAATTTTTATTGAACCTCCTTAATTTGCATTACCTTTAGAATAGGACTAGGTGAGATTTAATCCTTGGAGAAGGTTCTTGTGTAAGTCTCGCTGAACTAAATAAGGGGATCTTTAGAAGTACAAATATATTTCCAGATGAGTTTGGGAAAGAAAGCTGTTCGCAAAAGTGCTTTTGTTTTAATAGCAACAGGATTTTCTGATTTTTCTTTAAGACATATTGCTTCTCATTGAAGAAGCCTCTTCAGTTCTTGGATGCGAAAGGAAATGTCTTAAAACTCCCCCCAGAAAGTCCAGTTGCCTTTAAAATAAAAGCACCTTTGGGAAAACCATGATCTGGATGAATGAGAACCTCCATAGAGTAAGTTAGAGAGTAAGTAAGATGCACAACCACCGATTCATGCTGTAAAAAGTAACAAGCTTGAATAAACTATAGGAATATTTTTTTCAATTTAAGATTATATTTTTAAAGTTGCCAGACTGCTTTTCTAGTTGATGTTCAATTATTAAATGGGATGGGGAGGGGGGATTGTTAGCCAAATTATACTCTCCAATTCTGAAAAAGAATCCACGTAGTTTCTTACAATAAATAACACAGATTCAAGCACATACACATATGGTATGCCTTTTCATGTAAACATAATCCAGAAAGAATTTTTCAACATAGCTTCTAATCTTACATAATTCAAAATCAATTCAATAAAGGTGTATTCCTATGAACACTTAACTAGGAGTTTCTCCCATTTAATACAGTGGAAGTTTCAAGCTATCAGGCATAGGACTGCAATCTAATTTAACTACAGTAGTGGCCAAAATTGAGGAAACCTTTTGGGAAAAGTGTATTTTTGAGGTTTGATGGCTAATAACACCACTTTTTTGGGAGTAGTACCATAAAATTATATATCAATGGAAAGATAATTTAATCAAGAATGTAATGCAACAAAGTTTGTTCAATTATCTGTATTCTATGAAAAGTTATAGCCAAATAACCAGAAAAAGGAAGCACAACTTGCTTAGGTTGATATCAGGTAGCTTTCCTTCATCTGATTGTAGCCAATGAGCATGAGTGTTTAGAGAGCCAATCAGGTGTCATCTTGTTTTGGCAATGAGCCAATCAGATCACAGTAGGATTCAGTTATTGATGTCATGTATTGAAGCTGAGAGGAGGACATTTGTCAGTGTGTTATGTGATGGCTATCAAGTTGGTTGAGGTTTTTTGTGTTCTTTCATTTAGTGAGCTTGTAAAACGTAATAAAATTAAAATAATGGTGCAAAGAGTTTACTGGTCACCCAGAAAGCGATGTAAAATAGTATTATTAAGGGAACAAGGGTACAGTTATAAAGAAATTAGAAGAAAAATTGGTGGAAACTTAACCAAAGGTGGCATTTCTAAGTTTTTGAAGAGGTATAATAAGACTCAGTCATTACAAAACCACACTGGTAAAGGCCGGAAAAGGTGCACAACAGCAACTGATGATAGAAGAATTAAGAGACTACATGACAGAAGAAAATCATCTGGGTGTATATAAGATGAATGGTTCAATGCAATGTAAAGTTGAGTGCAAGGATTGTTCAGTGCAGACTGCAGGAACTTGACCTAAAATCTATAATTCCATGAAAAAAGCCACTTTTAACTCTCAAACAAAGGTTGAAAAGCATTACATTGTTGATTAAATTATCTTTCCATTAATATATAATTTTATGGTACTACTCCAAAAAAAAAGTGGTGTTCTTAGCCATCAAACCTCAAAAATACACTTTTCCCAAAAGGTTTCCACAATTTTGGCCACTACTGTATTTATTTAATTGTTTATTGCTGTAACATACAAAAAAAGAACAAAAAAATTAAAAACCCAAACAAGAAACAAAAATAAACAATGGATGTAAACTTAATTATATTTGGATTTGTAAAGAAAATATGTTCAACTACAGAGTCTGAGGATTGAAAATTTGAAATTCATGTTTCCTCATTTCAGAAAAATAAAATAAACAAACTTACCATTTAGATTTCCACTAGTAGATACAGTATTACTCTGTTTTTGGTTATCATATGCAGGACCAATATTAGCAAGGTCCTAAAAAGAAAGTGAAGTGTATTTCTTTAAACAAGCAAACAAAACTTTCAGACACAATTTGCAACTGTTTCAATTAGTTAAGATTTGAAAGCTGTCAACACACCCTATATCTTACAATTCCTGTTCTCTCAGAAACGAATCCCACTATGTGGTGGATTTTTTCCCCCAGGTAAATTCTACAGCAGACACCTGCTGTTCCTAGGTGTGAGCAATTTCAGTCATTCCAAAAAACTAGCATCCTACTAGCGAGTCAACAACCACCAAATGTAAAACTTTTAAAAATAATTTTCCAGCAACATTTTGAGATGTTTATCTTTGGCCTGCGGGAAAGAAATAGCCTATGTGAGGCTGTCCATCCCAGGTTTCAAGGAAGGACATTTGGGTAGAAGCCAGACTTGTGTCCTACTACCTAATAGTGAAAGATGTTGTTTCTGCTCAAATGGTTTGTTTTCTCTTTCTCCCCAAAACTGTAATCTTCTGGGTTATATTTGCCCAACTGGAACTTCTCTACCTACCTAGAACCTTCCATTGCTCAGAAAAAGTCCAAATTCAAAGTCTTACTCAGTATTATCTATATTTACCCTGTGGTGAAATTTTGCCAGCATACTGGAAGATGTTCTATATCACTGACATTACCTGGTCTAAGAGTCCAAATTTGGGGTAATCTTCTTCTGGATCTTTGCTACCTGGATCTGGATGCTCTTTTACCAAAAACACATCTCTTTCTTTGCACTAGAATAAAGCATTCAAACAAGATCGATTCAAACACCTCCGGCAGAGATCAGATGCAATTCATATAGTCCAAAATTGAATAATATAAACTTCTGCACCAGTGAGTGAGAAATTGAACTACAAAACAAAATATGTTAACTCTACTCACTAATGTGTTTTCTCCCAATTCGTAATCAAACCTGATCAATAAGAAAAATGGCAGTTTTGTTCATCTTGACTTACCATTGTTTTTACTATATTGTTTGGCCAAGTCATTTTTCCTGGTCTTTGCCGTGTTGTCATACATTCCCAGTACTTATCAATAAAGGGTATAATATCCTGTTTGGGGAGGGGAAAAAATCAAATATAATGATGACAGGGAAGTTAACAGCCCAGGAAATTTACCAAGTTTAACTAACCACCTATTATATGTCTTTTCATTATAAGAAAGATTTATAATATAAACAGGGTTAAGCTAAATGCACAGAAACAAGCTGAAAGCTAAAACATACAAAGAACTGTTCCAGGAATTGGATATGTCTAGTTTAATAAAAAGAAGTAGACATGATAGCAGTGTTCCAATATCTAAGGGGCTGACACAAAGAAGAGGGAGTCAACCTATTCTCCAAAGCACCTGCAGATAGGACAAGAAGCAACGGATGGAAACCTCTTGAGAGAGCCAACCTAGAACAAAGGATACATTTCCAGAAGTTGTGGGTGATACAACACTGAAGGTTTTTAAGAAGAGATTGGACAACAATTTGTCTGAAACTGTGTAGGGCTTCCTGGTTGAGGAGGAGGTTGGACTACAACACCTCTAAGGTCCCTTCCAACTCTGTTATTCTGATAAATTAATATTAGCTCTAAAAGATCATTTTGCTTTCCCATAGAAAAGGCAAGGTACAGATTAAAATTGAGCTAAAGGCAGCTTCCGTAATTCATGGAGATAATCTGGAATTCTGAGTGGGTGACAAATACATAGAAGGAACAAATTTCACCAAGTTTTAATAGATGTATACTCTGCCTTTCCTCACAGAGCACAATTCAACTAATATATTACATTTTTATGCCACCCATTTCTCCTGTAAGGTGACTCTATCTTTTTCTTCATAAGAACCCTTTGAATAAAGTTATTTTGAGAAGTATAATTCCTTATCCCTAACCACTACATCACACATTCTTTCATACATACACATTTTGATTCAACAGCATGACGTATGACATATGAATTCTAACATACATTCCTGCCAAGAAAATGTAAGTTTTCTATATGAGGAGATGTGTAGCATGAGAGAGCATGGCTGATCTAATGGCCTCTTATCAGGAGTATGAAATGATTTTCAATGTTCAACAAAATGTACAAAGCTTATTCTCATTAGTCTGAAACCACAAAGCACTCACTTCTCAGGGGGCAAAAATCCTTGCTAACAAATCAGGCTTCCCTTCGTACTTGATACCAGGAAACTGCTCTTGAAGCTGGTTCTGAGAATTTTAGCTCTTGCAAACTTTTGGAAAATACTTTTATTCATCTCAGAAATGGCCTACTGCTTACTGCATTGGCTCTATGGAAATTTTTAAATTACATTATTTATTCTACTAAATGGCTTTGAATGCTGCCTAGCCATGGTAAGTGCATGGTAATATTTAATCTTACTCTTCTGGTAAGAGATTTCTTTCACCACCCACTAGCAAAACTGTACTACATGATTTAGCCATTCTAGAGGTCCAAAACCAGAGTAGGAACCACTTATCCATACCTTGTCTTTTGAGAACATGGTTTTGGGGTGTTCATCTTGAGTCCTTGATTGCCAAGTCAGATTCGCCAAGGCACTAAGACACATTTCTTTCAAATCTTTAAGAAAAGAGACACAGAAAGGAGACCAGCTTCTTCAATAACATTCTATAGTCTGAAATAAACATCAGGAGTTAAGAGAGGTGTGAGTGAAAAAAATGTTATAGAAGAAATTTCAACATTGGTTTAATAATGGGCACAGAAGAGAGAAAGATGATACTGTACATCTTGGGAGTCTTGACTGTGTAGAAAGCTAACATGAGAGCTACACTGTTAAATTAGATAAATTCAATAATTTTATGTTCCTTTTGGTTTTGGCGATACAGGTAGTCCCCAGGTAACAACTGAACAAGGGCTACTTAGACTGGTCCTCAATGTTCTAGCCCTCACAGTGCCCCTACAGTCAAATGATCACCATCCATGTGCTTGGCAACCAGCATGTTCTGCAACCAGACTAGATTTCTGACCATTGCAGTATCCTGCAGAAACAAGATCAGAATTTGTGACCTTCCCCACCAGCTTCCAACAAGCAAAGTCAAAGTGGATGCTGGAAGGAAATCAAAAGATATTGTCATGTGCGGTCCTCGCTTAATGACCCATGGTGATTCATTTAATGATGGTAACTGGGAACTGCAGAACTGCTGTTGCTAAACTGTGCAGTCATGTGACATTGCACTTCACCATCGCATCACTTAGTGATGGAAATTCCAGTCCCAATTACTGTTGTTAAGCAAGGACTGCCTGTAAGGCCATATTTTCAAAAATGAACAACCAATAAAGCCAGGGAAGGGAATAGCCAGGGAAGGGAAGAGCCCGTATGTTTGCATGTAGACCATCTAATCTAAATGGGCTAATGTTATAATCACTGCAGCCCAACAAAGCTGAACTTTGGTTTAAAAAACCCAGCTTCCTCTTCATCTATAAAGCCTCTGAAAACAGTTGTAATATTGCCAGTCAGTTTTCAGCCCATTCCATAGGTATCTCAGACAGTGTACATGGCTTAATAACTCCTGAGATAAAGGATTAAGAGTACTGGAGATAATCCCATCTTCGGTAGTTTATAACTTAAATATGAAAGAGAATGAGGAAAAGTCAAGAATAGAAACTTTTTTCTACCAGCTTACTTGCTTGTTTTCTTAAGAAATATGTGTTCCCACTGTGATGGCAAATGTTGCAATGGAAACTGTAGTTTGTCATAAAAGGAAGGCAGGATCTGAAACAATAATTCAGTGATTGTTCTCAATAAGTTAGATGGAAGAAAAATGTACAGTAACTTTATAAACTCAATAAAGTAACACTTGGGCAGGCCATTTACCAAAAATAATTTTTGCAAGACTCTTGCAAAAAAGCTAGCTCGCCTACTAAATGCTTAAAGACATCCCAAGCTCTTCTCAAATAATAGAGGAATACTGTAGACACACAACCTGACTCTTTCCAACTTTAGCAATTTAGCACTTTGCTGCTCTTCTCCCTCATCAATAGACATAGATAGAGAAAATAAACACATGAACAGGTAAGTTTGTTTGGTTCTTTTTGAAATCTGAACATCAAAGTCAAGATTTCTGAACATTAAGTCTTCAGACCAACTACCAAATTTGGAGCCAGTGAGAAACACTCTCATAAATCCGATTACCAAGTGACACAAACTATTGTCAGATTTTCAGCAGAGCCTGCGTTTTCTTGAGACATCTGAAGTCAATGCTTGCTTAACTCTGGTTTTGTATGAGGTGCTCTATACAGATGGATTAGAATGGTTTTAAATCATGAAGTAGGTAGAAAATAAACTATGGTATCAGTCTGTTTATTTTATGTGCACTGGACTAAGAATTGGCCTGTAGATGATAGCTCATAAAACCCCTTGGTTGTTGTTTTTTTTAAGATAAATGTCCTATCACTCTGCTGATTAACTGCATAGATGTTTACAGCTTTAGGATTATTTGTTCACAATGAGCCAGCAAAACAGCATTTCCCTACTCAGCGTTAGCCAAGGCTGTCAAACATTTCAGAGAAACAGCTGCAAACAAGCAGCCTCAAATTTTCATGGAAATGTAAGGGAAAATATGTAAATCCTCACCCCGCAAATACTTATTTATTTATTTATTTATTATTTAAATTTCTATACTGCCCTTCTCCCAAAGGACTCAGGGCGGTTTACAGCCAAAATAAAACAATCAATATAAAAGTTAAAACCAATTTAAAAGCAAAAATTCAAAGTTGGCTAGACCATTTAAAACCAATAAAAAAACCCATTTAAAACCATTACACCAGTCCTGTGCGATGAAACAGAATTTTTTTCAGCTCGCGTCAAAAGATCCAAAGATCAGGGAGTTGGCGAATACCCGGTGGTAGCTCATTCCAGAGGGTTGGTGCCCCCACAGACTTGGATGTCCTATTAAAATGGCTGGACATACTCAAAACCAAATGAATTAAGCCAGAGTTCCCCAATCTTTCCAGCTTTACGGACTGGTGAGGGGAGGGGAGGAAGGGAGGGAGGGAAGAGAGAGAGCATGGTTCCATGTGAGCGGCAACAACCCTACCACTTCCTCGGCCCGGTTCCGAACAAATTAAGGCCCAGTAGTGAGCCGCAGCCTAGGGTTTGGGGACCACTGAATTAAGCATTACGATTTACACAGCACAACTGCCTTAATTAATATACACAGCAGAGACAGGAAAGGAAGGTCCTCAGCTTAGTAGGAAGATGTGTGTATGTGTATTTAAAAACATCTATAATATTGTGTTACATCATGCTCTACATAATCACAATTTATTAAATAATCCACCACTGTCTGAGTTCACACAATACAATAAACCAAAGCCTCATAAATTGGATTATGTTTTAGGGCGATATCTAAATTCAGGCACACGGGAATCACAAAGCAGCTACAATGAAGTCTAGAGATATTCAACTGAATCAAAGAACTAATGTTTTAAAATGGCCTTCTAACATCTTGTGGGAGATGTTAAGAACTGGAAAAAGTGTTGAAAGCCTGGTACATAGCCATTTGATGCTGGTTCATACAATTAAAGTATGCTGCCCCAAAAACTCTGGTATTATCGTTTTTCTTCTATTAAATGTCTCCTGCAATGTAATAGAAGCCATTTTTATTCCTATACAGGATGTTAATATTCAGTAATTGCCAATAGTCTATTGCTAAACAACAAAATAAAGTGAACCGTTTTTGTTTGTTTGTAAATAATTATGTAAATAAAGTGTTAATGAAACTGAACCATGTTTAGGTAACAAGGGAAGTTTCAAATTCAACTGATAACCAATTATTTGAACCCAACCTGAGATATAAGCATATGCTGCCCTCTTTTGGCAAGATTGGAGAAAATGTTTTGATTACTTCTACTGAACATCAAGAGAGATTTTATTAATATGCTGGTACTACATACGTGGTATCAATGCCAAATGTTTCTGCAGTGAACCACTTGGTGCAAATTCCACACTGCAGTTCAATCTCTCCAAGTTGTCTTCCATTATCCTCATCCACAGAACTAGCTTGATTATCCATGACTTCTGAACCATCGCCCACACCTTCCTGTAACAACATTTGAATAAAAATAACAAAAAACCCACCAAGATCAGTTAAAATATTTTCCTTCCAGTAAGCATGAGTGATGTATCTCCCTATGTAACCATTGTATCCCCACCTGCTCAACTTCATAGATGAATTTCTTTGCACTATCTCGTTTCACATTTTTATTACAATCCAGGACATATATTGTGGGACTAAATACAACTGCAAAACCAACACTTGATTCTAATTTCAGTATCTTGGATTTTTACCTTTTTGTCAAACCAGTCTTATTTAGTATGGTTGAAATATCTCTTCAAACTGAATTCCTAAGATGATTTATCAAATGAAGTACCTTCAAATTAATTTAAAGGGTTGAAGGAATTGCATAAATGTCTATATACTTTTTCCCAACAGAATTTTTAAGTCCAATCAGCTTCAACTGCAAGTTAACACTGCCATTTACTTTTCAAACTGGAAACAAAAATGCAATCACTTCCAATCTGCATACATCTAGTAAAAGGATTTTAACATACGCACATCAATAATGAAACATGGTTTATATCTAGAGTGCAGGGTTTTTTTTACACACCAAGGCATCTTTTCCACTTGATGACTCTGTTTCCAGGGTAGCGGTGACATCAGCTAGAGATGCATCACCTCTGAAAGACATTAAAAGTCATTATTATAGGTTTATAACTTGTTTTATTAAGTTTAAACATTTAACCAAATGAGTCTATTGATTCTAACATTTAGCATTTTTAAATTTAAACTGAACTTGGAGATTTATATGCTTTTGTTTTACTCCCAATATCTCAAAAAGCTGTTTACTTTTATATTTACAGCAAACAACTCCCCACTCCCCCATTACTAACAGGCAGGAATCACATAGTTTAATAAAATGCTATTGTTAAAAAGCTAAGAGAGATAGAGAAAAGCTGGTTCAAAGCAAGCTATCTTTTCTTTTTACTGAAAACAAATCAAAACTATAGGATGCTATTTTTTTACATATTTATCCATCATCTTATCCTTTTAATCAGAAGCACCAGGATTGAATCTGCTTTGACAAACATTTCACTGATTCGGGGAAAATGTAGATCTAGGTGTACAAACCATAGCTTCATTGCAAGAATTTTTTTTTCAACGGTTCTTAAAAGGGAAGGCTTGAGTCATCTCAAGCATTTCTATTCACTAGATTTCCCTTTATGCTGAGCAGTTAAGGTGCGCTCACTGTGACAGACCCTTCAATTTGTAACACTATTTGTTGGCAAATATGCCTATTTTTAGTCACATTAAATGTGTAACCCACATTTTTTCTCACTACAGCACATATAGTAACCATTCCTATACTTTTATCCCCATCATAATTTTGTCATACAGATTAGCTTTGGAGGGATTGTTTTAAGTTTGGTTCACAGAACATGGATAAATATTATATACTCCAGTTGATCTATTCTCAACTATTCCCCAAGCACCAGATTATGTCTAAACTCAAGTGAAAAGCTATAACCCAAAACAGCTATCAAAAACCACAGTAAAAAGACTAAATTATTTCTCTCTCAGTCAGGTAACTATAACTATACATTTGCACATTGGTTGGAAATTAAATTTCTATTTCCATTGAATTTGTGAATGGTCACTAACCAAAGTAGCCACTAAATAAGAAGGGGAGGCACAGCATGGGATGGGAACCAAGTTACGGTCTAATCCAGGGGTCTCCAACCTTGGTCCCTTTAAGACTTGTGGACTTCAACTCCCAGAGTCCCTCAGCCAGCAAAGCTGGCTGAGGAACTCTGGGAGTTGAAGTCCACAAGTCTTAAAGGGACCAAGGTTGGTGACCCTTGGTCTAATCAACACCAGCCACATCTTAAAAGAAACAGAACCAGCAGAGAATAAATAATGCTGGAGAAATATCTAGCCTGATTCCAGAGAAGGAAACAGCAAAGCTGGTGACATTTAACAACCTATACCATAATCTGTGGATCCATGCTTTTAACTATTTCACACGCCGCATGCCTGCTCATGTAACATATTCAGGCAGAAATTGTGGTCTGCAGCTCAACAAACCCAAGAGGTAAGCAAACCAACATTACTCTGCTAAACAAATAATTCCCTCAACACTGTCAAACTATTTACTAAATCTGCACTACTATTAATCTTCTCATTGTTCCAATCACCAATCTCTTTCCACTTATGACTGTATGCCTGTAACTTTGTTGCTGGTAATCCTTATGATTTATATTGATATTGATTGTTCCTGATTGCTTATTTGTACCCTATGATTATCATTAAGTGTTGTATCATTAAGTGTTAATTTTGGACCCTATGACCATCAATTGTGTT